>NC_081319.1:69655320-70306320 GCF_026419965.1 Kogia breviceps
GTTTTTCCATCTATAAAATGGGATGATGATAGAGGCCTTGCAGGACTGTGAGATTGGTCATAAGTTTGCAGACGGCCCAGCACAGGGCTGGCCCAAGGGCCTGCAACTGGGAGATGTCTGGACCAAGCTGAAGGCAAATCTGGGTAAGACTGAAGTTCAGTCTGGGTTTGGGTTAGTTTGGGGGTCATGATGCCCAACCATGGCTGTGTGTTAGAATTACTCCGCTCAGGAGGCTTTAAAAAGTGCTGATGCTTGGTTTTACCTCTCAGAAATTCCGAGTTAATTGGTATGGAGTGGGTCTTGGGCAGTAGGAGTTTTAAAAGTTCCTTGAGTGATCAGAGCCTCCTGTGGGGCCTGAAACTCTCACTCTTGAAATTACTCCTCTCAGTAAAGCAGTGGTTCTCAAAGTGGGTTCCCCAGACCAGCAGCAACAGCGTCACTCTGGAACATGTTAGAAGCGCAGATTCTCAGATTTCACATCTGACCATCAGCAGCTCTGGGGTAGGGCCCAGCGATCAGCATTCTAGCACATCCTCTGGGGATTCAGATACCCCCTCAAGTTTGAGAACCACTCAATATAGCACCATCTCCAGGAAGCCCTCAAGAAAGGCAGATGCTATTTCACTGTTGGGTAATTCCCCACACTTCTCTGAATAATGTCACAAGAGCTGTGAGGACAAGCTCCATGAGGCCAGGGACTTTGTCCATCCCATTCACAGCTGTCTCTCCAGGGTCCACAGCATGTGATGAATAACTGAATGAGATGAGAGAGACAGAGACAGAGACAGAGAACTATCTCAGGTGCTGTGAACTGGGAGGAGAGGGAGACCCTGCCTGTCTCTTTTTCTGTCTTGGTCCCAAGACATGCGAGTCTAGTGTTTCTAGTGTTTAAAGATACAGATTCCTGGCACAAATGGGTCCTTATTTTTTTTTATTTTTTTAAAAAATTTTTTTTATTTTTGCAGTATGCAGGCCTCTCACTGTTGTGGCCTCTCCCGTTGCGGAGCACAGGCTCCGGACACGCAGGCCTAGCGGCCATGGCTCATGGGCTTAGTTGCTCCACAGCATGTGGGATCTTCCCGGACCAGGGCACGAACCCGTGTCTCCTGCATCGGCAGGCGGATTCTCAACCACTGCACCACCAGGGAAGCCCACAAATGGGTCCTTAAATGCCTGTCTCTCCACCTGGTGCTCAGGGAAAGAGATGTGGACTTCTTGCACCCCTGGTGGAGCACCGCCCCTGGCAGTTGTTCAGAGTCCATTTGTGTCTCCAGTGTGGTGCTTGCGTGTGGCAGGTACAGTATTTGACAGGCAACTTATGAGATATTTTTCTTCAAAATTTTTTTCTTTAGTTTTTCCTCCAATGTTAATTTTTTCTCTTTATTTTTGAAACAATTTCAAATTTACGCACAGTAAATTTGAAAGAATAGTATAATGAACTCTGGCATACCCTTGGCCAAAGACCAATAAGTTTTTCTTTTTTCTTTTATTTTTTTTTTTTAAAATAAATTTATTTATTTTTGGCTGTGTTGGGTCTTTGTTTCTGTGCGCAGGCTTTTTCTAGTTGCGGGGAGCAGGGTCTTCTCTTCATCGCGGTGCGCGGGCTTCTCATTGTCGTGGAGCACAGGCTCTAGACGCGCAGGCTCAGTAGTTGTGGCGCACGGGCTTAGTTGCTTCGCGGCATGTGGGATCCTCCCAGACCAGGGCTCGAACCCGTGTCCCCTGCATTGTCAGGCAGATTCTTAACCACTGTGCCACCAGGGAAGCCCAATACGTTTTTTTATTGTCCCAGTGATGGCTGTTATAAGTCCAGGAAAACACTTTGCATTCTAGTCCTCGTCAATCTATGAGAGATTGTCAAGGGCAATTCTGCTATGTGTGATTTTCACTTATGGGTAATTAAAGTAATTTGAGAGTTGCCTTCAGGACCCAACCTCCACGTAAGAAGCCACTTCCTGGACATCATCTCAGCTGAATCCTTGGCAGGTGATCAGGGACTATGAACTCAACCTAAAGCCAGGTAGGACTCTGCTGATGGCAGGTGACAGAAGTACAATGTAAACTAGCATAAGCTCAAAAGGGAACTGCTTGGCCCCTCAACTGGTTCAGCTAGACGCAGTCTCACCTCAGGCATGGCTGTACCCAGGGGCTCAAAAGGAGTCCCCAAGTCTCTCTCTCACTCTGCTTTCCTCTGCGTTAGCGGGAAAGATGACCTCTGACGGCTCCCTGACCACATCAGTTCCCCCAGGTGGGGACCTGACTGGCTCTACTTGTTCACTTGCTTACCCCTGAATCTGTCGGTTTAAGTCTGAGGATGGAGGTGCTCTGATTGGCCAGCTCGAGTCATGTGCCCGCCTCTGGGCGGGGCTCTCTGTATTGGATTTGAGAGAATAGTAGTTATAAAACGGGAGAGGGTTTTTGCTACTCCTGATCAATTGGTGAGTAGTCCACACGGGGAGCTATTGTCAGAGTCAGGAATAATAATAATAATAGCAGGAGCAGTAGTTGTAACATTTATTGAGAGCTTGCTGGGTTCCGGGCATTGTTCTTTTTTAAAAAAAAGATTTTTATTTATTTACTTATTTATTATTTTTGGCTCTGTTGGGTCTTCGTTTCTGTGCGAGGGCTTTCTCCAGTTGAGGTGAGTGGGGGCCACTCTTCTTTGCGGTGCGCAGGCCTCTCACTGTTGCGGCCTCTCTTGTTGTGGAGCACAGGCTCCAGACGCGCAGGCTCAGTAGTTGTGGCCCACGCGTCCTGTTGCTCCGCGGCATGTGGGATCCTCCCCGACCAGGGCTCGAACCCGTGTCCCCTGCATTGGTAGGCAGACTCTCAACCACTGCGCCACCAGGGAAGCCCGGGTATTGTTCTAAGTGGGTTTTCTCTTAATTAGCTCATTTAATACTCAGCCATTTTATGCGGTTGATGCTACTTTCATACATGTTTTCCATACCAGCAACTTCACAGAGAGGTGCAGTCACTTGCCCAAGGACACACAGCCAGTACGCAGCAGAACGCGGGCCCCCACATCCTCAGGCCTCGCTCCAGAGTGGGTGCTGGCGCGCCCGGGAGCACACCCATCACTATCCTCCCTGCGGTAGAACCTGGACTTCTGCTCCAGGCTTGGACTGTCACGTGGCACTCTCGCCCTCCATTGCATCTGTGTTGCTGGCGGAAGTGGAACACCTCGGTTCAGATCGCTTATGGGAAGTTTGCCGTTACCCCCAGAGCCCCAAGAAACAGAAAACAGAATGGGTGATTTTAGAGCAGTGGTTCTCACTGGCTGCACACAAGAATACTTAGGGGAGCTTCACAAAAGCCCAGTGCTCAAGCCATATCCCAGACCAATTAACCAGAATCTCTGGGGTGGAGCCCAGGCATTAGTAGTCTTTATGTTTCCCCAGGTGAATTAAATGTCTGGCCAAGGTTGGGAATCACTAGTTTAGAGGCCTCGTAGCTTAGTAGAAGTAGCCGTGGTTTAAGATCCACCTGGGTTTGAGACTTGGCTCCGCCATTGCAGGCTGTATGACTGTGTGCCAGTCACTTAACTTCTCTGAGCCTCAATTTCCTTATCTGTGGAAACGGTATAAGTCCCTCTACTTTATGTGAGGGCTGAATGAGACAATGTCTGCAAGGCCACCAGCACAGAGCTGGCACTCAGCTCCATCCTTACTATTAAGGATGGGGCAGGACAGACCAGCCTGTGCAGGACCATCCAGGGAGGCAGAGCTGTGCCAATGACTCACTATCACTAGGTTGAGGCTGTGGAATGGACTCTCGGGGCTGCTGGGACCCTCAGACCCCAGGCCCTCCCGCCTTGGTCTTCCACCCTCACGGAGGGACTTGAGGCTTCTGAGTAGGGTGAGCTTGGGATGGAATGGGCAGGGTGGGAGTTGGGGCAGAGTTGGGTGGGGGACTGGGGGAAAGGCTGTGTGAATGCACTGACTTAGTCTCACCACCAGGTGGCGACAGGAACCTACCCACTGCGAGAGGACCAGCCAGGCTGAAGGAGAGGACCACTGGGAACAGCGCAAAGATTTTCTAGAACTTTTTTGAGTACTAGGTAAATGCTAAATCTTTATTTTCTTTCATTTCCACTTACTTAATGCAACAGTCCTGTGGTAGGCGCCATTACCCTCCTTTAGGGGATGAAATAGAGGTGGTGCTGGTAACTGACGACCAGGAATTTAACCCAGTCAGTAGGACTCCACATTACTTTGTTAACCACTGAAGTCATAGTCACAGCTACAGGGGCCTTTGGAATTCCTCTGGCCCTGTGATTCCCAAACCTGTATGATGATAAAAATCACCTGAGGCTCTTTTAAAAAAATTTAGAATTCCTGGGTCGCAGGACAGGCACTGAATTAGAATCTCCCAGGAAAATGGGCTTGGGAATGTGTGTGGTTAACAAAAGTCCCTGTTTGGAAACATGGATCTGCTCTCAGAGAGGGAAAGTAACCTGCCCAAGAGTCTCACAGCCAATCCCCTCCAACCTCTTAATACCCTCTAATTCGGAAGCCAGGCCATACCCCCCCAAAAGATGAGACAATATAGCACAGGACCCAGCAATTCCACTTCTGGGTATATGCCCCAAAGAGTTAAAAGTAGGACCTTGAAGAGATATTTGAGCACCCATGTTCATAGCAGCATTATTCACAATAGCTAAAAGGTGGATGCCGCCCAAGTGTCCATCAACAGATGAATGGATAAGCAAATGTGGTGTATACATACAATGTATTATTATTCAGCCTTAAAAATGTAGGGAATTTTGACATATGCTACAACATGGGTAAACTTTGAAGGTATTATGCTAAATGAAATAAGCCCATCACAAGAAGACAAATACTGTATGATTCCACTTATAAGAGGTACCTAACATAGTCAAATTCATAGAGGCAGAAAGTAGAATGGTGGTTGCTAGGGACTGAGGGGAGGGGGCAATGGGGAGTTATTGTTTAATGGCTACAGAGTTTCAGTTTTGCCAAACGAAAATGGTTCTGGAGGTGGATGGTTGCACAATAATATGAATGTACTTACATTGAACTGTACACTTAAAAATGGTTAAGATGGTTAATTTTATGTTATGTGTATTTCACTAGAATACAAAAAATTGGAAAAAAAGATAAGACAAGCTATGCCCAGCCCTGGAGTGTTGATAGTGGTGAAGCATGAGAAGGTGTGTGATTTTTCTTCATCTTTTGAATGATTTTATGAATAAATATTATACGGAATTTGATGAGTATTGTCAGATCACCTCTCTCCTCAAAAAGGATTGTACTAATAATGTATGAATGTACTTTTTTCCCAATAACTTCACCAATTTTGGGTTTTATTATTTTACTTTTTTTCCTGTTTAATGGGTGAGAGATAGTACATCATTATTATTTAAATTTGCATTACCATTTGTTAGACTTAAAGTTGAAGGTCCAGAATTGACCAGTGTCATTGACAGCCTCAGAATGATTTTCCTCAAAATGTTAATTCTTGGGGAATTCCCTGGCGGTCCAGTAGTTAGGACTCTGTGCTTCCACTGTAGGGTGCCTGGGTTCGATCCCTGGTCGGGGAACTAAGATCCCCGCAAGGCACACACACGTCCAGAACAAAGAAACAAATGAACAAAATGTTAATTCTCGATTTATTATACTGAATAAAACAAGTCCATGTTTATTGTTAAAGTAAATTTAAAAACCTACTAGGTCTGTTATTGAGAGGAGAAAGTGGCTCCTGCTTGAGCTTCTGCCATGATTGTTCCTGCTTATTCAACATTAATTCCAGGTTCTGAGATGGAGGCTCACAAAGAGAGGGGTGGGGTTGGAGACCACAAGTGTAAAAACTACTGTTCATTTTGTGGCACCTCATGGCGGCCCTCCCAGTGGCTGTTTTTACGTACCTTCTAGGTCACTCTCCTTGTGATGGGGCAAAAATGGTCAGTGAGGGCTTCCCTGGTGGCGCAGTGGTTGAGGGTCCGCTTGCCGATGCGGGTGACGCGGGTTCGTGCCCCGGTCCGGGAGGATCCCACGTGCCGCGGAGCGGCTGGGCCCGTGAGCCATGGCCACTGAGCCTGCGTGTCTGGAGCCTGTGCTCCGCAGAGGGAGAGGCCACAACAGTGAGAGGCCCGCGTACCACAAAAAAAAAAAAAAAAAAAAAAAAGGTCAGTGAGAGGCTGGCATAGACATGTGCCCCCCTGCCAAAAAAAAAAAAAGAGTCCTGTAATTATTGGTCCAATTTCTCCTCCCTCCATCTTCCCTTCCTAAAGAAGACTGATTCTTCCGTGTGGGAAAGTGGCTGAGTTGAGCTGGGTATGGAGGAGGAGCATTTTTGATTGATTGATTTTTTTTTGTGAGAGATAGAGGTTGAGTAGCTCCAGGGCATGAGGAGATTTTAGTTAGTGTGGCTTTGAACTGTGTATTTGACTCCCTTTAAATCCCTTGAGAGGTGTGACTAAAGAATGAAATTGCTTGTTAATTACTTTAGGCTATTGGGTTGTATTTCTTGTGTCAGATATCATTCTGAGACTGAGTCACATGTGCACACATCTTATTAGGGTTCCACCCTTACTAATGAAGACTTGGGCATGAGCTCTGGAGCCTCCAACATCCTGGGGTCTTGGCTCCTTGACAGCCCTGCCACCCACCACCAAGGCCACACCTTGGAGCCTGTCATCACCTGAAACTGCTCCACCTCTGAAATTACAATTCAGACGTCCCACTCTTTTTTTTTTTTTTTTTACGTTACGCGGGTCTCTCACTGTTGTGGCCTCTCCCGTTGCGGAGCACAGGCTCCGGACGCGCAGGCTCAGCGGCCATGGCTCACGGGCCCAGCCGCTCGGCGGCATGTGGGATCTTCCCAGACCGGGGCACGAACCCGCATCGGCAGACGGACTTTCAACCACTGCGCCACCAGGGAAGCCCAGACGTCCCACTCTTTAGTGACAATCACCTCCCCCCAACCCCTGCCCACTTTCCTCTACCACACCTCTCCTCTGACCTCACTGGGGCTTCTAGCCCATTGATCCCTATTGTTCTGCCCAAGCATCTTTTCCCTTTTCTGTTGGTAATGACACCCACTTATTCCTTAGAGGAAACTTCATTTTTTCTCCCATATGGATAATATGATTCAGGTGAGGCTGACTCTACCCTCACATCTGGGCAATCATACTTCAGATTCTTGGCCACATCAATTGGTCAGGGGTAGGCATGTGGCCCTGTTCAGTCCAGGGAGAGGCAACCCAGTACTATTGCTGAGACGCCAGAGAAGGGGACGTTTCCTTTCTGCTCATGTGGCTCACCTTGCAGGGCTTAGCCTGGACTTGTGAGGGCTGTCCTGGGGTCGAGAGCCTGCAGGATAAGGAGGAAGCTGAGCAAAGAGGGGAGGTTCCTAATAATCTCGTTGGAGTATCTGGAACCAACCATTCCTGAAACTACCCTGGGTTTTTCAGATATGTGAGTCGATGTCTGAGATCTGTGAGTCAGGATTAGATTCTATCACCTGAAACAGATGTGGCTATTACAGTGCTGCTCCATTGAGGCTCTAGATGAGGGGTGCCTAGATGTAGTTGCTCATCAGAATCACATGGGAAGATTTTTTTCCCTTAAAACCTTTATAGATACAGAAAAAAGCATAAAACATAAATGTATAAGTTAATGTATTATTACAAAGCCTACTCCCATGTAACCTCATCAAGGTCAAGAAAGAGAACACTGGGGACTTCCCCAGTGGTCCAGTGGTTAAGACTCTGCCCTTCCAATGCAGGGGTCGTGGGTTCAATCCCTGGTTGGGGAACTAAGACGGTTTCACCAAAAAAAAAAAAAAAAAAAAGAAAAAAGAACGTTGTTAGACTCAGCCCCTCCTCCCCTTCACGGAACTACCACCCGGACTTCTGTACAGTCTCATTCTTGCTTCCCTTGATCATTTTCAGCCTGAGTATGTTTTCCTAGACACTATTGGGGTAGTTTTGCCTGTTTTATTTATTTATTTTTTAAAGAAGCACCTCTCTTCTTTAATATTTGCAGTTATTTTCTAATATTTATTTAATTTTTTTGGCTGTGTTGGGTCTTAGTTGCAGCACACATGATCTTTGTTGCGGCATGTGGCATCTTTCATTGCGGAACGGGGGCTCTTCATTGTGGTGCGCGGGCTTCTCTCTAGTTGTGGTGTGTGGGTTTTTCTCTCTCTTGTTGTGGTGTGCGGGCTCCAGGGCATGTGAGCTCTGTAGTTTGGGGCGTGCAGTCTCTCTCGTTGAGACATGTGAGCTCTGTAGTTGTGGCGCACGGGCTTAGTTGCCCCGTGGCATGTGGGATCTTAGTTCCCTGACCAGGGATCGAACCTGTGTCCCCTGCATTGGAAGGTGGATTCTTTACCATTGGACCACCAGGGAAGTCCCAGTTTTGCCTGTTTTAGAATGTTGTACAAATGGAATTATTTATTAATCTTAATGAAGCCAAATTTGTCAGACTTTTCATTTAAGGTTGGTGCTTTTGTGTCAGGAAAAGTAATCTGTCACCACCCTGAGGCTTTCATCCTCAAACTTTTCTTTCACCTTCTATCACCTTTTATAATCTTTATTGTTCTTTATTCTAATCTTTTATTGTCTTTTTGATCCCACTATGGTGTGAGGTAAGGGTCGAGTTTCATTTTTTCCCAATATGAACACTCAATCTGTTAAATGAAAAAGCTCATCTTTCCCTGCACTCTTTAGTGCTACATAAGTCACAGCTTGTGTCCATCTCGACGTCAGCTTCTAGTCTTTTCTTCAGTCTGTCTATCCTTGCACAAATACCACCCTCTCCTAATCACTGTACTTTTATGAAGTTTGATATTCAGTAGAGCGATATTCCCATATATATATATTTAGGAAGCTATTCTTGGCCATGTAATTTCCATATGTAGTTTATTTATTTAATAAAATTAATTAATTAATTAATTAATATTGGTTGTGTTGTGTCTTCGTTGCCGCGTGTAGGCTTTTCTCTGGTTGCAGCGAGTGGGGGCTACTCTTTGTTACGTTGCGTGGGCTTCTCATTGTGGTGGCTTCTCTTGTTGTGGAGCATGGGCTCTAGGCGTGCGGGCTGAGTAGTTGTGGCACATGGGCTTAATTGCTCCGTGGCATGGGGGAATCTTCCTGGACCAGCGCTCGAACCTGTGTCCCGTGCATTGGCAGGCGGATTCTTAACCACTGTGCCACCAGGGAAGCCCCCTCCATATGTAGTTTAGAATCAACGTGTCACATTCTATCAAAAAAAAAAAAACCATGAGGATTTTGATTTGATTGCATTGAATCTACAGATCAGTACATTGTTCAAAACTGAGTCTTCTAATCCTTTTTTATTTTTTCAAATGTGCACATATTAAGAAGAGAAGATATAAGATGGGGGAGACCTAACAAAATTTGTTTTTTTTCCAGCTTTATTGAAATATAGTTGACATATAACACTGTGTATTTTTAAGGTATACAATGTGATGATTTAATACATTTATAAATTGCAAAATGATTACCACCATAGCATTAGCTAACACTCCAACCAGTCACATAATTACCATTTCTTTTGTGTGGTGAGGACATTTAAGACCTACTCTCTTAGCAATTTCAAGTATGTAATAGAGTATTATTAGCTATAATTACCATGCTGTACATTACATCCCCAAAACTTGTTAATCTTATGACTAGAAGTTTGTATCCTGGAAGTTTGTCTTCCAATCTTCGAACGTGGTGTGTGTGTGTGTGTGTGTGTCCACTCATTTGTATACTCACATACATACATTTATTCAGTTAATTAAATATTTTTTTCTCTATAATGCTTTTTGCACATCTTTTGTTAAATTTTTTTTTTTTTTGGCTGCATTGGGTCTTCATTTCTGCACACGGGCTTTCTGTAGTTGTGGCGAGTGGGAGCTGCTCTTCATTGAGGTGCTTGGGCTTCTCATTGCGGTTGCTGCGCTTGTTGTGGAGCACAGGCTCTAGGCGCGTGGGCTTCAGTAGTTGCAGCACACGGGCTCGGTAGTTGCGGCCCGTGGGCTCTATGGTATGCGAGCTTTGGTAGTTGTGGTGTGCAGGTTGAGTAGTTGTGGCTCATGGGCTCTAGAGCACAGGCTCAGTAATTGTGGCGCATGGGCTTAGTTGCACTGTGGCATGTGGGATCTTCCCGGACCAGCTATCAAACCCATGTTCTGTGCATTGGCAGGCGGATTCCTAACCACCGCACCACCAGGGAAGTCCCTCTTTTGTTAAATTTATTCCTAGATAATTGCTATATTTTTTAGTGCTCTTCGAGTGTCTTATTCAAAGTCCAGATAGTTTTGCTCAGCCTCTGGAGAGTCTGAATGAATAGTTCTGGGTGGGCCCAGTGATTCTGATGTGCAGCCAGGCCTGGGAACATGGGCCTCTCTGGGGCTCCCCTCATGATCTCTTTTCAAACGTATTCAGTCCCCTCCCCCTCCCAACTGGCCCCATCCCATAAGCTGATGAACATGCTCAAGTCTCTCTCTCTTGGAGTAAGCCTGCTAATCCCCTCAAGGTTCTGCCATCACATTTTTATCCCACTCACAGCCACACTTTCAGAAGGGGTTGTCTACACCTATGATTTCAACTTTTTATGCTTGTGTATGCCTAAATAAATTTGAAAAACCATGTAGCCCCTCACACATTTTAAAATTGACATCTAATTCAAATCATCCTTACCCATCCCTGTGTCCTTCTGGTCTACCAAGCGGGCTTTTCTCTTGGCCCCCTCATGCTCCCTCACCCTCTGCAGGGGGGCCTCTGGTGCCTGCATACCACTAAAGCTGTTCTACTCAAGGCCTTTAGCCTTCCCTGTCACTAAATTGTAGGGACAGTTTCAGTCTTTGTCTTACCTGCCTTCTCTGCAGCATTTGAAGCTCTTGGCACTCCTTCATTTTACATGCTCTCTCCCTGGGTGCCCATGACATCACACTTTCCTGCTCTCCCCTCCTCCCTTCTAACAAGCTACTTACTGACTGTGATGAGTGGTTGAAGGGAACAAGCAGGCAGAGGAGATGGAGGGTACCAGGGAATGGAGGGTGCCAGTCAATGGAGGGTACCAAGGGATGGAGGGTAGCAGGGGATGGAGGGCACCAGAGAATGTAGGGTACCAGGGGGTGGAGGATACCAGGGAATGGAGGGTACCATGGGAGGGAGGGCACAAGGGGATGGAGGGTACCAGGGAGTGGAGGGTAATTGAGTTTCCTTGGCTCCATCCTCTTCCTATACCATAATACCAATCCCATACCAAGACTTGTTGATCATATCCACACACACAACATTTTTCCCTCAATGAAGAAAAAAGAAATGTTGATCATTGTAAAAATTTAAGCATGTTGAAAAGAAAAAGAAAGAAAATTAAATCACCTGAAATTCCCCAACCTTGAGAAAATCCACCATTATAACATTGGTGCTTGTCCCTTCATTTGCCTCTCTATGCATTTACACACACCAAATGTGTTAGTTTACAAAAAGTTGGAAAAATGGTTATTATTATAGATGCCTTTTTTCTTTTAAAATTTTTACTTATTTATCATTTTGACTTTTCTTCCCCAGAAAACCACTGTTAATACTCTGGTATGTGTCCTTCTAGACTTTCCACCTGTTGATAAAATCATACATAAAAAACCTGGAACATATAGAGCAGTGGTCCCCAACCTTTTTGGCACCAGGGACCGGTTTCGTGGAAGACAGTTCTTCCATGGATGGTGTGGTGGTGGTGGGGGTGGATGGTTCAGGCGGTAATGAGAGTGATGGGGAGTGGCAGATGAAGCTTTGCTCGCTTACCTGCTACTCACCTCCTGCTGTGCGGTTTGGTTCCTAACAGGGCGCAGACCCCTGATGTATAGGATTATTTTTGTCACTATTTTTATATAAAGGTGTGACCATGTTGTATATATATATCTCTTCTTCTTGCTTATTTGACTTAACCCTTCACATCAATTAGCATAGTGCTAAATTCCTCCTTTTTAATGACTGTATAATATTCTGCAACATGGATACACCACCATTTATTCACTCATTGCCTTATTAAGGTTCATTCCTTTTGTTTTTCAGTTTTGCCTTGTTTTGTTTTCACCACTTTGACTAATGCTACCATAAATATTCTTGGACATATCCATCTTTATGTGCTCTTGCTTTTATTTATTTATTTTTAAAGTGGGTTGATTCCCAGGTATGAATTGTTGGGTTAAAGGGCGTGTATATTTCAATTTTAATAGATCTTTCCAGATTGTTTTCTAAAATGGCTGTAAACAAACACTTTTTCACCAGAAATGAATGAGAGTAGAGCCATTTTACCCATATTCCCATAAACAATAGGTGTCATTTGTGGTTTTCTTTTTTGTTGATCTGTGGGTATTTAATTAATTAATTTATTTATTTTTGGCTGTGTCGGGTCTTAGTTGCAGTGCATGGGTGTCTCTCTAGTTGTGGCGTGTGGGCTCCAGGGTGCGTGGGCTCTGTCGTTTGTGGCACGCAGCCTCTATAGTTGAGGAGTGTGAGCTCAGTAGTTGTGGCACATGGGCTTAGTTGCCCCACAACATGTGGAATCTTAGTTCCCTGCCCAGGGATCAAACTGGAGTCCCCTGCATCATAGGGAGGATTCTTTACCACTGGACCACCAGGGAAGTCCTGATCTGTGGGTATTAAGTGATAACACGCTATTACTTTAATTTACATTTCCCTGACAACTAGTAAGACTAAATATCTTTTCATATTCTTGTTAGACATATGGATTGCTCTTCTGGGAACTATTTCTACCCTTTTCCTTTTTTCCAGTGGATTATTTGTCTTTTTCTTATCACTTTATTGGAGCTCTTTGTTTTGTGGGGGGGGGGCCGCACTACGTGGCTTTCGTGATCTTAGCTCCCCAACCAGGGATTGAACCTGGGCCATGGCAGTGAAAGTGCCGAATCCTAATCACTGGACCACCAGGGAATTCCCAGGAGCTCTTTGTATAATATAGATATTAACTTGTCTTTCACATGGATTTCAAATTGTTTCATATTCTATTAATTCCCTTTGACTTTGGTTGAAGTATCTTTAGCCATAAACAACTTACCATTTTAATGTAATTAAATGTGTCGATCTTTTCTCTTATAGTTTCTGTCTTTCTGGTCTGGCTTAAAAGGTTTTTTGGAGGGAATTCCCCGGTGGTCCAGGGGTTAGGACTCAGCACTTTCACTGCCGTGGCCTAGGTTCAGTCCCTGGTTGGGGAACCAAGATCCTGCAAGCCACAAGGCATGGTCGAAAATAAAATAAAAGGCTTTTTGTAATATATTTTTTATATATTCTGCATATTGTTTACATATACACATTGAAACCATCTGAAATTTGTTTTTTGTTTCACTATGGTGAGAGATAGGGGTTCTACCTCATTTTCTTCCTGGTGGGATCCCAGTTGAGTCAGCAATACTTATTTATTTATTTTTTGCTGATCAGTTTTTTTAAAAAATTATTTTATTTATTTATTTTTGGCTGTATCGGGTCTTCGCTGCTGCACATGGGCTCTCTCTAGTTGCGGCGAGCAGGGGCTACTCTTCGTTGCGGTGCGCGGGCTTCTCATTGCCGTGGCTTCTCTTGTGGCGGAGCATGGGCTGTAGGCACGTGGGCTTCAGTGGTTGTGGCACGTGGGCTCAGTAGTTGTGCCTCACGTGCTCTAGAGCGCAGGCTCGGTAGTTGTGGTGCACGGGCTTGGTTGCTCCACGGCATGTGGGATCTTCCTGGACCAGGGCTCGAACCCGCGTCCCCTGCATTGGCAGGCAGATTCTTAACCACTGCGCCATCAAGGGAGCCCCTCTTTTTAAAAAATATTTATTTATTTGGCTGCGCTGGGTCTTAGTTGTGGCATGTGGGATCTTTGTTGCCACGGTGCGGGATCTTTGTTGCAGCATGCGGGATCTTTTTTTTTCTTTTTTTTAGTTGCGGCATGTGGGATCTAGTTCCTTGACCAGGGATAGAACCCTGGCCATCTGCATTGGGAGCGGGAGTCTTAACCACTGGACCACCAGGGAAGTCCCAGCAACACTTATTAAATAAAGTACCATTCTTTCCTCACCAAACTGAAATTTCACCATTGTTACATTTTAAATCAAATCTATGTTGGTATCTGTTCTTGTGCTCTCTTCTCCTTCACTGAATTTTTCATCAATTTCTTGACCATTCTTGGAAAAGCGTTGGTAAGTGTCAGAGTTCTGGAGAAGCCCATCTTCCCCACGTCCTTAGCCAGACTTGAAGGGTGAGCAGCCCAGATTACTGCATACACCCAGCAAGACAACCCCTCCCCAGCATATACTGGATTGTTTCGGCGTGGTATGCTTATACATACTTCTCTGCACTACTTTTCTCCCTGACAGCCTCACCAGCCACTCAGCCCCACCACTGCTCTGCTGCAGATGCCAGGACTAATCTCATTACATCCTTAATCCCTGTTTATGGTCCTTGGTCAGCCTCCTCCCTGCATCTAATCCCCATCTGGCCCTGCTTCCCCTTCTCTCATCCTGTCTCCTGCCCCCTAACTTCTAAAACCCTTCACCAAGCCCCTCCAAACTCAGGCATGAGAAAGGCCCTAGGATTTGTCTTCTGTGGACGGTTCCTTCATCTTCTAGATCTTCTGGAAAACTGGATCTCCCTGGTGACACTGCTTTCCCCACCACTAGCTCAAATGGTGACTGTCTTCTCTCCTTCACTCCTCCTGCCACTGGGCTAAGATTGACCTACTTGCTTCACTTCCAGAAAATGATCCTTTGCTTTCCCCCCCAAACTCCCAGCTTTAAATCTCATGCTATTTAACAGAACTATTGTTGCAGACATCTACTGACCCTTGGTTGCTCCTTCTTATTCCTTGAAAGAGTTAGTACCTAACTCATTGCCCTTCTCGCTAATACCACAACAGTCATAATTTTTTTGAAGTATAATTGACTTACAACACTATATTAGTTCCTGGTGTACAACATGTCGATTCAATATGTCTATGCATTACAAAGTGCTCATCACAATAAGTTACCATCTATCACCATACAAAGATATTACATAATTTTTGACTATATTCTCCACACTGTACATTTCATCCCCATGACTCATTTATTTTGAAACCAGAAGTTTGTACCTCTTAATTCCCTTTACCTATTTCACTCATTCCCTCCACCCTCTACCCCTTTGGCAACCATCTATTTGTTCTCTGTGTCTATGACTCTGTTTCTGTTTTTTTAAAAAGCATTTGTTTATTTATTTATTTATTTGGTTGTACCTGGTCTCAGTTGTGGCAGGCGGGCTCCTTAGTTGTGGCATGTGAAATCTTAGTTGCTGCACGCATGTGGGATCTAGTTCCCTAATCAGGGATCGAACCCAGGCCCCCTGCAGTGGGAGCACGGAGTCTTATCCACTGTACCACCAGGGAAATACGTCTGTTTTTTTTTTTTTTTCTGAATTTTATTTATTTTTTTATATAGCAGGTTCTTATTAGTCTTATTAGTCTTATTTTATACATATTAGTGTATATATGTCAATCCCAATCTCCCAGTTCATCACACACACCCCCCACTGCTTTCCCCCCACTGGTGTCCATACGTTTGTTCTCTGTGTCTCAATTTCTGTGTCTCAATTTCTGCCCTGCAAACCGGGTCATCTGTACCATTTTTCTAGGTTCCACATATATGCATTAATATACGATATTTGTTTTTCCCTTTCTGACTTACTTCACTCTGTATGACAGTCTCTAGATACATCCACATCTCTACAAATGACCCAATTTTGTTCCTTTTTATGGCTGAGTAATATTCCATTGTATATATGTACCACATCTTCTTTATCTGTTTGTCTGTTGATGGGCATTTTGGTTGCTTCCATGATCTGGCTATTGTAAATAGTGCTGCAATGAACATTGGGGTGCATGTGTCTTTTTGAATTATGGTTTTCTCTGGGTATATGCCCAGTAGTGGGATTGCTGGGTCATATGGTAATTCTATTTTTAGTTTTTTAAGCACCCTCCATACTGTTCTCCATAGTGGCTGTATCAATTTACATTCCCACCAACAGAGCAAGAGGGTTCCCTTTTCTCCACACCTTTGCCAGCATTTGTTGTTTGTAGATTTTCTGATGATGCCCATTTTAACTGGTGTGAGGTGATACCTCATTGTAGTTTTGATTTACATTTCTCTAATAATTAGTGATGTTGAGAAGCTTTTCATGTGCTTCTTGGCCATCTGTATGCCTTCTTTGGAGAAATGTCTATTTAGGTCTTCTGCCCATTTTTGGATTGGGTTGTTTGTTTTTTTAATATTGAGCTACATGAGCTGCTTATAAATCTTGGAGATTAATCCTCTGTCAGTTGCTTCATTTGCAAATATTTTCTCCCATTCTGAGGGTTGTCTTTTCGTCTTGTTTATGATTTCCTTTGCTGTGCAAAAGATAGCTTGTGGGAAGCAGCCGCATAGCACAGGGAGATCAGCTTTGTGGTTTGTGACCACCTAGAGGGGTGGGGTAGGGAGGGTTGGAGGGAGGGAGATGCAAGAGGGAAGAGATATGGGAACATATGTATATGTATAATTGATTCACTTTGTTATACAGCAGAAACTAACACACCATTGTAAAGCAATTATACTCCAATAAAGATGTTAAAAAAAATGTAGGGACTTGCCGTCTCAACAACCTTTCTGAGGGTCCAGTGGTTTAGAGCAAGTTGGGTTATTTTCTTAAAGGTGAGCATGGTACCTTGTACTGCCTCTGACTAAAAATGATGCCCAATGCTTTGTGGGTCTTTTTGGATCTGGGGGGTGTTGCGGTTTGAATTGCATTTCCCAAGAAGATATGTTGACATCTTAACCCCCAGTACCTCAGAATGTGACCTCATTTAGAAATAGGGTCTTTGCAGATGTAATTGAGTTAAGATGAGGTCATTAGGGTGGACCCTAATCTAATATGACTGGTGTTCTTATAAGAAGAGGCAAATGTCATGTAAAGATACAGACACACAGGGAGAAGGCCATGTTCTGGCTGAGGCAGAGATTACAGTGATGTGTCTGCAACCCAAGAAACACCGAGGTCTGCCGGGAACCACTGGAAGCTCGGAGATAGAAAGGCATGGGATGGATTCTCACATAGACCCTTTGAGAGAGAGTGACATCTTGATTCTAGACTTCCAGCCTCTAGAACTATGAGAAAATAAATTTCTGAAGTTTTAAGCCATTGTGTTCGTGGTAACCTGTTACAGCAGTCCTAGGGAATGAATACAGGAGGCAATGCACATCACATTGAGTGTATAACTCAGACCCATTTACTGAGTTCTGAGTGGGGTCCAGGGAAGGGTGGGCTCTGCAGCGGGCTCAGGCTGCAGTGCAAATGGCTCCATCACTTGGGCCTTTTATGATCCAACCATGGAAACCCTGATGGAGAGTCACAGCACACACATGTAAGCTCTCCAAGCAATTCCATGCTGTGTTCTGCAGAGAACTATTTTCCTTTTGATTTATCTGCAAGCTTTCTTCTAGGACCTGGTAGAGACTGAATGTTTGGCCATGAGACATCAAGTGGCCATGTGATCTGAGGTGCCCATTAGGTACTAGGAATTATCTGACCCACCAAATCATAAAAGAGACAACATCTTGAAATACTTGGGGTTCATCTTATAAGATGAACTGCTTCAAAGAAATGCCCAGAATATACAGATCTGGAAATCAAATGGTGAAAGTGTACATGGTTCCTCTCATCATAACATCTAATAATCTATAAGTACTTCCTATTCCTGCAACTCTGAGCTCTTCTGGTTTAAAGGTCATTGTTCCCAGTAGAGGAATTGCTTCTGCCATGGGACATGACATTGATTTCATTAATCTGGAAGCCGAGACTGCCACCTGGCCATTTGGGGCTCCTCATGTCACTGAACCAACAGGCAAAGGAAGGGATTACTCTACTTACTGGAATGATCAAACCTAGTAACCAAGGAAAAAAGGGTCAGAAGTATGTCTAGAATCAGGAATGTTCTCTGGGATGCCTCTTAGTACTTCATATTCCAAAGTAAAAGCTAATGGAAAACAACAGCAATCAACAAAAGACAGGACCACTGATAACTCATATTCTTCAGTAATTAAATAAAGGGTTACCCCATCACATAAAGAATTCAACCAGCTGAGATGCTAGTTGAAGGCAAAGGGAACACAGGATGGGGAATGAAAGAAAGAAGTTATTGACATCAACTACTGTCTTGTAGTGAATTACAAAAATGAGAATGTACTAGCTAGGTACGCTTTCTTTCTTGCTTATTATGTGTGTGTGTGTGTGTATGTATACACACACATATGTATGTATGTATACACACACAGAGCTAGTTTCCTAGGGCTGCTGTAACAAAGGCACCAGCTGAGTGTCTTAAAAAACAATAGAAATGTATTCTCTCACAGTTCAGGAGGTGGAAGTCTGAAATCAAGGTGTGGGCAGGATCATGCTCTCTCCAAGGGCTTGAGGGAAGAATCTTTTCTTGCCTCTTTCAGTTTCTGGTGGTTCTCAACAGTCCTCGGTGTTCCTTGGCTTGTAGACACATCACCCTAATCTCTGTCTCTGAGAATGTGCTGTTCTCTCCGTGTCCGTGTCTTCACATGACATTTGCCTCTTCTTATAAGAACACCAGTCTGGACTTCCCTGGTGGTGCAGTGGTTAAGAATCCGCCTGCCAATGCAGGGGACTAGGCTTCGAGCCCTGTTCCGGGAATATACTGTGGAGCAACTAAGCCCATGCACCACAACTACTGAGCCTGTGCTCTAGAGCCTGTGAGCCACAACTACTGAGCCCACGTGTCACAACTACTGAAGCTTGCGTGCCTAGAGTCTGTGCTCCACAACAAAGGGAAGCCACTGCAATGAGAAGCCTGTGCACCGCAATGAAGTGTAGCCCCCGCTCGCCGCAACTAGAGAAAGCCTGCACGTAGCAACAAAGACCCAATGCAACCAAGAAAGAAAGAAGGAAAGAAAGAAAGAAAGAAAGAACACCAGTCATATTAGATTAGGGTCCACCCTAATGACCTCATCTTAACTTCATTACATCTGCAAAGACTCTATTTCTAAATGAGGTCACATTCTGAGGTACTGGGGGTTAGGACATCAACTCATCTTTTTGGGAGACCCAACTCTACCCATAACACACACATATATATGTATAAAGAAACATATATATATGTATATATAAATGTATTTCCTTTTCCCTCTGACTTCAACTGCCCTTTTTATTTTATATAAGGATCATTATTGGGGGTTAATGTTACGATTTAGTCTCTAGATTACAGAATATTCAGCTAGAACTGTGGTTGAATCTCAGTCATTAACATCATTTAGAGTTGGCCGTAGGGACTTAGTGTGTCCCCTTTTGGGGAAACGGTGAGAGGGTCTTCATTTGTTTGAAGGATAGTTGCATCTATCTTGTTAGGCAGAAGCATAAAGTTGTTTTGTTGGAATATGGAAGTTCAAGTATAGGCAGAAGGGTGGAAATGGATGCTGAGGAGCCAGAGGGGTGGCTTGTGTCGATTGTTATTGTCTTTCAGCTCCTAATCTACCCTTCTATGTTCTGCTCTAAGGCGTTGGAGGTGGAACTCTGTAGAGTTTCTCCTGCTAGATGGCTTCCTGCGGACTTCTGCCAGCAGGTGGCGCTAGAGGGAGACCGGAGGGCCGGAGTAGGGATTTGCCCTGTGGGCTTGCTGAGCTTTCCCAGCATTTCATCAGCAGTGAGCACATCACCCCAGGCTGCAAAGGTTGGTTTCCGCCTCCAGCTTGTTTTGGGAGTCCAGGCTCCAGCCTCCCCACAACCCCTTGATACACTCGTACCACTGACACAGCATTCCTCCTTGGAAGTCGAGCCCAGTAGTAGGAGGCCATTCCTCGGAGCCATTGGCATGGTAGCAGCAGCTGGATCCCTCCTCTCCTCGGAGGTCCGGAACTCACATCCAAGAGGTGACCCCTCTAAACTTTTAGCATCTTTCCTTCCCCCCGCCAGCCCTTCAGGTGGGAGTTACTTCCTGGAGTAGCACACATATCTTGGTGTGACCTCCGTGTCCCACTTTTGCTTTTTAAGTCCTCCAGCCCCTGTTAAATCAATGTCCTAGTTTACATTCTCTCTGTTAAAATAACTAGTGTGGAATCTAGTTTCTTGACTGGACCCTGACTTATACAGATGATTTCTAGACAAGGGGGAAAATATCAACTTTACTGTATTAAAATCAGAAGTCAAAGGCCCTGTTTTATAAATTTTTGCATACCCACAAGACTGAATGATGACTTATACAAATATTCAGTAAAGAGTTGAGTAATGGATATTGAATGAATCAATGTGCCCACAAAAGATATCCATGTCCTAATCCATGGAACCGGGGGCGGGGGGAGGATCTTGGCAGAAGAAATTAAGAATTTTGAGATGAGGTAATTATCCTAGATTATCCAGGTGTTCTCTGAATGCACACACATGTAATATCCTTATAAGAGGGATGCAAAAGAAGATTTGATAGAGAAAAAGGTGATGTGAAGATGGAGCAAAGGGAAATAATAAGATGCTGGCCTGGAAGACTGGGGTGATGCAGTTGTAAGCCAAGGACTGCTGGCAGCCACTGGAAGCTGGAAGAGACATGGAGCAGATTCTCCTCTAGAGCCTCCAGAAGTGTAACGGAGTAAGTTTCTGTTGTTTTAAGCCATCAAGTTTGTGATCTTTGTTACAGCAGCCACAGGAAGCTAATACATGAATACTGAATTGGATTACATTGACGTGGGAGATGACTTTCCTAAGGAAATTAGTTCTTCTAGTGTCACATCCACGTGGCTTAACCAGACAGGTCAGTGTCCTGTCTGTTTTGGGTCCATAGAGGGGCCCTTATTTTCAACCCTCTGATTTATTTACTAGAATAACATACCCACTACCTAAAAGGATTTGAGGTTGCCTATAGTAAAAGACAGCTCTAAGTAAATGTAAAACGAGAAGGAAAGGACTGAAGTCACATTATAGTAGTGGTTATTCATTCATACATTTATTCAATCTTACACTCATTTAAAATATTCTAGGGACTTCTCTGGTGGTGCAGTAGTTAGGAATCCGCCTGCCAATGCAGGGAACATGGGTTCGAGCCCTGGTCTGGGAAGATCCCACATGCCTTGGAGCAACTAAGCCCGTGCGCCACAACTACTGAGCCTGCGTTCTAGAGCCTGTGTGCCACAACTACTGAAGCCCACGTGCCTAGGGCCCGTGCTCCTCAACAAGAGAGGCCACCGCAGTGAGAAGCCTGTGCACCACAATGAAGAGTATCCCCTGCTCGCCACAACTATAGAAAGCCTGCGTGCAGCAACAAAGACCCAACACAGCCAAAAATTAAAAAAATTAAAAATTAAAAATATATAAAAGAAAAAAAATATTCTACTCACCAAATAACATACCCAGCACTGTTCTTGATTTAATAAAGATGCTCCTTATGATGCAGGGTCAAGAAATTAAAAAATTTTGACAGTAAAATGCACCTAAGCAGCTTGGTGTTTGGGTTCAGCATGGCTAAGAAATTGGATTCTAGGCCAAGCACCAGACTGTCTGTGTTCTAGCCCCCTACTCTGCTGCTGTAACCGAGTGAATAGGCTCATTGCCTGCTGAGCAGAGAAAGACCAAATACTGAGGCAATAGTCTTTTGCAGAGAGAAAAGTCTTTATGGCACAGTAACCAAGCAAGCAGAGAGGAGACAAAGGTCAGATCTGTCTCTCCAATCTGAGGTTCAGTCAAACTTTTATGAGGTAGGGGAGGAGGGTTGGTCTGGGGAAGTGCTGGTGGCTCAGGTTTTGATTGGAAGGCTTTGGAACTTGGCCATTTACAGTAAGGTGTGGTAAAGGGGACTTCAGCACCAGATCTTCCTGGACAATAACACTTTGCTTCTGAAAGGGTTCCAGGGTTCAGGTTCCAGTCATGTCCTGGTCCTCCGTTTCCATTGGGGGCAGTTAATTGAGGTCAAAATTTTCTCCTCTGCTCATGCATTGGCTATATGACTTGAGGTTTTCTTCTGTTGTCTCTGAAAAACAACTCACTATCTTATTAGAAGCAGGATAGGGCCAGTTTGGGCTGGTTCTGTGGTTACACTACGTGTTGTGCTACTGGGCCTCCGTTTTTTCCAATAGCCTGGGTACCTAAATGACTGCATGGACAAAGGCTATTTACCTGCTCAGTACTGTTACATAACACACAAAGAAATTTCTATTGTGTATGAGCCTCACATATTTTGGGGTCTGTCTGTTGTAGCAGCTGGCCTGTCCCAATTCATAACATTCTACGGCAATAGACTTATCATTTATTGAGGATAGAGTGTGCACTGCTGATTTCAGTGGAGGGCCAAAGGAATATGACTTATAAGAATATGTATTTGGTCTTCCTCCTGCTTCTGGCACAGAGCTCCTAAAACCCTTGGAATTTCCTAAATAAGTGCAGTGGGAGAATTTTTTGTCATAATATTTTGTCTTTTGTCCTTGGTTTCTGAAACAGCTTCAGAGCCATAATGGCAAAAAGAGTGTTTTGTTATTTATTCATAACAAACCTGTTTCAATCACAGTTGCTTTGTGTTAATGAGGTGGCTTTTGGAAAGTTCCAAAGGATGGGGGCTGGTTACCAGGGGAACCAATCACTGATTAGAGCGTTGGAACTTTCAGCTCCCTTTGGGAAGGGGCGAGGGGCTGGAGGTTGAGTTCAATCATCAATGGCCAATGATTCAATCAATCATGCCTACGTAACATAGCTTCCTTAAAAACCCAAAAGGACATGGTTCAGGAGGTACTGGGAGAGTGGCGTGCTCTGAGAGGGCATGGAAGCTCCACCCCCATTCCTACGTATCTTACCCTTAGCATCTCTCCCATCTGGCTGTTCCTGAGTTCTATCCTTTTATAATAAACTGATAATCTAGTAAGTAAATGTTTTCCTGAGTTATGTGAGCCACTCTAGCAAATTAATTGAAACTGAGGAGGAGAATTTATAGTTCACTGGTCAGAAGTGCAAGAGACAACCTGGACTTTTGATTGGCATCTGAAGTTGGGGTAGTGGGCAGTCTTGTGGACTGAGCCCTTAACCTTTGGGATCTGACATAATCTCCAGGTAGATAGTGTAAAATTGAGTTAAACTGTAATACACCCAGCTGACATCACAGAATTGCTTGAATGTGTGGAAAATACCCACACATCTGGTGTGAGAAGTGCAGTAGTTTTGTAGTAGAGTAGTGTAAGCAGTAAAGGAAACACAGGAGGAAGTGAATTTTCCCATTGCATTAAGCCATTTTGATGTAGAGCAGGGCTAGGCAACCCCTCAGGCCAAATCCCGCCTGCCATCTGTTTTTTTGTTTCTTTTAAATTAAATTGTATTTTTTGAATAAATATTATAAACACATGGTAGAACCTTTAAAAGGTAAAAATGAATATGCCTTTGAAAGTAATTCCCCCTCTTTTCATTCCCCAGTTATCCATTTTCCCTCCTTAGATGCAGCTACTATTACCAGTGGATTCTTGTTATCTTCCAGAGATATTGAGATTGTGTGTATAAGTGTGTGTATTGCTTTATACGAGGTCATGAAGATTTATCCCTGTGTTGTCTTCTAAGAGTTTTATAGTTTTAGCTCCCATGTTTAGGTCTTTGATCTGCGTTGAGTTGATTTTTATATATGGTGTGAGGTAAGGGTCCAACTTTATTCTTCTGCATGTGAATATCCAGTTGAACCAGCACCATTTGTTGAAGACTACTTTTTCCTCAGTGAATGGTCTTGGTATCCTTGTCAAAAATCAACTGACCATAGATGTATGAATTTATTTCTGGGCTGTCAGTTCTTTTATCTCTCTGTCTATCCTTATGTTAGTAACACACAGTCTTCATTACTGTAGCTTTGTAGTGAATTTTGAAAGCAGAACTATGAGTCCTCCAACTTTGTTCCTTTTCATAATTATTTTGGCTATTCAGAATCCTTTGCAATTCCATATGAATTTTAAGATCAGCTTATTCATTTCTATAAAAAAGGCAGTTGGAATTTTGATAGGAATTGCATTGAATTGTAGACGAATTTGGGGAGTATTGACATCTTAACAACATTAAGTCTTCCAATCCATGAACACAGGATGTCTTTCCATTTATTTAGGTTTTAATTTCTTTCAACGATGTTTTCTAGTTTTTAGCATACAAATCGTGTACTACTTTTGTTAAATTTACTCCTCTGTATTTTATCCTTTTTGTTGCTTTTGTGAATGGAATTGTTTTCTTAATTTCATTTTCATTTTTGGATTGTTCATTGCTAAGTGTTTAGAAATACAACCGATTTTTGTATATTGGTCGTGTATCCTGCAACTTTGCTGAACTAGTTTATTAGCTCTACTAGTTTTTTGGGTGGCAGATGCCTGATTCTTGATAGACACATGGCTGTTCATGGTGTAGACCACACTTCCAGCCTTTCTTGGAGCTTGCTATGGCCCAAGGATTAAGTTCTGGTCACTGAATGTGAATGAAAGTGATGTGTGCAACTCCTAGTTGTGCTGGCCCTTTCTCCTTTCCTACTCTCTCTCTCTTTTTTAAATAAACAAACAAATAAATAAATAAATATATTTTGGCTGCATTGGGTTTTTGTTGCTGTGTGTGGGCTTTGTCTAGTTGTGGCAAGTGGGGGCTACTCTTTGTTGTGGTGTGCGAGCTTCTCATTGCAGTGGCTTTTCTTGTGGAACAGAGGCTCTAGGCACGTGGGCTTCAGTAGTTGTGGCTCATGGGCTCTAGAGTGCGGGCTCAGTAGTTGTGGTGCATGGGTTTAGTTTCTTGGCAGCATGTGGGATCTTCCCAGACCAGGGCTCGAACCCGTGTCCCCTGCATTGACAGGCGGTTCTTAACCACTGTGCCACCAGGGAAGTCCCTCGTACTCTCTTTTGACTGGAAGGGAGTCAGCCATTGTGGCCTGTCCTGCAAAGATCTGTGATGTGTTTTTGTAGATAGAGTTTTACTGGAACATAGGCACCTTCATTCATTTATGTATTGTCTACGGCTACTTTCATGCTATGATGGCAGTGTTAAGTATTTGTGACAGAGACCCTATGTCCTGCACAGCCTGAGCTATTTACTATCTGGCCCATTACTGGGAAAAGTTTGCCCATGTCTGGCTTAGAGGACCTCTCGATAGTAGTATTTTATGATCCCATCTTTCTAGAATTGGTTTTATAGTCACTGTTATTTGAAGCATCGCTGTCTTTGGTTTTACTTATATTAATTTCTGTCGCAGGCTGGCTGCTTGCTTCTTCTCTCCAGCAAGAGATCTCTTGGCAGCAACAGCAGCTCTCGGATCATCATGAACTTTCTGATCATGAAGAGTAGTCTAGGTTTTATTAGACTGATCATTCTCTCTCCTTCTCTCTTTTCTGTAATTTGCCTTCCTGTTCTTGAATTTTTTGCTTAGAATTTTTTTGCTTCCTCTGTAGCTAAGAGATTCTGCTCTTCTCCTGTTCATTCATGCTTTTTTTTTTTTTTTTTTTGACAGCTTGTGGAATCTTAGTTCCCTGCCCAGGGATTGAACCTGGCTCACGGCAGTGAAAGTGCCAAGTCCTAACCACTGGACTACCAGGGAAATCCCCCATTCATTCTTTCTCAAGCCAGCTTCTCCTGCCAAGCTCCTTTCTCTGCTGATGCGGTACTTAAAGGTGTCTGCTCTACGCTGCAAGGTTCTGCATTTCTGCTCCACCATCTCTGTGGCAGAATATAGCTCTTGTCAGGCTTACACCTCATCACTCGGTTTGATTAAAAATGGTCACTTTTTCAAGTACAGGACTCTTTAAAAAATTGAGTGTAACTTACATGCAAAAAATACTCTGATATTAAATGTCCAGTTTGATGAATTTTGACAATGTATGCACCTGTGTAGCCACCACTCAAAACAACATAGAGAACATTCTGTCTTGCGGCTTTTCCCAGTCAATTCCCACCTCTGCTCCCCAGAGGCAACCACTGTTCTGATTTCTGTCACCACAGATTAATCTTGCCTGTTCTTGGACTTCACATAATCAAAACCATGCAGGAAGTGCTCTTTTGTGTCTGATTTTTTTTTTCACTCAGCATAGCATAATGTTTTTGAGATGTATCCTTGGTGCCCGTATAAGATTGTTCCTTTTTTATCACTGAGTGGTATCCTACTGTGTGGATAGAGCAGATTGGTTATCCATTCTCCTGTTTATGAACATTTGAGTTTTTCCCAGCTCAAGTACAGTATTTTTTTTTTTTTTTTTTTTTTTTTTTTGCGGTATGCGGGCCTCTCACTGTTGTGGCCTCTCCCGTTGCGGAGCACAGGCTCCGGACGCGCAGGCCTAGCGGCCATGGCTCACGGGCTTAGTTGCTCCGCGGCATGTGGGATCTTCCCGGACCA
Organism: Kogia breviceps; assembly: GCF_026419965.1. Classification (NCBI taxonomy): domain Eukaryota; kingdom Metazoa; phylum Chordata; class Mammalia; order Artiodactyla; family Physeteridae; genus Kogia; species Kogia breviceps. The sequence continues at coordinate 69,681,690 of NC_081319.1, forward strand.
GGGCACGAACCCGTGTCTCCTACATCGGCAGGCGGATTCTCAACCACTGCGCCACCAGGGAAGCCCAAGTACAGTATTTTTTAACCAGAATTTTGTTCATGGCCTTTTCCAGGTTTAAGGCATTGTTATCCTGTCATTGTCAGCTGTATAATGCAATTATCCAAAATTTCAATTTCTTTCTTTTTCAGAAGTCAGAGCTTCTGGTTGTCAATCCTGGCTGATCACTAGAATCACCTGGGGAGTTGTAAATCCTAACAATCAGGCCACAACTAAGACCCATTAAGTGACGCTCTCTGGAAGTGGGTGGGGCCTAGAGTCCGAGGTTTTAGAGCCCCCTGTTATTGCACCATTTGGCCAGTAGGGGGCGCTCATTCACGAAGTCTTCTGGAGTCGGCGGAAGGTTTGGAATGTTGCTCTTATCTGAAGCTTCCCATGATAACTGCTCCGTGTTCTTCTTAAATCCGATATTTTTCTTCTCTAGAATTTGAAGGCATTCAGACTTCATCTTCTTTCTAATCGGTTTTGTTTCTTTAAGGGCTTTTTTTTTTTTTTTTTTTTTTTTTTTTTAATTGCAGTACGCGGGCCTCTCACTGCTGTGACCTCTCCCGTTGCGGAGCACAGGCTCCGGACGCGCAGGCTCAGCGGCCATGGCTCACGGGCCCAGCCGCTCCGCGGCATGTGGGATCTTCCCGGACCGGGGCACGAACCCGTATCCCCTGCATCGGCAGGCGGATTCTCAACCACTGCGCCACCAGGGAAGCCCTTTAAGGGCTTTTCTTTTCCTTCCTAAACTTATACCAAATTTCGTGTTACAAGCTTCCCCTATCTCCTTTACATTCTCTTTTCCCTCAGCTCCTCCTCCCCCACCCGTCCACCCCACCCCTTCCACCCCCCACCCCAGCCCACAGACCAGCAGATTTTACCCCCTGCATTTGGTCCAGATCCTCAAGCCTTCTAGAAGAGTGCATTGTAAAGCCCAGGCACCTCTTCAGGTGAATTCTCCTTTTGTACATTATTTTCTTCAAAAGAGATCATAGCTGTTTTGCTCTTTTGGTCATAAATTGACGTTTTGAAAGAACTTATTTTATTATTAAGAAAAAGATTTCTGAGGAGCCCGTTGTTCAGTCCTCTGATATCTTCTACTCTTGACGGAAAAGAAAGTTCCCTGGAAGAAAATGGCAAATGCACCAATTCCCAATAAAGCATAATAATTATAGGCTCCCAGGTGCCTGGTGAAAACCACGGGTTCTAGATCAAAAACAGTTGCCCTCTCCTTGGCTGTCAGGCCGGGACAGTTTGCAAATTCTGAAGCACTAATATCCTTCAGCTTCAGCTTGTAGGCAATCAGACTGCTGGCCTCTTCTGATAGGTGGAACCTCTTCTGGCTCATTCATTTCAGGTCTGGTTCTGCTTTCTCTGGCAGCGTCTTGTCACTTCTCTGCTGGGCCACGACGCTCATGTCCTTATTCACCGTTGTCTTCAGTTCCAGTGTCTTCTGGGCTTTGTTGCTTGCCTCTGCATGGATCTTTGGAGCAGCCAGTGGGACACATTTCTCCACCGCACGTGTGTCAGTGTCTGTCTGTACCTGACCCAGAGGGCAGCGCCTCCAAGCGTGAGTACCCTCCTGGCTGGGGATCTGGAGCAGTGAGTTTCCAGGGTCAAGTAACAAGGGCAGGAGGAGGACTGGGGAGATTCCAGTGCTGGACTAGGGCGAGCAGTGGGCATGTCAGCCCCAGGTGCTGGCACTAAGGGAGTGCATGGTCTGTGGAGATTTGTTGTTGTAATTCTACCTTGTGTTGATTTAGGTGGTCTAGCTTGAATATATAATAGGGACTGTTTTCCTTGTTTAATGACTGCCCACTTTAACTTTTCTACCTGTGACTTCTTTCTTAGATCATAGCAAGGTTGCAAAATGTAAAATTGATGAGACAGATGTAGAGAATTTTTGAAACAATGATAAAACCTAATAGCTTGTCTGCTTTTTATTGTAAAACCTTACACTGGCAATCCTAAACAATACTAGTGGTAAAATGTACCCCTCCCCAAATCTTTTGTTACAATTGCTTTGGTCATTGTTGAATTTCAGTAAAAAAGCCATGTGCTTCAAATTAGCACATTTTTATTATTTATGCTTTATAGTCTACATGGAAGCTAATTTGGAGAACTCTCAATTGATATAGTAGGAAACCTCCCCCTTGACCCAACACACACCATATAAACTCAGTTACATAGCTTCATTAGGAAAGTAGGGACTTAGAGGTTTGAAATCCTTCAGGCTCACTTCAGGTGTATTGTGTCTCCAGCCCCAGCTGTACTGTGTATTCCTGCATTTAACTAGTGAATATGAAATAAACAATGATGGCATAGTGGTTGTAAAAATTATAAAACAGAACTGGTATAATTTTAATTCTGTCAGTCTTTATGTGATCAATTAAAGTTTTTATTTTGTGTTTAAAATTTTAAATGGCAAATTGAGCGTAAACTGCAAGGTGTGTGTGTCTCTGTGTGTGTGTGTGTGCATGCGTATATGTATATATTCTTTGGTCAACACAAAATTTCGTACATGAAATACTTTGCTTGATTGAATATTTTAAAATTTTGAACTTATTCTTCTTAATAGCTATTTTAAAACTGAAGAATGAGTCAAGAAAATGATTACTGATTATTACTGGAAATAATTTTGTTTATGGAGAAGGGGGTATTAAAATGATCACCTGGGGTATGAAATGGGGCAGTGAACACAGAGGCAGGAGTCCTCTGCCGGGTCATCACGGGAAACCTGCTACACCAGATCTTCTGTTCTGACTTTCCCTTTTGGGTGGCTGAATTTCACCTTTGAGACTTTTCCTCAGGAGGGCTTCTGATAACAATAGTCCTTGAGCATGTACAAAACTGTTTGTGCTGAGTATAAATGTCTTGGGTAATGTTTGCTTTTTCCTGCATTTTGAGGCCTCACTGGCTCCACTTTCATCCAACACTGACTATAGGTGTAGGGTCATGTGAGCCCTGCCATATTTCTGATGTGATGTGATCTGTTTGTCTGTTGGTTCAAAGGATTTTTTTTTTTTTTTTTGGTTTAAAGGATTCTTATCTTTGAAGTCCCACAAATTTGCCAGCATTGGAAGTGTTCACCATTTATATCCCCTTTTAATGGGACCTGGCCTTTCTACTTGTCTCATGTGTTTTCTCATTGCCAGAAGCTGTGTCAGGATTCTGTTGTTGTTTTTTAAAAAAATATTTATTTTATTCATTTCTTTTTATTTATTTGGTTGCACTGGGTCTTAGTTGCAGCTCGAGGGCTCCTCAGTTGTGGCTTGCCGGCTCCTTAGTTGTGGCTTTCAAACTCTTAGTTTCAGCATGTGTGTGGGATCTAGTTCCCTGACCAGGTATTGAACCCGGGCCCTCTGCATTGGGAGTGCAGAGTCTTAACCACTGCACCACCAGGGAAGTCCCAGGATTCTGTTTTTAAGTCCGTCTTTGGATTTGCTTCCTTAGGGATGCCAATAACATATATATATGTGTGTGTGTATGTATATATATATATATTTATATATATGTATATTCTGTCTTGCCCATTTGCCATGTATATTATTTCCTTTTAAGCCTGTTTAAGTATTTTCATTTCATCTTTCTCACTCTTCAGAGACCGGTCCTTTAAACCCCCTTCTGTGTGTCTCAGCCTCTCTTTTCCCTGTGATACTTTCCAATTTCATCTTCTCTTCTGTGTTGCTTTAATTTTCTTTCTTTCACTTATTTCCTGGGTTTTGCCAGTTCACATTTTGCTCCTTTTTTATGCAGTGCTCATACATCTTTTTACTCTCATCCTGGGGCTCTGGTTTCATGGATGAGTTGTTTTTTTAAAAATTGAAAATGAAATATCTGATGGGATTTTTTCACCTGCTTTCTGGTAACAATTTTCTAAGTGTTTTTCAGTGTTCATGTTTGTCCTGCTTTTTTCCTCCCTTTTTCATCTGGTATCTTTGCACAGGTTCCTCTTTGATTGTTCATCTTTGGCAGAGGTGAGTTTTCAGGTCGAGCTGGGGCCCTTTCCAGCCAGCAGGAATTTTCCTAATGGCCTGGGGTTATTATCATTAAAAAAATTTTTTTTTATTTTTGGCTGCATTGGGTCTTTGTTGCTGAGCGCGGGCTTTTCTCTGGTTGTGGCGAGTGGGGGCTACTCTTCGTTGCAGTGTGCAGTCTTCTCATTCCGGTGACTTCTCTTGTTGTGGAGCACAGGCTCTAGTCGTGCGGGCTTCAGTAGTTGTGGCACATAGGCTCAGTAGTTGTGGCTCACAGGCTCTAGAGTGCAGGCTCAGTAGTTGTGGAGCATGGGCTTAGTTGCTCCGCGGCATGTGGGATTTTCCTGGACCAGGGCTCAAACCCATGTCCCCTGCATTGGCAGGTGGATTCTTAACCACTGCGCCACCAGGGAAGTCCTAGCCTGGGGTTATTGTAGCCTTTACTTTTCCCCAAGTGGTAGAAGCAGGCAGCCATGGGGATATGCACAATGCAAAGCCATGGGTATTGGCAAAAACAACAAAGTAAGGCTCTCCAAAAATTCTCTCCTCTGTAAAAGCAATGAGAAAACTGGCCAAAATGGTCAGAGTTAACTTTTCCAAACTCTGGAAATTAACCAAAGGCTTGCAGCAATTCAGGAAGCGTTTATGCAAGAAAAATGGCTAAATCTCAGTAAGAATAGTGAGGGTTTTTTTTCTGTGTGTGTGGTGAAATACGTAACATCAAATTTACTGCCGTAACCATTTTTAACTGTACAGTTAAGTGGTATTAAATACTTACACATTGTTGTGCAGCCATTGTCACAATTCATCACCATATTTCTTTTCATCTTGTAAAACTGAAGCTCTATACTTTTTAAACAATAACTCCCCATTCTTCACTCTTCCCACCCTAGGACCACCATTGCAATTTCTGTCTTTATGAATTTGACTACTCTGAGTACCTCATACAAGTGGAATCATACAGTATTTGTCTTTCGTGACTGGCTTATTTCACTTAGCAAAATGTGCTCAATATTCAGCCATGTTGTAGCATTTTGGAGAATTTACTTTCTTTTTAAGGCTGAATAATATTCCATTGTATATGTATATGACATTTTGCTTATCCATTCGTCAGCTGTGGACACTTAGTTGCTTCCATGTTTTAGCTGTTGTGAATAATACTGCTGTGAACATAGGTGTACAAATATCTCTTTGAGCCCCTGCCATAAATTCTTTGGGGGTATATACCTGGGAGTGGGATTGTTGGATCATATAGTAATTCTATTTCTAATTTTTTGAGGAACTGCTATACTGTTTTCCACAGTGGCTGAACCATTTTACATTCCCACCAAAAAGGCACAAGTTTTCCAGTTTATCCACCTCATCACCAACATTTGTTGTTTTTAGTTTTTTTGATTGTAGCCATCCTAATGGGTATAAGGTAGTACCTCATTGTGGTTTTGATTTGCATTTCCTTAATGACTGAGTGATGTTGAGCATTTTTCCTGTGCTTATTGGCCATTTGTTTATCTTCTTTGGAGGAATATCCAAGTCCTTTGCCCGTTCTTGAATTAGGTTGTTTTTTGGTTGAGTTTTAGATGTTCTATGCATATTCTGCATATTAATCCCTTAGATACATAATTTGCAAATATTTTCTCCCATTCTGTGTGTTGCCTTTTAACTCTGTGGATAGTGTCTCTTGATGCACAAAATTTTAAAAATTTTCATGAAGTCTAATTTGTCTTTCTTTTGTTACCCGTGCCTTTGGTGTCATATCCAAGAAATCATTGCCAAATCCAATGTTGTGAAGTTTTGTCCAATTTTTTTCTAAGAGTTTTATTGTTTCATGTCTTATATTTAGGTCTTTGACCCATTTTGAGTTAATTTTTGTCTATGGTGTGAGGTAAGGGCCCAACTTCATTCTTTGCATGTGGATACCCAGTTTCTCCAGCACCATTTGTTGACAAAACTGTCCTTTTCTCATTGATTGGTCTTGGCACCTTTGCCAAAAATCATTTGACCATGTAAGTGAGGGTTTATTTCTGGGCTATGTATAGTCTATTCCATTTGTCTATATGTCTGTCTTTACGTTAAAACTACACTGTTTTGATTACAGTAGCTTTGTAGTAAGTTTTGAAATCAGGAAGTGTGAGCTATCCAGTTTGTCCTTTCCAGATTGTTTTGGCTATTCGGGGCCCCTTGAGTTTCCATATGAATTTTAGAATGGGTTTTTCTATTTCTGCAAAAAACATCATTGGGATTTTGACAGAGATTGCATTGAATCTGTAGGTTGTTTTGGGTAGTATTGACATTTTAATAATATTAAGTCTTCCAATCCATGAACATGCAATATGTTACCATTTATTTCTGTTGTCTTTCATTTCTTTCAGCAATGTTTTATACTTTTTATTGTACAAGTCTTTACCACCTTGTTTAAGTTAATTGCTGAGTATTTTATTCTTTTTGATGCTATTGTAAATGGAATTGTTTTTGTAATTTCATTTTCAGATAGTTCATTGTGTATAGAAATGCAACTGATTTTTGTGTGTTGACTTTGTATCCTTCTACTTTGCTGAATTCATTTATTAGCTCCAGTAGCTTTTTTGTGGAGGCTTTTGGATTTTCTACACATGAGATCATATCGTCTGCAAACAGAAATAATTTTACTTCTTCCTTTCCTATTTGGATTCCTTTTATTTCTTTCTCTTGCCTAATTGCTCTGTCTAGAACTTCCAGTGTGATTTGAGTAGAAGTGGTGAAATTGGGTGTCCTTGCCTTGTTCCTGATCTTAGAAGAAAAGCTTTTAGTCTTTCACTATTGAGTATGATGTTTGCTTTGAGTTTTCATACATATCTTTTATTATGTTGAGATAGTTTCCTTCTAGTCCTATTTGGTTGAGTGTTTTTATCATGAAAGGATGCTGAATTTGTCAAATGCCTTTCTGCATCAATTGAGATGATCATGTGTTTTTTTTCCCCTTTATTTTGTTGATTTGGCATATTACTGTATATTGAATAATTTTTGTATGTTGAACCATCCTTGCGTTACATGAATACATTCCATTGGTCATGGAGTATAATCCTTTTAATATGCCGTTGATTTCTGTTTGCTAGTATTTTGTTGAGGATTTTGTATTGGTGTTCGTAAGGGATATTGATCTGCAGTTTCCTTATAGTGTTTTTGTTTGGCTTTGGTATTAGGGTTATGCTGGCTTCAGAAAATGAGTTAGGAAGTGTTCCCTCCTCTTCAGTTTTTGGGAGTAATTTGAGAAGGATTGGTATTCTTATTTAAATGTTTGGTAGAATTTACCAGTGAAACTGTCAGATCTAGGATTTTTTTTTTTTTTTTTTTTTTTTTTTTTGCCACGCTGTGCGGCTTGTGGGATCTTAGTTCCAGGGATCAAACCCTGGGCCCCCTGCAATGGAAGCGTGGAGTCCTAACCACTGGACAGCCAGAGAATTCCCTAGGACTTTTCTTTGTTGGGAGATTTTTAAAAGATAGGGCTTCCATGGTAGCACAGTGGTTAAGAATCCACCTGCCAATGCAGGGGACATGGGTTTGATCCCTGGCCCAGGAAGATCCCACATGCCATGGAGCAACTGAGCCCGTGTGCCACAACTACTGAGCCTGTTCTCTAGAGCCCATGCTCTGCAACAAGAGAAGCCATGACAGTGAGAAGCTCGTGTACTGCGACAAAGAGTAGCCCCAGATTGCCTCAACTAGACAAAGCCCAGGCGCAGCAATGAAGACCCAACACAGCCAGAAAAACAAACAAAAAGATTCCAGCTATAAGTGTGATCATACAGTATTTGTCTTTCTCTGTCTGAATTTTATTTTACTTAGCATAATGTCTTCAAGGTCCATCCACATTGTCACAAATGGCAGGCTTTCCTTCTTTCTTGTGGCTGAATAATATTCCATTATATATACCACTACTTCTTTATCCATTCATCCATCAGTGGACATTTAGATTGTTTCCATGTCTTGGCTATTGTAAATAATGCTGCAGTGAACATGGGGATGCAGATATCTTTATGAGACAGTGATTTTGTCTCCTTTGGATAAATGCTCAGAATGGAACTGCTGGATCACATGGTAGTTCTATTTTTCAGTTTTTGAGGAAGAATATGGTTTTCCATAGTGGCTATTGCAATTCACAGTCCCACTAACAGTGCACAAGGTTCCTTTTTCTCCACATCCTCCCAAGATTTGTTATCTCTTGTCTTTTTGATACTAGCCATTCTAACAGATATGAAGTGATATCTCATTGTGGTTTTAATTTGCATTTTTCTGATGATTAGTGATGTTGAGCACATTTTCAGTATCTGTTGGCCATTTGAATGTCTTCTTTGGAAAAATATCTATTCATTTCTTCTGCCCATTTTTTAATTGGATTATTTTTTTCTTTTGAAGTGCATGAGTTCTTTATATATTTTCAATATTAACCCTTCATCAAATATGTGTTTTGCAAATATTTTCTCCCATTTGGTAGGTTGCCTTTTCACTTTGTTGATGGTTTTCTTTGCCATATAGAAGCTTTTTAGTTTAATGGAGTCCCACTTATTTGTTTTTTTCTTTTATTGCCTTTGCTTTTGGTGTCAAATCCAAGAAATCATTGCCAAGACCAATGTCAAGGAGGTTTTCCTCTATTTTTTCTTGTAGGAGTTTTATGCTTTTAGGTCTTACATTCAACTCTTTACCATTTTGAGTTGATTTTTATGTATGGTGTAAGATAGTGGTCCAGTTTCATCCTTTTGCATGTCACTCTCCAGTTTTCCCAATATGGCAGTCCATTTCCCACCATTTGTTGAAGAGACTGTCCTTTCCCCATTGTATATTCTGGCATATTGTCATAAATTAATTGACCATATTTATGTGGGCTTATATCTGTGCTCTCTATTCTGTTCCATTGATCTATGTGTCTGTTTTTATGCCAATATCATTACTGTTGTGACACTGTAGCTTTGTAATATAGTTTGAAATCAGGAAGCATGATGCCTCCAGATTGTTATTCTTGATCAAGATTGCCTTGGCTGGACTTCCCTGGTGGCACAGTGGTTAAGAATCTGCCTGCCCATGCAGGGGACATGGATTCAAGCCCTGGTCCGGGAAGATCCCACATGCTGTGGAGCAGCTAAGCCCGCGAGCCACAACTACTGAACCTGTACACCAAGAGTCTGTGCTCCACAACAAGAGAAGCCACCGCAATGAGAAGCCCATGCACAGCAACGAAGAGTAGCCCCCGCTCGCTGCAACTAGAGAAAGCCTGCACATAGCAATGAAGACCCAATGCAGCCAAAAATAAATACATTTATTTTAAAAATGCAACATATTTTTGTATGTTGATTTTTGTATCCTGCAAACTTTACTGAATTCATTTCTTAGCTCTAACAGGGTTGTTTTTTTTTTTTTTTTTTTTTTGGTGGAGTCTTTAGGATTTTCTATATATAAAATCTTGTCATCGGCAAATAGTGACAGTTTTACTTCTTCCTTTCTGATTTGGACGACTTTTATTTATTTTTTTTCTTGCCTAATTGCTCTGTCTATGTTTAATAAAAGTGGTGAGAGTGGGTATCCTTGTCTCACTCCTGATCTTAGAGGAAAAGCTTTCAGCTTTTCATCATTGAGTATGATGTTAGCTGTGGACTTATCATATATGGCCTTTATTATGTTGAAGTTTGTTCCCTCAACACCCACTTTGTTGAGAGTTTTCATCATAAATGGATGTTGAATTTTGTCAAATGCTTTTCTGCATCTAATTAGATGGTCATGTGATTTTTATCCTTCATCTTGCTAATTTGGTGTATCACATTGATTCAGGGATGTTGAACCATCCTTGCATCCATGGAATAAGCCCAGCTTCATTGTGGTGTATGATCCTTTTAAGGTATTGTTGAATTTGGTTTACTAATATTTTGTTGAGGATTTTTACATCTATGCTCATCAGTGATGTTGGCCTGTAATTTTCTGTGGTGTCCTTCTTGTTTTGGTATAAGTGTAATGCTGACCTTGTAAGATGAGTTTAGAAGTCTTCCTCCTCTTCTATTTTTTGGAAGAGTTTGAAAAGGATTGGTATTAATTCATCTTTGAATGTTTGGTAGAATTCACCAGTGAAGCTGTCTACTTCTGACTTTTTTTGGTTGGGAGATTTTTTTTTTTAGTAGTTCAATTATTTATTCATTACTCCCATATCCCACCCTCCTGACCCTTTAGTGGAACTGTTTCACCATGAACAGAGGAAGAAAGGATTAAAGACATTCAGTTACATACAACCGACTAGCCTCTCAGCCCCTCCAGAAGCATTTTTTTTTTTTTTTTTTTGCGGTACGTGTGCCTCTCACTGCTGTGGCCTCTCCCGTTGCAGAGCACAGGCTCCGGACGCGCAGGCTCAGAAGCCACGGCTTGAGGGCCCAGCCGCTCCACGGCATGTGGGATCCTCCCGGACCAGGGCACGAACATGCGTCCCTTGCATCGGCAGGTGGACTCTCAACCACTGTACCACCAGGGAAGCCCTGGCTGGTTTTTTTTTTTTTTTTTTTGCATTTGTATTTTTGAGTGGTTGTTTATAATTAAAGACCAGGCCTTTTAACAGACATTGAATAGGGAATTCTCTGGTGGTCCAGTGTTAGGACCTGGCACTTTCACTGCTGGGGCCCAGACTCAATCCCTGGTTGGGAAATAAGATCCCATAAGCTGTGCAGTGCAGCCAAAAAACAAAACAAATGAAAAAACAAACAAAAAATAAACAAAAAAAACATTGAATAAAGCCACAAGTTCAGGAATTGGGAACCAACAGGAGAATGTTGGGTCCTGGGTGGGAATCCGGCTTCAGGGTCAAGTGCCTCCACTGCTCATGATACACACAGGATGAGGTGTGTGCTCTTGATACACATGGGGTCGGCTACAATACAAGGGATATAAACTCAACAAGCCATTTGGAACTGGAAGATAAAAGGTAACATGGTACCCTGAAGAGGTGCTTTTACTGGAAATAATCAAAAGCTTGTGAAACAGCACGTCTATGAGTTTGTTCATAAACCATGTAGTTTCTCTCAACTGAAACCAGCAGAAATATCTGTGAGGTTCACTTTTCGGAGGAGTGGTTTAGTAGCTTTTTTCATTCAACCACAAACCCCTTTATGTAAGACTGGTCCAAAGCAAGTTGCTGTATGTTCTTTACAGGCTAGAATCCACTCTTGTAAATCAACTCATCCAAACTACTAGGTCAAGATATTTGTCTAAGCGGGTCTATGTCTGACTTGATCCCAAACTTGACGCATTCTGATGCTGCACCCAGAAAGTAGTAGTGTAAGTGATAGTAGTGCCACTTCACAATCCATTTCATGATGAAATGTGTACCAGGTTGTATTGTTCATTAGGAAGAATGATATTAGCGCATAATACTATGCTTCCTAGTGAAATAACCAATACATTAACTGTTGAGAGATTTTTGATTACTGATTCAAACTCACTGCTAGTAGTCAGTCTGCTTAGATTTTCTATTTCTTCATGATTCAATCTTGTAGGTTGTATGTTTCTAGGAATTTATCCATTTCTTCTAGGTCGTCAAATTTGTTGCCATATAATTGTTCATAGTAGTCTCTTATGATTCTTTGTGTTTCTGTGGTATCAATTGTAATGTCTCTGTTATTTTGGTTTTATTTGAGACCTCTTTTTTTCTTTGTGGGTCCAGCTAAAGGTTTATCAATTTAATTTCTTTTCAAATAACCCACTCTTCATTTCATTGATATTTCTAATGTCTTTTTAGTTGCTATTTCCACTCTGATCTTTATTTCCTTCCTCTACCATCTTTGGGTTTCATTTGTTCTTTTTTATTTCCATGAGGTGTAAAGTTGGGTTGAGATTTTTTCTTGTTTCTTGATGTAGGTATTTATCATTTATGAACTTCCCTCTTAGAATTGCTTTTGCTGCATCTCATAAGTTTGGGTATGTTGTATTTCTATTTTCATTTGTCTCAAGGTATTTTTTTAAAAACAAAATTTATTTATTTTTGGCTGCGTGAGATCTTCATTGCTGTGTGAGGTCTTTCTCCAGTTGTGGCGAGCAGGGGCTACTCTTCGTTGCGGTGCGTGGGCTTCTCTTGTTGTGGAGCCTGGGCTCTAGGAATGCGGGCTTCAGTAGTTGTGGCACACGGGCTCAGTAGTTGTAGCACTAGGGCTTAGTTGCTCCTCAGCATGTGGGATCTTCCTGGACCAGGGCTTGAACCCATGTCCCCTGCATTGGCAGGTGGATTCTTAACGACTGCGCCACCACAGAAGTCCCTGTCTCAAGGTATTTTTGATTTCTCTTTTGATTTCTTCTTTGACCCATTGGTTGTTCAGTAGCATGTTGTTTAATCTCCACATATTTGTGAATTTTCCAGTTTTCTTCTTGTAAGTTATTTCTAGTTTCATACCTTTGTGGTCAGAAAAGATTCTTGATGTGATTTCAGTCTTCTTAAGTTTACTGAGACTTGTTTTGTGGCCTAACATATGACCTGTCCTGGAGAATATTCCATGTGTATTTGAGAATAATATATTTTATATATTTTTGAATGAAGTGTTCTGTATATACCTGCTAAATTTATCTGGTCTAAAGTGTTAAGGTTGCTGTTTCCTTATTGATTGTCTGTCTTGATGATCTATCCATTGATGAAAGGGGGGCATTAAAATCCCCCACTATTATTGTATTGCTGTCTATTTCTTGCTTTAGGTCTGTTAGTATTTGCTTTATATATTTAGGTGCTCGTATGTTGGGTGTATAAATATTTATAAATGTTGTATCTTCTTGTTGGATTGACCCCTCTATCATAATTTAATGCCCTTTTTTGCCTCTTATTAGTCTTTGTCTTAAAATCAATTTTGTCTGATATGAGTATAGCTACCCTATCTTTTGGTTTCCATTTGTATGGAGTATCTTTTACATGCCTTCGCTTTCAGTCTGTGTGTGTCCTTACATCTGAAGTGAGTCTCTTGTAGGCTGTATATAGAGGGGTCTTGCTTTTTTATCCATTCAATCACTCTGTCTTTTTTTTTTTTCCCGAAAATGTCTTTATTTTTCTGTCACTCTTTTTTGTGGCAAAATATATAACATAGAATTTACCATTTTTAAGTGTAAAATGACATTAAGTACATTCATGTTGTTGTACAACCATCACCACTACCCAGCTCCAGAACTTTATCATCTTCTCCAACTGAAACTCTGTACCTATTAAATAATAATTCCCCATTTCCTTTCCCCTTAGCCTCTAGTAACCACCATTCTATTTTCTGTCTCTACGAATTTGACTATTCTGTGTACCTTATAAGTGGAGTCATACAGTACAGTTGACCCTTGAACAATGCAAGTTTGAACTGCATGGGTCCACTTACACCCAGATATTTTTCAGTAGTAAGTACTACACTACTACATGGTCTGTGATTGGCTGGATCCAATAGATTTGGAGGACCCATGTATACAAAGCGCTGACTATAATTATATGTGGATTAACCCCTTCTTTGTTCAAGGGTCAACTGTATTTGTTGTTTTGTGATTGGCTTATTTTACTTAACATAATATCTTTAAGGTTCATTCACGTTGTAGCATGTGACAGGATTTCCTTCTGTTTTAAGGCTAAATAATCCACTGTATGGATATACCACATTTTATTTATCCATCATCTGATGGCAGACACTTAGATTGCTTCCACCTTTAAAAAAATATGTTTTTGATTGAAGTATAGTTGATTTGCTTCCACCTTTTGACAATTGTGAATAATGCTGCAGTGAACATGGGTGTACAAATATCTTTGTGAGTCCCTTCTTTCATTTATTTGGGATATATACCAGATGTAGAATTGCTGGATCATATGATAATTCTATGGTTAATTTTTTGAGGAATTGCCATATGTTTCCCACAGCAGCTAAACAATTTTGTATTCCCACCAGCAACATGCAGGGGTTCCAAATTTCTCCATACCCTCAACGCTTGTTATTTTCTGTTTGTTGTTGTTGTTAGCCACTATGTCTTTTAAAAAACTATATTGAAATATAGTTGATTTACAGTGTTGTGTTTAATTTCTGCTGTAAAGCAAAGTGACTCAGTTATACGTATATATATTTCTTTCCAGATTCTTTTCCATTATGGTTTATCACAGGATTTTGAATATAGTTCCCTGTTCTGTACAGTAGGAAGTTGTTTATCCATCCTATATATAATAGTTTGCATCTGCTAATCCTAAACTCCCAGTCCTTTCCTCCCCCACTCACCTTCCCCCTTGTCAACCACAAGTCTGTTTTCTATATCTGTGAGTCTGTTTTTGCTTCATAGATGTGTTCATTTGTGTCATATTTTAGATTCCACATATAAGTAGTATCATACGGTATTTGACTTTCTCTTCTGACTTACTGTGCTTAGTATGATAATCTCTATGTTCATCCATGTTGCTGCAAATGGCATTATTTCATCCTTTTTGATGGTTGAGTAATATTCCACTGTATATCTATATATCTATATCTATGTAGATATAGATATATCACATCTTCTTTATCCATTCATCTGTCGATGGACATGAAGGTTGTTTCCATGTCTTGGCTATCATAAATAGTGCTGCTATGAACATAGGGGTGCATGTATCTTTTTTCATTATAATAGTTTTTTCCAGATATATGATGCCCAGGAGTGGCATTGCTGGATCATATGGCACTGCTGGTTTTATTTTTTTTGAGGAAACTCCATACTTTTTTCAAAAGTGGCTATATAATTTACGTTTCCACCAACAATGTAAGAGGTTCCCTTTTTTCCATATCCTCTCCAGCATTTATTATTTGTAGGCTTAAAAAAAATATGTATTTATTTATTTATTTTGGCTGTGTGGGGTCTTAGTTGCGGTATGTGGACTTCTTAGTTGCGTCATGCATGTGGGATCTAGTTCCCCGACCAGGGATCGAACCCAGGACCCCTGCATTGGGAAAGTGGAGTCTTACTGACTGGACCACCAGGGAAGTCCCTATTTGTAGACTTTTTAATGATGGCCATTCTGACTGGTGTGAGGTGGCACCTCGTTGTTTTGATTTGCATTTCTCTAATAATTAGTGATGATGAGCATCTTTTCATGTACCTATTGGCCATCTGTATGTCTTCTTTGGAGAAATGTCTATTTAGGCCTTGTGCCCATTTTTCAGTTGGGTTGTTTGTTTTTTGTTATTGAATTGTAGGAGCGGTTTGTATATTTTGGAAATTAAGCCCTTGTCAGTCACATTATTTGCAAATATTTTCTCTCAGTCTGTAGGTTTTCTTTTTGTTTCATTTATGGTTTCCTTTAGTATGTAAAAGCTTATAAGTTTGATTAGGTCCCACTTGTTTATTTTTGCTTTAATTCTATTGCCTTGGGAGACTGACCTAAGAAAACATTAGCACAATTTATGTCAGAGAATGTTTTGCCTATGTTCTCTTCTAGGAGTTTTATTTTATTTTAAATAATATATTCTCTTCCATTATGGTTTATCACAAGATATTGAATGTAGTTACCTGTGCTATACATTAGGACCTTGTTGTTTATCCATTCTAAATGTAATAGTTTGCATCTACCAACCCCAAACTCCCAGTGTGTCCCTCTCCCTCCCCGCTACCTCTTGGCAACCACAAGTCTGTTCTCTGTCTATGAGTCTGTGTCTGTTTTGTAGATAAGTTCACTTGTGCCGTATTTCAGATTCCACATATAAGTGATATCATATGGTATTTGTCTTTCACTTTCTGACTTACTTCATTTAGTATGATAATCTCTAGTTGCATCCATGTTGCTGCAAATGGCATTATTTTGTTTTGTTTTTTTATGAATGAGTAATATTCCATTGTATATATGTACCACATCTTCTTTATACATTCCTCTGTTGATGGACATTTAGGTTACTTCTGTGTCTTGGCTATCGTGAACAGTGCTGCTATGAACATAGGGGTGCATGTATCTTTTTGAATTATAGTTTTGTCTGGATATATTCCCAGGGGTGGGATTGCTGGTTCATATGGTAATTCTATTTTTAGTTTTCTGAGGAACCTCCATACTATTTTCCATAGTGGCTGCACCAACTTACATTCTCACCAGCAGTGTAGGAGGGTTCCCATTTCTCCACACCCTCTCCAGCATTTGTTATTTGTAGACTTTTAAATTATGGCTATTCTGACTGGTGTGAGGTGATATCTCGTTATAGTTTTGATTTGCATTTCTCTAATAATTAGTGATGTTGAGCATCTTTTCATATGCCTGTTGGCCATCTGTATGTCTTCTTTGGAGAAAT
This sequence comes from Kogia breviceps, assembly GCF_026419965.1. Lineage (NCBI taxonomy): Eukaryota > Metazoa > Chordata > Mammalia > Artiodactyla > Physeteridae > Kogia > Kogia breviceps. Next base: position 69,697,963 of record NC_081319.1, read on the forward strand.
GTCTATTAAGGTCTTGTGCCTATTTTTCGATTGGGTTGTTTGTTTTGTGTTATTGAATTGCAGGAGCTGTTTGTATATTTTGGAAATTAAGTTCTTGTTGGTCACATCATTTGCAAATATTTTCTCCTAGACTGTAGTTTGTCTTTTCATTTTGTTTATGGTTTCCTTTGCTGTGCAAACACTTACAATTTTGATTAGGACCCATTTGTTTATTTTTGCTTTTATTTCTATTGCCTTGGGAGACTAACCTAAGAAAACATTAGTATGGTTTATGTTAGAGAATGTTTTGCCTATGTTCTCTTATAGGAGTTTTATGGTGTCTTGTCTTATATTTAAAACTTTAAGCCATTTTGAGTTTTTTTGTGTGTGTGCGTATGGTGTAAGGGTATGCTCTAGCTTCATTGATTTATATGCAGCTATCCAACTTTCCCAACACCACTTGCTGAAGATATCGTCTTTTCCCCATTGTACATTCTTGCCTCCTTTGTCAAAGATTAATTGTCCAAAGGTGTATGGATTTATTTCTGGGCTCTCTATTCTCTTCCATTCATCTGTATATCTGTTTTTGTGCCAATACCAGGCTGTTTTTTTTTTTTTTTTTTTTTTTCTGTGGTATGCGGGCCTCACTGTTGTGGCCTCTCCCGCTGCGGAGCACAGGCTCCGGACGCGCAGGCTCCGGACGCGCAGGCTCAGCGGCCATGGCTCACGGGCCCAGCCGCTCCGCGGCACGTGGGATCTTCCCGGACCGGGGCACGAACCCGCGTCCCCTGCATCGGCAGGCGGACTCCCAACCACTGCGCCACCAGGGAAGCCCTACCAGGCTGTTTTGATTAGCTTTGCAGTACTGTCTGAAGTCTGGGAGGGCTATGCCTCCTGCTTTGTTCTTCTTCCTCAGGACTGCTTTGGCAATTCTGGGTCTTTTATGGTTCCATATAAATTTTAGGATTATTTGTTCTAGTTCTGTGAAAAATGTCATGGGTATTTTGATAGTGATTACATTAAATCTGTAGATTGCTTTGGGTAGTATGGCCATTTTAACAATATTAATTCTTCCAATCCAAAAGCATCTTTCCATTTCTTTGAATTATCTTCAGTTTCCTTTATTAATTTTGTAGTTCTCAGCATATAAGTCTTTCACCTCTTTGGTGAGATTTATTCCTTTTATTTTATTTATTAAAAAATATTTTTCAGTATAACTGATTCACTTCACTGTACACCTGAAACCTGAAACTAACACACTGTTGTAAATCAACTATACTCCAATAAACAAAAATTTAAAAAATAAATAAATAAAAATATTTTTCAAAGCGAGGCTGCTGTCATTTGTTCAATCTTTATTTATTTATTTTTGACCACACTGCATGGCTTGCAGGATCTTAGTTCCCCACCAGGGATTGAACCTGGGCCCCAGCAGTGAAAGCACTGAGTTCTAACCACTGGATTGCCAGGGAATTCCTTAAGTATTTTATTTTTGATGCAATTGTAAAAGGGATTGTTTGTTTACATTCCCTTTCTGATATTTCATTGTTAGTGTAAAGAAATGCAACAGATTTCTGTATGTTAATCTTGTGTCCTGCTACCTTGTTTAATTCATTTATCAGTTCTAGTAGTTTTTTGTGTGGAGTCTTTAGGGTTTTTTATATATAGTGTTATGTCATCTGTGTATAATGACAGCTTTACCTCTTTCCTACCAATTAAACATTTTTAAAAATTTTTGGCTGTTTTGGGTCTTTGTTGCTTGCTGCACGCAGGCTTTCTCTAGTTGCAGCGAGTGGGGGCTACTCTTTGTTGTGGTGTGTAGGCTTCTAATTGTGGTGGCTTCTCTTGTGGAGCATGGGCTCTAGGTGCACGGGCTTCAGTAGTTGTGGCACGTGGACTCAGTAGTTGTGGCTTGTGAGCTCTAGAGCGCAGGCTCAGTAGTTGTGGTGCACAGGCTTAGTTGTTCTGCGGCATGTGGAATCTTCCCAGAGCAGGGCTCAAACCCTTGTCCCCTGCATTGGCAGGGGGATTCTTAACCACTGCACCACCAGGGAAGTCCGGATATCGAATTTTTAAAAATTTATTAATGAATTTATTTTTTGGCTGCGTTGGGTCTTCATTGCTATGCATGGGCTTTCTCTAGTTGCAGCAAGTGGGGGTTTCTCTTGTTGCGGAGCATGGGCTCTAGGCATGCAGGCTTTGGTAGTTGCAGTGTGTGTCTCAGTAGTTGCGGCACGTGGTCTCAGTAGTTGCGGCATGTGGGCCCTAGAGCACATGGGCTTCAGTAGTTGTGGCACATGGGCTCCGTAGTTGTGGCTTGCTAACTCTAGAGCACAGGCCCAGTAGTTGTGGAGGCATGTGGGCTCTTCCCGGACCAGGGATTGAACCCATGTCCACTGCACTGGCAGGCAGATTCTTAACCACTGCACCATCAGGGAAGTTCCTGCTTCTTCAGTCTTTTGGAAGAGTTTGAGAGGGATCTTTGTATGTTTGGTAGAATTTAACTGTGAAACCATTGGTCCTGGACTTTTGTTTGTGGGGAGTTTTAAAATTACAGATTCTATTTCATTTCTAGTAGTCAGTCTGTTCAAGTTACCTATTTCTTCTTGATTCAGTTTTGGTGGGCTGTGTGTTTCTAGAAAGTTGGCCATTTCATCTACGTTTTCAAATTTGTTGGCATATAATTGTTCATAGTAGTCTCTTATGGTTTTTTTGTATTTCTGTGGCATCAATTGATTTTTCCTCTTTTATTTCTTATTTTGTTTATTTGGGTCTTCTCTCTTTTCATCTTGGTGAGCCTGGCCAGAGGTTTGTCAATAGTTTTTACCCTTTCAAAGAGTCAGCTCTTGGTTTTATTGGTTTTTCTATTTTTTTTTCACTTAAACAATATTTATTTCTCACAGTTCTATTAGAAGCTGGGAAGTACAAGATCAAAGTACCAGCAAATCCTGTGTCAGGTGAAAGCCCCTTCCTAATTTGTAGGTGGGCACCTTCTCACTGTATTCTCACATGGCTGAGAGTTTTCTATTTTATTTTTAATCTATTTTATTTATTTCTTCTCTGATCTTTATTATCTCCTACCTTCTGCTGACTTTAGGGTTTGTTTGTTCTTTTTCTTGTTCTTTTAAGTGGTGGGTTAGGTTGTTTATTTGAGATATTTTTTGTTTCTTAAAGAAGGCCTGTATTGCTATGAATTTCCATCTAAGGACTGCATTTGCTGCATCCACAGTTTTTGTATAGTTGTGTTTTCATTGTCATTTGCCAAGGTATTTTAAAATTTCTTCTTTGATTTCATCACTGACCCATCGGATTTTTAGTAGTGTGTTGTTTAGTCTCCATGTAATTGTTTTCTTCTCATTTCTTTTTCTGTAGTTGATTTCTAGTTTCATGCTGTTGTGGTCAGAAAAGATGCTTGAAATAACTTTTACACTCTTAAATTTGTTAAGGCTTGTTTTGTGTCCTAGTATGTGGTCAATCCTAGAGAATGTTCCATGTGCTCTTGAAAAGAATGTGTATTCTGCTTTTTGGGGGATGTAATGTCCTGAAAATATCAGTTAAGTCTAACTGTTCTATTGTATCATTTAGGATCTCTGTTCCTTTAATCACTGTGTCTTTTGTTTGGAGAATTTAGTCTTTTACATTTAAAATAATTATTGATAGGTACGTACTTATTGTCATTTTGTTCATTATTTTCTGGCTGTTTTGTAGTTTATCTCTGTTACTTTCTTTTCTTGCTTTCTCTCTCTGTTGTGTGATGATTTTTTCTCATGGGTATGCTTATATTCCTGTCTTTATCTACCATAGGTTTTTGCTTTGTGGTTACCATGCAGGTTGCATATAGCAACTTACATTTATAACAGCCTATTTTAAAGTTGATAACAACTTATTTGAACGAATTGTAAAATGCTACATTTTAACTCTTCCCTCCGAGTTTTGTTTTTAATGTTACATTTTACATCTTTTTTATCTTGTGTATCCCTTAACTAATTACTGTAGTTATAGTTAGTTTTACTACTTTTTGTCTTTTAACCTTCATATTAGTTTTTTAAGTGATTAATCCACCTCCTTTACTATATATTTACCTTTACCAGTAAAATTTATGCCTTCATATGTTTTCTTCTTACTAATTAGCACTCTTTTCGGCTTAAAGCAGTCTCTAACATTTCTTGCAAGTCTGGTTTAGTGGTCATGAACTGCTTTGGCTTTTGCTTGTCTGGAAGACTATCTCTGTTTCACTTCTGAATGATAAATATTCTGGGTAGAATACTCTTTGTTGGGAGTTTTCCCCCTTAGCACTTTGAATATTGTGCCACTCCTTTCTGGCCTGCAAAGTTTCTGCTGAAAAATCTACTGATAGTCTTATGTGGGTTTCCTTATACATAAAAAGTTGTTTTTCTCTTATTTCTTTTAAGACTCCCTCCTTGTTTTTAACTTCTGATATTTAATTATAATGTATCTTGGTGTGGGTCTCTTGGGATCATCTTGTTTGGCACTCTGTGAGCTTCCTGGATCTGAAAGTCTGTTTTCCTTCCCCAGGTTAGGGAAGTTTTCAGTAATTATTTCTTCAAATATAATTTCCACCTCTTGCTCTGTCTTTTCTCCTCTTAGGATTCCTGTAATGCAAATGTCAGTCTGCTTGATGTTGTCCCATAAGTCCCTTAAGTTCACTTTTTTTTCCTTTTTTCTTTTTGCTGTTCTGATTAGGTGAGTTCCACTGCCCTGTCTTCGAGTTGATCGATCCTGTCTTTTGCTTCATCTCGTCTGCTGTTGAACCCCTCTAGTATATCTTTCAGTTCAGTTATTGTGCTTTACAGCTCCCCGACTTCTATGAGTGGCCTCATGTAGGAGATGAATCTTATCATTCAATCCTGCCCTAGCTGTTCATTGTCTCTCAAACCTTTGTGATTATCCAAGCAGCCTGTTTTGTTTTTAATAGCTTCCAGTCTTTGGGGACTTCCCTGGTGGTGCAGTGGTTGAGAGTCCACCTGCCAATGCAGGGGACATGAGTTCGAGCCCTGGTCCAGGAGGGTCCCACATGCTGCAGAGCAACCTAACCTGTGCACCACAGCTACTGAGCCTGTGCTCTAGAGACCGCGAGCCACAACTACTGAGCCCGCAAGCCACAACTACTGAGCCCGCATGCCACAACTACTGAAGCCCGTGTGCCTAGAGCCCGTGCTCCGCAACAAGAGAAGCCACTGCAATGAGAAGCCCACACGCCACGGCAAAGGGTATTCCCTGCTCGCCACAACTAGAGAAAGCCCATGTGTAGCAACGAAGACCGAACACAGCCAATAATAAATAAATAAATAAATAAATTTATAAAAAATAGCTTCCAGTCTTTGAGGGTGTTCCAAGACCTGTCAGTTTCTGCAAGGAGAGGGTCAGTCAGCACCCGGATTCAGGCTGATTAGATGCCAGACTCTTAGGCAGCAGCTTTTAAAGTATGAAAAAACATATTGTTCTGTGGGACTGAAAGTGTGAGCCCCACAGGTCACAGAGCCAGGTGATATAGAAGTGTCCCTTGGTGGCAGCTGCAAAAATCAGGGCACCAAGCATGGGTGTAAGCTCCTTTATGGGAGACACCGGTGAGCTGGATCAAGGCAGAGGAAGAGTACAGAGATTGTGTCCACTGACGTCCATTCCCTGAGAACACCTCCGTAGGCCCCTAGATGTGTGCCAAACCAGAAGCTTGCCCCTCAGACTGAAGCTTCTGGACAAGCAAATAGACCTCTTTCTCAGAAAAGACTTGGGGTATGTTTCAGTCTGCTGTCTGCACAGTGCGAGGTGGTGGTAGTCTGACAAAAACTGTCTCTGTGTGTTACAATCCCATGAGACTCAGGAATGCAAGACTCCTGGCCTCCAGAGCCAGGTGATCAAGGAGCATCTTCTGGGCAGCAGTTTTCAAAACTGGGGCACCAAGCATGTGTAAAAGCTCTTGCCAAAAAAAAAGGCTTAGTAGAGTTTAAAAAAATGGTGCCCACCAACTGGAGCAAGACAGAAAATGCAAACATGGCAGCTGTCGGCCTCTACCTGTGGGGGTACTAGATGCTTGCCCCTCGGGCTGGTGCTCCAAGACCAGCAAATGAGCCTCTTTCACATAAAGGCTGGGCAACTCTAAATTGGATGCTTCTGTGCTGGTCCGTGGGGTGGGTGAGTCCAAGTGCGTGAGGTGTTAAAGAGTCATTTCTCAGTTCCCTATAGCCTTGTGGTTCTTGTGGATGCAAGACCTGTTGGTTTTCAAAGCTCAATGTTTTGGGGGCTCGTTTTTCAGGTTTTATTTTATTTTTTTTAATTTTTGGCTGCACCATGCAGCTTGCAGAATCTTTGTTCCCCGACCCTCAGGTATTGAACCCAGGCCCTCAGCAGTGAAAGCGAGGAGTCCTGACCACTGGACCGCCAGGGAATTCCCTCATTTCTCGGGTTTTAAAAGTAGGGATGCTTGAGATGGGGTTAAAACCCTTTTCCTCTCAGGGAGAAGCTCCAGGTTTTGAGTTCCCACCTGACTGGGGGTCGCCACACCAGGGTTGGGGTTTATGGCAAGATTGTTTCTTAGCCTCTCTTACACACCTGGATGTGATCTCTTTCTTGTTTTCCTCGTGTGTGAGTTACTCAGCTGGTCCTTAGGTTTGTGTTTAGTTTGTTTATTTAAGAGGAAATTGTTCCATATGTAGCTGTAGACTTAGTGTGTCTGTGGGAGGAGGTGTGTTTAGGATCTTCCTATGTTGCCGTCTTTAACTGGACTCTTAGGGTTTTCTATGTATAATATCATGTCAGCTACAAACAGTGACAGTTTTAATTCTTCCTTTCTGATTTGCAGGCCTTTTATTTCTTTCTCTTGCCTAATTGCTGTGGTTCGGACTTCCAATACTATGTTGAATAAAAGCGGTGAGAATGGACATCCTTCTCTTGCTTTTGATTTTAGAGGAAGAACTTTCAGCTTTTCACCATTGAGTATGTTGTTAGCTGTGGGCTTGTCATATATGGCCTTTATTATGTTGAGGTATGTTTCCTCTGTACTCATTTTGATGTGAGTTTTTTCATGAAAGGATGTTGAATTTTGTCAAAGGCTTTTTCTGCTTTTATTGAGATGATTATTTGGTTTTTATCCTTCATTCGTGAATGTGGTGTATCACATTGATCTGGGGTTGTGGAACTATCCTTGCATCCCAGGGATAAATCCCCCTTGATCATGGTATATGATCCTTGAAATATATTGTTGAATTTGGTTTGCTAATATTTTGTTGAGGTTTTTTGCATCTGTTTTCATCGGGGATATTGACCTGTAATTTTCTTTTCTTGTAGTATCCTAATCTGGTTGTGGTATCAAGGTAATACTGGGCTCATAAAGTGAGTTTGGTAGTGTTCCCTCCTCTTCAGTTTTTGGGAGGAATTGGTATTCAAATGTTTGGTAGAATTCACCAGTGAAACCGTCTGGTCCTAGACTTTTGTTTTTTGGGAGGTTTTTGATGTCTGATTCAATCTCCTTACTATTCAGATTTTTCTTTTTTTTGATACAAAATGTACTTGCAGAACTTTAGTATAAGCATAACAATAAATTATTATACAGTATTTTGGGGAAAATCTGGTTATTCAGTCTTCCTCTTGACTGGATTTTGTACAAATAGAAATTTACTATAAGCACTATTTTTCACTATTTTTGGTATAAAAGGTAATCTGATCTAAACGTATTTAGGAGAAACCTGAGATTTTAGAAGGGAGATGTATACAGTCAAAAGGGGGTTTGTTAAATCAACTGGCATTAAAATAGAAATAGTAATGATTATAAAATATCATTTTGCCACTGTTATATTAACCAAAGTATTAGAGAAACAAAAATATTAGAGAAGTTAAAAAATTAGAGAAGTAATAATTTCAGATTAGAATGGCAGAAAAGACTGAATAAAATTTAAAGTTATCATTGCTAAGTAAAAAACAGTTGGGTCTGTGGAATAGTAATTATTCAAAATGGAGCACATAACTGGTAAGCAGAGTACTTTATCTGCAGGCAATCCACTGTATTTAAGGGAAAAAAAGTCACTTTTAGGGAGTTCTTGACTTCTCATTTCTCTGGGGCCCTCGCAACTGCATTTGCCTCCTTTATATTAAGGAAGGTGAAAGCTGACTTCAGTGTGCCATGACCACTCTGTTGTGAAAAGCAAAAGAAAACCAGAGTCCAGTGAAAGCTTTTCTCCAGTGAACAGGAACAAGCGGAAGTTGGTCAGCTGTACAAAAGGCTAGCACATCATGGACCGCTCAGATGAATTCTAGAATTGCTTTTAAGGTCCAAAATTATGTCATTCTTCCTCTGGAGAGTATTCACACAGGTGTAGAAGGCTGAGACAACCAGGGGCATATGGAGTGCCTGGTCACACGGCACCTTGGTCAGGACCATGTGCGGCCAGGCAGTGCATGTGCCCCAGCAGGCAGAGCCACACGTGGTTGAAGTTGGTGTGGAAGGCTGAGTTGGTCACGTACTCATCTGCCGTCAGGACGCTCTGCAGCTGCTGCAGTGCATCATTGACCTAGAAGAGTATGGGTAGAGAGCTGCCTCCCTGCCCCCATTCCCGGGCTGTGCGCCCACCAGCAACTGATGCACCGGCTCCTTCAGGTTTTTTTTTTTTTTTTTTTTTTTTTCGGTATGCGGGCCTCTCACTGCTGTGGCCTCTCCCGCTGTGGGGCACAGGCTCCGGACGCGCAGGCCCAGCGGCCATGGCTCACGGGGCTCAGTTGCTCCGCGGCATGTGGGATCTTCCCGGACCAGGGCACGAACCCGTGTCCCCTACATCGGCAGGCGGACTCTCAACCACTGCGCCACCAGGGAAGCCCCTCCTTCAGGTTTTTTCTTTTTTTTTTTCTTTTTTTGGTACGCGGGCCTCTCACTGTTGTGGCCTCTCCCGTTGCGGAGCACAGGCTCCCGACGCACAGGCTCAGCGGCCATGGCTCACGGGCCCAGCCGCTCCGCGGCATGTGGGATCTTCCCAGACCGGGGCGCGAACCCGCGTCCCCTGCATCGGCAGGCGGACTCGCAACCACTGCACCACCAGGGAAGCCCCAGGTTTTTTCTTAATGATTTAGTCTTAGTAGGTTTTGCGTTCTAGGAATTTGCCTCTTTCACTTAGGTTTCCGTTTTTTTGGTGTACAGTTGTTCATAGCACTCTCTTACAGTCCTTTTTATTTCTTTAGCATTGTTAGAAATGTTCCTACTTCCATTTCTGGTTTTAGTAATGTGAGTCTTCCCTCTTTTTGTCTTAGTCCATCTAGCTAAAGGTTTGTCAATTTCGTTAATCTTTTTGAAGAACAACTTTGGTTTCACTATTTTCCTTTTCTTTTATTTTTTAAAAAATTATTTATTTATTTGGCTGCCTCGGGTCTTAGTTGTGGCATGTGGGACCTAGTTCTCTGACCAGGGATCGAACCCGGGCCCCCTGCATTGGGAGCATGGAGTCTTAGCCATTGGACCACCCCAGAAGTCCTCACTGTTTTCTATTCTCTATTGTGTTTATTCTGTGTTCTAGTTTTCATTATATCCTTCCTTCTGCTACCTTTGGGTTTAGTTTGTTCTTTTTCTAGTTCCTTAAGTTGCAAAATTAGATTCTTGATTGGAGACTTTCCTGTGGTTTTTTTTTTTTTTTAAACATAAACATTTATAAGGACTTCCCTGGTGGCGCAGTGGTTAAGAATCCGCCTGCCAATGCAGGGGACACAGGTTCGAGCCCTGGTCCGGGAAGATCCCACATGCCGTGGAACAACTAAGCCTGTGCGCCACAACTACTGAGCCTGTGCTCTAGAGCCTGCGAGCCACAACTGCTGAGCCCATGTGCCATGACTGCTGAAGCCTGTGTGCCTAGAACCCATGCTCTGCAACAAGAGAAGCTGCTGCAATGAGATGCCCGCGCACTGCAACAAAGAGTAGCCCCCGCTCACCACAACTAGAGAAAGCCCATGTGCAGCAACAAAGACCCAATGCAGCCAAAAATAAAATAATATATAAAATAAATAAATTAAACAGAAAAAAACCCCCATAAACATTTATAGCTAAAAATTTCCCCCTTAGCACCATTTTTGCCATGTACCATAAGTTTTGGTATGTTGTGTTTTCATTTTCATTCATTTCTAAGTATTTTCTAATTTCCCTTGTGATTTTTTTTCTTTGGTCCATGGGTCATTTAAAAGTATGTTGTTTAATTTCCACAGTATTGTAAAATTTCCATTTTTCTCTATATTATTGATTTCTAACTTCATCCCATTATGGTCAGAGAAAATACTTTGGATGATGTCTATCTTTTAGAATCTGTTGAGACATATTTGTGGCATAACATATGGTCTATCTTGGAAAATGTCCGATGTGTACTTGAGAAGAATGTGTATGCTGTTCTTATTGGGTAGAGTGTTCGGCATATGTCTCTCAGATCTAGTTGGTTTATTACATTGCTTGAGTCCTCTATTTCCTTAATTATCTTCTGTCTGGTTGTTCTCTCCATTCTTATGAGTTGAGTCATGAAGTCCCCAACTACTATTTTAGACCTGTCTAACTCTCTCTTCAATTCCATCAGGTTTTGCTTCATATGTTTTGATAGTCTGTCATTAGGTGTGTAAATGTTTATATTGTTTTATCTTCTTGATGTTTTGAGCCTTTCATTAATATATACAGTCCTTCTTTGTCCCTTGTAAACTTTTTTGATTTAAGGTCTATTTTGCCTGATATTAATATAGCCATTCCTACTGTCTTTTTAAAAAAAATTAATTTATTTATTTATGGCTGCATTGGGTCTTCATTGCTGCACGTGGGCTTTCTCTAGTTGCAGCGAGAGGGGGCTACTCTTCGTTGCGGTGCACAGGCTTCTCACTGTGGTGGCTTCTCTTGTGGAGCATGGGCTCTAGGCCCGTGGGCTTCAGTAGTTGTGGCACATGGGCTCAGTAGTTGTGGCTCACGGGCTCTAGAGCGCATGCTTAGTAGATGTGGCACACAGGCTTAGTTGCTCCGTGGCATATAGGATCTTCCCGGACCAGGGCTTGAACCCGTGTCCCCTGCATTGGCAGGCACATTCTTAACCATTGTGCCACCAAGGAAGTCCCCCTGCTGTCTTTTGGTTAGTATTTACACGGAATATATTTTTCCATCCTTTCTCTTTTAACCTTTTATGTCTTTGGATCTCAAGTGAGTCTCTTGTAGATAGCATACAGTTGGATCTGTGTTTTCATCTATTCTGCCAATCTCTCTTTTCATTTGAGGGTTTAATCCATTTGCATTTAAAGTATTCCTGATACAGAGGACTTCTGTCATTGTGTTGTTTTCTATATGCCCTAGAGTGTTTTTCCCTCATTTCTTTCATTCCTGTCTTTTGTGTTAGGTTTATTTATTTATTTTTTTAGTGAAATGTTTAAATTCCTTCTTGTTTCCTTTTATGTGTATTCTATAAATATTTTCTTTATGGTTACCATGGGGATTACATTTAATATCCTAAAGTTACAATATTCTAGTATAAATTTATAGTAGCTTAACTTCAATAACATACAAAAACTCTGTTCCTTTACAGCTCTTTCCCCACCAACCTTGGTAGTTGATATCACAGAATTATATCTTCTCGTATTGTAAGGACCAAAAATATAAACTAATCATTCTTTTAACTACATTAGTCTCTTGAATTATGTAGAAAACAAGATTTGGAGTGACAAACCAAAGTTACAATAATACTTTTACACTAATTTTAAAAAATGTATTATTGTCTTGTGGAATGTAGAAAACCAAGTACAGTTAAAAATCATTGTTATATTAATACTAGCTTTTACAATTGTCCATGTATTTACCTTTATTGAGATCTTTATACTTCTATATTGCTTCAAGGTACTCTCTAGTATCCTTTTATTTTACCTGGGAGGACTCCTTGACCATTTCTTGCAGGGCAGGTCTGGTGGTCACAGTCTATCAACTCTTGTTCACCTGGGAATGTCTTGATTTCTCCCTCACTTTTGAAGGACAGTTTGGCTAGACATAGATTCATGGTTGAGTTTTTTCCATTTAGCACTAAATATACCAACCTACTGTCTTCTGACCTCTAACATTCTGTTGAGAAATCTGCTCATCATGCTACTGAGAATCCCTTGTATGTGGTGGTTCATTTATTTCTTGCTACTTTCAAGATTTGCTGTCTGTCTTAGGCTTTTGAAAGTGTAATTATAATCTGTCTTGAGATGGGTCTCTGAGTCAGTCAATCTAGCTTGGAGTTCATTGAGCTTTTTGGATGTTCATATTCATGTCTTACATCAAATTTGGGAAGTTTTTAGCCACTGTGCAAATATTCTCTCTGCCCCTTTCTCTCTCTCCTTCTTCTGGACTCATGATGTGTATATTGGTCCACTTGATGGTGTCCCACAGGTCCCTTAGGCTCTGTTCACTTTTCTTGAATCTTTTTTTCTTTCTGTTGTTCAGTCTCAGTAATTTCCATTGTCCTATGTTAAGGTTCTCTGATTCTTTCTTCTGCCTGCTCAAATCTGCCTTTCAATCTGTCTAGTGAATTTTTCATTTAAGTTATTATACTTTTCAGCTCGAGTCTTTTTGGTTTCTCTTTAGGTTTTTAAAATCTCTGTGGATAGTTCCATTTTGTTCACACATCGTATTCCTGACTTTCTCCATATCTTCCTTTAGTTCTCTGAGCATCTTTAAGACAGCTGTTTTAAAATTTTGGTAGTATATCTGCCACGAGGTCTTTTTCAGGGAAAGATTCTGTTGAATTATTTTTTCCTTTGAATGGGCCACACTTTCCTGTTTCTTTGTATGCCTTGTGATGTTTTTGTTGCACTCAGGCCATTTGAATCTAATAATGTGATATTAACTCTGTAAATCAGATTCTCCCCCTTCCCCAGGTTTTGCTATATTTTGTTATTTATTTATTTAGTTTTTTGATTGCTATAGACTGTCTCTGTGCTGAGGGTTGGTCTGAGGGGTAAACTTAATGTCTTCTTGGGTCTTTTCTGAGCTTTTCCCTGGGCATATGTGGTCGCTTTCTAATTTTCCCCATATATGCAGTTGTTTTTGAATATCCTAGTATTTAATATCTGGCTCTCCAAAGGAGAACAAGGAGTGAACAGCAAAGTGGGGGTGGGAAGTTCACTGGCCCTTTAAATCCCCCTGGAAGTCACTTGAGCCAGAGATGGAGGGGCTGCCACAATAAGGGGAGGTGAAACAACAATGACTGCCCTCATATCTGTCTGCATCTCTGTGATCAGAAGCAGCAGTTGGCAGTCAGAGCACAGATACCCAATATTTGGAGGTAGGAGTCCTTTTTGCCCACCCTAGCTCCCACAGGCTGTGTACAGCTGCTCCAGGAAAACTTGCACAGCTTCCTGCCACATGGCTGGGGTGGGGTGGGGATGGGAATCTGCTACTGTGATAAGAGCTGAAAGTGACCAAAATTAACCTCAATTCACCATTAAAGTCTTCTCCTGTAAGTTGCTAGTCTTCAGCAGACTCCAGAGTTCCGAAATAGTTACATCAGATTCTGTGAGTGCAGTTGTTGTGTAGGTGGGGAGACCTGTTCCTGGTGCTTCCTACTTTCCATATTCCCAGAGTCCTCTGAGCTTTTTAGGGTTTTAACTTTACTCTAGTGCCATCCCCTTCTCTTCTACTCTGTGTTAGCTTTGAAAACTAATAGACTTCACTCGCAGTGGAAACCAGCGGCATAGTAGCCACTGAAGGAGAAGAGGTCTAGAACTTCAAAGCCTCATTCTCAAAGGATTATCATTATTTGACCTGTCTAGTGGTGCCCTGGAAGACACCACCTGTGAAGCTGACTGTGTTTGACCTGGCTTCTTTCACTTAATTCATAAAGCCTTTTCCTGGTATGGGTTCGGGTGGAGGTGTTTGTTAAAAACAATGATAGGGGGTTTCCCTGGTGGCGCAGTGATTGAGAGTCCGCCTGCCGATGCAGGGGACATGGGTTCGTGCCCCAGTCCGGGAGGATCCCACATGCCGCAGAGCGGCTGGGCCCGTGAGCCATGGCCGCTGAGCCTGAGCGTCCGGAGCCTGTGCTCTGCAACGGGAGAGGCCACAACAGTGAGAGGCCTGCATACCGCAAAAAAAACCCGAAACAACAAAAAAACAATGATAGGCAATTGCTTACCTTTGTGGCTGTGTTGAGACAGTGGATAGCATTTGGAACACATGGTAGACAATCTAGAAATCTTAAAAAGAAAAGTGGTAACTGAGATGTCCATAGGGGTCTTAAAAAGCGCTGACATATTTCTGGGAATCTAGAAGGCCACATGCATGTGTCGGGTTGTAGTATGCCCAGAGCTATATGCATGCTAAGGAAAAGGCCTGAGAAGATGCTAAGCTCTCACCTCTCTTTGACCTTGAGGCTCCTTGCAAGGAGGGAGTAAAGGCTAAGGCAGAGATGTCAACTTTCAGGCTGATTGTTGAATGCATACCCCAACATGCGCACAGAGCCCTTTTTGGCAAAGACTTGGAGTCTTATTGATTCCAGGTGATTAAGGAAATCTCTGCGCAATCATTAGCTGACAACTAAGCTAACTAAGAAGAGACTTCAGTGGCCACATACAACAAAGAATACAGACTTTACATAATTACTTTGGAAACGTCACTAAACAGACAAACTACAAAAAATAGCAATTATAACAAGCTGCTGGAGAGGAAGAGAATCTGATCTGCAGAGTTACCGTATTATATTATTTAAAATGTTCATTTTTCAACAAAAAATTGAGACATGAAAAGGAACACAAAAATGTGGCCTATGCACAGAAAAATGTAATCAATAAAAACCATTTCTAACGAAGTCTAGATGTGGAACCAACTAGAAAAATACTTCATTATTATTATTTTTTGGCCGCCCCACATGGCTTGTGGGATTTTAGTTCCCTGACCAGGGATTGAACCCAGGCCCTCGGCAGTGAGAGCATGGAGTCCTCATCACTGGACCGCTGGGGAATTTCCTAGAAAAATACTTTAGATCAACTATTTTAAGTATGTTTAAAGAACTAAAGAAAATAATTTCTAAAAAATTAAGTGAAGGGTGGGTGAAATGAGTGAAGGGAATCAAAAGATACAAACATCCAGTTATAAAATAAACAAGTCATGGGGATATAATGTACAGCATAGTCACTATAATTGATACTGTATTGCATATTTGAAAATTGCTAAGAGTAGATCTTAAAAGTTCTAATCACAAGAAAAATTGTAACTATGGGAATCTTGCATGATACCACTACACCAACGGCACTAATTGTAACTATGTATGGTGACAGATGTTAACTAGACTTATTGTGGTGATCGTTTTGCAATATATAAATATTGAATCGTGTTGTACCTGAAACTAGTATAATGTTATGTTTATTATGCCTCAATTTAAAAAAAGACATAAACTTTAAAAAATTGGAGGGGCTTCCCTGGTGGCACAGTGGTTGAGACTCCGCATGCCAATGCAAAGGACACGGGTTTGTGCCCCGGTCTGGGAAGATCCCACGTGCCGCGGAGCGGCTGCGCCCGTGAGCCATGGCCGCTGAGCCTGCGCGTCTGGAGCCTCTGCTCCGCAACGGGAGAGGCCACAGCAGTGAGAGGCCCGCGTACCGCAAAAAAAAAAAAAAAAAAAAAAAAAAAAAAATTGGAAATAAAGAACTAAGTGAAAAAATGAGAGCAATATCTCACTAAATAGGGAATATCAACAAAGATACAAATTATAATAAAGAACCAAATAGAAACTCTGAAGTTAAAAAGTGCAATAATTGAAATGAAAAATTCACTAGAGGGGCTCAACAAAATATTTGAGCAGGCAAAAGAACCAGAAACTTTGAAGATAGTTCAACTGAGATTATCAGTATAAGGAACAGAAAGAGGAAAGAATGAAGAAAAATGAACAAAGCCTCAGAGATATAGTACAGTTCAGGGAGACAAAGGAGGGTCAGCCTGTCCTCCTGTTTCTCAAGTACCTTTAATTCAAAATATCAATATGCCAAAGTGGCATGTTTTGGAGTGGCATATTCTGCTGCTCTTCAGTTATATTAATTTGAATCTGAAAAAAAAAGTTGAATGAAAAAAGTGATTTGCAAAAGTACCATTTTCAATCAGGTTCTTAACTATAAGTAAAGAAAATGCTTCTAACTTAAGCAGAAAAAGGATTCATTGGGAGGATAATGATAGTTCACAGAATCAGCAGGAGAGCTGAAGGACTGAGATCCAGGACCAAATTGTGTGGCTATAGCCGAGCCCCAGGCCCTTTGGTCAGCACTGCCATTGCTGTCAGGGGCTGTGGTCTGATTGCAGACCCTCGTGTGGTCACAGGCCTGTCCCAAGCTGGGAGGGCAGCCTGCTGGCCTTTTAGCTCTCATGGTGAAGGGACTCTTCCTCCTCCTAGGAAGGGGCCTCAGACACTGATCAGCCAAAATAGTGACAGATGGCCACATAGCTATCATTTATGTGAAACTTACAAACACCCAAAGCAATAGCCTAGGTTGTTTGTAGATAAGTACACAGTAAAAACAGAATCATTCACCGGAATGACATGCACTAACTCCAGGATAATAGGTACCTCTGAGGAGGGACGGTCAGGGAAAAGATGTGGAACTTCAGTTGTATCTGAAACATTTCCCTCCCTTCCTTCCTTCGCTGTTCAGCTTGCGGGATCTTAGTTCCCTGGCCAGAGATGGAACCTGTGTCCCTTGCTGTGGAAGCAAGGAGTCCTAACTACTGGACAGCCAGGGAATTCCCCTGAAACATTTTATTTCTTAAAAATGAAAAATGTCATCACCTGTTTATGCTTAGTGATGGGTACATGGGTATCATTACTTTCTACACTTATGTGTATCTTACAAATATTTCCTAGTTAAAAAATCACTTCAGTAAATCAGCAGTATCTGTCAGGCCACTCAGGTCTCTGCAGATGTCTCCTTATATAACTTGAAATGCAAATTGATCCAGCACCCACAAGAGGAGATGGAAAGCTTTGCTTGCTAGAACCCACCTATCTTATGAGAGTTTTCCAGCACTTGTACAGAGTCTCTGTCTCCATCAGCTGAAAGCTGGCAGGGCACTCAGCTGAAACTGCAAGACTGAGTAATGCTTGGCTTGATGCTGTTTATTGGGAAGGAGTGATTCATTTCATTATCAAAATCCTAAGCCCTTTAATATGCCTCCCAAGAATTTATCTGGTTTGGAAGATCAGAGACAAAAACTGAAGGGAGAACAAGAATTTCAGAAAAGTTGGAACGATTTTATAAAACAAACAAAAAGAACCAAACCAAAATCTTTGTGTTCAGACTGTGGCCAGTAGGGGTGAATTAGTGGATCTGTTTCTACATATTTAAAAAAAAATTGAGATATAGTTGATTTATAACATTGTGTAAGTTTAAGGTATACAGCATGTTGATTTGAAACATTTACATACTGCAATAGAATTACCACCGTTAGCACTGGCTAGCACCTCTATTGGCACATAATTATTTTTTGTGGTGAGGACATTTAAGATCTAGTCTCTTAGCAACCTTGAAGTTTATAATACAGTGTTGTCAGCTGTAATCACTATGCTGTGCATTAGATTTCCAGGACTTTCTTCTAGTTGCAAGTCTGTATCCTTTAACAACATCTCCCCGTTTCCCCCACCTCACAGCTCCTGGTAATTGCCACTCTGTTTCTATGTGTTTGTCTTTTTTAGATTCCATGTATGAGTTGTATCGTAGAATATTTGTTTTCCTCTGTCTGGTTTATCTGACTTAGTATAATGCCCTCAAGGTCCATCCATGTCATAAATGGCAGGATATCTTTCTCATGGCTGAATAATATTCCATTGTATATATACACCACATCTTCTTTATTCATTTATCAGTGGACACTTAGGTTGTTTCCATGTCTTGACTATAGTGAATAATGCTGCATCCATATATGTAAGTTTTAATAACAGGAAATCAGTTTCTCCTTGTTCCTCTTCCCTCCAAGTAAATGTTTAGCAAATATTTAAAGACTATGGATTTGAACTCTAATTGGAAAAGGTACATGCACCCCAGTGTTCATAGCAGCACTGTTTACTATAGACAAGACATGGAAGCAACCTAAGTGTCCATAAATGGATGAAGATGTGGTATATATACCCAATGGAATATTACTCAGCCATAAGAAAGCATGAAATATTGCCATTTGTAGCAATATGGATGGACCTAGAAAATATCATACTAAGTGAAATAAATCAGAGAAAGACAAATATGGTATCACTTATATGTGGAATCTAAAAAATAATACAAATGAATCTATTTACAAATCAGAAACAGACTCACAGACATAGAAAACAAACTTATGGTTACCGAAGGGGAAAAGAGGGGGAGGGATAAATTAGGAGTATGGGATTAACAAACCATTATATATTAAATAGATAAGCAACAGGATTTACTGTATAACATAAGGAATAATATTCAATATCTTGTAATAACCTGTAATGGAAAATAAAAAGAAAATATAACTTGAATCACTTTGCTGTTAACTTGAAAATAACACAACGTTGTAAATCAACTATACTTCAAAAAAAAAAAAGAAAAAGACTATGTGTTCGAAATGACATCAGAGTGTTAGCCTGCCAGGGTGCCAGGGTACAGCCTGTCTTAGTTTGGTCCTGAGCATAGTTTCTACACTATAACGTGAGCTAAATAAATGGAAGCTATTACTACTCAACAGCAAAAAAACACAAATAACCAGAATAAAAAATACAGAAAGGACTTGAACAGACATTTCTCCAGTGATGATATACAAAAGGCCAACGAGCATATGAAAAGATGCTCAACATCACTAAACATTAGGGACATGCAAGTCAAAACCACAATGAAATATCACCTCATAACCATAAGGATGGCTGTTAATCAAAAAACCCAGAGAATAGCAAGTGTTGGTGAGGATGTAGAGCAGTGGTCCCCAACCTTTTTGGCACAAGGGACCGCTTTTATGGAAGACAATTTTTCCATGGATGGGGGAGGGGGGTGATTTCGGGATGATTCAAGCGCAGTGCGTTTACTGTGCACTTTATTTCTATTATTATTACATTATAATACATAATGAAATAATTCTACAGCTCACCATAATGCAGAATCAGTAGGAGCCCTGAGGTTGTTTTCCTGCAACTGGATGGTCCCATCTGGGGGTGATGGGAGACAGTGACACCCGATGTGTGTTGCTTATGTCCGGTCTACTCCGTGATCTCGTTTGGGTTGCTGTCACTGCAGGAAACCCTGCTTCGCAAAGACAGGATGTTGGAAATGGAAGCAGGCTTTTCAGTGCTTCTGTGGCAATCTCAGGATAGTTCGCCTTGACTTTAATCCAGAACATATGGAGATTTGAAGTTGTCTCAAACATACCTTTAAGGCCACCGTCATTTGAGATCTCAAGCAGTCGATCACCTTCTAGCATGGAGAAAGTTGATTCACCTGGCTTATTCACAAATGGGTAGCGGGTCCATTCCTCCCCAGTTCGGGAGTCTTTTGTGGTTGGGAAGTAATGCTCAAGCTCTTTTGAAAGCTGAGATAGGTGATCGTGCACCAGCTGGGAGAAAGAAGGCCCTGGCTCAGTCTCTTTCAAAAGCTCTGCTAATGTTTGAAACATGTCAAAAATCCCAACGTTCACTCATCGCCCCCATAATTCCAGTTTGGTTTTGAAGTCACCACGTTATCTGCCGACTTGAACACAGTTGCCCTTCTCCCCTGAAGTGAGAGACCGAGTTCATGGAGCAGGTTGAATATGTCACACAAGTAAGCAAGTTTTGCGACCCATTCTGTGTCCCTGAAATGTGCTGCCAGTGGTGACTGTTTCTCTAAAAGAAATCTCTGGATGGGACTTCCCTGGTGGTCCAGTGGATAAGACTCTGCTCTCCCAGTACAGGGGGTCTGTGTTCGATCCCTGGTTGGGGAACTAGATCCCGCATGCATGGCGCAACTAAGAAGCCCGCATGCCACAACTAAGACCCGGCGCAGTCTAAATACATAAGATCTTTAAAAAAAATAAAAGAAATATCTGGGGTGGCTCTCATTACTCAGAAACTCTGGCCAGTGATCTCGCTTTAGAAAGCCATCTCACTTGTGTGTATAAGAGAAGACGTGTGTGCTCTGCACCCATCTCCTCACAGAGCTGTGTGAACAGATGTGAGTTAAGGGCATGTACTTTAATGTGGTTGATAATTTTAATCACATCCTGTAAAACGCTGGTAAGTTCAGGTGACATTTTTCGGCTAGCCAGCATTTCTCTATGGATGACACAGTGTGTAGGCTCACATTCAGAAGTGACCTCTTTGACTGGAGTGGTGAAACCAGAAAGCCATCCAGTCATGGCAGCCTCTCCGTCCGTGCATATACCGACACAAAATGACCGATTCAGTTTTCCTGATATGTAATCATTCAAAGACTTGAATAGTTCTGCAGCTGTGGTGTTGGTTGGCCACAAAAGTGCACATAACATATCCTCATGCAAGTCCTCCTGAAAAATAGATCACACAAAAACAAGCACTGTTGCCTTGTCAACATCAGTAGACTCGTCAACCTGAATTACGTACTACAGTGACCCATTAATCCTCTCTAACAGTTGTGCCTCAATATCCTCTGCTATTTCATCAATTTGTCTAGTTATGGTGCTAACCGAAAGAGGAACACATGCCACCTTTCGAACTGCAGCCTCTCCTAAAAGTTCACAACAAATGTCCATAGCTGCAGGCGGGATCAGCTCTTCACCAATAGGAAAGGGCTTCTTAGCTTCAGTAATGCAATTAGCCACTAAGAATGATGCTCTCAGTGCAGACACATTTGATGAAGTGGTGGCCTTCAATAATTGCTTCTGTTCACGTTATTTTTCTTTTGAAAAACTCCAGAGGCTTGTCTTTTAATGCAGCGTGCTTAGTCTCCATGTGGCGAAGCAGTTTCGAAGGTTTCCTGGCTTCGTTGGATAGCCGGTTGCCACATATTATACAAAGCGGGCTTGGAGAATGTGATTCACCTGTTTCAATGAACCCGTAATTTAAGTAGGACTCTTGGTATTTTATTTTAAATGCAGCTTTCTTTTTGTTGGCAGTCTTAGAGTCTTCTGCTGTCTCATCACTGGGTCTTTCCCCCTTTTCAAAGATGCTCTCCAGCGACATTTGTTTTTTCTCATTTTGGCTAGGGTTCGCTCGTGGGCTCACCAAAACTGTGACTGAGACAAGTGCGCAGTGCGGGGGGGAAAAAGACGCGGACAGAAGTGGTAAATAAATGGGTGGGCCACATGCAGACTAAAATAAGTGTCGGATTCTGACTTAAAGCCTGCCACCAGACGCAGCTTAATTGTCCCTTGCCACTCCCTGATAGGGTTTTGATATGAGTCTGGAAGCAACTGATTTATTATGGTCTCTCTGCAGTCAAACCCCTCTGCTAATGATAGTCTGTATTTGCAGCCGCTCCCCAGCGCTAGCATCACTGCCTCAGCTCCACCTCAGATCATCAGGCATTAGATTCTCATAAGGAGTGTGCAACCTAGATCCCTCGCATGCACAGTTCACAGTAGGGTTCGAGCTCCTAAGAGAATCTAATGTCACCGCTGATCTGACAGGAGGCGGAGCTCAGGTAGTAATGCGAGTGATGGAGAGAGGCTGTAAATACAGATGAAGCTTCGCTCGCTCGCCCGCCACTCACCTCCTACTCTGCGGTCTGGTTCCTAACAGGCCACAGACCAGTACTGGTCTGTGGCCTGAGGGCTGGGGACCCCTGATGTAGAGAAATTGGAACCCTTGTTCACTGTTGGTGGGAATGTAAAATTGTGCAGCCTCCATGGAAAACACTGTGGTGGTTCTTCAAAAATTAGAATCATCCTATGATCCAGCAACCTCACTTCTGGGTCTATGTCCAAAGGAACTGAAAGAAGGATCTCAAAGAGATATTTGTACCCTTGCGTTCACAGCAGCATTTTACTCACAATAGCCAAAAGGTGGAAGCAACCCAAGTGTCCATCAGTGGTTGAATGGATAAACAAAATATGGTATATACATACAAAGGAATATTATTCAGCCTTAAAAAGGAAGGAAATTCTGACATATGCTACAACATGGATGAACCTTGAGGACATTTTTCTAAGTGAAATAAACCAATCACAAAGGGACAAATACTGCATGATCCTACTTATATGAGGGAATCTACAGTAGTCAAATTTATAGAAATAGAAAGTAGAATGGTGGTTGCCAGGGGCTGGGGAGGAGGGGAGAGTGGGGAATTGGGTTAGTGGGTATAGAGTTGCAGTTTTGCACAATGAAAAAGTTCTGGAGATTGGTTGCACAACAGTGGAAAAATGCTTAACACTGTTGAATTATACATTTAAAAATGATTAAGATGATAAATTTTATGTTTTTTTAACCACAATTAAAATGTGAAAAGTTAAATAAATATTAGCTGTCTTACAAGTGAGGAAACTGAAGTCTCAAGAGGGAAGAGGTGACTTGACCAAAATCACTTCCTTTCAACACCGAGCTGGACCTGATCCCATGCTCTTGCCACTCGGCCTCAGGGTTCCTCAAATTTCGAAGCCCTGACGAGGACCTTCCGGGGGAGCATCATTTTGGAGTCGGGATGGTGAAATCGCAGCACAGAGGTGTGTAGCACTGTCCACAGGAAATCTGGTCCTGGCCATCATACAGCCAACTTGGGTCATCCCACAAAACTTGGTTCTTGAGGCCCAGCTTCACAGCCTGAAGGTGGCATTGGTTTATTTGTTGTCATGTTTGATAACAACTGAAGAGTGCATGCTTCACTGTAAAGTCTTATTACCACCTGCCCCTGTTAATAAGCCACAGCTGGGCTCAGAGGAAGCTTAGAGACCCTTCCAGAAACTGTGTGGAGGAGAGAGGGAAGAAGGATTCAACAGCCCCCTCCAACAGAGCAGCGCTGTCTGCAGGGAGGCCAGGTCGGCAGCAAGGGGGTGGGTCTCCCCTCAATATTGGGAACTGATGCCCCTCTAAGAGGGGTAGTTCTTTTTTCCAACCTTTTATGTTGTTTTAAAAAAATTTTTATTTTATATTGGAATGTAGTTGATTAACAGTGTTGTGTTAGTTTCAGGTGTACAGCAAAGTGATTCAATTATACATGTACATGTGTCTATTCTTTTCCAAGTTCTTTTCCCATTTAGGTTATAACAGAATATTGAGCCGAATTCCTTGTGCTATACAGTAGGTCCTTATTAGTTACGTATTTTAAATATAGCAGTGTGTACATCTCATTCCCAAACTCCCAGTCTATCCCTCTCCCCCACCCTTCCCCCCAGTAACCGTAAGTTCATTCTCTAAGTCTGTGACTCTGTTTCTGCTTTGTAAATGAGTTCATTTATATCACCTTTTTATATTCTGCATGTAAGTGATATCATATGATATTTGTCTTTCTCTGTCTGACTTACTTAGCTTAGTGTGATAATCTCCAGGTCCACGCATGTTGCTGCAAATGGCATTATTTCATTCTTTTTAATGGCTGAGTAGTATTCCTTTGTATATGTGTACCACTTCTTTATCCATTCCTCTGTCAATGGACATTTAGGTTGCTTCTATGTCTTGACTATTGTAAACAGCGTTGCAATGAACATTGGCATGCATGTATCCTTTCCAACCATGTTTTTCTCTGGATATATGCTCAGGAGTGGGATTGCTGGATCACATGGTAGCTTTATTTTTAGTTTCTTAAGGAACCTCTATACTGTTCTCCATAGTGGCTGTACCAATTTACATTCATAAGGGCAGGGGGTAGTTCTAATTAAGCATCAAACTTGTTTCTTTGAAACTCAATACTTTCTAGTAGCTATGCAGTAAACAAGGTTAGACATGGTGTATCCGTCCAGTTGCTTTGTTAACTAAAGGAAACTTCTGGGGATTTTGAGGCTGCAGTCTAGTGGGTGAATCACTGAAAAACAGCCCCCCGACTCCCCAGACTTCTGCCTGGAGCTCCTTTAAAGAGGGAGGTACTGCTCCAAGGAAGAAATTAAGATTCTGCCACCAGGAGAAACTTACCCAGACTGGGCCCAGGGCAGGGTCTACATCAGGGCAGGTACCTACGTCAGATGCTGTTGCAGAAGGGCCATGTGCATGTAGTGGGGCTGGACATTGGCTGTGGGGTGGGCCCTGGCTGGGACACTGTATGAGCAGGACACTGAGGAGGCAGAATTAGGTTTCCTGCTCTGTTCTCCAGGTTTTGTAGGTCTGAATAGCAGACGACAGATGCTCTGCAATGGTCCAACCATCTCCTTTGCCTCCTTTCCTACTTGCCTGTGAGCTGCTCGAGCACAAGGGCCCTGTCCTTCTCACAGGATCCCCTGCATATAGAACAGTGGTACCCAGATGGACCATAAATGTTTGGGGGCTTGCTGGTTGCTGACTAGGAGGGTGGTCCTAGAAGTACTTCTAAGGAAAACACTCCATTTCACATTTCTTTTTCTTAATTTTTTTTTTTTTTTTTGACTGTGTTGAGTCGTCATTGCTGTGTGCGGGCTTTCTCTAGTTGCAGCAAGCAGGGGCTACTCTTCGTTGTGGTGCGTGGGCTTCTCATTGTAGTGGCTTCTCTTGTTTTGGAGCACAGGCTGTAGGCGTGTGGGCTTCAATAGTAGCAGCACATGGGCTCAGTAGCTGCGACATGCAGGCCCTAGAGTGCACGGGCTTCAGTAGTTGTGGCATGTGGGTTCAGTAGTTGTGGCATGCGGGCTCTAGGGTATGCGGGCTTCAGTAGTTGTGGTGCATGGGCTCAGTAGTTATGGCGCATGGGCTTAATTGCTCCATGGCACGCGGGACCTTCCCGGACCAGGGATCGAACCCGTGTCCCCTGCATTGGCAGGAGGATTCTTAACCACTGTGCCACCAGGGAAGTCCCACATTTCTTTTATTGTGTTAGAATACTCATAAAATTTACCATCTTACCCATTTTAACATGTAAAGTTTAATGGTCTTAAATACATTCACATTGTTGTGCAGCCATCACTACCATCCATCCCCATAAATCTTCATCTTGTGAATCTGAAACTTTATGCCCATTAACCAACATCTGCCCATTCTCTGCTCGTCCCAACCCCTGCTAACCACCATACAATTTGTACCTTTATGATTTTGACTACTCTAGATATGTCACATAAGTGGAATCAAACAGTATTTGTCTTTTTGTGATTGGCTGAGTTCTTTTAGCATAATGTCCTCAAGGTTCAACCACATAGTCATATGTGTCAGAATTTCTTTCCTTTTTAAGGCTGAATAATATTCTATTATATGGGGAATTCCCTGGTGGTCCAGTGGTTAGGACTCTGCACTTGCACTGCTGGGGGCCCGGGTTCAATCCCTGGTTGGGGAACTAAGATCCCACCAGCCGCGCAGCACAGCCAAAAAAAAAAAATTCCTTTATATGCATATACTGCGTTTTGCCTATCCATTCATTTAGTGATGGACACTTGGGTTACTTCCATGTTTTAGCTATTGTGAGTAATGCTACTGTGAACATGGGTGTAAAAATATCTCTTAAAAACCTGCTTTCAGTTCTTTTGGGTATATACGCAGTAGTGGGATTGCTAGATCATATGTTAATCCTACTTTTAATTTTTTGAGGAACTGCCACACTGTTTTCCACAGTGGCTGTAGCTTTTACATTCCCACCGATAGTGCACAAGGTTTCCAATTTCTCCATGTCCTTTCTGACACTTGTTTCCTGTTTATTGATAGTAGCCATTGCAGTGGATTTAAGGTGATATCTCATTGTAGTTTTGATTTACATTTAATTCTGATTAGCGATGTTGAGCATATTTTCATGTGTTTCTTGGCCATTTGTGTATCATCTATGTAGAAATGTTTATTCAAGTCCTTTGTCCATTTTTGAATCAGTTATTTTCTTGTTGTTGAGTTTAGGAGTTCTCCATATATTCTGGATATTAATTCCTTATCAGATATATGATTTACAAATACTTTCTCCCATTCTGTGGGTTGCCTTTTTACTCTGTGGATAGTGTCTTTTTCTCAATTTTTCTTGAAATAAAATTTCAAGAAATAAATAAAATTATTTATTTCTTTTGTTGAAATAAATACTTTTTATTGAAAATATAATTGACAGCTTTATTGAAATGTAATCAACATACAGTTTCATTGAAATATAATCGACATACAGCACTATGTAAGTTTAAAGTGTACAGCACTGACTGTCACATCTTGTGAAATGATTACCATAATAAGTTTAATGTCCATCATCCATACAGATTTAAAGAAAAGGAAAAAATGGTTTTTCCTTGTGATGATCTACTCTTTTAAAAATGTCCACACATATTATAAAGCAGTGTTAACTGTAGTCATCAAGTTGTACATTACATCCCCAGTACTGATTTATCTTATAACTGGGAGTTTGTACCTTTTGACCACTTTCATCCAATTCCCCCACACCCAACCTCTGGTAACCACAAATCTGATCTTTTTCTCTATGAGTTTTTTTTTTTTTTAAAGATTCCACATATAAGTGAGATTATACAGTATTTGTCTTTCTCTGACTGACTTACTTCACTTAGCATAATGCCCTCAAGTTCCATCCATGTTGTTGCAGATCTCAAGATTTCCTTCCTTTTTATGGCTGAATAATATTCCACTGTGTATATACCACTATTTCTTTATCCATTCATCTGTTGATGGACACTTAGGTTGTATACATGTCTTGGCTATTGTAAATAATGCTGCAGTGAACATGGGGGTGCAGATATCTCTGTGACATAGTATTTCATTTCCTTTGGATATATTCCCAGAAATAGTATAGCTGAATCATATAGTATTTCTATTTTTAATTTTTTGGGCAACCTCCATATTTTTTTCCATAATGGCTGTACCAATTTAGCATGCCACTGGCAGTGCACAAGGGTTCCCTTTACTCCACTTCCTTGCCAGCATCTCCACATCCTTGCCAGCATCCTTGCTAGCCATTCTACCAGGTATAAAGTGATATCTTGTTGTTTTGATTTGCATTTCTCTGAGGATTAGTGATGTTGAGTACCTTTTCCTATACCTGTTGGCCATTTTTATATCTTCTTTGGAAAAATGTTAATTCATGCCCTTTGTCCATTTCTTAATTGGATTATAATGACCCTTGAACAACACGGGTTTGAACTATAAAGGTCCACTTATGCGTGGGTTTTTGTCAATGGTAAATGCAGTGCTGCATAATCTGTGGTTGGTTGAATCCTTGGATGTGGAACTGAGGAGAAGGAGGGCCAACTATAAAGTTAAACTTGGATTTTTTTTTTTGCGGTACGCGGGCCTCTCACAGCCGTGGCCTCTCCAGTTGCGGAGCACAGGCTCCGGACGCGCAGGCTCAGTGGCCATGGCTCACGGGCCCAGCCACTCCGTGGCATGCGGGATCTTCCTGGACCGGGGCACGAACCCGTGTCCCCTGCATCAGCAGGCGGACTCTCAACCACTGCGCCACCAGGGAAGCCCCTAAACTTGGATTTTTGACTGCTCGGAGAGTTGATGCCCCTAACGCCCATGTTGCTCAAGGGTCAACTGTATTTGTTTCATTTTGATTTTGCTATTGAGTTGTGTGAGTTATTTGTATATTTCAGATTTAGTCCCTTATCAGATATATGAATTGCAGATATTTTTTTCTGATTCTGTAGTGTCACTTTATTTTGTTGATCATTTCTTTTGTTGTGCAGAAGCTTTTCAGTTTGTAGTTTCACTGTTTGTTTTAATGTATTTCACTTGCTTTAGGTGTCACATCCAAACAATCATTGCCAAGACCTATGTCAAGGAGCTTTTTTCCTATTTTCTTCTAAGAGTTTTATGGTTTTCAGTCTTACAGTTTAAGTCTGTTTTTTAAGTTTTAAATTCCTTTTCTTTTTTTTAATTGAAGTATAGTTGATTTACAATATTCTGTTAATTTCTGCTGTACAACAAAGTGATTCAGTTACACATATACATTCTTTTTATTTTTTAAAATTAATTTAAAAAAATATTTATTTTATTTATTTAATTAATTTTTTTTGGCTGTATCAGGTCTTAGTTGCAGCATGCGGGATCTTTTTCATTGTGGTGCATGGGCTCTTCATTGCACTGCTCGGGCTTCTTTCTAGTTGCAGCATGCAGGTTTTCTCTCTAGTTATGACACATGGGCTTAGTTGCCCCACAGTATGTGGGATCTTAGTTCCCCAACCAGGGATTGAACCCACGTCCCCTGCATTGGAAGGTGAATTCTTTACCACTGGACCACAGGGGAAGTCCCTACATTCTTCTTAATATTCTTTTCCATTATGATTTATCACAGGATATTAAATATAGTCCCCTGTGCTATACAGTAGGACCTTGTTGTTTATCCATTCTATGTATAATAGTTTGCATCTGCTAACCCCAAACTCCCACTCCATCCCTCCCTTACCCCCTTTCCCCTTGGCAAGTACAGGTCTGTTCTCTATGTCTGTGAGTCTGTTTCTGTTTCCTAGATAGGTTCATTTGTGTCATATTCTAGATTCTGCATATGAGTGATATTATATGGTGTTTGTCTTTCTCTTTCTGACTTACTTCACTTAGTATGATAATCTCTAGTTACATTCATGTTGCTGCAAATGGCATTATTTCATTCTTTTTTATGGCTGAGTAGTATTCCATTGTTCATAGGTACCTCATCTTCTTTATCCATCCCTCTGTCAATGGACATTTAGGTTACTTCCATGTCTTGGCTATCATGAATAGTGCTGCTGTGAAGATAGGGGTGTATGTATCTTTTGAATTATAGTTTCGTCCAGGTATATGCCCGGGAGTGGGATTGCTGGATCATATGGCAACTCTATTTTTATTTTTATTTTTGAGGAACCTCCATACTGTTCTCCATAATGGCTGCACCAACTTACATTCCCACCAACAGTGTAGGAGGGTTCCCTTTTCTCCACACCCTTTCCAGCATTTGTCATTTGGTCTTAGAATTTTAAGTCTTTAATCCATTTTGAGTTAATTTTTGTGAGTGGTATGAGATAGGGGTCTAGTTTTATTCTTTTATGCGTGAATGTTCAATTTTCCCACCATCGTTGTATTGAAGAGACTGTCTTCTCCATTGAGTATTCTTGGCTCCCTTAATAAATACTAGTTGACTGTGTATGCATGGATTTATTTTCTAATAAATAGGCTCTCAATTCTATTCCATTGGTATATGTGTCTGTTTTTATGCCAGCAGCAAACTGTTTTGATGACTGTAGCTTTATAATATAGCTTGAAATCAGGAATGATGCCTCCTGCTTTGTCCTTCTTGATCAGGATTGTTTTGGTTCTTTGGGGTCTTTTGTGGTTCCATATAAAATTTAGAACTTCTGTTAAAAAATGCCATTGGAATCTTGATAGAGATTGTACTGAATAGTTGGCTTGGGTAGTATGGATGTTTTAACAGTATTAATTCTTTCAATCCAGAGTCATGGCATGCCGTTCCATTTATTTGTGTCTTCTTTAGTTTCTTTTATCAACATCTTATAGTTTTCAGTATAGAAATTTTTCATTTCCTTGCTTAAATTTATTCCCAAGTATTTATTGTTTTTGATGCTATTGTAAATGGGATTATTTTCTTGATTTCTTTTTCAGATAATTTGTTGTTAGTGTACTGAAACACCACTGATTTTTATTTATTTGTTTTTGGCTGCATTGGGTCTTTGTTGCTGTGAGTGGGCCTTCTCTAGTTGCAGCGAGCAGGGGCTACTCTTTGCTGTGGTGTGCAGGCTTCTCACTGTGGTGGCTTCTCTTATTGCGGAACATGGGCTCTAGGAGTGCAGGCTTCAGTAGTTGTGGCACGTGGGTTCAGTAGTTGTGGCTCGCAGGCTCTAGAGCACAGTCTCATTAGTTGTAGCGCATGGGCTTAGTTGCTATGAGGCATGTGGGATCTTCCCGGACCAGCTCGAACCCCTGTCCCCTGCACTGGCAGGTGGATTCTTAACCCCTGCATCACCAGGGAAGTCCCCACCACTGATTTCTTAATGTTAATCTTGTGTCCTGCAACTTTACTGACATTATTTCTTAGTTCTAACAGTTTTCTGGTGGAGTCTTCAGGGTTTTCTGTATATAAAATCATGTCATCTACAAATAGAGACAATTTTATTTCTTCCTTTTCTTTTTAAAATAAATTTGGCATATTTTTTAAAGCTTTTTAAAAAATTTTAATTTTATTTAATTTATTTTTGGCTGTGTTGGGTCTTTGCTGCTGTGCGTGGGCTTTCTCTAGTTGTGGTGAGCGGGGGCTACTCTTCATTGTGTTGTGCAGGCTTCTCATTGCAGTGGCTTCTCTTGTGCAGCTTGCGGGCTCTAGAGTGCAGGCTCAGTAGTTGTGGCACACAGGCTTAGTTGCTCCATGGCATGTGGGATCTTCCTGGAGCAGGGCTCGAACCCATGTCCCCTGCATTGGCAGGCAGCTCCTTAACCACTGCGCCACCAGGGAAGCCCCCCCCCACTTTTTTTTTGGTCAGTACCTACCTTTATTTTGACCAGACACATGAGTCAGACGATACTCCCAACAATCAGACCATTAGGGCTTGTAAGTAAAACAGGCAAAAATGGGGAACTAATAACCAAGACCAGCGTCTACCATTTTCCATGTGTTCACAAGTCTTTTTTTTTTTTTTTTTGAGTTGGCCTTGAGTATGAATTTAGAGAAAGTTAGCAGAATATCAAATACTAAGGTGAAGAGACCCTATATGCACACACTGGACCTGTCATGCCCAGCTCCCCTCACCTGCTACCTTTGACTGAACAAGACAGGAAGGAATTATTAAACTATTAGGTAGGATGAAGTTATCCAGTAGGAGGCACACCTCCAGCTCAGGTTTGAGACACCAGATCTCAGAGTAAAGGAACTTACGTTAGGTGGTGTGTAAAAAATAATAGAAGGGGGACTTCCCTGGTGGCGCAGTGGTTGAGAGTCCGCCTGCCGATGCATGGGACGCGGGTTTGTGCCCCGGTCCGGGAAGATCCCACATGTCGTGGAGCGGCTGGGCCCGTGAGCCATGGCCGCTGAGCCTGCGTGTCCGGAGCCTGTGCTCCACAATGGGAGAGGCCACAACAGTGAGAGGCCCGCGTAATGCAAAAAAAAAAAAAAAAATGGCCTGAGACATCCCAGTGATATGCTGTAGAGAATCATGAGT
Organism: Kogia breviceps; assembly: GCF_026419965.1. Taxonomy (NCBI): domain Eukaryota; kingdom Metazoa; phylum Chordata; class Mammalia; order Artiodactyla; family Physeteridae; genus Kogia; species Kogia breviceps. Next base: position 69,729,053 of record NC_081319.1, read on the forward strand.
CAAAGGGTTAGTCACATGTATACTGTGGGTCACATGACTCATGAACATGCCAAGTAGGCCGTGTTGCTTGGAAGTTTATCTAGTTTCTGGTCTGGTCCTACCTTTAGTAATCCTGCAATGGCACTTGGGCACACAGTGAGGCCTTTGGCACCATTTCCCTATAACCTAGCCCACACCCCTCTGCTCATCCTCAGGTGATTGGTCTGTTTGTGCCAGTGCCCTTGGGAGGTGAGGGTTTGATGGGCTTCCTGCCAGTGTCTTGGTCGTGTGTGTTGCTGCTGGTGTATTTCAAATACTACTGAAAATATGGGTTCTGAGCATTTTCCTGGTACTGGGTACAACAGGAAACTGCCCCGTGGTCACCTCTCCACTGGACCCAGGGTTATTTTTCCTCATTTTTTCTTTCTTTTCTCCTCAGACTTGTAGTAGGGGTTCCACAACATGAAAAGCAGAAGTATGAGAGGAATGAGAAAGTAGGGGGTGTAGACAGATATAAGGAATAGTCATTTGTGGAAAGTCTTAGGTCCTTGTCCTCTGAAGCAACTGGCTTTGGAGAAATTCTTGAGTAGAAATGTGGAGAGGATTAGAATCAGAGTTGTCACTGTGTGAACCGAGTAGATGATTGCAGGGGTGTGGATCCACCTGCAGCCTTCTTTGAAGAAGGCGTATGTTGCAATGGGAAAGAAGGGCAGTTGAAACACAAGCTCCCAAAACAGGAAGGACTTAAACCACACCTGGGGGTTCTGTAGCAGGGGGTCTTTGTACTCCTCAGTCTACCACTGCCGCAGGTTTCTTAGTTCCACGGGGATCTCAGAGATCACGCGGCAGCACCGCCTGCAGGTCCACAAGCAGGGTGAAGGGGATGTAGGAGAGGAATTAGAGACCCAGCAGCCACTCCAGGCCATGCCAGGCACCCAGAGGCCCCATCATCCATCAGTTGGGCAGAGCGGGAGGAGAGACTCTTTTTTTTTTAAATAGTTTCCAATCTCTTCCTTCCTCCCTTCCTCCCTTCCTCCCTTCCTCCCTCCCTCCCTCCCTCCTTTCCATTCATTCTGCTGTGCTGGGCCTTAGTTGCAGCATGCAGGATCTTCATTGCCGCACACAGGATCTTTAGTTGCACATGCAGGATCTTTTAGTTGTGGCACGTGGGATCTTTTAGTTGTAGCATGCAAACTCTTAGTTGTGACATGTGGGATCTAGTTCCCTGACCAGGGATCGAACCCAGGCCTCCGGCATTGAGAGTGTGGAGTTTTAGCCACTGGGCCACCAGGGAAGTCCCCCTTTTTGATTCTTATGCCTTTTACTTATTTTTCTTGCCTAATTGCTCTGGATGGGACTTTCAATACTGTGTTGAGTAGGAGTGCTGAGGGTGGGCACCGTTGTCTTGTTTGACAATGAGTTTGGGAATGTTCCCACCTCTTTGATTTTTTAGAAGAGTTTGAGAAGAATTGATGTTAATTTTTCTTTAAATGTTTGATAGAATTCACCAGTGAAGCCATCTGGTCCTGGGCCTTTCTTCATTGGGAGATTTTTGCTTACTGATTCAATCTCCTTGCTAGTAATTGATCTGCTCCAATTTCTTCCTGATTCAGTCTTGGTAGCTTGTATGTTTCTAGAAATTTATCCATTTATTCTAGGTTGTCCAATCTGCTGGCATATAATTGTTCATTGTGGTCTCTTATTTCTATAGAATTGGTAGTAATCTCCCCACTTTAATTTCTTATTTTACTAACTTGAGTCTTCTCTCTTTTTTAGTCTATCTAGCTGAAGTTTTGCAAATTTCTTGATATTTTCAAAGAACTAACTTATCATTCCATTGATTTTCTGTATTATTTTTCTATTCTCCATTTCATCTATATCTACTCTTTATTATTTCCTCTCTTTTGCTAGTTTTGGGTTTAGTTTGTGTTTTTCTAGTCACTTAAATTATAAAGTTAGGTTGTTGATTTGAGATCTTTCTTGGTTTTTAGTGTAAGTGTTTATAGCTAAAAAATTTCCCCTTAGGGAATTCCCTTGTGGTCCAGTGATTAGGACTCAGCGCTTTCACTGCTGAGGGCCTGGTTCAGTCCTTGATCTTCAGTCCTAAGATCCCACAAGCTGTGTGGCACGACCAAAAAAAAAAAAAAAAAAAAAATTCCCCTTAGTACCACTTTTGCTGTGTCTCATAAGTTTTGGTATGCTGTGTTTTGGTTTTTTTTTTTGGGGGGGCGGGGTTTGCAATACACGGGCCTCTCACTGTTGTGGCCTCTCCTGTTGCGGAGCACAGGCTCCGGACGCACAGGCTCAGCAGCCATGGCTCATGGGCCCAGCCGCTCCGTGGCATGTGGGATATTCCGGGACCAGGGCACAAACCCGTGTCCCCTGCCTCGTCAGGCGGACTCTCAAACCACTGCGCCACCAGGGAAGCCCTAGTATGCTGTGTTTTATTTTCATTTATCTTTAGGTATTTCTAATATCCCTTGTGATTTATTTTTTGACTCCTGTTTTTTAAAGTGTATTAATTTCCACAATTTTGTGTACTTTCCAGTTTTCTTTGTACTTGATTTCTAACTTCATCTTATTGTGGTCAGAGAAGATACTTTGTAAGACATTTATCTTTTTAAAATCTATTGAGACTTAATTTGTGGCCTATCATATGCTCTCTCTAGGAAAATGCCCCAGGTGTACTTGAGAAGAATGTATATCATGTTATTGTAGGGTGTTGTTCTGTATATGTCTGTTAGGTCTAGTCCTCTATTTCCTTAATTATCTTCTGTCTGGTTGTTCTATCCATTCTTGCAAGTGGGGTATTGATGTCTCCAACTGTTATTATAGAAATGTCTCTTTCTCCCTTCAATTCTGTCCATTTTTGCTTCCTATATTTTAATGGTTGGTCATTAGGTGCTTAAACATTGTAATTGTTAAAGTTTCTTGCTGTATTGAAACATTTATTATACAATGTCCTTCTTTGTTTTGTAAACTTTTCTGATTTAAAGTCTATTGTGTCTGATGTTAGTATATACATTCCTGCCCTATTTTTGTTACAATTTGTATGGAATTTTTTTTATTCTTTCACTTTCAACATGTTTGTGGTTTTGGATCTCAAGTGAGTTTCTTGTAGGCAGCATATACTTGGATCATGTATATTCATCCATTCTGCCCATCTGTGTCTTTTGAATGGAGAGTTGAATCCACTTACATTTAAAGTAATTACCGATAGGGAGAGACTTCTGTTATTGTGATATTTGTTTTTTTGTTTCCTATATGTCATATAGCTTTTTTGTCCTTCATTGGTTGCATTCCTGTCTTCTTTCGTGTTTAGTTGATTTTTTTTTTTTTAGTGAAATGTTTAAATTTCTCCTTTGTATATTCTGTAGCTATTTTTTCCAGTTACCATAGAGATTACATTTAACATAAAGTTATAGTATTCTAATTTGAATTTATAGCAGGTTCGTAACATACAAAAACTTGTCCTTTACAGCTCCATCCCCAACCATTTCACTTGTTGATCTCATAAAATTGTATCTTCATACATTGTGTATGCAATGCATAAGTAATCATTCTTTTAAATGTATGTTTCCTAAATTATGTAGAAAACCAAGATTTGGAGTTACAAACCAAAGTTACCGTAATATGCTTTTACATTAATAATTTTTTTCTTTAGATGTATTAGTCTCTTAAATCACGTAGAAAACAAAAAGTACAGTTACAAATCATTTTTAGAATAATACTAGCTTTTATTATTACCCATGTATTTACCGTTATTGAAATATTCATTTCTCCATATGGCTTTGAGGTACTGTCTAGGGTCCTTTCATTTTACCTTGGAGGTCTCACTTGAGCAGCTTTTAGTGGTCACAAATTTCCTCAGCTTTTGTATATCTAGGAATATCTTAATTTCTCCCTCACTTTTGAAAGACAGTTTTGCTGGTTAGAGGACTTTTGGTTGACTCTTTTTTTTTTTTTTTTTTTTTTTTTGGTGGTACGCGGGCCTCTCACTGTTGTGTCCTCTCCCGTTGCAGAGCACAGGCTCTGGACGCGCAGGCCCAGTGGCCATGACTCACGGGCCCAGCCGCTTCATGGCATGTGGGATCCTCCTGGACCGGGGCATGAACCCGTGTCCCCTGCATCGGCAGGCGGACTCTCAAGAACTGCACCACCAGGGAAGCCCCTGGTTGACTTTTTAATTTGAGCACTTTGAATATACTGGCCTACTGACTTCTTGCCTCCATTTTTTTTTCTATGAGTTTATTTGTTCTTTGAAGTATACTTGACCTACAACACTACAACATAATGATTTGATATTTCTGTGAATTATAAAATGATTAGTCTAGTTACCATCTATCACCATACAAAGACATTACATTATTATTGACTATATTCCATCATTTCATCCCCATGACTCATTTATTTTGAAACTGGAAGTTTGTACCTCTTAATTTCTCTCGCCTATTTCACTCATCCCCCACCCTCTCCCCTCTGGCAAGCACCTTTTTTTTTCTGTATCTATGATTCTGTTTCTGTTGTATTATATTTGTTCATCTGTTTTGTTTTCTAGATTCCACATGTAAATGAAACCGTACAATGTTTGCCTTTCTCTGTCTGACTTATTTCACTTGGCATAGTATCTTCTAGGCCCATCCATATTGTTGTAGATGGCAAGATTTCATTCTTTTTTATGGCTGATAAAATATTCCATATACACACACAGACCCCACATCTTCTTTATCCAGTTATCCATTGATAGACACTTAGGTTGCTCCATATCTTGGCAGTTTTAAATAATGCTGCAGTGAACATAGGGGTGCATGTGTATCTTTTTGAATTATTGTTTTTATTTTCTTTGGAAAAATACCCAGAAGTGTAATTGCTGGATTGTATGTTAGTTCTATTTTTAATTTTTTGAGGAACCTCCATACTGTTTTCCATAGTGGCTGCACTAATTTACATTCCCACCAATAGTGCACAAGGGTTCCCTTATCTCCACATCCTCCAGTTTGATTCTGATTATTTTGCATGTAGCTGTCCAGTTTCCCAACACCATTTATTGAAGAAGCTCTCTTTTCCCCATTGTATATTCTTGGTTCCTTTGTCATAGATTAATTGCCCTTGTAAGTGTGGGTTCATCTGGGCTCTCTATTCTGTTCCATCGATCTATGTTTTTTTGTACCATTACCATACTGTTTTGATTACTGTAGTAGCTCTTTGTAGTATAGTTTAAAATCAGGGAGCATAATACCTCCAGCTCTGTTATTCTTTCTCAAGATTGTTTTGGCCACTCAGGATCTTTTGTGTTTCCATACAAATTTTAGAATTATTTATTATAGTTCTATGAAAATGCCATTGATATTGTGATAGGAATTGCATTGAATTTGTAGATTGCCTTAAGGAGTATCGTCACTTTAACAATATTAATCCTTCTAATCCATGAGCACAATATATCTTTTCATTAAAAAAATTTTTTTTAACTTTGTATTTTATATTGGAGTATAGTTGATTAACAGTGTTGTGGTAGTTTTGGGTGTACAGCAAAGTGTTTCAGTTATACATGTATCTATTCGTTTTCAAATTCTTTTCCCATTTAGGTTGTTACATAATATGGAGTAGAGTTCCCTGTGCAATACAGTAGGTACTTGTTGGTTATCCATTTTAAGTAAAGCAGTGTGTACATATCAATCCCAAACTCCCTAACTATCCCTTTCCCCCACTCTTCCCCCCAGTAACCATAAGTTCCTTCTTTAATTTTGTGATTCTGTTTCTGTTTTGTATCATTTCTTTTTAGATTCTGCATATAAGTGATATCATGTGGTATTTGTCTTTCTCCGTCCGACTTACTTCACTCAGTATGACAGTCTCTTTGTCCATCATGTTGCTGCAAATGGCATTATTTCATTCTTTTAATGGCTGAGTAATATTCCATTGTATATATGTACCACATCTTCTTTATCCATTCCTCTGTCAATGGACATTTAGGTTGCTTCCGTGTCTTGGCTATTGTAAACAGTGTTACAGTGAACATTGGGGTGCATGTATCCTTTTGTACCATGTTTCTCCAGATATATGCCTAGGAGTGGGATTGCAGGATCATATGGTAGCTCTGTTTTTAGTTTTTTAAGGAATCTCCATACTGTTCTCCATAGTGGCTGTACCAATTTACATTCCCACCAACAGTGTAGGAGGGCTCCCTTCTCTCCACACCCTCTCCAGCATTTATGGTTTATGTATTTTTTGATGATAACCATTTAAAAAAATTTATTTATGTATGTATTTATTTATTTATTTTTGTCTGCATTGGGTCTTTGTTGCTGCATGGGGGCTTTTCTCTAGTTGTGGCAAATGGGGGCTACTCTTCGTTGTGGTGAGCAGGCTTCTCATTGCAGTGGCTTCTCTTGTTGCAGAGCACGGGCTCTAGGTGCGCGGGCTTCAGTAGTTGCAGCACACAGGCTCAGTAGTTGTGGCTCATGGACTCTAGAGTGCAGGCTCAGTAGTTGTGGTGCATGGGCCTAGTTTCTCCATGGCATGTGGGATCTTCCCAGACCAGGGCTCATAGCGGTGTCCCCTGCATTGGCAGGCAGATTCTTAACCACTGTGCCACCAGGGAAGTCCTGATGATAGCCATTTTGACTGGTGTGAGGTGATATCTCATTGTACTTTTGACTTGCATTTCTCTAATAATTAGTGATGTTGAACATCTTTTCATGTGTTTCTTGGCCATCTGTATGTCTTCTTTGAAGAAATGTCTATATAGGTCTTCTGCCCATTTTTTTTTTTTTTTTTTGCAGTACGCGGGCCTCTCACTATTGTGGCCTCTCCCATTGTGGAGTGCAGGCTCCAGACACGCAGGCTCAATGGCCATGGCTCACGGGCCCAGCCGCTCTGCGGCACGTGGGATCCTCCCAGACCCGGGTACGAACCCGCGTCCCCTGCATTGGCAGGCGGACTCTCAACCATTGCGCCACGAGGGAAGCCCCCACTGCCCATTTTTTGATTGGGTTGTTTGTTTTGATGATATTAAGCCACATGAGCTGTTTGTAAATTTTGGAGACTAATCCCTTGTTGGTCACATCATTTGCAAATATTTTCTCCCATTCTCTTGGTTGTCTTTTCATTTTGTTTATGGTTTCCTCTGCTGTTCAAAAGCTTTTAAGTTTAACTAGGTCCTATTTGTTTATTTTTTGTTTTTATTTCCATTACTCTGGGAGATGGATCGATAAAGATATTGCTGCAATTTATGTCAGAGAGTGTTCTGCCTATGGTTTTCTCTAAGAGTTTTATAGTATCCTGTCTCACATTTAGGTTTTTAATCCACTTTGAGCTTATTTTTGTGTATGTTGTTAAAGAATGTTCTAATTTCATTTTTTTTTTACATATTGCTGTCCAGTTTTCCCAGCACAATTTATTGAAGAGACTGTCTTTCCACCATTGTATAGTCTTGCCTCCTTTGTTGTAGATTAATTGATCATAGGTGCATGGGTTTATTTCTGGGCTTTCTATCCTGTTCTGTTGATCTATATTTCTGTTTTTGTGTCAGTACCATACTGTTTTGATGACTATAGCTTTGTAGTATAGTCTGAAGGTAGGGAGCCTGATTCCTCCAGCTTTGTTTTTCATTCTCAAGATTGCTTTGGCTGTTCAGGATCTTTTGTGTCTCCATACAAATTTTAAGATGTTTTTGTCCTAATTCTGTGAAAAATGCCATTGGTAATTTGATAGGGATTGCATTGAATCTGTAGATTGCCATGGGGTAGTATAGTCATTTTCACAATGTTGATTCTTCCAATCCAAGAACATGGTATATCTTTCCATCTGTTTATGTCGTCTTCAGTTTCTTTCATCAGCGTCTTATACTTTTCAGAGTATAGGTCTTTTGTCTCCTTAGGTAGGTTTATTCCTTGGTATTTTATTATTTTTAATGTGATGGTAAATGGGATTGTTTCTTGAATTTCTCTTTCTGATCTTTTGTTGTTAGTGTATAGAAATGCAACAGATTTCTGCATATTAATTTTGTAACCTGCAACTTTACCAAATTCATTGATGAGCTCTAGTAGTTTTCTGGTAGTGTCTTCAGGATTTCTTATGTGTAGTATCATGCCATCTGCAAGCAGTCAGTTTAACTTCTTCTTTTCCAGTTTGAATTCCTTTTATTTCTTTTTCTTCTCTGATTGCCATAGCTAGGACTTCAAAAACTATGTTGAATAAAAGTGGCGAGAGTGGACATCCTTGTCTTGTTCCTGATATTAGGAGAAATGCTTTCAGCTTTTCACCATTGAGTATGATGTTAGCTGTCGGTTTGTCTTATATGGCCTTTATTATGTTGAGGTAGGTTCCCTCTATGCCCACTTTCTGGAGAGTTTTTATCATAAATGAGTGTTGAATTTTGTCAAAAGCTTTTTCTGCATCTATTGAGATGATCATATGGTTTTTATTCTTCAATTTGTTGATGTGGTGTATCACACTGATTGATTTGTGGATATTGGAAAATCCTTGCATCCCTGGGATAAATCCCACTTGACATGGTGTATGATCCTTTAAATGAATTGTTGAATTTGGTTTGCTAATATATATGTATTTTTATAAATTTAATTAATTAATTAATTTTGGCTGCGTTGGGTCTTCGTTGCTGCGTGTGGGCTTTCTCTAGTTGTGGTGAGTGGGGGCTACTGTTTGTTGCAGTGTGCGGGCTTCTCATCACAATGGCTTCTCTTGTTGTGGAGCATGGGCTCTAGGCAAACGGGCTTCAGTAGCTGTGGCATGTGGGCTCAGTAGTTGTGGCACACGGGCCCTAGAGCACAGGCCTAGTAGTTGTGGCACATGGGCTTAGTTGCTCCGTGGCATGTGGGATCTTCCGGGACCGGGGCTCAAACCCACGTCCCTTGCATTGGCAGGTGGATTCTTAACCACGGTGCCACCAGGGAAGCCCTGGTTTGCTAATATTTTATTGAGGGTTATTGCATCTATGTTCATCAAGGATATTGGCCTGTAATTTTCTTTCCTTTTGGTGTTTTATCTGGTTTTGGCATCAGGGAAATGTTGGCCTCATAGAATGAGTTCAGAAGCATTCCTTTCTCTGCCACTTTTGGAGTAGCTTAAGAAAGATAGGTATTTGTATGCTAACACATATATATGGAATCTAAAAAAAAAAAGGGGTTCTTCAGAACTTAGGGCAGGACAGGAATAAAGACGCAGGCATAGAGAATGGATTTGAGGACACGGGGAGGGGGAAGGGTAAGCTGGGATGAAGTGACAGAGTGGAATGGACATATATACACTACCAAATCTAAAATAGATAGCTAGTGGGAAGCAGCCGCATAGCACAGGGAGATCAGCTCGGTGCTTTGTGTCCACCGAGAGGGGTGGGATAGGGAGAGTGGGAGGGAGATGCAAGAGGGAGGAGATATGGTGATGTATGTATATGTATAGCTGATTCACTTTGTTATAAAGCAGAAACTAACACAACATTGTAAAGCAATTATACTCCAATAAAGATGTTTAAAAATATATATAAATAAAACAAATAAATAAAAGAAAGAAAGATAGGTATTAGTTCTTCTTCAGATATTTGGTAGACTTGACCTCTGAAGTTGTCTGGTCCTGGACTTTTTGTTCGTTGGGAATTTTCTATTACTGATGCAGTTTTTTTTTTACTGGCAATTGATCTGTTCATACTTTGTATTTTTTGTCATTCAGTCTTGGTAGATTGTATGTTTCTAGGAATTTATCCACTTCTTCTACATTGTCCATCTTACTGGTGTATATTGTTAGTAGTAATTGCTTATGATCCTTTGTATTTCTGTGGTGTCAGTTTTTTTTTTTTTTTTTTTTTTTTTTTTTTTTTTTTTTTTTTTTTTTTTTTTTTTTGTGGTACACGGGCCTCTCACTGTTGTGGCCTCTCCCATTGTGAAGCACAGGCTCCGGACACACAGGCTCAGTGGCCATGGCTCACGGGCCTAGCCGCTCTGTGGCATGTGGGATCTTTCCGGACTGGGGCACAAACCCGTGTCCCCTGCATTGGCAGGCAGACTTGCAACCACTGCGCCATCAGGGAAGCCCTGTGCTGTCAGTTTTAACTTTTTTTTCATTGCTGATTTTATTTGTTTGGGCCTTCTTTCTTTTTTTCTTCATGAGTCTGGCTAAACGTTTATCAATTTTGTTTATCTTTTCAAACAACCAGCTCTAAGTTTCATTGATCTTTTCTTTCTTTTTCTCTTTCTTTCCCTTTCTTTCTATTTCATTCATTTCTGCTCTGATCTTTATAATTACTTTACTTCTACTAACACTGGGATTTTTTTGTTTTTCTTTTTCTAGTTCCTTTAGGTGTAAAAAAATTAGGTTATTTATTTGAGATTTTTCTTGTTTCCTGAGCTGGGCTTGTATTGTTATAAACTTCCCTCTTGGCACTGCTTTGCTGTATCCCATAGATTTTTGGATCATTGTGTTTCCATCTTATGCTTGTCTTCAGATATATTTTGATTTTCTCTTTGATTATTCCAATGACCAGTTGGTTGTTTAGTGGCATATTGTTTAGCCTCCACATGTTTGTGTTTTTTTGCAGTTTTTTCTTGTAGTTGACTTCTATTCTCAGCATTGTGGTCAGAAAAGATGCTTGATATGATTCTAGTCTTTATAAATGTATTGAGACTTGTTTTATTGGCCTAGCATGTGATCTATCCTAGATAGTATTCCATGTGCACTTGAAAAGAATGTGTATTCTGCTGCTTTTGGATGGAATGTTTTATACACACACACACACACACACACACATATATACTTTACATATATGTGTAAATTTCATCTGATCTAATGTGTTAAGGCCAGTGTTTTCTTTTTTTTTTTAACATCTTTATTGGAGTATGATTGCTTTACAATGGTGTGTTAGTTTCTGCTTTATAACAAAGTGAATCAGTTATACATGTACATATGTTCCCATATCTCTTCCCTCTTGCATCTCCCTCCCTCCCACCCTCCCTATCCCACCCCTCTAGGTGGTCACAAAGCACCGAGCTGATCTCCCTGTGCTATGCGGCTGCTTCCCACTAGCTATCCACCCTACGTTTGGTAGTGTATATATGTCCATGCCACTCTCTCACTTTGTCACAGCTTACCCTTCCCTCTCCCCATATCCTCAAGTCCATTCTCTAGTAGGTCTGTGTCTTTATTCCCATCTTGCCCCTAAGTTCTTAATTTTTTTTTCTTAGATTCCATATATATGTGTTAGCATATGGTATTTGTTTTTCTCTTTCTGACTTACTTCACTATGTATGACAGACTCTAGGTCCATCCACCTCACTGCAAATAACTCAATTTCGTTTCTTTTTATGGCTGAGTAATATTCCATTGTATATATGAAGGCCAGTGTTTTCTATTGATTTTCTCTCTGGATGATCTGTCCTTTGATGTAAGTGGAGTGTTAGAGTCCCCTACTATTATTATGTTACTGTCAATTTCTTTCTGTACATTTGTTGATATTTATGTATGTAGGTGCTCCTATGCTGGGTGCATATATGTTTACAATTGTTATATCTTCTTGTTGGATTGATCTTTTTATCGTTATGTAATGTCCTTCTCTGTCTCCTGTTACAGTCTTTGTTTTAAAGTCTATCTTGTCTGTTGTAAGTATGGTTACTCCAGCTCTCTTTTCATTTCCATTTGCATGGAATACCTTTTTCCATCCTCTCACATTCAGTCTGTGTGTGTCTTTAGACCTGAAGTAAGTCTCTTGTAGGCATCATATATATGGGTCTTGTTTTATTTTAAAAATCTGTTCACCCATTCTGTATCTTTTGATTGGAGCATTTAGTCAATTTACATAATTATTGATAGGCATGTACTTATTGCCATTTTATTAATTGTATTTGGGTCATTTTTGTAGTTCCTTTTTGTTCCTTTCTGCTTCTTTTGCTCTCTTCCCTTGTGATTTGATGACTGTCTTTAGTGTTCTGCTTAGATTCCTCTTTTTTGGGGGGTTTGTGTATCTATTATAGGTCAAACACATTCTAACAACCCTGCATTTTTACTGTTCCCCCCCACCTTAATGTTTTTGACATCATATTTTACGTCTTTTAATTTTGTGTATCCCTTAACTACTTATTGTGGATATAAATGATTTTACCACTTTTGTCTTTTAAGTTTCCTACTAGCTTTATAAGTGTTTGATCTACTACCTTTACTATACATTTGTTTTTACCAATGAGATTTTTTTTCCTCTTATAATTTTCATTTTTCTAGTTGTGGTCTTTTCTTTTCCGTTTAAAGTCCCTTTAACATTTCTTGTAAAGCCAGATTTGTGGTGCTGAACTTTCTTAGCTTTGATTTGTCTGTAAAACTCTTTATCTCTCCTTCAAATCTGAATGATAGCCTTGCTGGGTAGAGTATTCTTGGTTGTAGGTTTTTTTTCTTTCATCACTTTGAATGTATTATGCCAGTCCTTCTGGCCTGCAAAGTTTCTGCTGAAAAGTCAGCTGACAGTTTTATGGGAGTTCCATTGTATGTAACTATTTGCTTTTCCCTTGCTTCTTTTAACATTCTCTCTTTATCTTTAATTTTTGCCGTTTAAATTACAATATGTCTTGGTATGAACTTCTTGGGTTGATCTCATTTGGGACTCTCTCTGCTTCCTGAATCTGAATGTCTGTTTCCATCCCCAAATTAGGGAATTTTTTTCAGCTATTATTGCTTCAAATAAGTTTTCTGCCCCTTTCTCTTTTCTCCTTCTGGGACTCTTGTAATGCAAATGTTAGTATGCTTGATATTGTCCCAGAGGTCTCTAAAACTGTACTCATTTTTTAAATATTTATTTATTTATTTTCCTTATTTTTTGGCTGCATCGGGTCTTAGTTGCGGCACACAGGATCTTTGTTGAGGCATGTGGGGTCTTTTGTTAAGGCATGTGGTCTCTTCGTTGTGGTGCTTGGGCTTCTCTCTAGTTGCAGCTTGTGGGCTTCTCTCTAGTTGTGGTGTGTGGGTTTTCTCTCTCTAGTTGTGGTGCGTGGGCTCCAGGGCACATGGGCTCTGTAGTTGTGGCATGCAGGCTCTCTCGTTGAGGCACACAAGCTCAGTAGTTGTGGCATGTGGGCTTAGTTGCCCCACAGCATGGGATCTTAGTTCCCTGACCAGGGATCAAACCCACATCGCCTGCATTGTAAGGAGGACCACTAGGGAAGTCCCTAAACTGTACTCATTTTTTAAAACTTCTTTTTCTTTTCAGCTTAGATTTCCACTTCTGTTTTCCTGTTCACTGATCCATTCCTCTGTATCATGCAATCTACTCTTGATTCCTTCTAGTGTATTTTTAATTTGTTATTATATTCTTCAACTCTTTGATTCTTCTTTATATTTTCTAACTCTTTGTTGAACTTCTCACTCTGTTCATCCTTTCTTCTCCTAGATTCACTGAGCATCTTTATGACCATTACTTTGAACTCTTTATTGGGTAGACTGCTTATCTCCACATTACTTAGTTGTACTTCTGGGGTTTTGTCTTGTTTCTTCATTTGAAATATATTCCTTTGTTGTCTCATTTTGCCTAATTCTCTGGTCATTTGTATGTATTTGGTAGGTTGGTTACAGTTCCCAATCTTTGAGAAGTGGCCATTTGTAGGAGATGTCCTTACGGGGGTCTGGTAGTACACCACCCTCTGGATGCAAACCTGTATGATCTAGGGGTGTCCTTTATATGTGCTCCATTGGCCCTTCTGTTGTGGTGGGGCTGAGTACTGTGTGTGGGCTGGTAGGTGGGGCTGGTCCCTGGCCTGGTTGGCTGCCAGGCCGTGCCTTGTACGAAGGCTGCTGGTGGGTGGGGCCAGGTCCTGGCCTGGCTGGCTGTGGGCCCCAGGGCTGGAGCCTGTGCACTGGTGGGCCTCCAAATTATCTGATGATGATCTTGTTGACACACCCTTGTATGTGACGACTTGCTTCTCTCTTGCTGCTTTCAAGATTCAATCTTTGTCTTTTTTTTAAAAAAATTTATTTATTTTTGGCTGTGTTGGGTCTTTGCTGCTGCGCACGGGCTTTCTCTAGTTGCGGCAAGCAGGGGCTACTCTTTGTTGCCGTGTGCAGGCTTCTCATTGTGGTGGCTTCTCTTGTTGCAGAGCACAGCTCTAGGTGCGTGGGCTTCAGTAGTTGTGGCACGTGGGCTCAGTAGTTGTGGCACACGGACTCTAGAACACAGGCTCAGTAGTTGTGGCACACAGGCTGTTGCTCCACAGCATGTGGGATCTTCCTGGACCAGGGCTTGAACTCGTGTCCCCTGCTTTGGCAGGCGGATTCTTAACCACTGAACCACCAGGGAAACCCCATCTTTGTCTTTTTGAAAGTATGATTATAATGTGTCTTGGTTTGGGTCTCTTTGAATTAATCTTACTCGAATTTGTTGAGCTTCTTGGATGTTTACATTTGTGTTTCACTAAACTTAGGAACTTTTCAAACATTATGTCTTCTAATATTTTCTCTGACCCTTTCTCTCTCTTCTTCGTCTGGACTCTCATGATGTCCACTTGATGGTGTCCCACAGGTCCGTTAGGTTCTGTTTACTTTTTTCAATCTTTTCTTTTTGTTCTTCTGTCTCAATAATTTCACCGTCATATCCTAATGTTCATTAGTTTTTTCCTTTGCCTGCTCATATCTGCCTTTGAATATGCCTAGTGAATTTTTCATTGCAGTTATTGTGTTTTTCAGCTCCAGAATTTTTTTGGTTTCTTTAGGTTTTAAAAATCTCTACTGATAGTTCCATCTTGTTTACACATTGTTTACTTGACTTTCTTCATATCTACCTTTAGTTCTTTGAGTATCTTTAAGACAGTTGTTTAAAAATTTTGGTAGTATATCTGTGATGAGGTCTTTTTCAGGGAAAGATTCTGTTGAATTATTTTTTCCTTTGAGTGGGCCATACTTTCCTGTTTCTTTGTATGTCTTGTGATTTTTTTGTTGAACACTGGCCATGTGAATCTAATAATGTGGTATTAACTCTGGAAATCAGATTCTTCCTCATGCCCAGGGTTTTCTGGTTTTTAAAATTTGTTTGTTATTTTTGATTGTTGTAGGCTGTCTCTGTGCTGAATATTGGTCTGAGGTGTAAAGTTAACATCTTCTCAGGTCTTTTCTGAGCCTTTCCCTGGACATATATTGTCACTTTCTAATTTTCCCCATATAGGCAGTTGTTTTTGAATGTCCTAGTCTTTACTGTCTGGCTCCTGAAAGAGGAAAATGCAAAAAGTGAAGGCGAGGGGAGGGCAAAAGGCTACTGGTCCTTTAAATTCCCCTGGAAGTCACTTGAGCCAGAGATGGAGGGGCTTACAATGATGGGGGAGCGGGGGAGATGAGACAGTGGCTTCCTGCCTCTTTGCACTTCAGTAATCAAGCAGCAATCCTACTCAGAGGACAGATGCTTAATATTCAGGGGACAGAGTCCTTTTTGCCCACCCTAGCTCCCACAAGCTGTGCCAGAAAACTTGCAGAGCTGCCTGCCATGTGGCTGGTGGTGGTGGATGGGTAGCTGCTATTGTACTAGCTGAAATTGACTAAAATTGCCTACAATATACCATCCATGCCTGGAAGTTGCAAGGTTTCAACAGACTCCAGAATTCCAAAATAGTTAACATCAGACAGATTCTGCCAGTATAATTGTTGTCTAGGTGGGAGAGAGATTCCTGGTGCTTCCTACTCTTCCATCTCCCCAGAATCCTCCTCCGATTCACATATGATCTGTTGGGCTGATGAACTCTTGAGTTAATAGTGGAAATAGATTTATGATCAGAGTGGCCTGAAGACCACAGATCCACTTTGCAGTTATGTCCCCTGCCCCAAGTCAAGTTGTTGCTGGTTCCCAATACATCAAGGACCAAAATCAGGTTGCCGGCACTGCTAGAAAACCATGTGGTTCTGGCCTCCACATTTCAAGGCAAGTAACAGGAATGAAGGGCCACTGAAATAGAGATGTGAGGCTGCCTTATGAGAAAGGGAGGAAGCCAATTTATTGAGCATCTACTAAGTACTAGTTTGGGCACAGTGTACTAAATGCTGAGATGGTGATGAGTAAAGGAATGCATGAGTTCCTTGAACCCTCAGTGGGGTGGGGGGGGTCATATGAGTTTTTTATGTTTCGGCTGGTGTCACCTTTAGGAAGACTTTGGTATCTGTAAAGGGCAAGGGTATATATGTGGGTTCACGTTTTTACACTGAAAAGATCAGAAGTTCCCAGTGTGGAAATGTGGTTGTAAGCAGACATCAAATCAGTTAGAGTAACTAGAATTAGCCATTGCCTCCCCCAATACTAGTCATTAGCTACTTGTTCTGCCCACCTTATCTCCTCAGTCAGAAGCTTTTAAGGAGATAATTTCTTGCTGTAGGCATTATGATTTGGCTTTAAAGTTATTTTATGAAAGCAGATTATCCAAAGTAGACCCAGGCCAGGAATATATTTAATGCCTCAAGAGAGGCTTAGACACTTGGGGGTATTTATAATGTGTCAACTAAGCCAGGTTTGAAATACATCTCCAAGAATTCCTTCCTTGCATAGTTTTAGGTTGGTAAGGACCACATGATCTTTGTGAGATTCCAAAGGTAGAAACAGTGTAGCAGCCACACTCTTCTTCTATCTGGAAATTCAGCGTAAAGAGGGTTTAAGTGTCTGGCACATAGTTAAGAATTCAAATAGTAATGACCAGTTTAAGCCTGTGGCTGCAGGACAGCTTTTTCTATGCACTGTTCTTAGCAACTGGTACCTACCCTACCCTTGTCAATGCCCAGATTACTGAAGATTTCACTACTTGCCCTTGATTATGTTAAAAAGGTCTGGTCCCTCCAAACACGGGTACTGAAGTGTTTGCTGAAAATGAGCAGGCTGCAGAGGAAAACCTTTTGCCTTTTCTTGCGCCAACCAGATTCCAAGGTGGTGGGTGGTGAGGATCTACTATCTGGTTAGTTTCTTCTTTCCTCTAAACATTGAAATTCCTTAACTCAACCCAGAGCATGCTTTAAAAAGCAAAACATCCCTACCCTTTACATACTGGTAAATTCCCTGCATTTACTCCAAAGTAGGCTATGAGGCCTATGGCTCTGTTGCCATTTCAGTTCCACCAAATGCTTGGGGATTTTAAGGAGCTATCAACATCTTATGCCATGTGCCAAAAGAATCATGCTTTAGACTAGAAAAAGACCTATTTTGAAATTATAGAAGGGGCATCAGGTGACCTCGATGACCATGGGCTGGCCACTTCACCCTTCTGGGTCCTCCTCATCCTTGATTCTCCAGGGTCCTCAGGGAATCCCTACTATATGGACTCTGCTCCAGTTATCCCATCTGTAGGTAGCAGTTAGCTCCAACAGGTGCTGTCAAAGGTCTTCTTGGGAGCTACATTCAGTGATGTCCCCTTTCTTGCAATGTATCATTAAGGTCGCACATGTAGATTATGTATGTTGAGATGAATTATATAAATAGCAGGGTCAAAATTATTGTGCCTTGTCTGTAGAGTTCCCTTATCTCCCAAAGAAATGTCAGACAAGTAGGAGAAAAATCTGAAAGGAAGCACTGAGGGTTCCTTTTATGTACACTTTTGTCAGTCATTGCTATTCAAACACATAAGTAGCCAGTTGATGGAAATATACACCTAGTTTGAGGAATTGTTTTTGGATTTTGATGAATCAGCTCAAATTAATGCTCTTTGTCACTAATGTTGGTGACAGTCCCTTGGAATACATTCTGATGCACCATGCTAAGAGAGGAGTCGAAGGGATGCCTTAAAGGCCAAATAACTATGGAGAAAACTCTTCACTGATATTCCTCATGCTTTGGAGCAGGTGCAGGCTGCCTCGAATTACCCAAATCACAAATTTATAGTTAGGAAACTCTCTGCTTATCTTCAAGATCCCTAGCTAATCATTACTTGTTTAGAAAGAATGTGCAAATAAAGGGAATTATTCCATTACCACATAATTTAGCAGCAAGGGGGGAAGAGTATAATTCAAGTCCAGAGATGAAGCGAGGAATTCAAAGGGAATAAAAGGTGGCTGCAGCCTGTGTTAACCTGCCTGTAGGCCTTGGTGGTGCTATTGGGGTCGCAGTGCCCCCAGCCCCGCAGCCTGTCTTTTGCACTGTGAATCAGAATTAACAAGCTACTTAAGAGGAGATACACACTTAACGCAGAACATTGCCTGATGTATGCGTACTTATATTTTACATGTTTATTAAAGGGCACAATTAAACCTCTTAATTTCCCCAACTGAACCTACCTCACACTCAGTTAAAATGGTGGAATAGCCACTGGTTAATGAAAGAACAAAATCTTCTTGTTTTTACAAAGATGCATAATTCCACTGCCTTTGGCCCAATGTTGATCTCAAGTTGTGCATTAGAGCAAGCGGCAGGAGAATATTCTCTCTTGCCAAGTTTCTGAGGTCTCATTTCTTCAACTTGTCCCCCACCACAGTTTTTCAACCAACACAACCTTTCTTGAAGACTATGTGAGCAAAACCAAGAATAACGGGAAATCACATTCGTTTTTCTTAATTTATTTAAGGAACACCAAAAAAGTGCATCTGAATACTTTTTTAAAAAAACCAATTTGTTTTTAATTCACCGTATGCTGCCTCACCACTCCAAATGCAGTCTAAGAGATGGTTCAAAGACATCTGCTGCCTTCTAGACAAATTGCTTAAAATTCCTGAATTTGATACAAGAATATGTGAAGTTTCTTTCTCTTGAGTGGTGATGGGCACCTCATAATCATTTGCTCCGAACCACTTGCCCAGCCTTCCCCCCTCTCTCCTCGCCTGTTCACATGACCCATAACAGACGAGACAGTGGGCTAAGACAGATAATCTTAATTTTTGGAACAGTTTTTTGCTTGTTACCTGCAAAAATCGAACTGGACTTTTTAGGATCTAATTTTAACCTTGGCCTCACTGGAGTCGTGCTCTAGTCAACAGAGCTACAAATACTAAATAGTTAAGCGGATAAGCAAAATCAACTTTTGCTTTTATATTCCCTAGGTGAGATTTCTTTAAAAAAAGAAATAACTCATGAAAAAAGACTAATGTGTAAACGAGAAATTAAAAGGATTTTAGTTATCATTAAAGGAGAAAATTCCATTTGTTCCATGGAGACAAAAACTGATATAAAAGGAAATGACTTTATTTTTAGGTTTTAACATGGGACCTAACCTAACAATAAAAGTGTTTTGTTAAAACCACCATAAAAATAAAAATTAATCTAAAATACAGTTGCCAGTGTTCTTTAGGATTTAAAAAAGTGAGATGTTCCAGGCTGAAGCAAATGTTTTCTTGGGTTGCCAAATGCATTCCCATGAGTGTTTCTTATTTCTTAGGCTGTGGGACCAGAAAGCCATGCTTAATCTCGCTTACCCGTAAGGACTAAAATTCAACTACATGTACATATTTAAGACTTGCCCTAATTCAATGCCCAAGTACTGGAGATTTTCGGCTAGATGTACCTGCATGGGAAGCTGTTTTCAACTCTTTTTCACAACTCACACCAGAACAAAGCAGCTATCAGAGCAGGAAAAGAAAGCTACTGTATCAAACCTGCAAGGAAAATGCTTAACATAGAAGAGCGATGACTTATTTTTCAACCCCACAGATTTTGTTTTTAAAAATTAAG
Organism: Kogia breviceps; assembly: GCF_026419965.1. Lineage (NCBI taxonomy): Eukaryota > Metazoa > Chordata > Mammalia > Artiodactyla > Physeteridae > Kogia > Kogia breviceps. The sequence goes on from NC_081319.1 coordinate 69,748,644, forward strand.
CTACTTAGTAGTAAAAAGTCAAAAAAAATTTTAACATGATAGAGGAGTGTAAATAAACTTCCATAAATCAGTATAAATGTGTTTATGAGACAGCAATTTTAAAAAGACAACAAAAAGGCTGCATGGATCCTAGACAGATATGTAAATAAACTCACTCACTCCAGATATTAAAAGAACAAGCCTGAAATTCTTGACAGCAAGGGTTAGAATGGAAATAAGAAACTGAATGGTAGCAATGCGAGCAGGCAGTACTGGATTCAACATTCTTTCCTAAAAGGCTAGAGGAGGGAAGAAAAAGCACAATTCTGACAGTTCTGTTCCCATTTCAGCATCTCAGAACTTCATCCAAAACAGGGAAAGCTAATCCAGAAACCCCCTCTGCTCATTAGCGTTGAAGAGTATTTCAGGAATGACAGGGTTCCTCCTCCGGGGGACCGGCAGGCGGGGCAGAAGCCTGCTCTCACGAGGAGGCTGCTTTACGAAGGAGGGGGTCTGGGAGGCAGCCAAGTCAGCAAGCGAGAGGCCTCTGAGATTCTGGCTTCCAGGTCAGTGAGGCTGCTGGGGGGTTTCTGAGGGGGAACCTGGCCCCCCTCCTTTGGGTTCTGTTGGTTAAAAATGCAACAGCATATGCGTTCACAGCACTTCAGTCATTTGAAAAACAAAACCTCCCCCAACTCTCCCCTGCCCAACTGTAGGAAAGAAGAAACTCATGAAGCATTTATTTCTAGGTTTCTGCAGTGCTATTAAAGTTCAGTCAAATGGAAAACCTAACAGCCAGCCCCCAATTGTTAGGATGATCTCAAGAGACCCTGAACTGGATATTGCAAGTTGACATAAACTGAAATGAGCTGGACTGAAGCTGCTGGCTCAATCTCTCCACACCAACAGTCGCCGCTTTGTTCCACCTGGAGTGGTCCCATGCCACCCCCTTGATGAGAGCTCTGGGCAGCAGCGGGGTGGTGGTTTTTTGGGAAGCTACTGGTTTTACCATTTGCTTCCAGAATCACATAGACTATAACAAACTTTACATTAAACACTGTTTAGTCCTGAGTTGGGTGAAAGCCCGTGGAGGAGGGGCCGAGTTCCTTAGGACTCTTCCCTCCTTGGCGTGGTGTCATACATGGCCTTCGGCTTTCTCCTCTTCCATCGACTGACTTGCTGTTTCTTTTTCATTGGTGACCCCTTCTAAAGTCTTCTTGCCCATTGCTTTACTGGCCTCTTCCTGAGGAAGAAGTAAATCAAGAGGATTAGAGGAAAAAAAGAAATGAAATGTCCAATTTCTTCCTGGCTCCTCCGGACTGTCAGGTCGAACGCAAGAGGGCATTACCGTGACTTTATTTAGATTGTGCAGCTGTGTAAGTCACGGCCCTGCTGCCATAGTTAGAGTGAGGGCTTTCACTTTTCCTTCGTTAAAGTGACCAGCTTCCCACAGGGACAGCTGTTTAACAGTCAAGTCCACGTGACGAGGGGGTTTGAGCGGACGGTCGGGGCAGGACCAGAATACAACTTTGCTGCAGAGGAGGCTGACTGCTCCTATCCCATTCGCTAGGTTGGCTCCCGAGCCTCAAAGTAAAGGGCGTGACGGCGGGGCTTCCCCATCAGAGCCCATTTCCCGGGAAAATCGAAGTCTCAATGAGCAAGTGTTGTTTGATTTTTTTTAAAAAATAATAAAAGCCTTAGTACATTTCTAGGGTATTAATTTCCCTCTTTTCTTGCATGGACATGCCAAGGCCTCAAAACTATGTGCCTTTGGGGAACAGAACGTTGGAACAGCTCTACTCTATTTCTGGATCCAAACCAGCCTCAATCAGATCTGAAATCATTCTCCCTCTTCTTGTGCCTCTCAGGTTGTCCTCCTGTGCTTGTGTCCTATGCTGAACCTTCTTAGAACAAAAGTCAAGGGGGCAAGGTCAGTGAGTTCAAGATCTACCTGCAGGCAAGTGGGTTCCGCACATACCTTTGCGTCCTGCTCTGCAAACTTCTTGAACATGTTGGCGTATATCCTGCGGTCCCGCTCGTTGTGCTCCTTAGCCTTTTTCTGGCACATGGAGATCTGCAGTCTCGCGGCCTTATTCTGGGGGTTTACTTCCAGCACTTTCTCAAAGTCGCCCTTGGCTGACTCAAACTCATTCATGAGCAGCTGGGCCTCACCCCTCCTGTACAAGCCCTTCTCATTGGCACTGTCCAGTCCAAGGGCCTAGGGACAGATGGTTTATGTTTTAGAAAGGATGCATGTACCTTGTGGGAATTTGGAGAGAAAGGCCTTTGGCCAAGGGAACTGGAAAAGGCATCTTGAAAAGATCAGGCTCAAGGTAATTATATACTACTGATCAAAATATCCAAATTAATTTCTATATTTAATGCAATTTCTATAAAGGTTCCAAGGGGACTTGGGAGGAGGACTTTTGAAAAGTTCATATAAAGTCCAGTGGAAGAAGTAAATGACTAAGAATGGCAGAGAAAATTGTGGAAAAACAAAAATAATGAGGGGACTTGACCCACCAGAGAAAAAGATATACTATTAAACTATTGAAACTGTTAAAACTACTCTTAAAACAGTGGTTAGTACTCCACGGACAAACAGGTCAGTGGAAGAGAACAAGGCATTCAGAAACAGATTCATGTGTATGTATACAAAAAGCTTTAATAATCACAAAGATGGTAATGTAAATCATGTAGGGAAAGGATTAACTTTGCAATAAATGGGGCCAAGACAGTGACTATCCATGTAGAAAATAAGTTTGATTCTTCCCTTGTATCATAAACACACAAATAAATTCTAGACCAACTAGATGCAAAAACCCCCCCATAAAATATAATAGGGTTATTTATTATTATTTTTTTAAAGTAAACCTAGTTGGAGTAGGTTTTTTAAGTACTGAACAGGGTTATTTTTATTATTGTAGGATGGGGAAGACTTTTCTAAAGACAGATTTTACTATGAAATATTAAAACTTTCTTTTCAGAAAAAGATACCATCATCAAAGACAAACAAGTGAGAACAAGGTCCCTACTGTCAGACAAAGCGTTAATGTGATAATGTGAGGCTACCTCAATCAATAGAAAACAAATAACCTGGGGGAAAGATGTGAACAAGCAATTCACAGAAGAAACACAAATGGCTAATAAGTCATGAAAAGATGTGCAACTTCATTGGTAACCAAGAAATAAAAATGAAAATAAGAATTTTTTGTTGCCAGTAATACTGAGAAAAGAAACCACTGATAATATTCAATAATATATGAAGTATTAAAATTTAAACTATTAAAATAACATTTTTTGACCCAGTAGTTCCACTCCTAGGAATTTTATCCTAGAGAAGTAATTCCACACATATGCAGAGAAACACTACATAATTTATAATATCGAAAACCTGGAAATCTACCAAAAGGGATTGGTTAAATAAATTATGATAGATGCATACAATTGATACTATATAGACTTTAAAAAGAATGAAGAAGAGTTATATGATGAACTGATAAGATGCAGAAAGATGTCCTTGTTTTATACATCTATACATTCTCATTAAAAAATATACATGTTATTATGTATGGAAAAACAAAAGGAAGGTGTGTGGAAAATGAATGATTGTGGTCTTGGGAGAGGGTCAAAGGGAATTTTATGAATGCACTCAGTTTTTTGTATGTTTCTGTAATGTCTGAATTTTGAATGACTTTATACTACTTCTATAATAAAGAAGCACAAAGTTTTAAAATGTAATTAATAATAACATTCTTTTCTCAGGCAAAAATTTAGTATATAATATGATAGGGAACACATCCACAAAACTCAAAATCTTAAATCTCAAAAATAATCTTACAAAGAAAGTATGAAATAGTTGCGTGTTATTCCTCTTTCCTTTGTCTATCTTTAAGATATACCCGGTTACTGGCTTTTACCCATAGTATAATATACACTGTTCACTCTGAGACCAAATACCTGACACAATAGCATCAGCCAGTGTAGAAAAGAATGGAATAGTACACATGATACTGTTACTGGTCTTTTAGTACTTAGGTGCTGCTTAACATGTTAACAATAGAGATGTAATCAGGGATGCTGATGCTTTGTGGGTCTTGCAAATTATTTATGTATATTCCTAGTCAGTGAATAAATACGATTATAATAAAAAGTGACTTGTATATATCCCTGCATGAGCAGCCACAGTCTGTTCTTAAAATCCTAAAAGCCTTCAGTTAAATGTTATTAAATTGTGTAATCTGGTACCAAATACCATCGACTTAAGGTCATGGATAAAAATTGCTTAATTTTATCAAAACTTTTACTCATAATGTATTATTATAAATAGTCTAGGCATTAGGAAAGTATGACTGTAGTAAAAAAAAAAAAATTTTTTTCTGAATTTCCCAATTCTTACTGAGAAACAAATAATCCCAAACAAAACAAAGCAAAATGAAAAATCCAAAGCTTGGCTGAGAGGAAACAGAAGATGACTGAGTACGAGGATGGAGAAAAAAGATCCAGACTATCTAACATTCATCCCACACGAAGTCACTTTACCTTGTCACAGCATTCCACGGCTTTGGTGTATTCTCTAAGCTTCAGGTAGCACATGGCCAGGTTCAGGAAGGCAGCGAGCAGAAATGATTCAGAAGCTTTCGATTCCTTTTCTGATAAGCCATATTCCATCTCTAACCAGGACACTATCTTCCCATACTGAATCACCGCCTGCATGTACTTGCCTCCCTAACAGAGAAAAGCCAGTAATTACTTGCTGTACAGGCTCTGGAGCAGGTACAAAGGAAGTGTAAGCTCAGCCCTCCCTGAGAAAAGCATATCCGCAAAAGGAGACAACCACCTCACACCAACCAAGGTATCTGATCATTTCCTTCTCTTCTCAGGAGGTGGCTCTCCAGGCAGCTTTCCCCCTTCCTTCTCAAGTTCCAGTGACCTCTGAGCTGGTGCAGGGCTGGGAACCGTAATGCTCTTGTCCAGCATTTACCATCTCACCCTTTTCAGAGGGGGCAGTTCTTTCAGCAGGTGGGCATCAAGGCTTTTGGGTTACATTCTTTGGTGCTAAAATTTACCAAACTTTCAAAGGGCTGGTGAGTAGTTGCAGACTATGTCACTAGTTTACTTGAAGGGGAAGTTACTTTTCCCTTTTCTCCTCCTTACAATCAGCACTGCACAGTACACACTATATTTTGGCAAGTGCTGGTCCCAAACCCAGCAAATCTTATTTAAACCAGGAGTTGGCAAACGTTTCCTGTAAAGGGGCAGATAATATTTTAGGCTTTGCAGACCAAAAAGTCTCTGTTGCAACTCTGTCCTTGGTAGTACAAAAGCAGCTACAGACAATATATAAATAAAGGGGCATGGCTGCGTCCCAGCAGACCCTTACCTACAAAAACAGGCTGTGGTCTGCTAACCTCTGATCTATAGACAATGGGAATATACATAGTTGAAGAGCAGCCATTCAACATAAATAACTATAAAACATAAATCACACAGGTGTTAGTCACCTAACTACATGAGAAAGCTCTTTCTCTTAACCATAGTTCTGCTCTCTTACCCGATGAGAATTCTAAAAATTGTGAATAAAAATTGTGTAATTAATTCACATGAATTATATCTGCTCTATACAAGAAATGATGAGCTGAAACAATGTGTTTACTGCCATTTTAGGATGAATGAGAGGAGTGATAGCTGGTAAGTGCACAAATAAGATGGGGGTACAGGTGAGGGGTCTCCTCTGCAGGAGGTGACCATAAGCTTGAAAACATGACACATCCCTCCAGATGGCAGAATTGCAGCCAGACCCCTTAGGACATTAAATCCAATGTCTGACCAATGAACAGTGTTAAGATCATGTCACTAGGATTTACCATAGTCAAAGCAGGGCATACACATCAGTGTAGAGTTATGTCTCCCCATGCACTCCAAACGTCACCCAATGACTAAGAAGAGAAAAATCACAGAGCAAGTCTACAAGAATGTTCCCGTTATAAAGGAATTCAGGTGGTTGGCATAAAAATGAGCTCCACCTGTAGAAAGGAAGCCCCAATGTCGATTTTTGGTGATAAGGATAGGGGAGACCAGTTCCAAGGAGAGGGCCTGGGTCTGAAAGTACAGATCTTCCTCAGCTTACAATGGGGTTACCTCCCAACACACCCCGGGTGAGCTGAAATGCATTTACTACCCCTCACCTGTTATACTGTTATAAACAGTATAACTTAGCCTGGCCTACCTTAAGTGTGATCAGAACACTGGCATTAGCCTACAGTTGGGCAAAATCATCTAACACAAAGCCTGTTTTATAATAAAGTGTTGAATATCTCATGTAATTTACTGAATACTGTCCTGAAAGTGAAAAACAGAATGGTTGTGTGGGTCCAGAATGGCTGTATCGGTTATTTGCCTCCGTGATCGCAGGGCCAGGAGCTGTGCTCACTGCTGCTGATTACATCGCCAGCCCAGGAAAAGTCAAACCCCAAATTCAAAGTGTGGTTTCTACTGAATGTGTATTGCTTTTGCACCACTGTAAGTCACGGGTTGTCTGTACTTATAGTTTGTCTTAGCCTTAGGCCCACTACTCAAGATTAAAGTCCTCACCAGTTTCAGGGTTGGGCATTTTCTGTCATTGTCTTTTCTCTTGCTGGATTGTGAGCTCTTTGCGACAGGAAGCATGTCCTCCTATCCCTTTTGGAATATCCAGGGTTTAACATAAGGAGGCCCTTAATGAAGGTGTGCTAAGTAAACATTAAGGTCAAAGGAATATAACTATGGAATCAAAAGTTTTTCAATCATTGGGAGCAAAATGGAGGTGCAGGTGAAAATAAAAGGTGTCACTTCATTTAGATTAGGTGAGGACAGGCATTTTCCCTGTTACGTCTAGTTTCTTCTTCCTCTCTCTCCTCCTCCATCTTTAGTGTTCCAATTACCTTTCTGACTATTTAATATATTGTCATAGAGAAAGAAAAGAAGAGTCAGGGAGGACAAAGATCCATATCCTATCACTTCAGTAGGTTCTGACTATCAGAATGGTAGAGGCTATGGTTTCTAAAAACAAAAAAACCCCAAAGTATTAGACTTCATAATACATAAATGTTCCTTACCTTTATAGAGCATTTTAATTTTTTGATAGCCTTTTCTTATATAGTATATATAATTTTACTTATATCTCAACTTCTAATGAACAAAGACCTCTGTGTTATTTCTGCTTCTGATGTACTAAAACAGGAGTTCTCAACTAGGGTGATTTTGCCCCCAGGGGTCATCTGGCAATGTTTAGACACGTCTTTTGTTGTCACAACTGGAGAATATGTGTGTACCACTGGCATCTAGTGGGTAGGGGCCAGGGATGCTGCTAAATGCACAGAACAGTTTCCTGCCAAACAGAATTTATACAGCCCCAAATGTCGATTGTGCTGAGGTTGAGAAATCCTGCTCTAAAAGAGTGAAGGAACAAGAAAGAGGGGCAGGTTTTTAGTTTTTTTAATGTAAAATCCTAGAGTCATAGACGACTTGTTTCTAAATCATAGCACTGGTTTCCTGGTTCAGTAATGGTGGTCAAAACATAGCAAAGCCTGGTTTGTCTGCAAAGGGTTCCACGGTTGAAGGACGATCCTTAACTAGCTTGCTTTAGAAATGCTTTTTTCCCCAAGGAGCACAAGGGGGAGCAAGAACCTCTTGGTTAGTAAGTGTCCTTAGCCTTACCACTCTGCCTCCAAGTCAGAAAAGAGAAACACGTGTGATAGTTAATGCTCTTGTCCCACAGAATGCTGTCAGCTACGAGGGCAAAAATCATGTCTGTTTAACTGACTTGCACAATGCCTGGCGTAACGTCACGTTGTTAAACGTGCTTAATAATTATTTTCAGAGCCAAATGAAGAGAGTCCTCTCCTACCTTTCTTCTCTTTAGCGTTCAGAGGTTGATAGGAGTTTACACTCTAAGCGCTCAAACCACTCCCATTTAAAGGCTTATTACAATTCTACCCTACTACGGGGAGAGACTTACCCACTTATGTGTAAACCAAACCGACAGGTCAATGAAAATGGAGCTCCAACGTGCGGGTGGCATGCAATGTACCCCATCTCTGCTCTGGCCCACACACCCGGGCTCTGCGCTGTGCACAAGGCGCCAAGTCAAACACCCTGGAAAGTCGAGGCCCGGGAAGGCAGCACGGCAGATTGAAACCTGCCCTGACATTTGAAAAGGGAATGTGTATAGGAACCCACCTACCAACCATTTCTGAAGTCTTACAGGTAAAACTAGGATCACTGCTGGGATCTTTTACCTATAATTATGAAAGTGCCTCCAGGGAAGTTCTGAGTAGTACAAAATGTTCAGAGACATTCTGGGGGAAAGGTCTTAGGTCAGTGGTTTTTAACCTTTCATTAATTTCCCCCAATAGACTAATGTTTTGAAAGACTTTGTCTATCAAATTGAATGTTAAAAATAATATGTTTCATATGTGTGACTGCTGATCCAGATTTTATCCAAAGATCAGTAATTTTAAGAGGGTTCATAATATTATGAAATACACAAATCACTGTTGCAGTTATGATGCTAAGAAGCAACAAAGTTTAGTAACTGTACAGACAATTTAGCACTGCTTTCTGTTGCTGATCGTAAATTTTGGCCATCTCTCTGTATATATTCAGGACACAGCTATATGCACGTGGTCATCAGCAACCAATTAGAGCTTCTGAATAGCCAAGCTGTTTTATTACACCGAGTTAATTCTAGTCAAATGCCAAAAGTCGCAACCCTTCTACCAAATGTTAATATTCTTTTCAGAGGTTTTGGGAAATATAAAAAATACATTTAAAGACTTTTATGGACTCCAAGTAGATAGGAAAACATAGTTCAGGACGTGTTGTCTTAAGTAATTTTACAGAAAATTTTCTTTTTGTTCTAGTGTATTAGGTATTTGGGTCTACAAATAACTCATCTGGAATCTACCTGAGTTACAGAAGTATCCAATACCTCAATTAGAATTTAAAAAAATCAAAGTTGTTCTTGAGAGTTCAGAAATGCACCGAATTTTAGGGCTGGAAGGAAACTTGGGAGCCTTCTAATTTAACTTTAACTCACTTTTCATATGAAAAAATAATCTCTTTGGACCTTAAATGACTTTAAATCATTTGGAGCCATAAAGCCCAGTTTTCCCAATTCAGAGGTCATTCTGCCATATCCTAATGCTTTCTGGTGATCCATACATTATTTTAATATATGTAATAGTTATTAATAAATATAATTATATATTATCTACACCCCCAGTAAGAAATGTTTTAAATTATGACCTAGTACCCACTCACACACAACTGAACAAAGTTTTGTGAAACGAAGTGTATCCTTACTACATAAGGCAATACTCTTCCACTAAATTGATTTCATGACTCAATAATGGGGCTCCTCTCAAAGTTTAGAAAATAATAACCATACCTGTTGCCCTCTGGCTGCGTAATTCTATGTTGGTTATACAGTCTTACATAATTCTTTCATTGTTTCATGTGGGTTAATATTGCCTCCCCTCCCTTCAGACAAGGCTGTCAACGCAAGGACATGTCTTATAGCAGGTTCTCTATGAAGACTTGTTGAAGTACACTAATGTATCACTGCTTTATAGACTGTTGAAAACATCATCTAATTGTTTTTTGTTTTTGCTCCTGGATCACAGCAGCAAGGAAAAAAAAAAGAAATCTTGACAAAACTCCCATTCTTTCTCTCATTCTCTTCTGTGCTAAGCCCTTTCTGCTTGATGTGGAGAAGGTATAATATTTGGCAATGGGGAAGCAATAGATAGTACATTCTGATTAGAACTGAACAAAGAGCTGTTTCTTTTTTTACTGTATCTGGGGGGTTAAAATCTAAGTGAGGAAACAACACATTCCTAGATTACAAGAAAGTGTTTTCAAGAATCAATAAATGACAAATATCATTCAGGAATTTCTGCTTTTTTCTCACAAAAGCAAGTGTGGCAGGGATCATCTTGGCCATTAGAAGAAATTTATACTCTCCTCCTGCCAGTTCCTTTTGAAATCTGTGCATGATCTTTCCTTTTATCATGTACCTAAGTGACTTCCCCAAGACAGTGGAAAGGAAAATGATACGAAACTTAGCCCTTTGAATTCTACTACTTGCTAACAATTATTCTATTCATTCTTTGTTTCGTCCCACACACACTTGTTGAGTGACCACTATGTACCAAGCAAGATGCTTTAGGTCTTGAGTGATACACGATGGGTGGGAAAGCCGGACCTGGTCTGACTTTGCGGAGGCTTACAATCTAGAATAGAATGTGTACAAGAGGCTTTTGTATTCTTTTTGTCACATAATTCATTCTGTCTCACCATTTTCTTATACTTAAAATGACAGACTTGTAAAAATTCAGGCTTATTCTTATCCAGAAGGGTATAGAATTCAGAATAGGGAATATCAGCACAATTAATTGATACTTGAATAAATTCTTTGAGATGGAAAGGATTGTACAAAGACTCACATACCTTGAAGTACACAGTTCCCTTCTCTTTGACAATGGCAGCCTGCTCCAATTTTTCTTTGGTATCCATCTCCCAGGATTCTTTGGCCTGTTGTATAAATGTGTGACAATGGTTAGATGAACAGAGAAGGAAAAAGCATCAGCTGATGTCCGTAAGAAGAAACAATAGCTACTCCTAGAGGATACCCACACCCCAAAACACACTGGCTTTTAAAACTGTGTGCCCTTGCCAATGCACTGCTAGGCTAGAACTCACTTTCCATGAGGGCAAAGCTGTAGCTTGATCCATGCTGCTCAAGAGGGAGGAGCAGGCAATAATACCGTAAGGAAGATGAACTGTTGAGCATCGTTAAAGAATGCGCCTTTAGAATTATGAGGTGAGGCCACACAATGGAAGCTGGGGCCCCTTATCTCCCTGCTGCAAACTCTGCCGCTAGACTGCTATTATAATTTAGGCAAGTTTCTCTCAAGCCTTAGTTTTTCAACTCTAAAATGATAACACTATTGTAGTCAAGTCACAGTTGTATATTCATACACACTTAAAAAATTCCAGGTCATGTAGTTGTCTCTCCACTCTGAAACAACCAGACATACTAAAGTCTCCAAACTGTAACAACTTGCAGATGCGTACTTGGGGAATTTCAAGGAAGACATAATTGGGAAGATAGAGGTGATGCCAAGATGTAAACAAATGCTTTCATGATCACCTGCTAATTTATACTGTGTGTATCATTACTCCTTCCCCATTATAGATACGAATCCAGGGACAACTGCACTTTCATTATGAACAGCTGGATCATAAAGAGTCAACAGAACAATCTGGAGTCCTTTAGGGAAGATGACAATGGCTGTGTCAGTGCTATTTACTTCATAAGAATTATGAAGCTTAAGTGGGTAAATATGAAATTCTCTATTCAAAAGACAGTGGTATATAAATCCCCTCCTTTTTAAAGTAAATAATGAGTTACTAGTCTTCCTGGCAACCCTATGTTGATTCTTAAAAATTTAACTTTATTATTTAAAAATCTAATAACAAGCGTTCTGCATTTTTTATATTGGGTTCAGTCTTTATTGATTATGAATCTATTCTTAGTATTACAAAACAGAAAATGAATTCATGTTGCCTCCATCACTGCCACACCCTGTCACATGGTTTCAAATATAATCTCGTAGCACTGTGGTCAGAAAAGATGCTCGGTATGATTTCAATTTTCTTAAATTTACTGAGGCTTGCTTTGTGACCCAGCATGTGATCTATCCTGGAGAATGTTCCATGTGCACTTTTGAAAAGAATGTGTATTCTGCTGCTTTTGGATGGATTGCTCTATAAATATCAATTAAGTCCATCTGGTCTACAGTGTCATTTAAGGCATGTGTTGCCTTACTGATTTTCTGTCTGGATGATCAGTCCATTGATCTAAGTGGGGTGTTAAAATCCCCCACTATTATTCTGTTACTGTCAATTTCTCCTTTTATGTCTGTTAACATCTGCCTTATATATTGAGGTGCTCCTATGCTGGATGCATATATATTTGCAATTCTTGTATCTTCTTCTTGGATTGATCACGTGGTTTCAAATACACCTAGCAGTGCAGCCTGGCATATGCCCTTGCAGCCGTGACTGAGCATAGGCTCACTGTGGTGTACTAAAGTGAGGAGGCTCCTGAGTGTACAAGGTCCACTGGACTGTGATGGGAAGGGGTGGGGGTTACTTTATTGCTAAAAATTACTTTCTCCCTCTTTAAAAATAAAAACCACTTTGTGCTATGACGACAGCTTTGGAGGATGAGTACTGAGCTAGCGGGACTTCAGAAGACGTTATCTGACAACAAGCAATGGTTGTGATAAGAGCATGTTTGTTTTGGGGAATGTGTTATGATTAGGAACATCACTGTTCGGGGAGGATCCCAAAGTTAGAGGCCTACAGGACAATGATTTCCTTTCTGAGTCTAATAATGTAAAAACAGTCATGTTTCCAGTCCAAAGCTTGAAGTATGGAACATGGAGGTAACACTGTGGGGATGAAAAAGGTCTACAAGATGCAGTTCCTGAGGCTCTCAGGGAAGGGCTGGGCTCTGGTGGTGCAGAGGACATAGCTGGATGGCATAGCTGGATGGGACAGCATACCTAGCTCAGGCATATGCTCTGCGTTTGTCCAGGGAAGCTGCTGCTGGGAGCCTCCAGAGGTGGGTTTGAGATGGAAATACACTCAAGGAGGCCTGCCATTTCTGGAACCTGAGGCAAACGCTCTCTTTTTTTCTACTTGGACAGGTACGAAAAGAAAAAGTCTAGGGTTAGCAGGTTTGTTCCTTGTGCTCCTTGCCACAGAGCCTGGTGGCCCATGAATCCCTTGCATTTTGGATAATAACTTGGAGCCACAGTGAAGGCCTCTTCACAACTCCTGTGAAGGGTATGATCTGTCCAGCCCTGGAAAACTGCACCCCACTCCCCCAAGGAGCTGCCTGGCAAGAACATGAACCTTTCTGTCTTCAACCCAGGAAGAAAAGTACAAAAAGAACAAGTCTAGGAACAAATAAGGGAATAAGTCTTGGCTTCTACCAAAAAAAGTTAATTAAAAAAAAAAAAAAGGCTGACACATAGGAACAAAATAAGAACACAGAGCTCCTCGGTTGTGTATCAGCTGTGCTGTATCGGTTGTCCTGTGCTCTAGTAGCAGCGTCAGAGACAGGAGACAAAACTTGGTCACAAAAAGCACAATATACAAACAAATACCATCTATGTATACCACCTGGTAATATAAGATATTAATTTACAAGAAGTGGATGGAGAAGAAATCTGTCATGATTTCAGAGAAGTTGGTATTTTCTCACCTTTTCGAAGCTCTTAAGTGTAACTTCATATATAAGCTCAGCATTAGGTTCAATGCCAAATTTAGGCTTCCCTGCCTCTCCAAAACCATATCTGAAATGGAGAGTAAAAAAAATAAAACTTTAAAGAATTGGTGTATTTCCAGGCACCCCCTTCAGTATTTTGAGGCATCACATCAGCATAGAGCTATCATTTGCAAACTACACACATCAAAGGCCCTGAAGACAAACCAGATGTTGATCAGAAGATATAGTGCCAAGTATCACTGCTGTGGTTTAAGAAACCAGGCTACATTTAGTTTTCTTCTTCATATTCATATGTAGTGCAACACCTGTACTCCTTGGGACAGCTTGCTTAATGTGATTTTAAATGTCACTGTCTATTTTTCTACTTGATTTTATATCTAGTTCTTTCTATAAAACAGCCATTATTTGACTATAAGGGCTTTCCCTGAAGCTTTCTCAGGACCCAGGAAGACAGGCACTATAATCATTACAGTGCTGTTTGGGAGAGGTATGTTTTAATAAGCTTTTAACTTTAAAGTGCTGTCCCCTTCCAAAAGTACCACTTCCAGTCAGATAAATGGGGGAAAGGTGCACACATCAGGAAGGATATACGTCCTCATAGTATTTCTTCAAGACTTTCAGAAAGCATACTAGAAAACAAATGTATAATCAAAAAGAACAGCCCCAGCAAACTCTAATACCTCATCAAGAGAAATACTCTGTACTGTATTCTCATAGCTCTGTGGCTATATAACACTGTAAAACACTACACTGTTTAGCCAAAACTTACTGAATAAAATTACGGGGGATATATAAATTTGTTTTTTGGAACCATTTAAAATTTTAACACATCCAAGGCATTCGAAGGAGCACACATCTACTAGAATGGAAATTCTGATGGAGCTTTGTCTGTCTGGTTTGGTGGTTTCCCAGCATGTAGAACAATGCCCAGCATATTAGGAAAACGTTCACCGGAATATACTCTGCTCCATCTGTTTCAACAAACTATTCTTTAATATATGGAATGGCACTGCCAAAATCTTAGTAAACTCAAACTCTCAGGCTATGGTTTGAAACCAGGCCAAAACCAAGTTGATGTATTAATACCTTCAGTTTTCTCTGGGGCAAAAGGACTAGAGTGGGAACACTCATCTCTTGCTATTTGTACCACTTCTTTACTCCCTGCCTGAGTTTTTCAGGAAGAAAATGCTTACTCATTTACCTCCCTTGTTACACAAGAAAATGGAAGCTGGAGCCAGAGAGAGGCACAGAGATGGAGTGAGAGCTGGTAGGAATGGGGTGTGGTAGTTTTAATAGCAGGGCAAAGGGTATCTTCAGCAAAGAAATAAAAGGGGACATAATTACCAGTGGCCAACTGTAGGAAGTGGTGACTAGTTTTCTACTTTGAGCTCTTAGACTGATATATCTCCTATTTTGTTTCTGCCGTCTGGTAAATAAAAGAACATTATTCCTCAACTACTGGGAATCAGGTAGGCAGGTGAGTCCTCACTGAGCATGTGTTTACTGACAGCATGTTCTATTTGGAGCCCTATGCTAAACATGTACAAACCCAACAGATGCTCTGGCACTTGCCTTAGACCAGTGGCTCTCAAAAGGGGTTAATCCCCCAACACTATCAGGGACATCTAGCAATGTCTAGAGATTTGGGGTTTGTCACAACTAGGAGGCTTCTGACTTCCAGTGGTTAGAGGTCAGGGACACTACCAAACATCTTACAATGCACAGGACAGCTCCCCCAGCCAAGAACTATCCGGCCCCAAATGTCAGTAGTGCTGAGGATGGGAAGAGCTGCCTTACAACACTTGAAAATAGGAGTTCCGTGGCTGGGGGCGAGGAGGGTGAGGGTTTGGGTCGAGGGCAGGCAACAAATTGTTCTGGTTATCATCAACGGAATTAAAGAAGACTAAGGAAGGATATGATTTCTACAGTCTTTCCTGGGTTCAAATGAAGAAACTCTGTGAAGACACATGTGGAACACTTAACCCTGGGGAGGCGTAAGCTCATACCGAACTGTTTGGGAGCATTTAACCTGACTTCCTATTTTACAGAAAGTTGTCTGATTTATGCTGGATTAGGCCGGGCGAGGAAGAACCCAGGGCACACGAATTCATCTGACTGAAAGACAGAACACCACAAGAGGAATTCTAGGCTTAACCAAAAGACAAGCTGGATTACAGTAACAGAAGGAATCCAGTATCAATGTTCTTAAACTGACAGGTGCCTGCAGAGAGCAAAGAGATACAAATAATGACTGCTAAAGACCATTAAGCCTTTATGTGCATACAAGAAGCACTTGCACCTTGTATGCAAATACTCTTACCAACTGCTTCCTTTTTACAGATGAAGAAACTGAGGCTCACAGAGAAGTGCTTCCTGAGAATCACACAAAGAGGCAGTGGTAGAGCCAGGATTTAAATTCAGACTCTGTGTGTCCCAGAAAGTTGTTTAGTTTTTTGACCCACACTGCCGCATTATTGAGATACTCTGGCTCTTGGCAGCCTATGTTTTTGTCTGGGGTTGGTGCAGGACAGAAGATAAGGAAGAAAAAAGAAAACTAAAACTAGCCGTACTTTACCTGAAACAAAAGAGCTTAATCAGTCACCATATTTAAAACAATATTAAAGACATTGTCCTGATGGGAAGAGAGAAAATGGCTTCTCTGGAAGTGTTTTATGAATTCCTTACTATGAAAACATCCTGCCAAGGAGTCTATCAGAATGAAAGAGAAGGTATATGCCCTGGGGTTTTTGGAGCATGAAATACAGATGACACTAAGAGTAACACAGAACACATATTTGCAACAGCCGTATTTATAGCCACACTCAGATGCAATGTATCTATAAGTGGGACTCTGGTAAGACAAGCAAATTCACTGCACACGCTCACCACATGCCCAGTGGGCAGGGATTCTCTATATACACGGATAATCTTATGCAGCACCTGTGTGGACAGTCTCCTGGTGTAGACTCTGCACTTTAAATGACTCCTTAACATACTAAGCAACATCTTGAAGCAAAAAGAACATGTTCCTTTCTAACTATGCTAAATTATTTCCATAAAACATATGAAAAAACTTTTATATATAGTAATTTATGAAAACTTGTCGACAACTTTTATGCCTGAAAAATCTACCATATGTTAAAACGGGGTTTCCCTTTCCTTATGGTCTGAGAGTAAAATGGAAGAGAGAGAGAATCATCACAACAGCAATAATAGCTAACATACTAAGGGTTTGGCTGTGTCAGGCACTTTGCTACATTCTTTACATGCATTATCTCATTCAGTCCTCCACATCTTTGTATGGTAGATACTGTTATCCCCATTTTACATAAAGGGAAACTAAGGCTTAGGAGAGTCGAGTACACAGCTGGTAAGTTGCATGTTTGTTTGTTTTTTTAAATCACTAATCATACAACAATTTAAACTTTCAAGGAACTATTTGCATTAATAAATATAAGGATAATTCCTGTTTCCCTTTGCCATTAAACTTGAGACATCTGTTCCCAAAACTGGCTTGTCAGCTAGGTTAAAATGTAATGAACTGATTCATATTATATGCTCACAATGTATAGAGAACTCATCCTCAAGGAACTTAGATATGAAAACACATGGACATAAATACCACTCTCTTTATATGAGTTTAGAACTACTGTAACTTTGGAATGCTGGATTAAAAATAGTTAGATATTACTTGGATATGGAAGAGATAGCCTCTCTATGCACCACCTGAATTTAAAAGTTCCTTATAGGGCTTCCCTGGTGGTGCAGTGGTTGAGAGTCCGCCTGCCGATGCAGGGGATACGGGTTCGTGCCCCGGTACGGGAGGATCCCACGTGCCGCGGAGCGGCTGGGCCCGTGAGCCATGGCCGCTGAGCCTGCGCGTCCGGAGCCTGTGCTCCGCAGCGGGAGAGGCCACAACAGTGAGAGGCCCACGTAACACACACACACACACACAAAAAAGTTCCTTATAGAAACAGATTCACCTAAGTGAACTACAAATACATAGTAAATGTAAATAAAACACACTGAGGTGGGAATATACTAGTTGAAAAAGGAATAAGACAGAGAAAAAGAAGGTATTAAATAAAAGGTGCCTCAGTGAAAGCTCTAAAGGGTTTGAGGTGTAGAGCATTTTGCAAGGATTTTCAAGTGGGTAGTGGCATGACTAAAACATCACTTAAGAAATACAATTATGGCTCAAGTGTTGGGGCAAAGGTAAATATGCCACTGGATTACGACCGAGGCTACACAAAGGCAAGCAACTGTATAAAAGGCACAACATTACCTATTGGTAAGTGCAGGTCATCAAGATTCTCAATAACTCAAAATCCTGACTGACTGAAATCGAAGGATCCAGAGAGGGAGGAGACATGAGATAAGCAGATGCACACTTTCACACAAACAGAATCAAAACACCCTGGTTTCTCTCAAGGGTCCGTTTCTCAAGATAGAAGGGTTGGATTCATGGTATAATTTTAGATCTAAAAATAATACCAAACATGTTTTCACAAGAGAGACTTAGTGTCTGATAGTTCTGAGCTTCCTAGTGCTAATGGATATCCTTATGATGGGAAAAATTTAGGCAAACATGAGTCATCTCCGCTGCCTTTAGATCCAGGAAGAACACTCTTTTTTCAGGGAGTCTGTATAAGAACAGGTGGCACAAATTCAAGTGGTAATAAATCATCTAAATGCTTCTTCAACTTCTAACCCCCACGTTTTACTGCCTCCTGCCTAATTTAGAGAAAAGGAGAGAAGGGGCAAGAGAATCACGTGAGAAGGGCCAACAGCTTCCCGTCTTGGCAATATGGCAGGCAAAACAAACAGAAAAGCAAAACTTGCCTGTCAGTCCTACCCTGAACACACATCTATCAAGAGAATAGGCTTACAAATGTCTGTAATAATATAAGGCCCATTAATTCACTCTGTGACTAACTGTAGCCTGATTTAATTAATTGTTTCCACTGTTGGCCTTAACTTCACTGAAAATAGCAAAAAGTTGATTGAAAAAGCAAGTGTATCCCTGTTCTTTAGATAACTTCACTGTGTACTGAACTGGTATGCTGCTTACCGTGGTCCAAGATACAAAATACATTGTTCCTCACGCTGCATTTTCTCCAGGGCTTTGTCAATTCCGATTGGAATGTCGTGGTCTTCTCCTTCGCCAACTATGAACCCCACATCTCTGCAATCAAACATCCTTCCACCACAGCGGCCTTCCAGGTGGACTGAGGGGGAGGAGAAGGACAGTCAACAGAGCTGCTCTTCGTGACTGGCTAATTCAGGGATGTGATAAATGAGTAGTTCCCATTCCTCATTTCATCTAGAGACATACATGGTATGTCTTGTTGAAGCTTAGTCTACCCAGTCTGGAAATTTAAGAGCAATCATATTTCTTTCTATTTTAAGTTTAAACTTATAATTACTGATAACTACATCAGTAAGATAGCTTAGAGGATAATAAAGTGGAAACACAGGTTTAACTTAAACCTACTATATGACAGAGGTTTCCTCACCTATAACACAAAACAAGAAATACTAGATTATTTAATAGGTAATTATCAAAATGCCACAAACTTAATATCAAGTATACAAAGGCTTAAACATTTATAACTGCATCTTGGCTTTGGATGCTTGGGTTGAAAAACAACCGAATGGCTATTTCCCCAGTGATATTAAAGGGTTAACTGAATATAGAAGCTCTTTTTTTTTTCTTTAAGAGTTTTAATCTCATTCACAAATGTTTGAATAAAAATGAAAAGGCCAAAGGCAACATCATCAATAACTAACATATCTGTAATCCCTTAGTGCAGTAATAAATGTAAAATGTGAAGGAATCAATAGTCTACTATAACTCGACAAATCACTCAACCCTCTCGTCTGAAATGTTAAGTGAAGAGGTCAATTTCTCAGGGCCTACTTCCTCATTGCACTCAAACTCAGCTCATTCCCAGGGTAATTTCACATTAGATAAGGGGCTTTTATGTTAATATAAAATAGGAAAACACATACAGATATATATTTTTCTCTTGGTTAGTTAGGCTTTTTCTTCTGGGATAAACAATTCTTTGAAACTTTCCAACTACGTTTAATATTACGGATATTCATTCCTTTCCATTTAGGTCTTTGACTCAATAAGAAAAATGGATGGCTTGTATGACAGCACAACAGTCAACAAGCAATGTAATAATTTGTCTTTCATAAGAAAATTCTTTATTCCTACCTCTGTAATATTAATGGCCTTGATTCAAATGTAAGGAATTCCTAAAATGCTTCTTTTCTGAGACTGGTTGATCTACTTTAGATCAATAACTTGCTTTAGAGACTAAAAATCACTTGTTCTGTTACATTCGTTCCAGGAGACAATTATTTTCCAAATACAAATTCAATTCCAACTTACTCTACTTTTGAACTACTCGATCTCAAAGGTCCTTTGAAGCTCTAAAATTCTACGATTCTATGGCCCAGTAATATAACTCTCAATGTAGACCAGAAACCAGCTTCAAAGCTAATTCCTGTAGTTAATCATTTGATCAGGTTACCTTTAGACCAGGCCTAGGAAATGAGAGAAACCCTGCAGAGTAAACAGCAGTGGCATAGACACTTAGGGGCCAAAATGTCACATGGACATTTATGCTTTGAAGTTCTCTACCATTTTCTAAGTCACTAGGATTAATACCATCCCAATTTGTTCCCGTTGCAGACATAGGGTGGAGTCGAAGATGCTTGGGCCAAACTAGAGAAGGCCTGCCTGACTCTCGAGTCAGACCTTCTAAACAGGGGCAAGAGCTAGACTGGCTCTCAGGGTGGAGCTGGCATACAGAAATTTTGTTCTATGTCCCATACTCATAAATGCACATGACTCTCTTAACTCACTTTTGGAATGTTCTAGATAAAATACAGTTTAACTTGCAACACAGTGAAAGTTCTTTTGAATTGGCAATAGTTTCAAAATAAATTCAACTTTATTATTTTCAAATACATACACACTAGAGAAGTTCTGCAAGGAATCCTAGGCTTAAGATATTTACTGGAGTAAAAGCCGGTGTTTCTAAAGAATTTGAGAGTTTGAAAATTTGTGTTCTTAAATATTTTAAAATCTGCCCAAGAAATTTAATTTAGACTAACGTGATGACACTTTTCATGAAAAAAGATTTGCTGAGCAAAGTGAGTTTCAGCCCACATATTATAGAATATCTCAGGTATTGAGATTTATTATCCTAGTAGCTCACAACTTATTTGACAGATCTTTTTGAGTGAGGTTTACTGTTAGAAGTGTTTTCCTCCCTGATGGAGAGTACATTTAGTGGGGGAGGAAACTATCAGTACATTCGTTGTGGTTTTTGGTTGATCAAGTTTGAATGTGTTTTCAAAACAGGAAATCCAGAGACTGTGAAGGATTCCTGCCTGTGTGTCAGTTTCCTAGGCTGGTTTTTCAGCTTGATGCATATACTTGATATTAAAATTATATATATAATTTCAGAAGTTCTCTACATGTGATAACCCTTCATATTAGGGAAAGAAGAGATTGGCTACTAATAAACATGTTGGGAAAGATAAGTCAAGCAAGCAAGCAAGCAAAAAAAAAAACTTCAAGTCAAAGTATAATGAAGGCATAATTAAGAAAGCAAAAAAAATAGTTCACTGCAGCCGGTCTCTCTAAGAGAAACAATATATCGTAGAACCAATGTTTTTGGCCACCTAATAGGGAAACATTTGCAATACTCTTATAAATACTACCTTATATAGGGACCAATCTTTTTTTCCTATTAAATCTCTTTTAAGTTGAACCTGAATAAGCACTACCTACAGTACCATAGAATCTTAAATTGATAAACTGATACGCATGCGTGTGTGCCCACACGCAGCAGTCTTTACGTGTATGTATTAAACCTTTTAATACTGACATTATCTGCAATGTCAGAGCAAGAGGAGGTATCACAGCCTCAGGGAGTATAGTCCATTGATTCTTTACATCTACAAGTAGCAAACACTCTCGCTAGATTAACTGGTTTCTAAAATTGGAACACTGGTGTGACAAGTTCTATAAGACAGATGACAAGTACTCCACCCCACCTTGGAGCTGACTGCCGCAGGAGGGACCTCCATCATGGTGACAGATGCAGACATGCCTGGCTCCTATAGATCCAATTTTTTTTTAATCGTCTCAATAATTGCTACCAAAGAAAACCATGGCAGCTCTGGCTGTGGAAGACCTGTGGTTGCTTTTGACCTTGTATCGCTTACTGTAAAAACTCATTTAATAAATATTTAATAATAACCATCATGACTCACTGGGAGCTTGGCCTCTAGGGCTCAGGAGGTCTGTTGCTAATTCCAACTAGCATGATTTACGGGAAGTAAATGATCTATGACGTGCCCAAAGAGAATAAAAGTACATACAGGATGCTTCTACTTAGGGTTTTTTTGGGAAGAGAAAGAAATACACAAGTTAAAAAGGGACATTTTCTCTTGACTCAAAGTCTACGTAACTTAAAGGGGGGAGGTCCTCCAAACCCCACGAAGTCAAACCGAACCAAATTACTGAGCCTTGCTGCGCAATCCGAGTGTAACCACATCAAGTGAGCCCAGTCTGCTGCAAAACATCACTTAAACTGGAGCTCTGACTTATTGTTCTCTTACTGCCCTAGAGCAATTTTGTTTTGAAGAGCACAGAACACCCTGTTCTGAATGTGGCTGGCACATGAACTCGATGTGCTGACAGCAATTTGTACTCCGATTAAAATAGGGGGGAAAAGGAAAGAGTGCACTGCAGTAAGGAAAAAAACTGGAATGCAAGAACCCGAAAACTGTAATAGTTTGTATTTCAGGAAGCAAAACTGAGAAAGAGGCTCCATAACCTAAAAAAATAAGTGCTGTAAACGCTCCAGCCTAAAGACGTTAGCTCTGGTAAGTGTCTGTTTTTCCCTTTTCTAATTATAGTAGTTGGTGTCTGATAGCTTTGCACTCATTCCCAAAACAATTACTGGGTCATGGGGATCTGAATGGGAATGTTGTAATGGCATTACAACTAGACAAGACTGGTCATTTAGCCAGAGAAAACCAGGTTGTGACAGGTTACTCCCACTCGGCAAGGGTTTTCTCTGCTGCCTAATTCATGCCAAGGGAGTTTCTCCTCTGCCTGCATCTCCTGCCTAACAGAGCAAAGCATCCAAGAGACAGTGGGATCTTAATGACCCCCTGAAAAGGCAAATCCAGAGATGGATTTCTAAAATCAGGAGAGGCATATTAATCACTGATTAGAAGAGAAATCTTCCCCTCAGGCATGGTGGTCAAATTTCCCCCAAACTGCCTCCTGTCCTCCTCTGTACCATTTTGTACTACGATGAACAAATACCACTGGAAGATTGCTCATGGCATTGAGGGGACAGACGCTGAAAGCAGGTGTGGAACCTGGCTACTTGAACAGAATAAGATTTATGCAAATGGTTATATGCCTTAGTCTAAATAGGAAGCATACAACACAGCAATAAATTCTATACCAATACAAATCCTCACTCTCCTTTTCACACCAGACTGGATTCCAGTCTCATTCTGCCACTTAAAAACTGTGGCTTTGGGCAAGGTCATTTCAATTATCTGAAGCTCAGTTTCTTCATCTATACAACAGGGGAAATAATGTCAGCTAACTCCTAATTGTTGAGAGTATTAAATTAGGTATTGAATTAAAGCTTTTAGCCCAATACCTGGCATGCATTCATTTAATGTCAGGGTGGCTACTATGTGAAAATACTGTGTTATGTGTGGATAGACAGAGATGAATTCAATGAATGTTAGCTATGATTATTTTCCTGCAATTAGTGGTAAATTACACCAGGTTAAACATGTTTTAGAACTTGGTATAAGAAACCACTTAATCGCTCCACAGAGAGAGCTGTCAAAGTATGAATAAAATTCAAAGTAGGCAAAGGCAGTATCTTATTTTGTACCTCACAGTGTGTACAACTGTGTGTACAACACACAGTTCAGGGCCAGAAAGTAAATATTTATTTAATGATTAATCTGAAAACAGGGCATTAAGGAAAATGGTAGTAATTTTCACTCATTTATAGGAATTTTCCCTTTTGAATATGTTAGTACTCCTATTTTTAATAAATGCCAAGAGCTATTTAAATTCTTTACTGATATGGGGTTTTGTTTTTTAATACTATTCCAAAATAAATGGTCCACTGGCTTAACTTCTTAATAACAAAAAGATTATTTTCTACTAAGATTTTACTCTACCTGAAGACTTGAGGATACCTTTTTAGAAGGAGCTATATAAATCCAAAATATATGAAAGAATAAACACTGTCCATTTTAGACCCAAGTACCATACTACATTATTTTGTGAAAATATGTAATAAAATGGTTTCAAGAATCTGCTCTCTCTTACTGGACAAAATTTGCCAGGACATTTATAAATACTTCAAAAGCAAGTGAAAAACAAACAAAACCCCCAAAACCCTCATAGCTCTATCAGATTTCAACATGGGCATACATGAAATCTTTCCTCTATTTTCAATTTTTGGACCATTTTGGTTTTTGGTGTTTTATTTATAAAGAACACATAGCTAGATTTTGTTGTCATCACTGTGTTAACCTTATGAGAATTTCTGCCTTTAATAGGTGACTTTATCTCATTCACATTTTTTGTAATCACTGACATGATTGATTTTATTCCTATAATCTTAGTTTTGATTTCCTACATAATGTTTTCTTGTTATTCTTCTTTTATTGCTTTCACTAGATTGATCAAACTTTCCTCGTTCCTTTACTTCCCCACTCCACGCAGGGTCGCTTGGAAGTTCTACAAGCTATTCTTACTAGTACCTAACGTTAAATTTTAAACAAATCATTCAACAGTATGTGTGTATGTGTGTGTATATATATATTATATATATATATATAATATATATATACACACACATACACACATATATGTGTATATATATACACACACACATACATACACACATATACATATTTATCAACGTGGACTAATCAGCATAATCTCTCCTTGAATAAGAAAACCTTCTTAGACCATTTGCTTCCCCTCTTCATTTCCCTTCATTTCCCATTTGCACGTTATTTTCTTAATTACTGTAGCTCCATACTGTTAAACAATGATTATTTTTAACATTATAGTTCTACCATTTCAGAGATCCAAATTCAGCTGTCACGTTATGGAAATTACTTTTATGCTAATGTTTCTTATGCCTTGAGTCTTCATTTCTTGGCTTTATTTTTTGTGATGTTTTAGAATATCCTATAGTATTTATTTCAAAAAGGGCACAAGTCTGCATACTCCACAGTTAATTTTGTTCTCATACTTAAGTGATAATTTGGCAGAGGATAGAAATTTAGGTTTAAAATATTCACAGTTACAGACAACGCTCAAAGCACTGTCTTTTAGTATTTAGTGTCACAAATAAGAAGTCTGATGTCATTCTGATTCTCATTCCTTTGCATATAGCTTATTTTTCCCTGGAAGAGTTCAAAATTTTCTTTTAAGTTATGGAATTAAGAAATTTTACCAGATATATATACAATGGAATATTACTCAGCCATAAAAAAAGAATGAAATCTTGCCACTTGCAAAAACAGAGATGGACCTAGAGGGTATTTATGCTAAGTGAAATAGGTCAGACAAAGACAAATACCCTACGATTTCACTTACATGTAAAATCTAAAAAAACAAATGAACAAATATAACAAAACAGAAACAGAGTTACAGATACAGAAACAAACAGGGGGATGAGAGAGGGGTAGGGGGATGAGTGAAATAGGTGAGGGAGATAAAGAGGTACAAATTTTGTTAGAAAATAAATGTCAGGGGATGTAATGTACAGCATAGGGAATATAGTCAGTAATACTGCAATAACTTTGTAAGGTGACAGATGGTAACTAGACTCATCATGGTGATCATTTTGTTAATGTATAAAAATACTGAATCATTATGTTGTATACCTGAAACTAATATGATATTTTAAGTCTATTATACTTCAATAGGAAGGAAGGGAGGGAGGGAGGAAGGAAAGGGAAATTTCACCAGGATGTATCTAGGTGAAAAAGCACTCCTTACTCCTGTGTGCCACCATCAACTGGCCCTTTCAATCTTAAGATTCTTCTATCTTGGGGCTTCCCTGGTGGCGCAGTAGTTAGGAATCTGCCTGCCAACGTGCGGGACACTGGTCTGGGAAGATCCCACGTGCCACAGAGCAACTAAGCCCGTGCGCCACAGCTATTGAACCTGTGCTCTACAGCCCGCCAGCCACAACTACTGAGCCTGCATGCCACAACTACTGAAGCCCATGTGCCTAGAGCCATGCTCTGCAACAAGAGAAGCCACCCCAATGAGAAGCCCATGAACCACAACGAAGAGTAGCCCCTGCTTGCCGCAACTAGAGAAAGCCCGCACGCAGCAACGAAGACCCAACACAGCCAAAAAAAAAAAAAAAAATGAAAAGAAAAAAAACTGTGTGTGAGGTAAATTCTTTTTTTTAAACATCTTTATTGGAGTATAATTGCTTTACAATGGTGTTAGTTTCTGCTCCACAACAAAGTGAATCAGTTATACATATACATATGTTCTCATATCTCTTCCCTCTTGCGTCTCCCTCCCTCCCACCCTCCCTATCCCACCCCTCTAGGTGGTAACAAACCACCTAGAAGAGAACTTTAAAAAGTTCTCTTCTATTTCTTCTTAGTCCACCTCAGTGCTTCCGTTTCATGGTATTTGCTGATGATTCTGTATTGTTTGGTCATGCTTTAGAAAGGAAGGATTCAGAAAGATCAAGTGATTTTAGTTACCTGACACAGTTTTTCTAAGCCATTGGATATACTTCCATGGTAGGCCTTTTCGCAAGAGGAGTGGGCTGATCATGCAGATCTCTGGGTGAAGATCCCAAAGATATTTATTGAGCATTTACTACATGCTGAGCATCATGTGCACAGGAAGGATGGGGACACCTTTTTCCACTGGTGATGCAGGAAAAAGTTTTACTTCAGGAGCAAAACATTTCAGCTTATTTACTGTTGTACAGAGCTGCTCTTTCACTTTTTTCCCCTTCAAATCTGTTTTAAAAGCTCAAAGATACTTATGTTCTCATTCTGTAGTCCAAGTCCTAACACATGGAGCCTTCTGAGGCAGATCCCTACTTTACTTTAGGGCTTTAGCTTGGGAGCAAAAGTCACAGCCAGGCCCTAGAGTAGTAATTCTCAATGTGTGGCTGCAAACTAGAATCACCTGGGGAGCTTTTTGTTTTTTAAAAACTTGTGCCTGGAGTTCCAGCCTTTGAGATTTGCTATTCTTATTTAACTGGTCTGGGCTGAGACCTGGGCATCAGAATTTTAAAAGCTCCCCAAGTAATTCTAAATTCAGCCAAAGTTGAGAACCACTACACTACAGGCTTACTAGCCCAGCTGTTCCATATTGTTTTATAACAACCCTGATGATTACCCCATAGCCTGCCTTGGCTCCCTTGCACCAGCTGACTAAGCTTGGAGTTCTGCCCAAGCTTGTCGAGAAGAACAGTATGTACCTCTGCAGAGGTCTTCTCTACACCTGTTGTGGGTTGGGTTTCCTGAGTCTAGTTTCCATCAGTCCAATTTTATCTACTTTACATATTCCAGAAATTCTCCATAATTTCTGATCCACTTCTTGTAGTCTTCCTATTTTCCACCACTAATACGGATTTCTTCCTCTTTTTTGGAAATCATTCTCCACCCCTTCCCTCCCCATCTCTCACTTCAGTGGGATTTGCAGAGGGAAAGGAGGTGAGAGGGAAGGGTACTCCAACAACTTGAATCCCTGCAGATCACTCTGTTGAAATTTTCACATTTGAAAATACTCCCGATTGTCTGCATTCTTTGCATTCAGATGTGGCTGAAAGCACTGCGAGGCAAGAGAGTCACACACACAGCTAGCATTTTGATGTGCCCACTCCAAGCACGGAAGTTAACTCAGAAGATGTGAGAGAGGGGAGTTGGGGGGAAGAGGAGCTGGTAGCTATTCAGAGCCTTATGTCAGATTGGCTTTTCTAAGAAAGCAAAGCTTAAAAGTAACAATGTAGCCACCACAGGCAATGAAGCTAAAGTATGATGACTAAAGTATCAGTCATCATGATAATGTCAATTAGAGTACCTTAGAACACAGTGACTTTTTTTAATGGAAAAAGGACAACACTGAATAAAAATTACAAGATGGTCATCTTAATTGACATAAAGCACACTGGAACAGAATCTAAAAATTGATTTGCAAGCATTAGGATCCTGACGGAGTAAAAATCACAATTTCTTTGAGAAAGAATAAATTCTGTCAAACTAATGTAAATTCTCTCTTCCCCAAAGAAATTATTTAAAGGAAGCAAAAGATCACAATTCAATAAAAGCCTTTTGATTCAGTCCATAACTTTGTTCTTCAGAAAACAAACCAGCAAAAATCCTGGAGAAATATGATTTAGGTAACATTACTAAGAAGATATATAATTATTTTTAAGTCTGTTACTGAAGACAAACTGATCATGAGTTCTAGGTCAACCCTGGTAGAGACAAAATAATTTGCTGATGGACTGGCTGTAGAACATGAGAGAAAGAGAAGTTTATTTCCTTAAATCTATTTAAATGATGCAAAATAAATGATATAAACATTTATTTAGAGAAATAAATTTATTTAGAGAAATAAATATATTTATTTATAGAAAAAAGAAACTAAGTGTCTACCATGTATTAGGCACCTTTCTTCCCTTAACTGTCACAACAATCTATGGGGGTAAAAGATTATTATTCCCATTTTACAGATGAGAAAGCTGTATGCTCAAGGTGATTAAGTAACTTGTCTAAAGTCATAAAAATATCAAGTAGTGATTCCAAGATTCAAAATTCACATCTATCACTTCCAAAGCCTGTGTGCCCCCTCCCCTGGCTATTCACTATACCTTTACACAGAAATGACAGAAACTTGGTCACTCTTGTATCTAAAATGACATATCATAATGGATGATCACTGTCTATAGTTTTTCTTTCACTGTGGAACTGGCTTTAGTTCTAGGATTTCTACTTGGTTTTGAATCTAATAGTTATGGGTGATGGTACAAAAAAAAAGGCAAACCAGTAAAGTGAAGACTGAGTAGACTTCAAAAGGAGCAAGGTGATCTTGGCTTCTGACAGAGACCACTCTGAGTCAACCTTCTGTCCTCCTCCCACACAGAGCTAACTGGTTTCAAAGAGGGAAAGCAGGACACCTTAACCTTGATAAGTGACAATACAATAAATTTTTATAAAATTGATTTGTTCCAGAAAACCAAAAAGGGCTTTTGGGAGAAAAAGTAAGAATAAACCATTTACTCTAAAATTTCCCAGGAAAGTACAATCTAACAAGATGAGAGACAAAAAAATTAGTCATTGCCCTTTCTTAATACATTTAGAAACAGAAAAAATAAAATTATATAAAGGATTATTCACATACTTTAAAAATTCTATTCATAGTATATTATCCTTCACGCAAAAAGGGGACATAAAAAATACATGTATCTGCTGATTTCTGCAAAAAAATACAATAATAAACCAGGAACTAATGAGATTGGTTACCTATAGGAGGTAGGAAGGAACAGAGTGGAAAAAATGAGGAAATGGGAACAGGTTAGTAGGGATGAGGGGGGGAATAACACTTCTGAGTATATCTTTTTGTATCATCTAGAATCATGGTAATGTTTCATACACCCAAAAAACAAATAAATAATTAAAACCTACCAGAGTGTGGGGGGAACCCCAATGGAAAGTAAACATAACAAATGAACTTAACTGTATTACAAATGAATAACATAACCATACTGAAGGGAATGAGGATGAAAGAACTAACCTAAGTTGGAAAACAGTGTTTTCAATGTATGCTATAGGCTAATGACAAAAGGAAGTACACTCAGATATTTCCTACTTAGGAAAAAGTTTTTTTAAAAATATTTATTTATTTATTTAGGCTGCGCTGGGTCTTAGTTGCGGCATGCAGGATCTTTGTTGCAGCATGCAGACTCTTAGTTGCAGCATGCGTGCAGGATCTAGTTCCCTGACCAGGGGTCGAACCCAGGCCCCCTGCACTGGGAGCATGGAGTCTTACCCACTGGACCACCAGGGAAATCCCAGGAAATTTGTTTTTCACAGGGGTATGGGTTAGCAATTCTGAAACAACTTTCTGTATATACCATGATTGAGCAAATAAATAAATATACTGTGGAAAATGAGAGCCAGGTTTCTCACTGTTGGAGAAAGCAATTTCAAAGAAGTAAAGACAGGAGGCTAAAACAAATCTGTGGTGGGCTGAAATTGAAAGTGTCAGTATGTACTCATAGTTTTTAATATATATATACAGACTAATACAGAAGTACACATAGAATGTGTATATATGCATGTCAAGATATATGTATTTTCTAGCTCCGTTAAGAGGTTCTAGAAGCAATAACATTCCATAGCATGAGTATACCTAGCACCCAGATCTTCATTTCTAAATACCATTCTCCAGTAAAAGGAATCAGCTCCTTGGAGGAATGGCTGATTCCAGACCAGGGGCAGGAAAATTACCAAATAAGCCCTAAGCATCTAGTGGTGTCGTAAGTAAGAAAGTACTCAAGAAACAATGTTGAAAGGACCAAAGAGCCAAGTTGAAGGAGTTTCCAATGGCCAAATCTGGGACAATCTGAGCAACAAAATAAATAAGAATAGTAATGAATAATAACCTACAGAATAAAATGACATCCATGGGTCAATACTGATATAAATAAACAAGTGAATAAACAGGGGAAAATAGGCAGCTCTTCCTTACAGCAGAATTCTAATTAAATGTAGAAGAAACAGTGGACATAGAAAAATCACCATTAGGCAAATACCACAGTAATAACTGTTGCACACAAAAATCATTCATGGATGCTAAAATTAGTGTGTGAAGGTGTGATGTAAAAGAGATTATCTGCATAGTTTCCAAGTAGTTCCTTCCCAATGAGATACTTAGTAATTAGAGAGAAAAACAGTAACTTTACAGTGGAGAAACATGGCAGACCCCACCTTAACCAAGTGGCCCAAGTTAACATCAAAAGTAATGAGACATCAATGTCATGTACTTCCTGATAATGATGAACTGAGATGGGCACATCACTTATGTATTTTTCCAAATATGCATAGCCTCAATCTAATCAGGGGAAAACATCAAACCAACCCAAATTGAGGGATATTCTATAATAATCGGCCTTCAATTATTTAACTTCTGAAGTGTTAAAGTCATGAAAAACACAAAGACTGATCAACTGTCACAGATTGGAGGAGACAAGGAGACATGACAACTAAATTACAATGTTGGATCCTGAATTTGATGGTGGACTTGAAAAAGGACATCAGCGTGGCAACTGGTGAAATTCAAATAAGACTTGTAGAATAGTTAATAGCACTGAATCAATGTTAATTTCCTGATTTTGATAAAAGTACTGTGGTTAAGTAAGATGTCAACATTAGGGGAAGCTGGGTGAAGCATATAAGGAAATTCTCTGTACTAGTTCTGCAACTTTTCCATAAGTCAAAAATTATTTCAAAATGAAAAGTTAAAAAAATGACTCCAATTGAAAATATTACCAAAAGCAAGATTTGATTTAATTTAGCCTGCTCCAAAGTTAACTCTACAGTGGTAGTTTTGTGGTATCGCCTATAACTGGGAAGTTTTTCCTTTTAATTTAGTTGACAAAAACCTCCAATTTTAAAATATATAAATTGTTAAATCTGGGGAGTCACTGTATCACAGGGGGAAAAAAACCCTCTACTTCTGTATATGTTTGAAAATTTTCATAATAAAAATTTAAAATACATGTTTATAGACAAGATTTTTAAGTGCTTGTTAATATACTGAGGAGAATTTTCTATCATTCCTATAACTTTCATAAACATTTAGAATTCTATCAGGAATTTTTCAGGCTAGTAGGACCTCAGAAATTAAGGCGTCTACCCCTGCGTCACTGGACAGGAAAGAAGCTAATGCCAGAGAGGCAACGTCTAGTTAGAGTGGGCCAAAGCCTGAACCCTATCTTCCGGTTCCTGGTCCAGGTATTTCTCCAACACTATACACCTGAGCTCTTCTTCATTTATTCTAAAACTTATCAAGAGTGATAACTATCTAAACACTTTAACTACAATAGAACAGTAATACTATTTATAACTGTTTCCAATTTTTAAAAAAACTAAATTTGAACTAATTTGCCAGACTTGTGGAAATGAAACATGCGTTCAAAGTAGAATGTAAAATAATGTTGTGGTTCAATACGCAACATTAAAGATGAGAAAATCAACTATTCTAGTTTACATTTAAAAAATGAACTCTTTAGGCCTTTTTTTTTTTCTTTAGGCCTTTTATATTGATAATATCAATAGTTCACGCTGCCATCCTTATTTAGTGATTTGATTTTTTTAAAAATTCTTTTTATTTTATTTATTTTTATTTTTGGCTGTGTTGGGTCTTTGTTGCTACACTCAGGCTTTCTCTAGTTGTGGTGAGCGGGGGCTACTCTTCATTGCGGTACGCAGGCTTCTCATTGCAGTGGCTTCTCTTGTTGCGGAGCACCAGCTCTAGGTGTGCGGGCTTCAGTAGTTGTGGCTCACGGGTTCTAGAGCGCAGGCTCAGTAGTTGTGGTACACTGGCTTAGTTGCTCTGCAGCATGTGGGAACTTCCTGAACCAGGGTTGGAACCCGTGTCCCCTGCATTGGCAGGCGGACCCCAACCACTGTGCCACCAGGAAAGCCCAGTGATTTGATTTTTTTAAGGGAAGTATTTCTTTCTTTCTTTTTAAAATTTAAAAAGTATTTTTGGCTGCGCCACGTGGCTTACAAAATCTTAGTTCCCCAACCAGGGACTGAACCCGGGCCACAGCAGTAAAAGTGCTGAGTCCTAACCGTTGGACCACCAGGGAATTCCCTTGATTTTTTATAACTTAAAAAATTTTTTTAAAAAATTTATTTGTTCTATTTATTCATCTTTGGCTGCATCGGATCCCCGCTGATGCACGCGGGCCCCCTCCAGCTGTGGCAAGCGGGGGCCACTCCTTGCCGTGGCACAGGGGCACAGCTGCTCTCCCGGACCAGGGATTGAACCCACGTCCCCTGAATTGGCAGGCGGACCCCAACCACTGAGTCACCAGGGAAGCCCTCCCTTGATTTTTTTTTTTTTTTTTTTTTTTTTTTTTTTTTTTTTTTCCTGTATGCGGGCCTCTCACTGCTGTGGCCTCTCCCGTTGCGGAGCACAGGCTCCGGACGTGCAGGCCCAGCGGCCATGGCTCACGGGCTTAGTTGCTCCGCGGCATGTGGGATCTTCCCGGACCAGGGCACGAACCCGTGACCCCTGCATCGGCAGGCGGATTCTCAACCACTGCGCCACCAGGGAAGCCCCCTTGATTTTTTTTAATGAAAGTATTTCTTTATGTTTTCTCACTACTGTCTTTTTTGAAGTACTTCAACTCAGTAAATGCCATCTTGCAAACATTTATCCATGCAGAAAGCATTTACTGAACAACAAATGTGTGTAAGGCTCTGTAGGTGATGATGCTGGAAACAAAAAGATGAAGAAAGATTCTGGTCCTCCAGCACTCACTGTATACTAGGGAAATAGGCAGATGCTGATTAGAGTATAAAGTAACAGGTAGTGTACACACAATGTGTGTACACCTCCCTCTGGGGGGGTGGAAGGGTGCTCAGTTAACCCAGTCCTCAGTCCTGTCCTTATATCCAACTTATTAGCAAATGAAGAAAATGGAATAGCTTCAGGTCACTCAATAAATGACAAAGCAGAGCTTGAACCCAGGTCTCCTGATACAGAATAAACTATTCTCCTGTTTTGATCTAACTAAAATGATGAACTGTTTTTTATCTTGATGACAGCCAGTGAAATGGGTTTGATAGCCCTGACAGGCATTACAATCTACTACTCTATTTAGTAACTCTGTAACCTTGGGTAATTTACATAACTTCTCTGAACCCACTTTTCTAACGTAGGGATAATTAATCATAGCTCAAAAGGTTACTGTGAGAAATAAATAAATAATATATAAGGCAACTAATATAGCTGTTGGCACACCAAGGAGTCCACAGACTAAGAATTCCTTGAGGGACGGGCTTACCTTTTACTCATTGTTTTGAGTTTGAAGAGGCTGGTACAGTTCTTGGCACACACAGGTTGAATGAATATTTACTAAATGAAGTCACTTTTAAATAAATGTTGAATTTAAAACTATTAAGTCATATATATTCAATCTATTTATTTTCATAAACAGATTTTTAAAAACGAAATCTCCATTTTATCCACATAATTGGAACACAACTTTTAAGGACCAGTTCGTTCCCTCTCGAAGCAGTACTTACTTTTTACTGTCGCTCCTTCGTTTGGGTTTGAATACCCTTCTCCTTTCCGTTTGATTCTTCGGATAATACCTCCATCTTCAAATAAATCCTCTCCTTTGAAATCAAGAAGCTCAATCTAGAAAGAAAAAAGGGATCTGACTGAGAACGGACCAAAAAAGCCAATTTAACATACTTAAAGGCAAGGGCAACCACTCTCCTTTCATTTTACAAAATAAAACTCTGTTTTAAATTTATCTGTGCTTCTTAGTTATTGGAAAAGTAGGGAAAAAAGAACACTGCACTTTTCAATACCTGGAAAGAACCTTCATGTAATGATAATGTCTAGAACTACATCCTGTGGGGCTGCAGTGCAAAGACAGACAGGAAATACTAGGAAAACTGCCTTGTGGGCAAAAAAACAGAGTGACACAGTGCTGGCCCAGACTATTTTGTCTGACTCTAGTGGCCACCACTTTTTCACCCCAGATTCATGGAATGCCCTTCTTAAAATTAAGACTAAATCTTATGAATCAGGCCTGCAACCAGCTAAAGGTGTATTTTACCTAGTTACAATGTTTCAGGCATTTCCCCTCTTTAATTTTTTAATTAGGTATGGCCAAATATGTATAATTCAACACAAGATGAATACTATTTTATCACCATCTACTGCTTCTAATAAGGAAGTGATATCTGTGACATTTATAAACCCCTGTAATATGAAAATAGCTTTACAACTTGCTTTATAGCTTTAGGTATATTTCAACATGCATTTCCCACATTTCCATCCTGTCTTCTGATCAGGTTTGAATATGTCATAACTCACACCACTGACCAGAATCTTTATTTCTAAGCCTGTTGTCTTTTGTTTATTTGGATATGACCGTTTTCTGCCAGAGACACGTTTCTAAGAAAGCACTGGCACACATCCCTTGGGTTTGTGGGGAACAATTCAAGAAGCCAAGCTCCAAAATAAATAAGTTGGATCTGATTCTCAATAGCAAGCTCAGCTCCTTGTTCCACTGCCTGTTGCTTTGGAGCCAGCACTATAGTAGAGCAGATGCTAACAAGGCAACATCACACACATACTTGCCTCAAAAAAGAGAGTTGCATTCGAGGGAATTTTGGGGAGACTGCCAGCTGAGCCATATGCATATTCTGGTTTGCACAGTAAATGACAGATCTCTCCTTTCTTCATGGTAGCCACCCCAATGTCCCATGCCTTGATAACTTGGCCTAGGAGAAAGGAAAAACTGGTTGAAAGCTATAGGCCACATTTTAAAAGACTTAACTGTCACGAAACAAAAGTTCAAACAAATTTCCAATTCCTTACATACTATTCAGCTAGGAAGTAGGGGCTAAAAAAACCTCAGTAACACCTATACACTAAGAAATAAATTGTGATTTTTTTTTTTTTTGAGGGCTATCAGAGAAGATTCTCTGCTGAGAAGGATGAAAGTAGTATCAGTTTCTAAACTGCTCAAAGACTAAGTCTTTGAAAAGTGGCAGTAACATCATCTTTGAAATGTGGCTGGGCTGCAGTTGTTGCTTAATTTATAATTTCAACCATAAGAATAAGTGCGTGTTTTCTAGGCAGAAATGGAACAAAAATAGTATAGAAAATGGAATTTGTCCTAAGAAAGCTTATAATTTAGTTGGGCAGACAAAAACAACAAACCGGAAAAGTATATATTGTATAAAAAGGCCCATGAAACAGATTTCTTCTCAAAATTTAGAGTAAGAAAAAAAGTGGGTTTTGTTTTTCTAAAAAAACAGAATGATATGTGTCCTTTTTTGCCAAATCACAAGTGCAGAACTCAGAATTTTTTTTTTTGCCTACTTCCAGGAAACAAAGCTTACTGCTCAGCTGTAGAACTATATTAACCTATATAATTGTAATTGTATCTTACAATAAGCAGTCCCAAATCCTTTGGGAAACAGAAAATGTACAAAATTTCAAGGGATAATATATACATTTGAGGTGCTATGTCAAAGACTTAAGTATTCAAAGTGAGATCAGGTAATAAGCAATGAACTCCAGAGAAGGTGAATTTTGAAGAGAGCTGTTATCTTGAACTGAGAACTGATGTTAGGATTAGAGTAAGGATGATTAGAATAAGGGGAACCCTATACTAAGGTATGTAAGTAGATATGGACAAAGCATTTGTGACTCATGACTTCAGCTTAGTCTTAGGCATTACAACTTTTCAAAATATCAGATACACTTAGTTTAGTTAAAAGTGTATATAAGGTATACATGTCAATTATTAAAACACACATGAGAGAAAGATATAAGTGAAAGGTAAAAGGTCATCCATTCCCTCCTTAAAAGAAGCCACTGTTATGTCTTTTTTGTATCCATCCACTGTGTGCTGTCACTTTTAAAAAAATTTTAAACACAAATAACAGCATACTATAAATTCAGTTCTGAACTGTTTTCTCATTACATAAATATATATTTTAATTATATAGGAATATGTTATAAATAAATATATAACATTTAAAATTTATTCATTTATGTGTATATACATATCTTTATCCATCAGCAGATAGGATATGCATTTTAGGGGTTAGACGTGCAGCCTGCTTTAACTTCAGACTGACTAAATTAGAATACCAGGTCGGCCCCATATTAGTTGTGTGACCTAGTGCAAGTTTCCTCATCTGCAAGATGTAGATAATAATAGTACCTGCCATATAGTTGTTACAAGAATTATTAGATAAAATATGTCAAGTGCCTGGCATATAATATGTATTTAATAAAGGATAGTTATCATTATCATCGTAAATACATACTGATCTACTTCATTCTCAGTGGCTTCATAATATTCCAGTCACTCTACTATTGAGACACATTGCCAACAGTACTCTAATAAGGATTTTTGTCCCTTATGTTTGCCTATTTTGTGCAAGTATATTTGGAAGGTAAATTCCTAGAAGTGCAAAGGTGATGTGCACTTTCCATTTGATAGATATTGCCCAACTGTCCTTCCAAAAGGGCTACATCAATTTATATGCCCACACATGGTTCCAATGTGAAAACAGTCTAGAATCATCAGAAGAAATGTAAAGTCTGCTGTTGACAGGCTGCTGTACTGTCACTGATGCTCTTCAAAGACTGCAATGGTTTAAGCGTAGGCCATTTAGAACAATTTTTTTTTTTTTTTTTTTTTTTTACTCTCAACACCGATATTGAAGACAAATACCTTACACCCTCTTTCAGGAAATCTTTACATTATGGGGTTACTACTGTACATTTGTTCAAGGCATTCAGCCAATTACTGAGGAGCAAAGGTCTGTCTAGGTACTAAAATTACAAAGGTGGCTGTTCCCTTCTTCCTTCCAAGAAACATGCAATGTAGTATGGCTAGTGGAGCAGAAAGATACCTGCCCTGATTTTTGTAAGCATGGTGAACACTAACATAAGAGTACAAAGAGGGGCTTTTGCCTTGGGATGGGGTTGGAACAATCAGCAAAAGCTTACTTCACACATGATGCCTATGCTAGGCCTTAGAAGTTGGAAAACATCAGCTTGGCTATTAAGTCCACAGGAGCCTCAAGCTGAATAAATCATGCCTATGCCTTTGGCTCTTCTTCTCATTCCATAACATTAAAGCTTCTTTTTTTGTTGTTTTGTTTTGTTTTTGGTCATACGCGGGCCTCTCACTGCTGTGGCCTCTCCCATTGCGGAGCACAGGCTCCGGACGCACAGGCTCAGCGGCCATGGCTCACGGGCCCAGCCGCTCCGCGGCATGTGGGATCTTCCCAGACCAGGGCACGAACCCGTGTCCCCTGCATCGGCAGGCGGACTCTCAACCACTGCGCCACCAGGGAAGCCCTAAAGCTTCTTTTAAGCACTGAGCTTTAGACACTGAAGGAAACACGCTGAGCAAAGAGCCAGACTGATATGAACACAGGTATATTTCTAAAATTGCCAATCTTAGGCCTCTTTTCTTAAAAAGCACTTCCCCCTGATTTAAAAAATAATAATACATACTTATTATAGAACACTTGCAAAGTATATAAAAGCACAGAGAATAAAAAACCTCTGAAATTTCAGCATCTGGGGTAAACTGTCAATTTCTTGGCTCATTTTCTTCCAACTGTGTATGTATACTTTGTTTACATATTAAATTTTTATATATACATTCTTAAAATTCTGATCATAGTTTATTTGGTTTTGTAGCCTACTCTGCATTTCACATTATATGAGCATTTTTCTTGTTAAAAGATAATATCTGAAAACATGACTTTTAATAACTATATGCTATTTACTATTTCATCTTTTAAATATGCCATAATTTCATTACTCCCACTAATAAACATTTAAATTGCTATTTTCTTTTTACTATTATTAAGTTGCAATGAACAACTCTGCACCTAAATCTTCACATGATTTTTTTTTTTTTTGCATAATGAAAGCCTCTTACCTGACACATTAGGACTATGGTTGTAGGTTAATTTAAAACGTTGCTTTAAGTGAGGAATCATAAAAATGAACATATACAACCTCAAACTTTTTTTAAACTTAAAACCTATCAAAGTATATTAATTCACTAATCCTGTGATAGAAGTCCAAGGCCTTGTCTGTGTGTGACAAGTGATAAGA
Organism: Kogia breviceps; assembly: GCF_026419965.1. Lineage (NCBI taxonomy): Eukaryota > Metazoa > Chordata > Mammalia > Artiodactyla > Physeteridae > Kogia > Kogia breviceps. Next base: position 69,786,938 of record NC_081319.1, read on the forward strand.
GTTCTATATCATCTTTACTATATAAATCACACTTATGGTATATCATTTGCAACTTACAACATGGATTTCTTTAAAGTGAAGTAAGAAGTAGAAGACACTTGTAAAAAGCAATGAGTATGTGGAATCCTTCTGGTAAAAATGTGTTCTGAATGGCCTACTTATTTCACCTAGCGTTTACCCACTCCTGCCAGTTTTTAAAAGATATTTATTTATTTGACTGACCTGGGTCTTAGTTGTGGCACGCAGGATCTTTTAGTTGCGGCATGCGAACTCTTAGTTGCGGCATGTGAGATCTAGTTCACTGACCAGGGATCAAACCCAGGCCACCTGCATTGGGACCTGGGAGTCTTAGCCACTGGACCACCAGGAAGTCCCTCAATAGCCATTTAAAAAAGGCTTTTAGCAATTCATTTTAATAAGTCTTTCCAAAGATGTTCAACTTAGTTTTCACAGAAATAAGTCCCATTTCTTATTACACTAATTTCAGAGTTTTATATACTATCTAATGAACTCATATAATTACAAAAAGGACAATGGATATAAACAAGTTTAAACTTTTTTTTAAAGACTGATTCTTAATAAGAGTCTGAGGAAGAAAAAAGCACACCCTAATGTCTGGAAACTGCCCACCACTTACAGCTAGGTCTTGGTGATTCTGAAGCTGGACTGGTGCACACAGCTAGGCCATGTTATTCTCCTGTTGGACATAATAATCTCACAAAACATCAACATCAGACAAGGTCACTCTGAGACCATGAAAAAGTGAGACAAAACAAGAACACTTCAAAATTTTGTCTAAGCATGGACAAAAAACAAGGTCCCTATGCAAGCTACAAAATACCAAACATCCCCCTCTCCTGGTGACATGAGTGACTTCTGCTTCTCTACAGGTGCAGCTTTAGTCTCACCCCACAGCCCTCCTCCTAGATAAGATTTACTAAGATACCCAAAGAATCACCTGCATCCCAACAATATCCAATCCAGAGCAAATCCCTTCTTCCTTAAACTCTTCTCCAAATCACCTAATACAAGTCCAAATCCTATAAAAGACCTTTTGAACACTCTGAGACACCTCCAGTTTCCCATGGTGTGCAGTCTACCTCCCTACGAGTAATAAACCCAACTTGTTCACTATAGTTGTGTTCCTAGTGGTCTGTGGGTGGAGAGCATTGACAAGGCTCACTCAACTGGCTGAAGCAGAGTGCAGGGCCACAGTGAAGAATAGGAAACTAGCGGTATCACTCAGTGTATTTACAAGTAGAATGGAGAGCAGCAGTTAGTCTGGAGTTGGTTAAGCAAGCTTCTACCATATTTCCTTAGATTCAATTCCTAGAAGTAGAATTATTGGGTCAAAGCATAAACATTTTTAAGATTCTTGATCTTTGGGATCTTTTGATCTTTAGGGTCTTAACTGTAGGTATAACACACCAAGAATATATAAACGCAATTTATTCTTCCACTTGTTCTGGACTTCAATTTTACTGGCTCAAACACAGTTTATCAATTTCAGTAGTCCTATTCCATTAGTAACAAAATCTGAAATAAGAATATATATTTACACAAATATATAATGTATCTATCTTTAAGTGTAAATGCTTTTTATATATACCTAACTATAGGGAATTGAAAACGTTAAGTGTACAAAGCCCAGTATAAAAGCAATGCACTGTACTTTTTTCTTCTCTCTGCAGAATATTATATAGTTTTTTCTGATTAAGAAAATCAAAATCAAATTTTATAGGCTTACTGTAGGTTCATCAATTGTAACAAGTGCACCATCCTGGAGGGGGTGCTGATAAGAGGGAGGCTATGCACATGGTGGGGCAGGGGGTACACGGGAAATCTCTGTACCTTCCACTCAATTTTGCTGTGAACCTAAAACTGCTCTAAAAAAATAAAGTCTATTAAAAAATCATACAACACGTTTTAAAATATAACATTTTAAATTAATCACTGAATACTTTCACTTATAATAATTCGAGTGACCATTTTAGAATATTCTTTTTTATTGATTAAAAATTTTTTAAATTGTGGTAAAATACATAAAAATGACCATTTCAACTGTTAAGTGCACAGTTAAGTATATTCACACTGTTGTGCAACCAATGTCCAGAACTTTTCATCTTGCAACACTAAAAGTCTACTCATTAAACTACTCCTCTTTTCCCCCTGTCCCAAGCACCAGCAAGAATTTGATTCTACTTTGTTTTTATGAATTTGATTTCCCTAGATGTAAGTGAAATCATGCAGTATTTGTCTATTTGTGACTGGCTTATTTCACTTAGTGTAATGTCCTCGAGCTTCATCAATTTTGTCCCATGTGAATAATACTCCTTTATAGAAATATACCATTGTATGTACATAAGACATTTTGTTTATCCATTTGTCTACAGACAAACATTTGGGTGGCTTCCACCTTTCAGCTATAATGAATAATGCTACAAATATGGGTGTACACATATCTCATTAGGACCCTGGTATATACGGAGAAGTGGAATTGCTGGATCATAGGTTAACTCTATTTTTAATTGTTTGAGGAACTACCATACTGTGTTCCATAGTGGCTACACTATTTTACGTTCCTACCAACAGTGCACGGGGGTTTCAATTTCTCCACAACTTGCTAACACTTGCAAATTTCTTTTTCTTTTTTTAAAAATAGTACCTGATGGTGTGAGGTGATATTGTTAAATTTTTGTTTTTGCTTTTTTTTTTTGGCTGTACCACACGGCATGCAGGATCTTAGTTCCCTGACCAGGGATCAAACCCATGGCCCCTGCACTGGTAGTGCAGAGTCTTAACCACTGGACCAGCAGGGAAGTCCCTCTCATTGTGGTTTTGATTTGTATTTCCCTAATGATTTAGTGATGTAGAGCATCTTTTCATATGCTTGTAGTCCTTTTGTATATCTTCTTTAGGGAAATGTCTATTTAAGTCCATTGTCCACTTTATAATCAGGTTATTTGAGGTTTTTTGGTTGTTGGATTATAGGAGTTCTTTATATATTCTGGATATTAACCCCTTGTCACATACATTATTTGCAAATATTTCCTCCCATTCTTTAGGCTGCCTTTTCACTCCATTATTGTATCCTTTTATGCACAGTTTTTAATTTTGATGTAGTCCAATTTATGTATTTTTTACTTTTGCTGCCTTGCTGGTGGTGTCATATTCGAGAAATCATTGCCAAATCTAATGTCAAGAAGCTCTGCCTCCAAGTTTTCTTCTAAGAAAATACTGTTTTAAGTCTTATATATCTTTGATCCATTTCGAGTTAATTTTTGTATGTGATGTAAAGTAAGGGTCTAACTTCATTCTTTAGCATGTGTATATCTAGTTTTCCCAGCATCGGTTGTTGAAAAGACTGTCTTTTCCTCAATAAACAGTCTTGGCATCCTTGATAAAATTATTGACTATCTAACCTTTAAATGCATGTTTGCATTTGAAACCATTGATAATATTGACATTGTCTTTCTTTTTATGCTAGATAAAGCAAAGTTTTTCCTGTGTATCTTTTCCTCTTATAAATTTTATTTAGTCTTATTTTTAAATGTCTTATAAACGGGCTCTCATAATCATCCCTATTCCCTACCAAAAGTATCTGATTATGAATTCAACAAACTCATTTATATGTTAAGATTCTTTTAAAGTGTTCATATGTCTCATGTTACATTCTATTTTTGCCATATCTCTGTTTAATTACTAAGAAAACTGATCACCATATGATCTCTCCCCACCCTCATGGCTTATCATTTCAAAAACAGGGGGAGAAAATAATCTGTGCTGGGACAACCTTAATGATCAACTCTGCCAGGCTAAACTGCTAGATACCTGAAGGCAGGAGTCATGTCTTGATTATTTTTTATTTCCCAAAGAACTTAAAACCACAATATTATACTCAATAAAGGAACACGGTCCATGCTGCAGTATCTAATTTAAATGGAGTTAGAAATGTGTTAGCTTCCCCCAGTCTGCTCTCACCCCTGCCTAAATTAGCTTCTCCTTAATATCCACTCAGTGATGAAACTGGAAGCATTCTTACTCTATTAGAAAGTACCAGGTAAAGCCAAAGAAAGTATTTTCTGAAAGTTTGCTGTCTTTCTGGCTCACATTTTTGGGGAGGGTTAGGAAAATTAAATATTTTGGCCTAAAAGCCTTCTTTCCGAATCTTGAGTGCTCCTAAACTGCAGGTTAAAAAAAAAGTTAACAGATGTTAAGAATATATTTATGGGAGAGCAAGAGTATCAATAGAAATTTAAAGGGAACACATCGTTAAACCACAACCCACAAGAAGCTGGCTGCATGGTTGGTTACCCATTACTAGTAAGTGTATTTTACTACTTGTAAAACGTTGTCAAGGCCTAAAATATGTGAAAAAAAAATACACTTCAAATAAAAATAAAACTTTAAAAATAGGAATTAGGCCCACAATACCAAGCATGTAATAGCAATAATTTTGCTTTTGATAAACCTCATTAACTACATCATTCCTGTAAGAAAAATATCTGGTGTACAGCAGGCACTCAGTAAATTCTGCTGGACTAGGACCTACTTTGTTTCTATACCTAGTTTTTAGGCTAGTTTTAAACCTTGAGATCTAACATTACTTGAAAAACACTGCCTGGCTTTGAATCCTGGCTCTGCCACTTCCCATATTAACTTTGGGCTAATTACTTAATCTCTCTCTGTACCTTAGTTTCCTCATATGTAAACAAAAAAACCAAAGCAAACCAAAACTAAAATGGTTATAGTAGGCACCTAAAACATTTTTAAAAAATTGGTAAAGTGGACTTCATCAAAATTAAAAACTTTTGTTCTTTGAAAAATCAATTAAGAAAATGAAAAGGCAAGCTAGAGACTGGGAGAACATACTTGCAAAATACACATCTGATAGCGCTTGTCTTGTTGAGTACAACTCAATAAAAAGATTGTTGTTGTTGTTTTTAATGGGCAAAAGATTTGAACAGATACTTCAGGAAAGAAAATATACAAATGTCCACTAAGCACAAGAAATGATACCCTCAATGTGACCAGTTACCAGGGAAATGCAACTGAAAACCAAAATGAGATACCATTTCACACCCATTAAAATGGCTAAAGTTAAAAAGACTTGATAGTACTAATGGTTGACAAGCATGTGAAAAACAAACTCTCAAACACTGCTGGTGAGAATGCAAAATGGTACAGCCACTTTGAAAAACAGTATTGTAGAAACTTATAAAGTTAAATATATGTTTTACCATATGATCAACAAGTCCACTCCCAGGTATTTACCCCAAAATAAATTTATTCAACATAGCCACACAAGACAGGTATATGAATGTTCATTACATTATTCATAATAACCCCAAATTGGAAACAACCCCAATGTCCGATTTTTTGAATGGATGAACAAATTGTGGTGTTTCTGTACTTGTAAAATGCTACTTGGCAATTCAACATGCATGAATCTCAAAATCGTTATGCTAAGTGAAAGAAGTCAAATGCCAAAGATGACATATGATTCCATTTATATGAATTTTTGGAAAAGGCAAACCTATAGTAACAGAAACCAGATTAGTGATTCCATGGCCCAGGGTCCATAACAAAACTTTTTAGGGTGAGGAAACTTCTATATTTTGACTGTGGTGGTGGTTACACAACTATTACCCAAATTCATCAAGCTATATACCCTTTAAAAGGGTTAAGTTTTGGGGCTTCCCTGGTGGCGCAGTGGTTGAGAGTCCGCCTGCCGATGCAGGGGACACGGGTTCGTTCCCCGGTCTGGGAAGATCCCACATGCCGCGGAGCGGCTGGGCCCGTGAGCCATGGCCGCTGAGCCTGCGTGTCCGGAGCCTGTGCTCCGCAGCGGGAGAGGCCACAACAGTGAGAGGCCCGTGTACCGCAAAAAAAAAAAAAAAAAAAAAAAAGGGTTTAGTTTTATTATATGTAAATAGTACCTCAATAAAAAACTCGGTCTTATACACAGATGTTAATATGACTAATTGTCACCTAAACTATACTAAATAAATTGTACAAAAAAATCTATAAAGTAATAATAGGATTGGTGTGAGGATTAAATGAGATAACGCATTAAGCCCTTTGCCTGGCACTGTAAGTACTTAAAAAGTATTAGCCATTAGTCTTTCAACATATACTTTCTCCCTTTTACTCCAATATGCTAATGACTGCTAAATTAAAAGATGTTTTTACCAATAATCATGGGTCATCATGCATCTAATAAGGTTAGATTAATGTTAAAGGCAGATCACTGATATTTACTTCATTATGGTTTGATCTCAATAGTAAGAGAGAAGTATAGGTACGTGAAAAATCCGAAATGACTGGTTTGTTTCTCTTACTTCTCAAATCTGGGGGAAGAATATAAGAGAGAGGATTTTTAATCTTCATAATTCCCAACCATGTTAGTCATATACAAAGAACACGAAAAACCACTTCACTGAAGTAGCCTTTTATCAGAAATCACCAGACATTTATAGGGGTAGATGGGGAAGGGGTGAAGCTTCAGTGTCCTTGGATTTACTTATAAGAACAGAGGTAGATACAATTCTTTCAGCCCCCAAACCCATCCCTTCCCAATTTTAGTGATAACATATTTGCTGCAGGCAGGGAAGGGGAAAGAACAGAACCCCTGTTGTGGAAGTATACTTGAAAATCCTGAGTCATTCTTATTTCAACTTCTTTTAAGATGGGTTACGGACACAGTTCTAGGAATTCAGAACATGTAACAAAGATTTAGTTAAGAAAATCCAGTGAGGGAAACTATCATCATTCTAATTTCTGTAACATATTCTGTAGTGGTGATAACCAATTGTCTTAGATTGATCCAGTTGTTGTTTTTCCAGACTTCCTGGGGCTAAAAAAGATGGTTAAGCATTCAAAAGGTCTGTATGCAAGCATAGTAAATAGGAGTGAGGACCCAAACTGCTGTAACACAGCTCTTGCCCACTCCATTGTAAAGCCAGCCAATAATCCCAGTACTGTAACAACAATAGTAACAAAAGATTTGAGTGCTTACTATGTATTAGGCTGCATGCTAAGCAACGGTGTGTAATATCTTATTTAATCCTCAACATATAATTGTATATACTATTATTATCATCACTTTATATACGAGGGAAGTGAGGCACAGAATTTCAAAGATGGTACAAAAAGAGCAACAGACACACATACAAACGTGTAGGTATACCTCAAATTTATACATATGGTGTGTGTATTTTTAATGCAATTTTTATAGATAAGTTCTTATGATTCTATTTTAAATACTGAAGTCACAATAGAACCCCCAAATCAGTGTGACTTTCCACTGAAATATTTCTGCTTATTCCCTTGGGAGAGGTACAATATAAGGGATCAAGAGAGTTCAATGTACAATATTTGTGCTAGTTATTTATATTATTTTTCTTCATTATGTTATGAAGTAGCTACTGCCATAACATATAGATCTAAAACTATAAACTGCCAAACCAATGTTTGTTTTATAGGCAACTGAACACATTATGTTATAGAAGTTTTACCAGAGGGATACTGCTCTAGTCTCATATTTCTAATTATCATCTTAAGGGGGCCTCTAAAGGTTCTGTAATTGTGTTGGGTTTAGTCCTTTACAGTTTTTGTTCCTGTACTCTTTGCAGAATATACAAGAATGGATCTTAGACTCAGGATTAATCTCAAAGCTCTTCTACAGACACTTCCTTTTTGTAAGAGCAGGGAAGGTTAGGTGGCTTACTCATGTTAACATACCACAGGAAAGAGCAAAGACAGGAACCCTGGCTTCCCAACACCCAGCTGGATGCTCTCCCCATAAGACAACACTATCTCTAGATAGGTATGCCATAGGTACCAAGTCAACTGGAAGTTGCCTCTTTTCTCTCTGCTCAAAATTCTAGGGAAGATGAAAAACTCATTCACCATTGTATGTTTTACTGAGAAAATCTGGGTAGAGAAGCAATTCTTAAGTCTACTTGCAAAGATAACTGCTGAGAGGAGACCTACTATCTTAAACCTACCAACTTCTTCAAGACAGAAATTCAAAGGCGGGGGGCAGTGGGAACCAAGAGGTCTGATGAGGCCATTTACTCTGAGGTCATCTAAATTAAATAATGATGCCACAGCTATGCTGATGGCCCTGGAAATTCACATCCTTACATCAACAAAAACGAAAAAAAGTTTAAGTTAACCGTCATCCTTATCTGCTATGTTAAGAAAAAAAAAATCTGTATTTGATTTTGATTGCTATCTTAGTGAACACAAGATTAATCTCACATGAGCCATTAACTCACTGAGGACCCAAAGGAGAAGGGAGCAGTGACACAGCCAGCACTAGAGCTCGGAGAGAGTACAGCTGTACAGGAAGCAGAAGTCACCATGACATACAAATGCCTGTGGGTACCAGGGAAGGCAGAGAGGCAGAAAGAGTTTAACTCCTTAGCTACTTGCTGTTTCCTTTCCCACATCCTTGCTTAGCTAGCAACTCAACTAAGGTGTAGAGTCAGAAAAAGAAAGGAATTATTCACCACTGAGCCATGGTGGTGAATGGGGGGGATCGCCCATTTTCTCCTACGCTTGATCTGAGAACAAACTAGAAGTCCGCTGTATCTGCGGCAGATAAGAATAAAAAGACTTTGTAATTCAGCCACTAACTTCCAACAAGCCACATGGTACACAAAGTTCAATTTGATGTATGGTCTATTCTTCTTCTTCCAAGATTAAAAAAAATAAGAATACTAAATTAACTGAAGAAATTTAAAAGCATTTGTAAAGAAATTAGTAAAAAAAAATCACATTTAAGATTTTAAAACAGTGGTTCTCAACTTTTTTTCCTCAGGACCCCTTTACATCTTAAAAATTGAAGACACTAAGGTCCTTTTGTTTGTATGTTGTATCTATTGATATTTACCATATTTTAAAAATTTTTTGATATTTACCAGTTCATTTAAAATAACAATAACCAGGGCTTCCCTGGTGGCACAGTGGTTGAGAGTCCGCCTGCCAATGCAGGGGACACAGGTTCATGCTCTGATCTGGGAAGATCCCACATGCCGCGGAGCGGCTGGGCCTGTAAGCCATGGCTGCTGGGCCTGCGCATCTGGAGCCTGTGCTCCGCAATGGGAGAGGCCACAACAGTGAGAGGCCCGTGTACCACACACACACACACACACACACACACACACACACACACACACACAAATAACAATATTTCCCAAAAGAAAAAAATTAGTGAGAAGAGTGACGTTGTTTTATAACTTTACAAATGTAAAATGTGTCTGACTTAATAAAAGACAACCAGATTCTCATACCTACTTTTGGATTCATCTGTTGCAATTTTTGGCTGAAGTATATGGAAAAAGTCCAAACCCACACATATAAATAATTAGAAAAGATAGGAGTTTTTTAATAGCCTTTTCAGATAATTATGAATATAATCTGATACTACATCAAAACTGGACAAGTGGTAGTTTCATAAAGGTTAGTTGCAATATGGAATCTGAAACCGTTATCAATGAACTTTTCATATTATGTTACGTTAAAATCCATTGGTCTAGCTTACACATCAAATGGACCTTTTACTCATGCATAATTTTATAACGTCTTGCATTGGTCATTGGGAAAATATTGTTCACTGAGTCACACAATCTTCCAAATGTTAACATATTTCATTTCATGATATTTTAAAAATCATTCATCAATACTCATTGATCTCAACAGAAGTCTTTTAAGTTTTGGGAAGCTGTCAAGCTCTGAGTAGCAGATACAAATTTTCCAAAACTTAATTTTCACTTGAAAACTCAATGGCAACAAATACTGTCAGCTGTTGTCCTTGAAGTGACAGGATCACTTCATTCGTTTGTGAGAAAATATGTGCCAAATATGGAAAAATCAAGTCTGAATAATCATAGCTTGCCCTTTCAAATAAAAATGGTGCTTCATGGAAAAAATGCAGCTAGCTCAGCTCTCGACTAAAGCAAGTACACAAGTGCTTTCCCTTGAGATAGCCACTGTAGTTGGGGATGCAGAAGTGCTTTATGTGTGCTTTCCCATCTGTCACAAAATATCAAAACAATGTGAAACTCAAGGATTAGGATTTAATAAAATTAATATGTTTTACACCTTATCAAGGACATTCTTAAGTGAAACTGGCCTTTTTTTTCTTATTTAAACAGTGAGTGAGGGCATACTAATGGTATAGTTTGGTGCCATTGCCTAGATTTGTGCTAAGGCTCCAGCAAATATTCTCCATTGCAGCTTGGTACCATCGGTGCAAATGTCAACACAGTAAAATAAATAAATAAATAAATAAATAAATAAATAAATAATATCTTCGTATTATTATGAAAATAATTGGTACCATCGGTGCAAATGTCAACACAGTAAAATAAATAAATAAATAAATAAATAATATCTTCGTATTATTATGAAAATAATTGGTACCATCGGTGCAAATGTCAACACAGTAAAATAAATAAATAAATAAATAAATAAATAAATAATATCTTCGTATTATTATGAAAATAATTGGTACCATCAGTGCAAATGTCAACACAGTAAAATAAATAAATAAATAAATAAATAAATAAATAAATAAATAATATCTTCGTATTATTATGAAAATAATTGGTACCATCGGTGCAAATGTCAACACAGTAAAATAAATAAATAAATAAATAAATAATATCTTCGTATTATTATGAAAATAATTGGTACCATCGGTGCAAATGTCAACACAGTAAAATAAATAAATAAATAAATAAATAAATAAATAAATAATATCTTCGTATTATTATGAAAATAATTGGTACCATCGGCGCAAATGTCAACACAGTAAAATAAATAAATAAATAAATAAATAAATAAATAAAATCTTCGTATTATTATGAAAATAATTTTGACACTATGGACCCCCTAAAAGTATCTCAGGGACCCCACAGGGATCCATGGACCATACTTTGAGAACTACTGCTCCAAAATATATTTTTGGCATGGATAGGATCCATGGGAACTACTGCTCCAAAATATCTTTACTTTTGGCAAGGATAGGATCCACTAGCTCCCATATAATATAAATAGCAATAAATCTAAGCAAAACACAACTCAAAAAAAAAAATACCCTCTTACCTTTGCCAAGACTAAAGACAAATGGTTCATTTCGATCATGACTGGAATCAAACTTCTTTCCATTTGACAATTTTCCTTTGTAATGGACATAAACTTTGTCTCCAATCATTGGGGTTTCCTCACTATTCCCCACTCTTTTGACAATCTAGAAAAGACAAAGGTCAAGAAAAATGAGGTTAAACATTTTCTTTCTAATCAGAGAATAAAGGGGTCACACAGTCCCTTCCACATCACTCAGGCGCATTTGCAAACAACTGTCTGTCCTTCCTAAAGGCTTCCCTCCCAGTTCTCTCAATGATCCTCACTGTTACAAAATTATCCTGTACTACTCTTAAATCTTTAATGCTATATTTAATTGTATTGTTTATCACATTATTCTCCCAAAATAATTAATCAATAGATCTTGTTTCACTGGTTTAATGCCCCATCTTTTGACACTGAAATCTTTCAAAACACAGAGTTAGTCCATGTACAAACTGAATTAGACCAAAAAGATTAGTGGACTTTCAAAAACATTCAAAAAGAAGTCTGATGCAAAGTTTCAAAGGTGAGATATTTACTTCTCTCCTTTGCTAAAAACATTATCTTTTGACTAGATTCCACTAGTTTGGTTTAATTTCAAAAAGCCCAATTTCCTGATACAAAGGTTATACTTCCTACTATTTGAAGAATATTCAATGTGTAAAAAAAACAGTACCACTGCACAATTTGATATGATACTGAATAACTTGTGTTCTAGTAAAGGAAATGCCAAAAAGCTCCAAGTTGAAAAACATTTAACTATCATAAAATCCAGTATATTTATTTTGTTCCTGGCAGAGCAAGCCACTAATGCAGTTGGTCAGTTCTGGGAAAAGAAAATCAAATCCAGGCATGTGGTGTATAATTTATTCTGTCAATCACTTATGCCAAATTAATCATTTTTATTAGATAACAGAGGATGGTAGCTAATGTCCAATAAACAAACATCTTTTTGGGGTAAGGGTCTGAATTTTTATCAAAAGAATTCAATTATTTGCTCCTAAATTCTTTGTTGAGATGCATCCTCCTTGCCCCACCCTCATATCACCACATAAACACTGTGAACTCAGATTCTACAACTTTCTTAGCTCAAAAGCCTAGACATTCTAAAGGAAAAAAATGATTACTGCAACTTCATCAAAAAAAGTGTTTGAACTAATCAATGAATTCAGTAAAGCTGCAGGATTACAAAATCAATATATAGAAATCAGTTGTGTTTCTACACACTAACAAAATATCTGAAAAAGAAATCGAGAAAACAATCCCGGAAATGTAAACCAAAACCACAATGAGATATCACCTCACACCTGTCAGAATGGCTGTCATCAAAAATACAAGAAATAGGGCTTCCCTGGTGGCGCAGTGGTTGGGAGTTCGCCTGCCGATGCAGGGGACGCAGGTTCGTGCCCCGGTCCGGGAAGATCCCACATGCCGCGGAGCGGCTGGGCCCGTGAGCCATGGCTGCTGAGCCTGTGCGTCCGGAGCCTGTGCTCCGCAATGGGAGAGGCCACAGCAGTGAGAGGCCCGCGTACCACACACACACACACACACACACACACACACACACACACACACACAAAGACAAGAGATAAAAAGTGTTTGTGAGGATGTGGAGAAAAGGGAACCCTCTTGCACTGTTGGTGGGAATGTAAATTGGTGCAGCCACTATGGAGAACAGTATGGAGGTTCCTCAAAAGATTAAAAGGAGAACTACCATATGATCCAACTATTCCACTTGTGGGTATTTATACAAAAGAAATGAAAACACTAACTGAAAAATATATGCACCCTCGCCATGTTCACTGCAGCATTACTTACATTAGCCAAGATACGGAAACAACCTGTGTTCATCAATAAATAATGGATAAAGAAAATATATATATTTGTATATGTTATATATATATATATATATATATATATATATATATATATATATATGTATACACACACACACGCAATGGATGATTATTTAGCCATAAAAAAGAGAATCTGCCTGCCAATGCTGGGGACATGGGTTCGAGCCCTAGTCCGGGAAGATGCCACATGCCACGGAGCAACGAAGCCCATGCACCACAACTACTGAGCCTGCGCTCTAGAGGCCAAGAGCCACAACTACTGAGCCCGTGCACCTAGAGCCCATGCTCTGCAACAAGAGAAGCCACAACAATGAGAAGCCCGCGCACCACAACGAAGAGTAGCCCCAGAGAAAGGAGCAGCAAAGACTCAGTGCAGCCAAATAAATAAATAAACTTATTTTTTTTTAAAAAAGAATGAAATCTTGCCATTTGTAACAACATGGATGGACCTGAGGGCATTATGCTAAGTGAAAATAGGTCAGACAGAGAAAGACAAATACCGTATGATCTCACTCATGTATGGAATCTTAAAAAAAAAAAGAAAAACAAGTAAAGAAAAAACAACTAAATTTATAGGTACAAAGAACAGAAACAGATTGGTGGTTGCCAGAGGTCAGAGTTTGAGGGGAGGGTGGGAGAAATGGGTAAAGGGAGTCAAAAGGTACAAACCTTCAGTTACAGAATAAGTCATGGATGTAATGTACAGCATGATGCGATAGTTAATAATATTGTATTGCATATTTGAAAGCTGCTAAGAGAATAAATCTAAAAAGTTCTCATCACAAAAAATTTTTTTAAACTATGCACGGTGACAGACGTTAAATAGACTTATTGCGGTGATCATTTCATAATACATACAAATGTTAAATCATTATGTTGTACACCCGAAACTAATAAAATGTTATATGTCAACTATACCTCAAAAAAAAATCCCATTCACAATATCATCAAAAACTATAAAATAGTTAGAAATAAATTTAACCAAGAAGGTGGAAGATCTATACACTGAAAACTATAAGATTCTGATGAAAGAAACTGAAGAAGACACATATAAATGGAAAGGTGCCCTATGATCATGGATCAGAAGAATTAAAAATGTTAAAATGTCCATACTACTGAAAAACATCTATAGATTCAATCCAAGACATATCAAAATTTCCCATGGTATTTTTCACAGAAATAGAAAAAAAAAAGCTAAAATTCATACAGACCCATAAAAGATCCCAAATAGTCAAAGCAATACTGAGAAAGAACAAAGCTGGAGGCATCACATTTCCTGATTTCAAACTATATTAAAAGCTATAGTGATAAAAACAGAACGGCACTGACATAAATAGAGGCACACAGACCAATGGAACAGAATCGAGAACCCAGAAATAAACCATAGCATATACAGTCAACTAATATTTGACAAGGGAGCCAAGAATGCTCAATGAGGAACAGGTAATCTCTTCAGTAAAAGATGTAGGGAAAACTGGATAACCCTATGAAGAATAAAATTGGACCCCTATCTTATACCACTCACAAAAATTAACTCAAAATCAATGAAAGATTTAAATATAAGATATGAAACTATAAAACATCTAAAGGAAAACAAGAGAAAAATCTCCTTGACATTAATCTTGGCAATAATTTTTTGGATATGACACCAAAAGTACAAGCAACAAAAATAAATAAGTGGAGGGCTTCCCTGGTGGCGCAGTGGTTGAGAGTCCCCCTGCCAATGCAGGGGACACGGGTTCATGCCCTGGTCCGGGAGGATCCCACATGCCACGGAGCGGCTGGGCCTGTGAGCCATGGCTGCTGAGCCTGTGCTCCGCAATGGGAGAGGCCACAACAGTGAGAGGCCCGCGTACCACAAAAAATAATAAACAAACAAACAAACAAACAAATAAGTGGAATATCAAGCTAAAAAGCTTCTGTGGGCTTCCCTGGTGGCACAGTGGATAAGAATCCGCCTGACAATGCAGGGGACACAGGTTCGAGCTCTGGTCCGGGAAGATCCCACATGCTGTGGAGCAACTAAGCCCGTGCACCACAACTACTGAGCCTGCACTCTAGAGCCTGTGAGACACAACTACTGAAGCCCATGCACCTAGAGCCCATGCTCCGCAACAAGAGAAGCCACTGCAATGAGAAGCCTGCGCACTGCAACGAAGAGTAACCCCTGCTTGCTGCAACTAGAGAAAGCCTTCATGCAGCAACAAAGACCCAATGCAGCCAAAAATAAATAAAAACAAAATAAATGTATATATATATATTTAAAAAAGCTTCTGCACAGCAAAAGAAACAATAACAAAATGAAAAGGCAATCTATGGAATGGGAGAAAATATCTGCAAACCATATATTTGATACTGAAAATATACAAAGAACTCATGGCTATAATCAAAAAATCAAGAAATAACAAGTGTTGATGAGGATGTGGAGAAAAGTAAACCCTGTACACTGTTGGTAGAGCTATAAACTGGGACAGCCACTATGGAAAACAGTATGAAGTTTCCTCAAAAAATTAAAACTAGAACTACCATATGATCCAGGAATTCCACTTCTGGGTATAAATCCAAAGGAAATGAAATCACTATCTCAAAGAAATAATGGATAAAGATGTGGTATATATATATTATATAATATTATATATATATAATAGAATATTATTCTATTATATATATAATTCTATTATATATATTATTCTATTATATATTATTATATTATTCTATTATATAAATTATATATATTATTTTATATTATTATTCTATAATACCATGAGACAATATGAATGTACCTTGAGGGCATTATGCTAAGTGAAATAAGTCAGAGACCGATAAATACTATGTGATATCACTTATACGTGGAATCTAAAAAAGCTGAACTCACAGAAACAGACAGTAGAATGATGGTTGCCAGGGGCTAGGGGAAAATGGGGAGATGTTGGTCAAAGAGTACAAACTTCCAAGTTATAAGATGAATAAATTCTTGGGATCTAATGTACAGCACGGGGACTATAATTAACAACATTGTATTATATACTTGAGAGCTGCTAAGAGAATAGATCTTAAATGTTCTTAGCACAATAAAGAAATAATTATCTGAGGTGATGAAGGGGTTAACTAACCCTACTGCAGTAATCATTTCAAAACATTTAAGTGTATCATATCATCACACTGTATAGTGTTATATTTCAAATATATCTCAATACAGCTGGGAAAAAATAATTACAGTTTAAAAAATTATATTAAGTGCTAGTAAAAAAAAAAAAAGTAGAATCATTACTGCCCTTCTAGTACTCAAGGGGAAAAAAAGTTTCAAAAAAGTTAATCTAAAAGAAATCATACGATATTCTAGAAGTGCTCGTGTTCATGAACTGCATGCAGTACTTAGGAGCCTGAGCCTCCCCTGGAGGGAATCTGCATTTCTAGGACTATAACCAAGTAACTGGGCATATGGGATGAATGGCTACCACGGAGTCAGAGCTGTTCACATCAGCAAGTGATACTGTGATATCACTTCCAGTTTCCCCAACAAGACGAGTTTAGTGCCTAAATCTGGAGCTGTCTTAAGGATACAATCTAGTCTCAATTCATTTTAAAAATGTAAGCTCCAAAAAAAAATTTTATCTTCCTGGGTTAGTTTCTCACTTCCCAGCTCTGCCTTGGTCTTTTAAAAAACATATACAGTAACAGTTAATAAGAGAGATTATTACAATCATGGCACTGTGCTAAATGCTTTATGTAATCTCAATAATTCTATGAGGTAGGCAGTATTATTACTCTAATTTTACAAATGAGGAAACTTCATCACAGATAGGTTACTAAATTGCTCTAGGTCACAAAGTTAAAAGACCTATTTAATCTTAACCAAAAGCCATGGTGAAACATGAGGCTTTAGACAGTGATAAACCATAAGATTTAAAGGGTTTATAATCTCTAAATGTTTCTTATAAGCCTAAAAATCTTATTAGATTTACTCCCTAGAACAAAGCAGGGCCTCAGGCAAGTTTGGGGCCATGTTGTCTGTACTAGTGCTCTGAAAAAATGAAAGAGAAGAACTTAAACAGAGGTAGGGTGATGCTGAGGATAGCCCACAGAATTTCCACTGTCTTGAGAGGCATTCTGGAGTATGGGATGAGTAATTCACAGAGCTACAAGGTTGAAAAGCCCTCTGAATGAAGATATCATAATATACATCTTATGCTATAGATAGCAAAAAGCCTTTATTCTACAGGTTCAAGTCTTCAAACTTTGGCTTGGCATATAGCAAGCTAATAGTAAAACATGTATATTCGGAAGAAATTCAGGTGCAGAAAAAAGCTTTCACATAAGCAAGATTAGCCAAAACAAACTAAAAAAATTCTCATTTGCTACTGATAACACAAGGAGATATTAAAACTCAGCTTAGTGGTAATATTTAATATCTATAAGATAATCTCTTCAGCAAAAAAAAATTAATTATACAAAACTTGAACACATAACAACAGTGTAGGAGAAAGAAGAACTTAGTATGACTAAAACCATTTAACCTCTCTTTATTATACGGAATAATAACACATATATATCTTCCATACATAAATGGAAGAATCAAAAAGAACATTGTCTCACAAAACCACTGTGAGATAAAAAAAATGTAAAAATGATTAATTACAGAATGAAAAAAGTGTTTTTAAGGAGGAAAGCTAATTCAAAAGTGAGATATATTATCTGATGAAACCTCAAAAAATACCTTCACTGCACACAGGAATTCTATTTGTATGTAAAAAACCAATCCTTGGGCTTCTCTGGTGGCGCAGTGGTTGGGAGTCCGCCTGCCAATGCAGGGGATGCAGGTTCATGCCCCAGTCCGGGAAGATCCCACATGCCGCGGAGTGGCTGGGCCCGTGAGCCATGGCCGCTGAGCCTGTGCGTCCGGAGCCTGTGCTCCGCAACGGGAGAGGCCACAGCAGTGAGAGGCCCGCGTACCGCAAAAAAACAAACAAAAAAAACAAACAAAAAAACCAACCCTTTTGAACTCTGCAAGTTAGCTTTTCTTTTTCTTTTTAAAAAGTATTTTGAATTGTCATTAGCTAGCTTTAATATACTTAAATATTATATTAAAATAATAACCCATTTATACACTCTGAGAATAGAGAGACACAGCCTTTTGGAGTCAGACGTAACTTGGACCTAAACTCCAGATCTGCATTTACTAAGATATATGATTTGGGGCAAGTTAATTTACCTAGCTGGCCCTCAGTTTTACCATCTATAATCTGGGATTAAAAATAAACCTCCAGTTATGAAGACAAAATGAGAATTTAACTGCAGTGTTTGGTACTTAGTAAGCCTCAATAAACATTATCCATCTCCACCTCCAACCAAAAAAACAAAAAAAGATTTTTATTAACAATCTTTCCAGATAGCAAATTTCCCTAAATGTCATTCATCCTTGTGGCCTTACCTTTAATACTCCTCTATCTTTTTTGGAGGTAATATCCTCTCCCTGTTCAGCAACAGCTGCTGCGGGGCTTTCTCCATTGTTGTGGGCAGCTTCATCAGTAGTCATTGTCTTTTATAAGTAGACAACCTGCTGAGAAGAAACATATTTTAGCTAGGAAAAGTATCACTTCTTTATACATCTTAAATGCCCCTAGGAACTGAGCTTTACCTGACCCAAGATTTACTAAGGGCCAATAAGGTTAAACACTGGAAAGGAAAATAAAAACATTTGCTATGAGCATGTATTGATGTTGTGAGGCATGTAAATGAAACATCATCCAACTCTTCAATTTCCCATCCAGCTCTGATCCCAAATTAGAGAGCAGAACAAGTCAGGTTTGATAGTGATTATATTCCTTAGCATGATTACACATTGAGAAGTAGTCCTTGCAGAACTCTGAAAACGTCCTTTTCCTACAGCCATATTCTTGACAGAGAATTAAGTAAGAACTTATCAGGTGATCTGATAAAAGAAATGACAATATATCACAGTGGAAAGCAGGACACAGACCCCAGTCTGTGTCCTAGCTCCAGCAATATCTGTTTGACATTTGCAAACTTAAAGTCATTGAGCCTCAGTTTCACATCTGTAAAATGGATGGAGTTTTTGTTCATAGAGTTACTGTGAGGCATTAATGAGATAACAAATGTTAAGAGATTAGCAAAAAGTCATAACTTAAAAATGTAAACATTTATCATGATTATTACTGGGTCTTTTACAGAGCCACATTTTTCATTTCCTTCTCAAAAGTTCCTTTGGAATGAGGTTCTTCCCTACCATGGCATTCCAGGCCCTCCACAACATGATCCTTACCTATCTTTCAGGTCTAGCTTCCACTACTTTCTTTCATGCAGCTCAAGCTCTAGCCAAACCAGACCAATTCTTCTCCCATAACAAGTCCCGTGCTTTCTCATCTCCATGCTCTTGGTCACTCTTTTTTAAAATCCCCATTCTTGGGCTTCCCTGGTGGCACAGTGGATAAGAATCCTCCTGCCAATGCAGGGGACACGGGTTCAAGCCCTGGTCCACATGCCGCGGAGCAACAAAGCCTGTGCACCACAACTACTGACCCTGTACTCTAGAGCCCGCGAGCCACAACTACTGAAGCCCGCGCGCCTAGAGTCCGTGAGCCACAACTACTGAAGACTGCGTGCCTAGAGCCCGGGCTCCGCAACAAGAGAAGCCACCGCAATGAGAAGCCTGTGCACCTCAAAGAAGAGTAGCCCCACTCGTCGCAACTAGAGAAAGCCCGCATGCAGCAATGAAGACCCAACACAGCCAAAAATAAATAAAAATTTAAAAAAATTAAAGAAAAATAAAATCCCCATTTTTCCCACTCACATGCTACCTCCATCTTACCAAACTTGACCTTCTATTTTGCAGTTGTCTGCCCCTTTCTGTACTTCCTTAGCTCTCCCCTTGATTTGTTGTCTATAATACATTCGTAAGACAACACACTTGTATTTGAAAGATCCTTGAGAGCAGGGCCATGCTTTATCCATATTTAGATTCCTTAGAATGCCTCTACCTTTTAGACTGGAATGACAGAAAGATCAAGGAATCTGGAGCTCCTTACAAGCTGTTTAATGTGCTTACTTTAACTTCTCTAAGATTTTTTTCCCTACCCATGTAATCAGAATAAAAATAATATCTACTTTCACAGAGTGATCTTCTGGATTAAATAGTATAATGTGTATGTTAAAAGTATACTATTCCAATGTTAACTCTTATTATTATCATCAGTCACCTAAATGACAGACACTTTTCATGCAAGGCAAATACCAACAGGCTAATCAACAAGACAAAACAAAACACACCTTGCTGGCTGCTGCCATGGTGAATTCCATACTGCTCTCCTGGCTGAGCAGGGGAAGACAAGAATTAATCACTTCTACAGCTATTCAGTATTAGGCTAATAATGGACATAAGGCTCCCTAAGCCATCTGTGGGATCCTCTTGCCTACACAGTTAAAAAGTGCTATTTTACACTTGTGAAAAATGTCTTACTGATACAACTGATAATTAGACAACTAAATATATTTGATATAGTGTTTTAAATCATTTCCAATTGACCTAAATTTACTTCAGTGTCAACAAAGACACAAATCAAATTTTGCTGTGCCCCCAAATCTTCAAAGAGAACACCAAAAACCAGGGGTTTAGCCCTTTGCTTTATTTTCTAGTACACTTTATGCCAAACACAAAAGATCCAAATGCTTGGCTCGGGATAAGGGAAAGGCCAGAACAAAGCGTTCTCAAACAAACAACAACAAAAATTAAGTACCTACTTGTTGTGTGATGCTGGGCAAGATAATTAGGAAAATTAGATGAACAGCGTTTGTTCCTAAATTCTAGTAACCTACCACTTATAAAACACTCTCTGATGCATAGAAATTTGCAGGAGCCACCTCAAAAACAGAGGGATAAGATCTGGAGGTGTTGGACCATATCCCTGGAAAAATACATACACGCAAAAAAATTTCCTGGTGCTTTACTACATAGACATCCATTAGTAAACCCCTGGGGAAACCCTGGAGTAAATCAATAAACAAATTAAAACTGCCAAATGAAAGGTTATTAGGGAACAGGACAGCTGCAAGGTCTCAAAACATGAACCTACAGATTACTTATTAAAAAAGGAAAAAGGGCTTTCCAGTGGAGTGATCTGACAAACCTCCCCCTTCACACAAGTGATCTGCATAATGACCAAACTCTGCATCTTCTATATTAACACAAACCAATATCAGTGTGCCTCCTGATGTGATGTAATGGGAAGTATACATGTGGTATTCTTACCAAAAACATTTAACCTGAAACTAATCAAGAAGAAAAGACAAAATTAGGTTGTGCAACATTCTACAACTGGCCTAGACTCCTCAAAATGTTAATGTTATAAAAGACAAAAAAAGTTAAAAAAAAAAAGAAAAGGGGCCTGTTCTGGTTTAAAAAAGACTAAAGAGACACAGCCACCAAACGCAGTGTGTGATTCTTGGCTGGATCCTGGATTAGGGGGAATAAAAATTTATAAAAGCACATTTTTGTGAGAATTAGGAAAATTTAGAAAAACAGACCATACATTACCTTATTATTACTGTATAATGTTAGCCTTCTGGAGTGTGATATAGCATTGTGGTTTTATACAGAATAATATCCTCATTCTTAGGAGACACATGCTGAAGTATTTAGGGGGTGAGGTGCCATGATGTCTGCCACTTACTTTCAAATCATTTGAGAGAGAGCATGTGTGAGCACAAATTAACACCAAAAGCTAAAAACAGAGCATTCAGAAAGCATGACTACAACACATCCAAAGGCAATGCCTTTCTTCTGAATGTTTGTCATTTGTAGATCAGCTAAACTTTTAAATGAAAATACTGTCAATCAAAAAACATTTTCTTTTGTTCTAACCCTCCCCTTTGGAATCAATGGCTTGCTAAAATGTAAATAAATAGGGAACTTGTATAAGTTTATTTGCAAGCCATTGTTTCCAATGAGATATACATCTCATTTGATAAAGGAATTTGCTTTTCATTTTTGGTTCTAACACTTGAAGGGATACAAATAATCTTTGTAATCTCAGAACGATTCTGACTAGTATGGAGTCCATGTGAAAAGAGGTAGCACAAATTAAATTAATTAAAACGCAATGATAAAAATAACACTAAAACTCTGTTGAACTTTCAAAGGCCGATAAATCTGGAAGAATAAAGAAATAAACTGAACATTCCAAGTACTTCCCCTTAATTCCAGTTATACCATTTGGGGTATAGATTTTTGTAAGTAAACAAAACAAATAAAGAAAAACGTCTTCCTTGATCTAATGTTACATGAAAAAAAGGCTGTAAGAACAGATAATTCCTAAAAACCTGTAAGACACACTAAGAAAATTTCACGTTTTTCATGAGAGCCTTTTCTTCGTTCCCCTACCCTAGGTTTATTCTGGATTTAAAATCACTCTGTAGCTATGGATATTAATCTATGATAAAGCTCACTGTCCTGAACTGTCCAAAGGGGGAAATTGCTGCCCAGAGCCTCAGAGAGGGAACACACAGTTCGTTCTGTTATGGACATGCCAGATAAGCATGCACTCTCCAAAGTGCTGGTCAGCAAACACCTGAGACATCACAGAAAAATGAGACTAAGCTTAAAATTTCATCAACAGTGTACTGAAAACTTCAGTTAACATAACTAAATTGTCATATTCCCCCAAATGAGAAATCATTTTAAAGGTTTATCCACTAATTAACCATGTATATTACCTACTGTTGTAGTTGTTCTCTTTGTTAAAATATAGATATCTTTTTTTTTTTTTTAGACTTGCAAAAAAGTTTATTAGAAGAGAAGACATATCAAATTGATTCTGAAGAGAGAGCGTCTATTGATATAGTATGCTCTGAAGGACAGAACAGTAATTCAGCTGAACAGGATTCATATAGCAGCTTTCAGGTTTATCACAGTCAATTAAATATGTCCCATCAGTTTAGTCATTTTAATGTTCTCACTCATCAGACATTTTTGGGGACACCATATGCCCTTTCATCAAGTCAGTCTCAAGAAAGTGAAAATTACTTTTTATCTGCTTATACTCAAAACTTGGATAGAGAGAAATCTCCATCTCCATTAAGTTGTTGGAAAAGTGATTCTTCCAGGCCGTTTTCAAAAGAGAAATAATTACAGTAACTTTTTTTTAAAAAGTAGGTTGTTATGGACTTTTTCTGTTTCTTAAAAGTGAATTAAAAATTTATATTTCTTTCTCTAAACAAAAGGTTTCTTTTCCTTTCGCAAATGTTTTTTTCCTCTTATTTAAATCATGATGGCCTGTAACAGTTGAAGCATCTGAAAATTGAAATAAATATATATATTTTTAACATATATTGTACTTGAATTATCTCAAAAATATAGATATCTTGTATCACAGATGATCCTACTGTCTAACAGAAGAGTTTTCAGAAAGAAGACAAAAAAGAATATAGGAACTGGCTACTTTGTTAGAAACACAGAAAATTACAAAATTACAGCAGCACTCTTTCTAAGTACCATAGATGTCTGGGCCATAAAGGCTTTCAGTCTCCTAAAACTAAAACACAAAAGAAAGAGAGAAAACACAAGGAAAGGCTTGTAACTGAATGCAGTATAAGTGCATCCTAATTTCAAAAATATTCATGTAAGGACGAACTGGAAAGCCCTCCTTTACTTTCAACCCCAGGCCTCTATCAAACATTCAAGTCCACTTAACACAGGAATGTCAGGAGTAGTTATCTATTTGTAAGCAAGACACACACAAAAGAGATATATACATGCATGCAGAGGAAACGAGATCAAATATAAAGACAGACTGTATGTCTATATGAAACTGCACACTGTATTTATTCACCTACTTTCCCCCAGTTAATTTGCTTCCTCCACACTGGGGTGTGGAACAGGGAGATGATGAACAACGCTCTTATATATGCTCATACATTTACTTTTTCTCCTTTAAAAAACAAACCTGCAAGAAGATATACAAAGAGCCAATAAGCATGTGAAAAGATGTTCAACATCCTTATTCATAAGGGAAATGCAAGTCAAAATCACAATGAGATACCACTTCACACTCATGAGGATGGCTATTATCAAAAAAGGAAAAATGACAGGTGCTGGTGAAGATGTAGAGAAATCAGAAGCCTCATGCACTGCTGGTAGTAATGTAAAATGGTGCAGCCTCTGTGAAAAGGTTTGGTGTTTCCTCAAAATATTAAACACAGAATCACCATATGATCCAGCTATTCCACTCCTAGGTATGTATCCCAAAGAAGCAAAACCAGAGACTCAAAAAGATACAGTAGTAGTATTCACAAAAGCCAAAAGGTGGAAAAAATCCAAGTGTCCATAAACAAAATATGGTATGTGTGCAATATGTATTATATGTTATTATTAAAATGAATATTATTCCATAAAAAGGAATGAAATTCTGATACATGCTACAACATGGATGAACTTGAAAACATTAAGTGAAATAAGCAAGACACAAAAGGACAAATATTGTATGATTCTACTTATATGAGGTACTTAGAATAGGCAATATAGAGACAGGGACTTCCCTGGTGGCACAGTGGGTAAGACTCCACGCTCCCAATGCAGGGGGCCCAGGTTCGATCCCTGGTCAGGGAACTAGGTCACACATGCATGCCGCCACTAAGAGTTTGCATGCCACAACTAAGGAGCCTGCCTGCCGCAACTAACACCCTGCAAAACCAGTCAACCAACCAACCAAATAAATAAATAAATATTTTTAAAAAATTTATAGACACAGAAAGTAGAATAGAGATTACCAGGGGCTGAGGGGAGCAGAGAATAGAGGGTGGTTGTTTAATGGATATAGAGTGTCTTTTTGGGAAATGAAAAAGTTCTGGAGTAGAGTGGTGATAACTGCACAACAATGTGAATGTACTTAATGCCACTGCACTGTACATTTAACCATGGTTCTCTCTTTAGCTCTCCTAACTTCCCCTTAATTGAGAATACCTTCTGTATTTCCAGTGCAATCCCAAAGTTCTGAGTCGAGCCTCCAGAAGTGATTATTGTATCAGTTCTTCGGGGACCAAAGACTCTGGGATGTCCAATCATGAAGACTGGGGAGGAAGGAGAATCCTAAATGGAGGTACCCCTTGATTGCTACAAATTATCTCCTCCTTTATTGTCTCTCTAAGATACATACAATGCTTTGGTAAACTCATTTTCCTTCTCAGTAATTAGTGAAGCAAAGCAAAGTTAATAGACCAAATTTACCATTACTCCTGTCACTAACCCTGTTTACTTGGATGAATTACTGTTCTTAAATAAGCAGGAGGCAAAGAGTTATATTAGCATTAAAACAAAACAAAAAAAGGTCTAGAAAATATCAGACCATCCAAATGCCAAGGGCTGAAAGACTAAGGGATCAACTTCCCCTACAATGGCATTGGAGCGACAGAAAAATTTGCAAAGCCCTGAGCTTGAAAACAAGAAAAGGTGTATCACTGAACTAGAAAACAGATGAGATCAGCCAGAAGGAGAGAACAAAGAAGAGCAAATTGCCTTCTAAACACCGACTGTAAGAACAGCTCTTCCAAAGGGAGCCTGGTCAGCATCACAAAGAGCAGAGAAATTAAGTAGAGCCCCACCTGGGGGACAGAGCAGAGGCTGTGTTCAGATCAGTTAGGCCAGGTAGGTTTCCCTCCCTCCCGAATGCACAAGGTGGCTCCCATTTTTTTCTATGAACATGTAAGAATTTTCTTTACTCCTGGGGTTCGGATGTATCACCAGAATATACGCATTATAAAACTTCTTTCCTTCATTCCTGCAGGGGCCTTAACATCCTGGTCCTTAAATGCTGAAGACAAGTCTTTGAGGATCTCAGGAAAGTTCCTACTAATATTTCTTTTCCTGCACTGTCTGTCCTCTGATTCTAGAAGTCTTATTAGACAGACTTTGGGCATCTTAGTTCTATCCTTCAGGTCTCCTAAACATGTTTCTGGGATAAATATTAGAATTACCTGAGGGAGATGCAAGAGGGAGGGGATCTGGGGATATATGTATGCATATAGCTGATTCACTTTGTTATACAGCAGAAACTAACACAACATTGTAAAGCAATTATACTCTAATAAAGATGTTAAAAAAAAACAAAACAATAAAGTACAGCAAAGAACCAAGGGAAAAAAAAAAAGAATTACCTGAGAAGCTTTAAAAAGCCACTGATGCCTGGACCCACTCCCAGAGAGTCTGGATTTAACTGGTCTGTGGTCAGGACATCAGTGTTTTTAAAAAGCATCTCAGATGATTCTAATGTGCACACAGGGTCCAGAAACCACCTCAATTCCATCTTTGCCTTTTTGCTCTATATTCTAAGAGATCTCCTTTGATGGAATTTCTAGATCACCATTTGGTTGTCAGCTATGCCCACTGTGTCATTTAATTTGTTCAAAGTATTTTTTAAAATACTTATTTCTATATACTCTCTTATTATCTGATTGCTCATTTTTTCTTAGCATGTTCTTACTTTATGGATGCAATTACCTTTCAAATATTTCTGAAGATTCTACTTAGAATAAAATGGGACATCTCCTATGAATAAGTATTTGGCTAAAAAGTTTTTTTTTTTTTTTTTTTTTTTTTTTTGCGGTATGCGGGCCTCTCACTGTTGTGGCCTCTCCCATTGCGGAGCACAGGCTCCGGATGCGCAGGCCTAGCGGCCATGGCTCACGGGCTTAGTTGCTCCACGGCATGTGGGATCTTCCCGGACCAGGGCACGAACCCGTGTCTCCTGCATCTGCAGGCGGATTCTCAACCACTGCGCCACCAGGGAAGCCCTAAAAAGTTTTTAAGGGAAAAAAAAAATGCTGATTTTATGTATCCCCTAGCATCTCCCAAAGGCACTGGGCAGTGGTAAAGGTTGAGAAGTTAAGAAATGGAAAGGAGAGAAAGGTAGCATACTGTGAGTGTAAAGTTAAGTATAAGGGGAATGTATAAGACGCAAAATGTGAGAATTTTGAGACTTTTACTAGGCTTACAAAGGGAAACAGTAAAATGCTTTGGTGGAAAGGGGAGTGGAGAGCAAAGGCTTAAGAACAAGAAAGAACTTGACAAGCTTAAATACACAGGGAACGAGTCACAGGGAAACAAAAAAAGTAATGATTCAAGAGTAGGAAGAACAAAGGCATAGATTTGTTCATCAATTAAACATTTATAGACTGCTTTTTTTTCTGAATTTTATTTTACTTTTTTATACAGCAGGTTCTTATTAGTTATCCGTTTTATACATATTAGTGTATACATGTCAATCCCAATCTCCCAATTCATCCCACCACCACCGCCCCCCCCACCACTTAAGTTACAGCTACATTAATATGGCTAAATAAAAGTATTCTAAAGCTTTTTCTCAAGAGGAATGTTTAAATAAAAATTAGCAAATTCATACTATAAAAATATTATGCTGTCTTTGAAAAGGATGAGATAAATCTAAAGAGAAACACTGAGCTAAGAGTCTAAACACCAAAAACATCAAAACAACTGAACTGAGAAAGGATTTTGTAGATGACCATCCACTAAAAAAGAATACCATTGTAATAAATGAAATGTATTGTTACAATGCATAGTGCCCAGTGATGATTTGGTTCCCCCGGCTGTAAACAAAACCAACATCACTTGAGGGTGTTACAAAGGGATAATACATGTGGTACAGACAATGTGGTATACCATAATTGCTTGCAGGAACCAACCATGTTTCCCAGTTATTTATAGATTTTGGTGTGTAGAATCATTTTAGAGCACTGGCTTACAATTATGCAAATATTACATGCCAAAATGTCTTTTTCATCATTGTTCTTCCTTAGAGTTAAGACAACTAAACTCTGGAAATATTAATATGGAACAGGCAAGATCTTAGCTATTCCAGATAAGCAAGCTTCTAATAATGATATGAAAGCTGGAACAACATCCAATATGGACTATTAAGCGAATGGCAAGCTGCAGAACAATTTGTAGTATGATCCTATTTTTAGGAAGAAAATGGTGTATATTTACATATATATACAAGAAAAATATATTTAACCACCGTTAAAACAATGTTACCTCTGGAGAATGAGATTTAGGAGTTTAAGAAGGGATTTTCACTTATAAAATTTTTTATCATTTAAATAGTTTAACACTAAGTATATATTACTTCCATGATCTTTTAAAAAAACTTAGGACAAAAAGATGAAAACACTTCATGGCTGCACTCATCAGGACTTATTCTTTCTTTCTTTCTTTTTTTTTTTTTTTTTTTTTTTCTGTGGTACGCGGGCCTCTCACTGCTGTGGCCTCTCCCATTGCGGAGCGCAGGCTCCGGACGCACAGGCTCAGCGGCCATGGCCCACGGGCCCAGCCGCTCCGCACCACGTGGGATCTTCCCGGACCAGGGCACGAACCCGTGTCCCCTGCATCGGCAGGTGGACTCTCAACCACTGCGCCACCAGGGAAGCCCAGGACTTATTCTTTCTGTTCAATTTAACTCAAACATTTTGGAGTGCCTCCTATGCAGAGGAAGCAAAATCTGGTTGACCAGAGTTCGTGCTTGTGAGACATCCAGAAGGTAGTCAGAGACAAGGCCTGCGCTCAGGAGAGAACTCTGGGGGACAGTACACGTTGGGGCGTGATCAGATTCTACATGGAATTAAGATAAAAGTACACTTGCAGTTACTGCTAAGAAAGTACAACAGTGGTTCTCAAACTTTTAACATCCCAGCCCCACTTTTGATTACTAGGTCTTGTGGCAGTACAGATGAAATAATTTCCATCTCCCTGGAACTTACATTCTGGGAAGGGTAAACACAGTAGGAGTGAGCCTCCATTCATGTTTTAATAGGAAAATTAAATTTCTACCTGTGCCACAGTAGTAGATTATTAACTTGAGTTGATTCATTAGGGTCAAACAGTTTGGTTCCAAGTCTACTGGTGATTTCTAAGAACAGGCCAGCAAGGTAACATATGGCAAAGGTCTGTAAACATGGTATAGACAGAGAATGTGTCCTATTCATTTTTGAACCCCCAACACCTAGTGTAAATGGATGGCACATAAGAGGCAGTTGATAAATGCAAATGAATTGTGATTTTCAAAAGCAACTGATATAAAGATGGTAAAATAGCAGACACTACAAGGAATCAGCACTGAAATATCATTACCAGTTGACTGTATTCTTTCTCTAAATCTACTCTGAAAAATATAATCTGGAGAATTACACCATACCTAAGTGTTCAACTATGAAAGAAAAAATAATATTCTGCTCTAATCAGGGGTGGTAATCAAGAAAACCCTAGCATAATTAATACATCCCTGAAGTGCACTGTAAGTATATGTCTATGCATACATACACATAACAGGTTTATCTTATTAATTATATCAGTTTGACTTAAACACGGGCAGTCAAAAACAGAGGACAACACCTAGCTGTCAATCTCTGAGTATACACTAAATAGCAACTGGAGGAAGAGACGGCTCAGAGAGCTGGACTGCAGAAGGAAGAAACCTAGGATAAAATTTTTGTATAGTACTGCATTCCTCTTATAGTTTCATTAAAGCATTATAACATAAATTAAGCAGGTTTAAAACATGGCTTCACTCTGTTTCCCAAGGTCCATTATATGTCCAAGAGTAAAACTGCACAAGAATAAACTGCATTTTGAGTCTGTGATCAAATCCTTAAATACAGAAGGAAAAAAACACTTGGCCACCTTAAATCCCTCCACAAAAGTATGGAAGGAGGACAGGGACTGAGGAGAGAGAAGGGAAAGAGTGCTGCTCTCAAGTTTGACAACCAGAGCCTCTGCCTGGGCACTGGGTTTTGAGAACAAGGGGATGTTCCGTAACAGGAGAGACTCCTGTTTGGGGAGAAGTCTGGGGGGAAACAGAAGCTATAAGGCTGTAACACATCCTAGGCAGGAAGAAATAAGGAAAATTTATTTTTGATGTGACCCTGCCATCTCCCAAACCTCTCCATTCTGAGTTGGTACCTCCTGTGCATGCAGATCTAGTTATTGAACAGTGAAGTTTGTTAATATGACTTATTCCTTCTCCTCAGGGCCAGGGTGGGTTTGGGTTAGGACCTTCCAAAGTGACAAATTAATCTCATAAATTAATCCTGTCAACTAGATAAAGATTTGTCTACCTCCCTAAGTAAACACCCTTTTTGGAATGACTCATATATTCCATGTTTCCAGAACAAATTTCTAATTAAAGGGTATATATGATAGAGGATTGAACTGTGCCTAAATTTAAACTCAAATCTCTTTGGCCCTCACTCAGTTTCTCCATCTGTAAATTTCAGGGGGTTAAGGTTTATTCCAACTCTAATATTTAATATTTAGAATTACTTTTTAATGAATAAGTACATATTTTACCTTATAGGACAATGAAGTTTGATATGTGGAAGGGAAAACAATTCCCAAGGAACGGAAAAAGTTATTCTGGTATCAGAGTTCACTTTCTACTGTAACCCTCTGGCAAAACATTATTCTGAGGTTTATCCCCTTAGATATTTTCTACAGCTGCCACAATTGTCACCAACGTAATGGCTTAAACAATACGCACTTATTATGTTACAGTTCTGGAGGGCAGAAGTCAGAAATGGGTCTCACTGGGCTAAAATCAAGGTGTTAGCAGGGCTGCATTCCTTCTGGAGGCTCTAGGAGAGAATTTCCTTTTTTCCAGACTCTAGAGGCTGTCCACGTTCCTAGGCTCATGGCCCCCCTTCCTCCATTTTCAAAGCCAGCAATATTGTATCTCTCTGATCATTCCTCTGGCCACAGAAGGGAAAGTTCCCCTGCTTTCTCAAATTTCTTAAGAATCCCTGTGATTATGTTGGGCTCATCTGGATAATCCAGGATAATTTCCCCACCTCAAAGTCTTTAACCTTGATCATATCTGCAAAGTCCCTTCTACTCTGTAAGGTAACATATTAACAAATTTCAGGGATTAGGATGTGGGCGTCTTTGAAGGGGCCATTATTCAATACTATCTACCATAGATACCTAGTCATCCAAACAATATCATAAGAATTTCTCCCAAGGCTAGAATTCTGTTGACTTCCTCCATTTTATACTTAGGGCTCTTTCAACATTCTTTCCCCTCTCTCCTCTTATTTATCATCCAGTTGGATTACAGTGTTCTAATATGACAATACAATTAAATCTAACATTTGATCATTATTATTCTAAAAAATTCTTCAGAATTTCAGAAAGCACAAATTGGAACATTTATTCAGTTCCTCGATTTTGTAATAAGTTAAAATTATAAGTAAACTTGATATATACAATACAGGTTTTCCCACCTCATCAAATCCCATTTGGTCATTGTATTTTATCTTTTTATATGCTGTTGGAGTCAATTTGCTAAAATTTTGTTAAGAATTTTGCAACTATGTTCATGAGGGATATTGGTCTGTAACTTTCTTTTCTTGCAATGTATTTGGTTTTAGTATCAAGGCAATACCATTGTCATGGAATGAGTTAAGTATTCCCTCCATGAATTTTATGGAAGAATTTGCATAAACTTGGTATTATGACTTCCCTAAATATTTGCTAGAATTCATCAGGGAAGTCATCTGGGCCCAGAGTTTTCTTTGGGGAAATTCAATTCTTTAATAGATATAAGACTACTCAGGCTATTCATATCGTCTTGAGTGGGCATCGGTATCTTGCGTCTTCCAAAGAATCTCCCCACTTCATCTAAGAGTCTAATGTATTGATATAAAGTAATTCATATCATTCTTTTATGTATCATTTTTAAGACTATAGTATCTGCAGCTCTGTTGACTCTTTCATTCCTGATATTGATAACTTGTGTCTTCTCTTTTTCCTGATCCAACAGGATAAAGGTTTATCAGTTTTATTGGTCTTCTCAAAGAACCAGCTTTTGATTTCATTAGCTTTCTCTACTGTTTTTCTACTTCATGGTTTCGGCTTTTATCTTTAACTCATTTCTTCTGCTTACTATGGGTTTAATTTTCTCTTTTTTTTCTAGTTTCTTAAGGTAGAAGCTGAGGACAATGATGTGCAATCTTACCTTTTCTCTAATATAGGTATTTAGTGAATTTTCCCCTGGACATTACATTAGCTACCTCTCACAAATTTTGAAATGTTGCGTTTTCAATCAGTACAAAATACTTTCTAAATTAATCTTTGATTTTTTTTTTTATCCTTTGACCCATGAGTTTCTTAAAAGTATGATTCTAAATATTTAGGGGTTTTCCAGGTATCTTTCTGTTACTGATTTTAAATTAAATTCCCTTTCAGTCAGATGACATACTTTTTATGATTTAAGTAATTTTAAATTTATTGATACTATTTTATAGACCAAAATGTAACCTATATTAGTAAATGTTCTTTGTGCAATTGAACAATAAGTGTATTATGCTGTATTGGGTAGAATGTCATATAAATGTCAATTAGATCAACTGGTTGATAATCTTTAACTCTTCTAAATCATTACTAAGTTTTTGTCTACTTGTTCAATCAGTTATTGAGAAGGTATTGAAATCTCCAACTATAACTGTGGATCTATTTCTCCTTTCAGTTCTATTAATTTCTGGTTCATGTATTTCTAAACTCTGTTATTAGGTACAATACATATTTAGTACTATTAATTCAACTTGATGAACTGACCACTTTATCTTATGAAATGACTCTCTTTCTTTTTTTTTTTTTTTTTTGTGTGGTACACGGGCCTCTCCCGTTGTGGAGCGCAGGCTCAGCGGCCATGGCCCACGGGCGCAGCCGCTCCGCGGCTCGTGGGATCCTCCCGGACCGGGGCACGAACCCGTGTCCCCTGCATCGGCAGGCAGACTCTCAACCACTGCGCCACCAGGGAAGCCCAAGGCCTATTTTTAAGCTTTGTTAGAAGGGATCACAGCAGTCTATAGTTTAGGTCTACATTTGCACCACTGCTGGAGCAATACCCTCTGAGTACTCTACCCAGTGTTCTGTGACTTACGAGGTTTTTTCCTCTGGCTGGTGGGAACACAAACTATTTTTAACCCTGAAAAAGAATCAGGGATTATCCCCTCTACTCCTTTTGGGTGGTTCCTGGCTTCAGGTAGCTTCCATACAACCTAAGTACTAATCATTACTCATACGAAGACTTAAGGGAGACTGTCTGCAGACCTTTGGAGTTTCCTCCTTGTGCAGCTCTCTCTTCTCCAAACTATAGCCTTCTTGGCCTCCAGCCCTGTCTCCTCAACTAGGGAGACATGGGCTCCGCCTGGGATTCCCCTCCTTATGCAGCCTAGAAACTCTCTCCAGGCAGTAAACAAGGATAATTGTAGGGTTCATCTGTTTGTTTCTGCCTTCTTGGGAATCATTGTCCTGTGCTGCCAGTTGGTCAGTGTTCGAAACTTCATATAGTATTTCTGGGGTTTTTGTTTGTTTGTTTGTTTGTTATGTGATTGCAGCCAAGAGAGTAAATCCAATCTCTGTTATTCCACGTTGGCCAGAAGCACAAGCCCACAAGTGTATTTTTAAGCCAGAAAAAGGGAGACACAGTAAAAAGACACAAGTACTATGAATGGAATTTCAAGTGGCAAGAAAATATCTTATAAAATAAACATTATTTAGAACTAATTTTGACAGTCTGAAATTTGAAGGATATCGTTTTTCCACGACAATACAAAAGTCAAAGCCTGTAACTGACAGTAAGACATCTCTCTCCTAAAATGGCAGGTACTTGATCTTAAGACAGCAGTCAAAACTATGGTTCTGTGCATATTTCTGGAAATTTGGATAATTGTGGTATCTCATTTTTTCTTTAATCTATGTAAGAAAATGATAAGTTTAAGCCTTATAAAAATAAAAACATTATGATTTTACATTTCTAAATGCCATTAATAAATATACCACAATTTTTAAAAATCTGAGTTAAAAACTGTTTTCCCCTTCCTTTGATTAATTCAACTAAAAAAATACATTGTTAATCATCTTAATACTTCAAAGTCATAATGCTACAAAAAAGTTGGCTTGTGGTTGACACTGGTATTAACAATCTTTAGCAGGTCTATAAAACTTGCTTTTGTTTTGGAACAAACCTCAAATGGACACCTATTATATGCAAAAAATAATAATAAACTGAGATTTTAACACTGCTTCAACTGGAAAGAAAGTCCCCAAACTTTAGAACATGCACACTCTGTAGTGGTACTTACAAACAACATAGGAAGAGCAGGCTGTCACCAAGTCACATGGCTTGTTTCTCTGTGTGTCTATTTAAACTTTTAACTACGCCTAGCACCACCTGCAGATCTCTGCCCTCAGCATATGATTTCATAAGAAAACAACATATACAGCTGCAAAGAAATTGATAGAACACAACAAGGGCAGAGAAGGCCATAAAGAGCTCTGCTTGGATGACTCCCCCCCACCCCAAAATCACCTTCCATCAAAGTGACTTCTGTGGCTCAGACTGCATTATCTGGGTCCTTGCCCTCATGCTACTCAATCACAATTCTTTCCATTTCTCAATGGCAATTATACAGACTAGCCAGATTCCAAAAATTTCACCTAATGTTCTGAGGAAAGTCTTAGCGTGTGAGGGAGGGCTTTTAATGGAGAGTGAGAAGGTGAAAAAGAAACTGAAGGAAACTGGCGACAGAAAGGAGCATTCATGGAGCTGAGTGTTAAATCTGAGACTGGCTCATTCTAACCATAACGTTATGCCCCAGCTCTTCACTTTCATACATTCTTCCTGGAAAGTTAGGTAACTCTGGTTTTTAGCTACAGAGCTAAGAGCTGCCTCTTCAGTTAAAAAAAATAGTATTCTATTAGCCAAGACTTAAAATTTTAAAATTATAAATATAATATAGTTATATATTACAGAAAGTTTGAGAAATAAAGAAAGGAGAAAAGAATTCACCATAATCCCAACATTAAAATTCAGGAGGCCTTTTTTAAAAACAGACTTTATTTTAAAGAGCAGTTATAGGTTCACAGCAAACAGAATAAAATAGCCAAAACAACGTTGAAAAGAACAAAGTTGGGAGGACTCACGTCATGGTTCTAAAACTTACTACAAAGTGACAGTAATCAAGATAGTGTGGCACTAGGATGAGGACAGACACATAGATCAATGGAATAGAATTGAGAGCTGATAAATAAACTCTTACACTTATGGACAACTGATATTTGAAAAAGGTGCCAAGACAATTCAATGGGAGAAAGAACAGCCTTTTCAACAAATGGTGCTGGATCTCCATATGCAAAAGATCACAAAGTTGGACACCCTACCTCACACAATATACAAAAAGGAACTCAAAAAGGACCAAAGACCTCAGTGTAAGAGTGAAAACTACCAAACTCTTAGAAGAAAACATGGGGTAAATCTTCATTGACCTTGGATTAGGCAATGTTTCTTATGTGAAACTGAAAGCAATTTTTAAAAATTGATAAATTAGACTTCATGAAAATTAAAAACTTTTGTGCTACAACAGACACCATCAAGAAAGTGAAAACACAACACAACAGGATGGGAGAAAAATTTTGCAAATCATGTATCTGATAATGAGATTGTATCTAGAATATACTAAGAACACCTTTAACTCAATAACAGAAAATAACTCAGTTAAAAAAGGGGCAAAGGATTCAAACAGACATTTCTCCAAATAAGATTTACAAATGGCCAATAAGCACATGAAAAGATGCTCAACATCATTAGTCATTAGGGAAATGCAGATCAAAACCACAGTGCAATACTACTCCATACCCACTAGGATGGCTATTAGCAAAGAGACAGATAATAACAAGTATTGACAAAGATGTGGAGAAGGTGAAACCCTCATGCGTTGCTAGTGGAAAGGTAAAATGATACAGCTGCTTTGGAAAACAGTCTGGCAGTTCCTCTAAAAGTTAAACAGTATCATTTGATCAACAATTCCAAGAAAAATGAAAACATGTCCACACAAAAACTTGTACATGAATGTTCATAACAGCATTATTCATAACAGCTAAAGAGTAGAAACAACCCAAATGTTCATTAGTTAATGATGGATAAACAAAATGTGGTATATCCACACAGTGGAATATTATTCAGCAATGAAAAGCAATGAAGTACTAATAACATGCTACAACATGAACCATGAAATATTATGCTAAATGAAAGCCAGACACAAAATGCCATATTTTGTACAATTCCATTTATATGAAATGTCCAGAACAGGCAAATCTATAGCGACAGAAAATAGACTGGTGATCTTCTAGGGCAATGGGGATATAGAGAGTGACTGCTAACAGGTATGAGATTTCTTTGGGGGTGATAAAGTGTTCTGAAGTGGGATAATGGTAATAGTTGTATAACTCTGAATATACTGGAAACCACTGACTTGTACACTTTAAAAGGGGTGAATATTATGCTATGTGAATTTTATTTCAATAAATCTATTCTATTATCCAGCTTTCTATTATTCTATCAAATGGATGGACCATAATTAATGATATACATTGCTTCCAACTTATCTATTCTACGTAACACTGCTGTGAACAGTTTTGTGCCTAGGCTTTTACCATATCATATAATTAAGGGTATGAATTCTGTTAGTAGGAATCTTGGCTTGACAACATAGCAGCTGTACGATCTCAGGCAAGTCAGTTAACTTCTTTGTGCCTCAATTTCCCCATATATGACATGAGGTTAACAGTATTCACACCTCTTGGAATTCTGAGAATTAAATTAAGTGACGCAGGTAAAGGGCTCCGCATGGTGCCTGTCACATAGTAAACTGTCAACATTAGTGGTAGAGGTAGCTATTATAATTGTTATTCTAGTTTGTGCTATTTTCTGAAGATGACTTCCAGAAGTGATATCACCACCTCAAAAAACACGGACATTTATATGCCTGAATACATTGTGCCAAACTACATTTCAAAAGGGGTGCACCAGTTTTTGGCACTAGTAGCAAATATATGAGAGAACCAGAGTAATCATGCCATCATCAACATGATGTTATAATAAATTTGTTTTGTTAATTTAATAGGCATCTCACTTTAATTGTTCATTTTTGCTGCTTTTGGTCCTTAGCAGCTTGAAACCCAATAGTTTTCTAATTATCATATGAATCCTGCATACCTGGAGCATCTACTGAACGTGAAATCTGTACAAGACCCTATACTGGGGGCTACAATGGAAACTGAAAATGAGTAAGTCCAAGGATTTTGTGTGAGGTAAGGCAAAGAAACATTTTAATTCAAGGTAACTATGATTACTTATAACTGAGCTATGAAGTATTTATGAGGGTAGGGAAAGATAGCAGTTTATAAAGTAGAGAAAAGACGGCAGTGTTTGAGCTGGTTCTTGAAGGGTGGGCATAATTTCAACCGGCAAGGGTGTGGCAAGAGTAAAATCAAGGCTGGTAAAAGAACACAGCACATTCCAAGACTATGCGGCTTGAGTACAAAGTGGCTAGGGGAGGGAATGGTGACAGAACAAGGTACAGGGTGCTCTGGGAACACAAAGAGGACCCTCTAAAACAGAGCCAATGACCATGGGAGCTAAGGAGGAGAGTTTCTCCCAAGGCAAACAGCATGCAGAAAAACACAAAGACACAAATCATCGTGACCCATGCAGGGAACTGCACGTAATCCAATTTAGCTAAAGTGAAGTGTACATGTGGGAAGGAGGCCGATGATGCTAAATAAATAGGCAGAGGCCTGACTGTGAAGGACCCTGTGTGCCAGAATAAGGCATTTGAACTTTATTCCAAAGGAAATAGAGAACTGGAGCATTTTAAAGAAAAGAAGTGACAATCAGACTGACTTCAAAAAAATTTTTCTCTGGCAATCCTCCAAGAGCTTCCCATCTCACACAGAATAAAATCCAGTCCTTCTTATGCTTAAAACCCCACATGCCGGTCAGTGGCTATCTCTGAAATTATTTCCTATTGCTCCTCCTCTCACTCACTCTGCTTTTGTGACACTGGCTTTCTTGCTGCACCCTTCAATATATCCCTACTCAGGGCTTCTGCACTTGCTGTCCCCTCTGCCTGGAACTCTTGCCCCAAACAGCTGCACAGTTTGCTCCCTCACTTCCGTCAGGTCTCTGTTCAAACACTTTCTTATCAGAAAGGCCCTCCCTATTACCCAATATAAAAGAGCAAGAGGGCTTCCCTGGTGGCGCAGTGGTTGAGAGTCCACCTGCTGATGCAGGGGACACGGGTTCGTGCCCCGGTCCGGGAAGATCACACATGCCGCAGAGCGGCTAGGCCCGTAAGCTATGGCCGCTGAGCCTGCGTGTCTGGAGCCTGTGCTCTGCAACA
Source organism: Kogia breviceps (assembly GCF_026419965.1). Taxonomy (NCBI): domain Eukaryota; kingdom Metazoa; phylum Chordata; class Mammalia; order Artiodactyla; family Physeteridae; genus Kogia; species Kogia breviceps. The sequence continues at coordinate 69,825,190 of NC_081319.1, forward strand.
GGAGAGGCCACAACAGAGAGAGGCCCACGTACTGAAAAAAAAAAAAAAAAAAAAAGCAGAAACAATGGCAATCAATCCTACAATTTTTTCCCCTCCACTTACCACCTGGCACATGTATTTATCTGTAAGTTTCCCGTCTCTCTTTACTAGAATATAAGTTCCAGGATGGATCCTCTTAATTACCCTGATATAGGAACTGTTATTAGCGTTTCCAGATGGTGAAATTCAGGTGCATAATATTGCTAGTGCACAGTGGAACGAGGCAGAATGACTCCTGAGCCTGCACTCGAACCATTTCACACACTGACTCAAGTGAAGTTGCAGGTTCCTGGCTTTGATTCTAGATTATTTCCAGCAAATAGGCTTCATACAGACAAGCACCAAGATAGTGTACTCTAAATTCATACTATGTTCTTCTAAAAAGATATGCATTCTTATAATTTGTTATTAGCCAAGTTTCAATTGCCAGGAAACATTTTTTAAATGATCAGTTAAAATGCACAAGGTATCTGGACTTTTATCTATTCAACTATAAGCTGTACTTTTTCTTGTTTTAGACCCACAGATATTAAAAGAAGATGAAAAGATTTTATGAAACCAGAAGGAACATAGCACATGACACCAAAACTACTTTTCCAAGAGCTTTTTTCAAGTATAATAGTCAACTTTAGGAATAAAACTAACTCCATCTTTAAAATATTCACACCCAAATTTTCTGAGGTATTACACCAAAGAAAGAACATGGTGGTTACCTGGAAAACATCCAGTAAATACAGAATCATATGTACAGAAAAAGAGTGAAGGTGAGATCCCAGTAACATTGCTCCCGATTCTTTTCCTACTCCTCAGATTACCTACTTCTTCTTTCCTTGATTACTCTTTCATCCCATCTCCTATTATTGCAAGTATCTCTTTTCAAAATGCAGTTTTCAATCAACAGCTTTTCCTGTCAACCACTTCATACCAGAACTCATCCACTCTTAATTTCAAATATGGCCTCTATTAAGATAACTTCCAGATCTAGTTATAATTTCTCCCTCTTCCTTTCTCCTGTTTTTAATCTCTCCCAAATTGCCTGGCTATAGATACTCAATACTTCAGGACACTTTTATGTCCCTATTTTTTAAAGAAAATTCACTTTTTCAAAATTGGCTCCTTCTCCATTTACTTTATCATCTCTATTGTCTGGCTATTCTCCTACAACTTTAATTTTTCTCCATTTAATCAACAGGACCTGCCAACTGTTCATTGTGTTTCCTATTATCTTACTTTCCAATTCCATAGCTATCACCACATTCTGGGTTTTCTTCCTTTCCTTCCTGAGTCACCACAGCCCTCCAGCTGACCTGCCTACCTCCAGCCTACTCCCTTCTATTCATTCTGTACATACTGCCAGTAAACCTCTCTCACATGGTACACACCCCAGTTCAAGGACTTAAAATAGCTCCCCAGCATAATAAAACTAAACTTCTCAAATCAGCACTCAGGGCCTTCCACCCCTTCAGACTGTCACTCATGAATGTTTAGCTTAAACATACTAAGGAGACAAAACCCTAGAAAACAAACAACTTGATCTTCCACATCTGGATCAGTGCAATGCACACTATAGGTCTGAAGAGAGTACAGTCCACCACCTTTCACTTGACTTCAACTACTTATGTCAGGCAGTGGGAATATATGACTTAATCCATCATCTTCTGACAACTCAAATTACCATAAGGATTCATCTTCAAAAGCTGAACCCTTGTAATCCACAAAATGAAAGTATGTAGTTATTAAAAAATAACACCACATATCCTTAAATGAGAGTGAAAAGTAGTATACTATCTTTAAGGGTGAATTTTCCAACATCTATAAAAAGTGTAAGTGTAAATATCCTTTAGCCCAGCAGTAGCACTTCCGGGAAATTACCTATAGATATTCTCACAGAAGAAAACAAAATTATATGTGGAAGGAATATTAAACACAACATTGTTGTAATGGTTAAAAAAAAGGGGGGGGAACAATCGAAATTTCCTTAATTGACTATTATTATACATCTCCACAATGGAATATTATGCAGCAATTAAAAATAAAGAAGCAGGGGGCTTCCCTGGTGGCGCAGTGGTTGAGAGTCTGCCTGTCAATGCAGGGGATATGGGTTTGTGCCCCGGTCCAGGAAGATCCTACATGTCGCAGAGCAGCTAGGGCCGTGAGCCATGGCCTCTGAGCCTGTGCATCCGGAGCCTGTGTTCCACAACGGGAGATGCCACAACAGTGAGAGGCTCGCATACCAAAAAAAATAAAAAATAAAAAAATAAAGAAGCAGGACTTCCCTGGTGGCGCAGTGTTTAAGAATACACCTGCCAACACAGGGGACATGGGTCCCCTGGTCCAGGAAGATCCCACATGACACGAAGCAACTAAGCCCATGTGCCACAACTACTGAACCTGCGCTCCAGAGCCCGCGAGCCACAACTACTGAAGCCTGTGCACCTACAGCTCACGCTCCATAACAAGAGAAGCCACTGCAGTGAGAAGCTCATGCACCGCAACAAAGAGTAAAAGCCCCACTCACCGCAACTAGAGAAAGACCACACACAGCAACAAAGACCCAACACAGCCCAAAATTAATAAATAAAAAATTTAAAAATAAAAAAATAAAGAAGCAGTTATATATGAATTGATAGGGAAAGATGTTTAAGAATGGCATGAAGGTGGAAAAAGCAAGTTATACAACAGTGTGAATTACTATTCTATTTGTATGACGAAAATGCATATACTTTTGTAAATGCAAGAAAATAACTAGAAAAAATATAATAGTAGCAAATTCTGGAGAATGGGATTCAGGCGAAGAAACAAGGGATTTTTACTTTTTGTACTGTGTGTGTGCACATGTACGTACACACATACGTATCTTTTTTAAAAAATAATCAATTTATTCAATTTTCATTTTTAAAAAAGGGCAGAGCACAGCAAAGACTCTTAACTTCAGATGAATATAATTGATCTTGATTATCCACAGTGCAGGAAATATGAGTACTCAAAGTGCTTAATGAGAAACTCATCCATTCATTCAGCAACTATTTATGGAACACTTCCTATGTGTCAGGCATTGTGCCTGATGATACTGCCATAACCATGAACAAGACAGACCTAGTCCCTGCTCCATTTTTCTTGTTTCCCCTGTAAGAACCACTCTGACTTCCAGGTCTGTGTTCTCATTATGCCTATTGTGCCTACGGTTTCCCATAAAATAGATACAAATTAATAGAATAATTACATCAAACAAAAACAAAGGCTTTAAATGTTATTAACTATTTCCTTCATAATTAATTTTAAAAGTTAACAGAAACACAATTTGTGAAAGAACAACTGAACAAGGACCATTTCAAATAAACAAAATTTTAAAAGTAATTTAGATGTTAAATGAAATTTAAGGGAAATTAGCTAAGAAAACTCAAAAGAAAAAAACATTATAGGAAGTTTTTATTTTCCTCATTGATTTATATTTACTTACTAAATTCTTCTACAATAACCATGTACTATACAATAAGAAGGAAGTAAAAATTGTTCTTAAAAAGAACCTTCTGTTGCACCAACAGATAGCTACTGCCTAAAGTCCAACCCCCTAACCCATTATACCAGGCCCTTTATGGTCTGGCCTTGTAGAGACTCCTTGTTTTGTCAGCCCAGAGCCCATTGCACCCTCTGATGCAAACAGCATTCTGGGACTTTCCACTGGGGAATCACTGCTCCTCACCTCCTGGGGTGGGCCCAATCCCCAGTCTCTGCCATTCAGAGCTTTTTATCCCCTTGGCCACCCCAACAGTTCAGAGGTGAACACATGACCCTAACAGATTCAAATCCAAATCAATCCCGAAAAGAGGCTAATTTTAATGAGGCTATTAAAATGATTATAAGTGCTGACATATAATACAGCTAAATTTCCTAAAAGAACTTTGTAATAAATAGAATTCTCATTTAATGTGGTCCTTGAATATTCTGTGTGACTATAACTTCAAATCACAAAACTGGCAGTGAAAACAGTCATAACTGATCGCTTTTGTTGAAACAGAACAGCAACAAAAATACATTAGAAAATTCCCATTTCTAAAAAGCTATTAAAACTTGATGCTGTCTCAAAGAATGCTGAAACCATATAAATCACATCCTGTTAAAATAGCTAAGTATAGAAACAGTGAGAAAATACAGGTTACGCAGCATATATGTTAATCACTTATCCTCTGACAGAAATCTTTTTTTTTTTTTTTTTTTTTTGCGGTACACGGGCCTCTCACTGTTGTGGCCTCTTCTGCTGCGGAGCACAGGCTCCGGACGCGCAGGCTCAGCGGCCATGGCTCACGGGCCTAACCGCTCCGCGGCACGTGGGATCTTTCCAGACCAGGGCACGAACCCGGGTCCCCTGCATCGGCAGGCGGACTCTCAACCACTGCTCCACCAGGGAAGCCCTGACAGAAATCTTTTAAACAACGTCAAAAATAAAGCTCCTACAGGTAGTATTTCATAAGGCACCTAAAATGCCACAATCCTAAAACAAACAAAAAAACCCCCAAACCCAAGCATTTGAAATATATTTAACTTTTAAAATAATTTTTATCGGGATTTCCCTGGTGGTCCAGTGGGTAGGACTCCGAGCTCCCAATGCAAGGGGACCCAGGTTCGATCCCTGGTCGGGGAACTAGATCCCGAATGCCACAACTAAGACTGGAGCAGCCAAAATAAATAAATTAATAAATTTTTTTAAAAAAATCACCTTATTAAAAAAAATAATTTTTTATCAGTTAACCATTTTCCTTTCAACATTAAGAAAACTATAGAGTATATTAATAAATTACAGGGGAACAAACTTCAATGCAATATGAGAAAATAAAACTTAACCATTAGAATTTCCTAAGAGTGAAATGGACTGTCTTATAAAACAGGGACCTCTCCTTCCCTGGAACTAAAACTAAAACCAAAACTCTGTAGTAATTCTCTGAAAATAAGATATCCTTGAAGAATTCAACTGCTGTGCCAGCTGTTTTATTTCTTGAGACTATAGCTGAACACATATAATAATCCATTGCATTTTTTCTAGCATTGCACAATTTTCCTGGCACACAATGTGCATACTGTATTTATTATCATATTTAAGCATCTGACAGCATTGTTATAAGAATCCATAATATTATTCTCTAACTAAATGCACACATAAATTTTTCAGTCTTCAAACAGCCATGGATTTCAGTAGTTAAGCATCATATATATTTTTTCCACAAAGTCTAAATACAATACATTTCCTGAACTTTTAGCTTTCAGTTTCCTGTTCGTCAATGGCTACAATTCTAGAGGCAATACATAAACACACCCTAGCCATGGTATTTCCACTCCTGACAACAGTGGATGTGAACTTAATATGACTAAATATAACTACAGTGCATATAAATGGTATATCACAGCTAACACAGCAATAGCAGGAATTAAGCTATAAAATGGAAATATAAGTTATATTCCTTATTAAGAATTCACATAACCTCCTTTTATAACTTAAAACTCAGAAAAAGTTTCTCTCCCATGAAAAACTGATAAGCTTTCTTTATCAGACAATAACTATGAAACCCATCCTGTTTCCTTTTTTCTCCTGCTTGCCAGGAAGCTCAGAGCTAAATTTAATGTTCAAATACAGAAAATATTTTGCCTCAGATTATTGCTGTAAAGATTTCTTTCCACCCCCTCATCCTGCTCATTATTTCTCAAATGATTTATGCTTAACTTCTGACTATTTATAATGTTTCTTGCCTTTTTAGTTTTAATTACAAGCTATCAAATCTTTTCAATGAATAGAATATAGAGTATAAAGAAACAATTTAAAAGATTATATCTTTACATCACTGAATAATCTGTTAATCCAATTTATATAAAATGTAGGTCATAAAATATATATTTATTTTCCCCTTTCAAAGTTAATTGTTTCACATAATTCATGATTCACTTTTAGAAAAGTCATTGGTAAGTTTTCAAAATAAAAGACTGATAAAATGACACAAGGATCAAAACAAATTACTAAGTTAGGGACACTAGGTTAGAAGTATTAGTAATTTTTAAATGTTTTTAATTTACTAACAAAACTGGTTATTTTATTTCATAAAAAATTAACTCACATAAAGTGTACTAAAATCTTATTTACTATTATCAGTATTTTAGATGCAAAATAGACAACAGGTATAAAAATATTTAAATAGCCTAGGAATCTTAAGAAAAGAGGGAAACTTGGTCACACGTGTTTAGAAACTATAGACACACACACATATGAAAATATTCAGTGTATGGTAATACCAAAAAGTTTGTTAAGTGGAGATAAAATGAGATATTAAGAAAATGAACAAAAACAACACGAAGACAAAAAGAAACTACAACCCAAACTGACAAATCCAGCCTAAAACTAAACAAAAATATACCATGAATTAAACAGAAAACCTAAGCATAGTCATATTAAACATGGAAAAGAGAAATGAACACATTTTGTAACAAAGACTATGGTCTACAAGAATGCATAATATTAAAGCTCTTCACTTTTAGAAGCCATAAATAAAAAAATAGAAAATGATAATAAAAGGAAGAAGACAGCCAAATAATTTATATAAAAATTACAAAAACCAATTGTTCCTTTCTCTCTCAACATATGAGAATTCTAAGACATACCCAAAGAAGTTAAATTACAAAAAAGTTAATATTCTAAGGATGAAGTTAACAGCAAAATATATTACTATATAAATTACTATATAATTTATATAGTATTATATACTATACAGCACAGTATATAGTATTAATATATACTATATTTATGTTATATATATAACATATATAATACAGTATTATATATAGTATATATAACATAGTTATACAGAGTAGAATTTATAATACTATTACTGTATAAATTTACAAGGAAAGGCTAGTAAACACTCATAAAATATAGCTTAACAGACTTCTTTCAAACAACAATAATACAGTTCAACATTAAAAAAATTTAAAAACAGAAACAAACTCCTATATATTATCTGAAGAAAGGGGCTGAGAGAAACACACACACACACACACACACACACACACACACACACACACACAGCCCTCAAAAAAGAAATCTAAAATTTAATTTTGAAGCATTTCTCTTCCCCCCTAATAGCATAAATAGAAGTTAAAATTTGTTATAAAGAGTAATCATCTAAATACAAAACAAGTCACAGATCATAAGAGAAAAAAATCCCTTCTCCCTTCAGAAAAATGAAGACAGGAAAAAGAAACCAAACCATGGGGAATACAACTAAGTCATCTGATACAAAGCACTGAGGACATGGACAAAATTCTTTTGTATAGATATTTGTGTATTATACAATTCAACTTCACAGTGTTTGAAAATGATAAAGAAAAATTAGTATTTCAGTAAAAATGAATCCAGTTAGAAGTCTTTTTTTCTTTTTTTTTTTTTTTTTAAGGAATATGGCAGGATGAGCAGAGAGGTCTAGGGTATTTTTATGTAACCCATGGCACTTTTTCTTTCTTTAATCATGGGAAAGAATATAGAACCTGAAAAGATTACCAGCTGTGAGATAATTTTATGACAAAATTATGCTTAAAGTGACTAAAGAGTATTTGTACGTCACACAAATTTTCAAAATGCAGGGAAAGCATCTTGTCAAATTTAAAACAAGATATTTCAAGGGAAGAAAAGTAGTGTGACAGTGATTTGGAGATGAGAAACTGACATTAATGAGAAAAAATTACGTGCTCTGTAAAAAGGGAAGGGAGTACTTACTGAGCAACTAGAGTATCCAGACACTAAGCTTAGGGCTTTATAAAAGACATTCTATCACATTGCATCTAGGTAGGAAAACAATATAGAAGAAAACAATGCTTAAGTAAGTTTCTCACCATTATGTGTGGCATATGGTAAAATGTAAGAGACGAAAGAAGATGTAAACTTGGAGACTACTGTACTAGTAGAAGTACACGGCTGGGGGCTGCGAGGTGAAAGTATGATAGTTCCCAACTTTTCATGCTAATTTTACTGGACTATCAACCACTCTGTTAAAGAACCTGTGTTCCACCATGATAGAAACAGAAGTCCACTTTTTTTGAGAATAATATTTATGTTTACAACACTATTATATTTATAATTTACAACTCTAAAAATAAAAGAAAGAAACCATTTTGTTCCTAAAGCAGATTTTGGAGCCTTGGTTTAATTTATTTTTTATTTTATTTTTTAAAATAAATTTATTTTATTTATTTTTGGCTGCCTTGGGTCTTCGTTGCTGCACGCAGGTTTCCTTTAGTTGCGGTGAGCAGGGGCTACTCTTCCTTGCAGTGCGCAGGCTTCTCATTGCAGTGGCTTCTCTTGTTGCGGAACACGAGCTGTAGGTGCACAGGCTTCAGTAATTGTGGCACACAGGCTGAGCTGCTCCGTGGCATGTGGGATCTTCCCAGACCAGGGATCGAACCAGTGTCCCCTGCAATGGCAGGCGGATTCTTAACTACTGTGCCACCAGGGAAGCCCTGGAGCCTTGGTTTTAAATATTACTTTAAGAATAGTAATGCCTGTCCAAGAAGTGTGATCATGGGCTTCTCATTAAGAATAGAGTGAATTATTACCACATTATTCCTGGCAGTAAAATTATTTCTTACCTTGGTGTTTGATAGCTGTTAGTAGAAAGATTATTGGTAGTACTACTGTAATTCCCACCCAGATGGTTAAGAATCATACTAGGATGACAGTAAAAAAGCAGCCCTAGTTTAGCTCTAAAAGGTACAAGCCACTAATTAATTAGCTGTGGATCCTGACTTTACTTCCTCTGGACCTCAACTTCCTCATCTGTACAATAAGACTGCTTGACTAGAGCATACTTCCCTACCTTCCTCCCCCTTTTTCCCTCTCCCTGGCCCTTTCTACTTTATGACTTCGGTGGTTTAGGATCTAGACTGGGATTTTTGAGGACAGAGAGGAAAACAGCAGAAATCCACTAAACTCTGGAGAAAAGGAATAAGAATTATGTAAACAACTAGACTATGGAGAGAAAAAGAGAAAGCCCAAAATACATGTTTACAAAAACAAATGGACAAATTAAAGAGGCATAATGGTTCAGAATAGAGGATCATGAGCTTCATTGTCAAAATTAGTATGATAGTAGTTTCAGTTATACTGACATCAGGAAAGATAGTGAGAAATGCTAGAGATACAGACTTAGAAATGTTATTTGTAACACACAAGAATGCTTTAAAAATAACCCAAGAAATCTTCCCAAGTTCCCCCAGTCCATATGGAAAAGATGCCATACTCCCTGGCTTAATCATTCATAATTCTGCCCTAACATAATCACTCACTATTTTCCAACAGGTTATTCCCTCCAGTTCATTTGGCTTCATCATTTCACACAAACCTATGATATCTCCCCTTCATTGTCACTCAGTGTTCTGTCAAATGCTTTCTCCCTTCTTTCAATTTATAATAACAATTTATCATGCTCTAACCATGTTTGAGGCACCATTCTAAGCACCTGACATGTATTAACTCATTTAATTCTCTCAACAGTCCTAGGAAGGAGGTCAAGTAACTTGCTAAAGATTAAACAGTAGCAGAGTCAGGATTCCAACACAGATAAAATGGCTCCAAGGAGCCTGTCCTCCTAACTTGCTAACTAGTCCTACAAGGCTTAGGTGGAGTTCTGTCACCTTCCTGAAGTTCTCACCTTCTTAGCAATTATTCCTGCCTCTTGAGACCTTAAGTAAACCACTCCTTTGTCACTTACCACAAGACCTAGGTTGTTATTTATCTTTTGTGCACATGTTCTATCTTTTCTAAGGACAGGATTTTGTCTTATTTATTCTGTAACAACACTGCTTAGAACCTAACAGAACTTATCATCTGGAACACAAAAGTGCTTATTAATGAAACTATAATAGCATTTAATATTTATTGAAGACATATGCCAGGTTCTGGGCTAAGTACTTTATATGTATTGTCTCATTTATTCCTCACAACCCTTAGGTAGGTATTAATACTGCCTGGACCTCCCATTATTACAGATGAGGAGACTGAGGCTTAGAGAGAAGCTACATATCTTGTCCCATATCCCAAAGTGGTGGTGACAGTCTTACTTAAGGGTCTAACCAGAATCTTAATCTCCAGCCAACCACAAAACACCCTGAAGAAAGAATCAGTCCTAACAACAACTCAGTTCAACTTTCACTTACTCTGCAGCACTATGCTGAACACCAAGGGTTCAGAATTAGAGGCACAGCTGCTGCCCTCATGAAACTCACAGTGTACTAAGACTTCAGGACCAAACTTTGATATCACAGGCAGAGCCACCATCATCAAAACTTAAGAAAGATTTTAACTTATATTTTAAATCAAAATATCTAAATAATCCTTGGAAACTCTTCCATCCCATTCCTTCTCCCTTCAGGCTTCCCCCACTCCCTCTACCCTAGGACTCAGCTCTCTCATTTCTGTATTATAGAGTAGAAGGATCCCACTAATCCTGACAACTATTAGGATGTCTAAATTTAATTTATCAGTAGCTCAGACTCAAGGGTCAATTTGACGAATTCCATGTCCATAATGAAATATGGGCAATGGACAGCTAGAAAAAACCAGTAGCAAGAAGCAGCAAAAAGAGGGAGATGAAAGTCACACTGTATAGCCAAGTTAAGAAAAAGCAAGAAAAGCAGGAGTGGACACAAATAGAAGGTGAAAGTGAGTCCAGAATAAATCCAGTAGAGAGATGTAGATACACGAAAACACTAAAATCTAATTCATTTTGCGAATGCTGACTCCTTTAATTATTTCTTTTCCTAACTTCTAATGGAAACAGAAAAATACGTAGGTGAAACAAACACTGAAAAAATCATTAACTAGGAACAGTATATAAATCAGGAGTTTTTCCCCTGAAAAACCACTCATTTTAGAATTTCAGAGCTGCAAAAAGACCTTAGAACACTATCTAATCCAATGCATTCATTTTACAATTAATATAAGGCTCAGTAAGGTTAAGTAACTTTAACTTGCCCAAGATCATGTAGCAACATTCCTGAATCTCATCCCTGTCTATGCCTACTATACTAGGCTTCCTAGAAATGGTGTAATTTTCTCTTCCATTTTCCACTCTTATAACTATTAAATTAATTTCTGCATAAGCATCTCAGAATCCCCATATTATTCCTACTTCCCATAGAAGAAAATAATCAGATATTCTGGATTATCTAAAACAATATCAAATTTTATTCTCTTATCCCCAAAGTCTGCAATCTTAAATTGGGTCTTGATTTCTACCAGGAGGAAATTCAAACATTTCCCAGAAGAGCAGAAAGAAGAAGGAGCTCCATAAGCTGACCAAAAGCAAGCCAAGTTGATAAGCTACAATCCATCTGTAAAGGACTCAGGCCCAAGACCACTGGAGGGTGGACGACTGCTAGTGGGAAGTAGAATGGATATCACTTATTTTCCCATTTCTATTTTATATCTTCCCAACTAACCTCAGGTTCCTATCTTTCTGACAAACGTCAATTCTAGGAGCCTGTAAAAAGAAGGAAAAGTAATGAGGTAAGAGTATCATGTCACTTTCGGCATAATGGCTTTTTGATAAGAACTATCTTGGTCAGGAAATATGCCACAAGGAATAGAAGGATTTTCGGGTAAACCCACAGATCTTTATTTTTCCATAAAAACACAAGAAGTCCTGAAAATGTGTTTTATATACTCAGTATTTCCCCCACTGCAAAGCACCTGCAGATATTCTGGGCTGGAAGGAACTCATTCTGGGCTATTTCCATGGTCCAAAAAAGTCTGCTGCCTATATCCCTTGATAAACTGTGGGCCCTGCTGGCCATCGTTCACCAGGTTATTTGAGCTGAGTGATTTGGAAATCATCTCTATCACCTTGGTTTAAGTATAATGATTTCCTAGCCCTTAAAAATTATGTGTTTGCTTATAAGACTGACTGAAGCCTTCTCTGAAAGGGAAGAAAATGCCCTATTTTTTTTTTTTTTTTTTTTTTGGTGGTACGCGGGCCTCTCACTGTTGTGGCCTCTCCCGTTGCGGAGCGCAGGCTCCGGACGCACAGGCTCAGCGGCCATGGCTCACGGGCCCAGCCGCTCTGCAGCATGTGGGATCTTCCCGGACCGGGGCACGAACCCGTATCCCCTGCATCGGCAGGCGGATTCTCAACCACTGCGCCACCAGGGAAGCCCTGAAAATGCCCTATTTTACTTTAGAAACATATCTTAATTTTGATATGTATGAAGTTCATTATAGATTAGGGATAACTTCCTGCTAACATGTTACCCAAATTAGGACAACTGGAGTGGAAATGAAAAAGGACGAAAAGATAAAAAGACATTTAAAAACAAAGTGATTTAGTGACTCACTGAGCTTAAGAAGCAAAGGAAGAGTAAAAAATGACCAGTAAGAATAATGGTGTCACAAACAGCTAAAGAGGAAAGTCAGGAAGAGAAGCGTTTTGACTGGGGGTGGAGAGAGGGGGTGTTGGTGTGCAGTTGCTACAGAGATGGTATTTAAACATATTTAGTTTCAAGACATAAGTGAAAATCTGGGCCTCAGTTTTGCAAGGCCTGGAGTTTAGACATAAGATATAGATTTGGAGCCTAAAAAAGCACAGCAAAGACTGAGTTTTTAGAGAAAGAGAAAGTAACAGCAAAACATTTAGACAACAGCATTCCTCAGACAGTACACTTTGAAGATAATCTAACTTACCAGATGAACAGTACTACCTTATTCTATAGATTAAAATATTTGGACTAATTTATTATAAATAAAAAGCTAAAAAATTAATCTTTTTTTTTCCAGGCTATGAGTTGACAGAAAGGAACTTAGAATAAAAATAGTTTCATAATTACTGATTGTCCAAAGTTAAGTCTCTGAGTTAAAACACACTGCTTTTCAGGTTTCTCTATTTACAACAAAATTTTTGAAAAAAATTGAGAGAAAAATCTGGTACACTAATACCACTACTATTTTACAATATTTGTGAGAATGTATCAGTTTTTAAAAGCACACTAACCAAAATGTTGATAATTAATAAATCTGAAGAATGGGTATATGGAGGTTCATTATTATTCTCTCCAGTTCTGTGTATGTTTGAAACTTTAATAATAAAAATGTCTAAAAAAAAAAAAAAAGACTACCTACAGATATTTTTAAAGTTCTATCTGCAGTTAGGGTTTGACAACTCCAAACAAAATTCTAAAAACTTTTCAAATAATGTTTTATTCATGCTCAATAGACCAATGAAATTTAGTGTATATGAAAGGGAGATAAGGCCCTGTCATTTCAGAGGAACATGAATATGTTCATTAAGTGGAAAACATGAATATGTTCATTAAATGGAGAAAGTCCTCCTTTTATCCATGTTGGCTGAGTTGGACATTTGTCATTTTTCTCTTCAAAGAACTTATATTTGTTAAAGAAAAATATACAGACCATATAAATGTATGGTTTTTGTTAGTAAAGGCAACATAAATGTTCATCCCCAGTTAATCAATGATTAATTTGTTGAAACTGCTGGCTAGTCATTCTGTTACTTCAAATCATATTCCACTCTAGTAAATAACCAAATAAACAAATTTCTTATGTGGATGCAAAAGAACTAATTAAAAAATGAATATCCAGGGCTTCCCTGGTGGCGCAGTGGTTGAGAGTCCGCCTGCCGATGCAGGGAACGCAGGTTCGTGCCCCGGTCCGGGAGGATCCCACGTGCCGCGGAGCGGCTGGGCCCGTGAGCCATGGCCGCTGAGCCTGCGCGTCCGGAGCCTGTGCTCCGCAACGGGAGAGGTCATGGCAGTGGGAGGCCCATGTACAGCAAAAAAAAAAAAAGAATATCCATAAATAATGCCCAATCCTAAATTGTGAAGAACACATATTTAAAATTATAGAAAATAGTAAGTCGAGAAAAAAAGCTGAACGTTTTAACAGCTGACATAGTTTTAGGGCTGCTGTAGAGTGATTTGCTTTAAATTAAACCTATTTAAATCACAGTTTAAAGTAACAGTGAACATCAAATTCACCACCTTAGATATACCACTTATCTACGATCAAGATTAGTTTATATGGTTTACAAGCACCAATCCTTCCCCCTACTATAAATACCACCCAAAAATGACAACCAGCTTTGTTTGCCTCTTCTTTGTCTGGTGAGTTCCAGGACAGTAAAGATTGCATGTTTGTGCAAAACCTAGCACACTGAAGGTGTGCAACTCTCTTAACAGGAATTATCACTACCTTCAATTTCCAGGAAGCTATCGCTAGGTATCAGTCTCATTCCCTAGGTGACTTACACAGGATAACAAAATAAAGCAGTTTCCTGGCTGGCAGTTCGCCTTGAATTATTTTCAGGATCTTGTTTCTTCTAACAGAAATATGTTGCCATGAAACTTCAAAGAGAAACAGCATAGATACATATATGTAGGGACAAAAGACTGTCAGTAATTCTCTTCTCCTACATCATTATTAAAGCACTGCTTAATTTCAAATTGAGGTATTTCACGTTTTTCAGATAACAGGGTCATTCTCCTCATCTTCAACAAATTTTTATAGTTTTTTTCCTTATAAAAGTAAAAGTTACATACCATAAAATACACGGATCTTAAGTATTCAGCTGGGTAAATGTGAACAAATGTATACACCAACAGTTGGTGAATCTGGAAGTTCCTCGTACTGGTCTTTCAAATGTTCTGTAAGTTAAAAATTACATGAAAATTAAAACTTACGCCAAAAGTGTACACTTGAATTCCATAGCTTGATTCCCAAATCAAGTTATAGAATATTTCCATTACCCTAAAAAGTTCCTTTTTGCCCCTTTCCAGTCATCCACAGCCCTTACCCAGGAACCACTGTCCTGATTTCTATCACCATACCTAAGTTTGGCCTGTTCCTGTATTTTTTATAAATGTCATCTTATAGTACATACTTGTGTTTGGCTTCTCTTGCTCTGAATAATATTTCTGAGATTCATCTATGTCACTGTATGAATCATTAGTTCATTACTATTGTGAAAAAAGCTGCTATGAATATTTTTATCAGTCTTTCTGTGTACATGTACTTTATTCCTCTTGGTGTCATAAGATTTCATTTAAAAAAAAGGTTTCACATATAAATAAGCCTGTGAAGTCACATAGTATAGAGAGATGGATTGATTTATATATATACATATATAACGCTAATATATATAGCATAGATACTTTATCTACCTGTGTGTATGTATTTATGTGTGTGTGTGTATATATATGTGTGTGTGTCTCTACAAATGGATTCTGAGAGGTCCACCTAGGACCAACAAAGATATTTTAAAAGACCTTGTAGGGCTTCCCTGGTGGCACAGTGGTTAAGAATCCGCCTGCCAATGCCGGGGACACGGGTTCGAGCCCTGGTCCGGGAAGATCTCACCTGCCGCGGAGCAACTCAGCCCATGCGCCACAACTACTGAGCCTGCGCTTTAGAGCCTGCAAACCACAACTACTGAAGCCCACGGTGCCTAGAGCCTGTGCTCTACAACAGGAGAAGCCACAGCAATGAGAAGCCCTTGGCGTACCGCAACAAAGAGTAGCCCCGGCTTGCCGCAACTAAAGAAAGCCCGCACACAGCAACAAAGACCCAGCTCAGACAAAAATAAATAAATAAATTCATTTTTAAAAAGACCTTATAAAGTTCATAGTGCAAGTAAATTTAAGATAGGAAAGATGACATTTCAATTTTTATTAATAAGTATTATGTTTTAACCTAAGACTAATTCAAAAGAGAAACAAATTTCTTTCCATGTAAGTTACCCTGTTTTGCTTCAATGAAATACCATTCTTCTCACAACAAATCCCCTTCTCATACTAGAATTTCAAAACATTAAATATTACCATCCACCATGTAATAATTTTTTATGCTAGGGGCCAAATCCAATATTTTATTTTACTGTCTTGCTTTGTAAAAAGTTTAAAACATGGAAATAATTCCATTGGCTAATATTTAACATGGGTAAAGACCATTTCATCCTCATTCAGAATACTGTATATTCTGAAAAAGGCTAGAATGTTTTCTCCGTTCCAAAAAGTAACTTACTACAGCATTAAGTCTGTGATAGAGACATTCTAACCTTCAAATTCTACATGTAATTTTCGGCAGACAGTAGAAGAGGATCTTTAATTTCCAGAGATAGAACACTGAGAAACATACACACAAATCTGATTTTTGATGAGATCAATTTGAAATTCCCAACCCTGTTTTTGATAATCAGATGATCATTTTCAGGGGACTAGGAGTGGCTCCTTATTTAACATCTTACATAAATTGCCAAGACTGAGGCTGAACACTACGAACGGTTCCAGAAATTTACCATCATCTGCTTTAGGAAGGGTTTGCAACTACAAAAGGAAAAAAAAAACCTCTTCTAGCCTTTGCTCTTTCTCCATCTTTTATTCTTCCTTCCACACAATGAACAATTTCAAGACCA
This sequence comes from Kogia breviceps, assembly GCF_026419965.1. Taxonomy (NCBI): domain Eukaryota; kingdom Metazoa; phylum Chordata; class Mammalia; order Artiodactyla; family Physeteridae; genus Kogia; species Kogia breviceps. Next base: position 69,841,683 of record NC_081319.1, read on the forward strand.
TACAACTCAAATGTACTATATATATACATATTTATTTTTTAAATAAATTTATTTATTTATTTTTGGCTGCATTGGGTCTTCGTTGCTGGGCGCAGGCTCTCTCTAGCTGCAGTGTGTGGGCTTCTCACTGCGGTGGCTTCTCTTATTGCGAAGCACGGGCTCTAGGTGTGCAGGCTTCAGTAGTTGTGTCTCGCGGGCTCTACAGTGCAGCTCAGTAGTTGTGGCGCACAGGCTTAGTTGCTCCCCAGCATGTGGGATATTCCCAGACCAGGGCTCGAACCCGTGTCCCCTGCATCGGCAGGCAGATTCTTAACCACTGCACCAGCAAGGTAAGTCCCGTGGCTACTGTTTTTAAATCAATAGTTACGTGATTTACCTGCCAACGTCCACATAATCTCTGGTGAGTGTAGATTTAATTTTCCTTACACTTTTGGGGACATAATGTCAGAAGTTAAAAATGTGCTGTAAAAAAAATTCAGAATGTAAAACAATGAAAAAATAAAATCTAATTACTAATCAGCTAGGTTAGAAAGTTCACACAGTCTCAGAATTATAAAATGTATAAAATATTTAATTGTTCAGCATAAAATAATTACAGAATTTAGTGTGCCAAAATATATACAATATAGATTCTTTGTTAGGAATTGTGGAAAATTATATTAAAGGCCTACAGAAAATATTCTTAATGACAGATATAGCATGCAAACTACTGTTAAATAAAGCAGTATTAATGTCTAACAGTATCATGTGATCTACCCTCAAATTTAGCTGGCTTAATATGTGTCCCTGTTCTTTTGTAGCTTTATTCATTCAAAAATATTTGCCCACCCCAAAACTAAAAAGAAGCCACACCTGAGGGTCAGTGACTTAAAAACACTCCCAACATTTATTGTGTAGATGCAAGAATTCAACTTATGCTTAATTTTGAAACTGTAATGTGGTTGATAATTTTATGATATGGTCTACCGCAAGTTAAAGTGGACAACAATCAGTAATTAAAATATGTAAAAATTGAATTTGAAAGTGGTCTTTTAATTAAAGGGCACTTTTATAGTTAAAGTTCCCCAAATATGCTTTACATAAATAAAACTAAGATATATAGCTTTAATTTATGATATGTGGTATATTTAAGCATCATTATAGGATAATGACTATAAAACTTCTAATTACACATAGTAGTTAAACTAATATATTCCTATACACTTTAAAGGACAATTATATACATCACCCATAACCCCAGTCTCATAAGATTCCTTAGAACTACTTATACAGAATAAAACCCACTCTGCACGAGTCACTGTTCAAACAATCTACCTTCACTAAACATCAAAAAGCCCACTCAGCTTTCAACAGTAATAACTTCTTCTACAGCTAGAGAAGAGGATGCTCTTCCTTCTCTAGACTGGTTCTAAGGTAAGAAGCCTTTAGGAAACAAAACAACCTAAAATATGTATCCTTTTCCAATCCAAGGATACACAGAAAATTGAAGATTTCACTAGTTGCCTAATCCAATATTTTAAAATGTTCATGTTGAACTGGTTAAAATCATGTTTTAAAAAAGAAATTCACCCAAAATTCCCATCACTAAAAATATTGAAGATTCAGAAACACACTTGTTTTGTTAAATATTGGAAAGACAAACACCTCACAGCATATAAGCCTGCTGTTTTAGAGAAATAAAACATTTTATAAAGTCCATCTTTGATTTTTAAAAAAAATCCCAAATAGTCACAACTAGACTATTGGTTAAAGAGTTCACCTTTAAAAGGTGTTACTAATTAGCTACGTAACTAAAATTACCATTCAATGAAACACTAATAAAGTATCATAATTAAAATAACTGTCCTTAAGAAGTTAAACTGGGCTTCCCTGGTGGCGCTGTGGTTGCGAGTCCGCCTGCCGATGCAGGGGACACGGGTTCGTGCCCCGGTCTGGGAAGATTCCACAGAGCCATGGCCGCTGAGCCTGCGCGTCCAGAGCCTGTGCTCCGCAACGGAAGAGGCCACAACAGTGAGAGGCCCGCGTACCGCAAAAAAAAAGAAGTTAAACTTACATCTCTTAAGTACAAATCATACCCAGCATAGATATAAAAAAACACACATGAGGCTTCCCTGGTGGTGCAGTGGTTAAGAATCTGCCTGCCAATGCAGGGGACATGGGTTCGAGCCCTGGTCCAGGAAGATCCCACATGCTGCCCGAGCGCAGCAACCAAGACCCAACGCAGCTATAAATAATAAAATACAATGTTTAAAAAGACACATTAGAAGAAAATAACTGAGTAATCTAAATCAACTGTTCCTCACAAATGAATGTTATTAATAACTTTCATAATATATTTTAAAGTAATTATACATTATTTAAAAACTTTTTTTCTATAGATGCCCTAAATTGGTCAGGGCCATAATTGTAGATTGTTAAATGAGGTCAGATGGGAGAAAGAGAAACAGAAAATAAGTGAAAAATATAACAAAAATTTCCCACAAGAATAAGAAGTTTTTCAACTCTATCCTTGGAAAAAAAAGAAAAAAACTCTTATGCGGGGCGGGGGGTGGGGTACGGGAGAATTCCCACAGACTACTCAAAATACTGAACCAAAATATGCCTTAACTTTTCCCTTGTCTACAATCTAACAAAACGGGAAGACAATGAAAATAAACACTCCTCTGAGCCCTCAGAGAGGCAAAGAAAGCTCCCATTCAACGCTAAGCCTTATTCCACTCCTGTAAAGTAAATCCAAAACCACGAGCTCAAACTGCTTCATGAAGAATTTACTGAATGGCGGCCAAGCGTACACGCTACCCTGAACCACACTGAAGGGTATCTAGAGTTCTGCATTCTCCATTTACAACCTGTACCTTACTATGCATGCTTTTGCCACCACTGCAGAAACCGATTTTTACAAAGATGTTCCTCCCGGCAAGTCAATGGAAAGAAGGCAATCTACACGCTGACAACAACCGCCCCCCACCTTTTTTTTTTTTCCAATCAATACTAGTTTTGACTCCTATGCTGCGGCCAGCACACCTTTTTAGAAATCATTAAGGGAGAAGGCGTTATAACGTCCCGGAGTGAACTGAATACTGAGCTCTGAAACAACTTTTCACTGCTTTCACCAGGCACTAGGATTATCACCTGTTAGAACGGCGCCGCACCCGCACCCTCTACGAGCGGCCGAGAGCGGGGATGCTATTCCCAGTCACTGGTCCCTGGGCGGCAGGTGAAGGCGGTGAACGCGCATCCACACCCACCTCCCGGGGAGCGCAAACCGAAAGCCAGGACGGCGGCGGCGGGACGCTCCGTTATCCTCACTCTCAGCTGGCCCGCCAGGTGAGCGCGGCTCCATCGCGCCCACGGCGTCCCGGTGCACGGCTCACCCCGGCTCCACTTCTCCCGCCGCCCGGGCCCCGGAAAGCGAAGTTTCTCTCCCGCCCGCGGCAGCTGCTGTTCACGCGCCGCCCGGCTCTCCGCCGGTCCCGCCGTCTGCTCCGGGCTGCCACGGTCACGGGCGCCGGGCCTCGGGAGAGTCGGGGGCCGCGGACGGGAGCCGGGACCTGTCACCCCGGGAGGGAAACAAAAGCCGGGTGAGGACCAGCAGGCGCGACCGGCCTCGCCTCCGAGAGAGAGAGCGCGGCGGGGGGCGGGGAGCCGCTCCAGCAGCCGCCGGCTCCGTGCCTCCAGGAAGGAGCCCCTGCCCCGCGGCCCGGCGGGACGTAGAGGAGCCCCGCAGTGGAGCTAGGGGCCTCCGGCGCGCCCGCCTGGGGGCTCCCCAGGCCCCCTGGCCCCGACGCGCCGCTCCCGGGCTGGAGAGCCGCGTGAGGAGGCGGGGAGGCGGAGCAGCAGCGGCCGGACCGCGAAGCAGGGAATTCGGCTCCCTGGGCTTAGCGACCACCCTCCCCATCCGTGCGGCCGTGGAGCCAGTACCTGTCGCCGCGGTTGTTCGTCTGCTCTGTCTCTCTCCGCCTAGCCCGCGAGCCGCTGGCCCCTCAGCCCGCCCAGCAGGCCGCCCTCGCGCCGGACGCCGCAGCCCGAGACTGGCAGCGCCCGCGAACCGGCCCGAATCCCCCGGGCAGCGCCCGGCGCCGTCCCACCCTCGCCGGCCGCAGGACCCGCCTCCCATAGGGCCGCGGGGCTGTCAGTCCGCCCCCAAAAGGCGCGCGGGCTGTCGCTCCGCCTTCCGGATTGGCGGCCGCGCGCCGTCCATGCAAATAAGGCCCCGCCCCCGACCATTTGCACCTCCGCCTTGGTGTAACCTCCGCCTCTCCACGCCAGCCCACGTGTCTGGCCCTTGCCCTTTGTGGGGGCTGGAGGGAAGGGATGGAGGAAACTGACCGACACCCCCTCACACCATCCCTTATCTCTGGGAAAACTAATGCCTAAAGAAGCTAGTTGACTAAACATATGGATCTCTCTGACAGCTCTGCCCTCCTGTCTGCCCACTAGGCCTGCCCTGAGGATGGAGAATGACAGACCAGGCTTGCTTGTGTGAGGTTAGCCCCAGCAAACAATACCAGGAACTCAAAGTTGTCCATTTGGAACTGGGGAAAATTCCACCTGGAGAACCATAGCATGTAGTACATATCACTTCCACTTCCCTCTGGACACTCAGGGACTGTGAAGACTATGCTTTTCTGTGGCTTTCTATGTTTCAAACATGAGATCCCAGGTGACTGAGAGAGCAAAGGGCCTTAAAAGATGTCTGTGTTCTCTGCCACCTGCGAAAGGGTAGGCCTGCTGAGCAACTCGGCTTCAGGAGGTGCTCAGGCCCCTCCAATGAAATGGCCACCCAGAGATTCAGATGAGGGGACTGAGCTAGCCACCTGGGCCTTAGGGAGTAGCTAGCTCAATCTCATTTTTGAGGAAACAGAAACCTGAAGTCCCATTGCTGTGAAGCTTATTAATTACCTATGAAAACATAACATCTCCTAGCTCCACAACTGCTGTCTAAGCTATATCACCTGGGTCATTTAGGTATTGATGACGAGCTTCTACAAATCACCATCCCGCCTTCAAGAGGTGCTGACTGCAGAAATAACCACTAGAGCTGACACTGAAACCTCGTCAAGGGCAAAGGCCCTGTCTCAGTGTCTAGAAGCTTCCCTTTTCACCAGATGCCAGGGAGAGTCGCTGAAACAATTTATTTGTGCATTAATTCAGTAAGACAATGGTGATTAAAACTACTCTGCATACTAACACCAGTTGATTAAGCATCTACTATGCTTTTTAACAGCAAGTATTAAGCACTGTGCTGTGTGCAGGGTATACAGAGGTGAGAGGACACTGTCCCAGCCCTTAAGGGCTTCAGCCTAAAAGACAGTGACATCCACATTGCATGTCAGTGCTCCTTATGTTTCAGAGACTGTAACAGATGTCTGCATAGGGAGTGGCTATGCATAGGCCAGTGGAGGACTCCAAGGAGAGGGGAATTTGCTCTTCCTAGGAGAGTCAGGAAAGGCCTGGAAGAGGTGACTCTAGAGCTGAGTCTTAAAAGATAAGTATTAAAAGATGGTGTTTTTGCCAGACTGACAGATGTGGAAGAGGAAGGAAAGGAACTCCCCTGGCAGGGCGGGGGAGGGAATAGCAGGAGCAAAAAGAATGCAGACCTGGAAAAGCCTAGTAACTGAGGGAACAGCAAGGAACAGTGTGGGCAAATCTGCAGTGCTGTGTGGCCATGTCACATGGTCTGGGACCAGGCTCTTCCAGGAGGAAGACAGAAAGACCCGGGAGGCTGCCAGGCTGTGTTGTAACACACCGCAGCAAACAACAACAGGCCCTGTAGATACAGCTGCAGACTTTTTTTTTTTTTTCCTAGGCCAGAGTCTGTGGGGAACAGTCAGTTCCACAGTTCTGATGGCAGCCTGGCTGGCCACACCCACTCTCTCAGAAAACCACTCCGGTCACTGCACTTGCCTGCCTCAGCATTTGGAAACACGCATGCTTGCAATTTCCCTAAGCATTGCTGCCCTTCAGAATGCAAAGATAAAGTGGGCTATGGCTCCAGACACCTGGGTGTGAGATGAGCAACCCTTTCCTCGTGTGCACAGGAGTCCTCTGCAAGGCCTGTCACCACAGCTGGCTTCATGGGAGTGTAACCTGTGCTCGGATTAATGCTCTGCTGTTACTGTCCTGAAATTCTTAATAATTTTTTAACAAGGGGCCCACATTTTTATTTTGTGATGGGACCAGCAAATTATTTGCCCATCCTACCTGTCACTGTTAATGCCCCTAGGAATGCTTGTGATACTGCTCAAACCATATCTCATTTAAAATACTTGGCATGGGGAATTCCCTGGTGGTCCAGTGGTTAGGACTCTGCACTTTCACTGCCCAGGGCACGGGCTCAATCCCTGGTCAGGGAACTAAGATCCCAGAAGCTGCGCGGCACAACCAAAAAAATAAAAAATAAAATAACTTGGTTTGTTCACATGCATTGTATCACCTGATTCTCACAGTGACAATGTGGAGTAGGCCTATATTACTGGTCCCATCTATCAGTTGAGAAAACTGAAGTTTGGCAACCTTCTCCAGGTGGCACAGCTTGGAGGTGGCAGAGTTTGTATTTGAACTCAGCCCACCCAAGCACTATTCCATCCACTTCAGGGCTACCTCCATGTCAGTTTCGGAATCCTTTCAAACGTAGATTTGTACATGAAGGATTTTAAGAGTCAGAACACCTGATGGAATGGATATCTGTCATTTCATGGCTATCACCTTTTAAATAGTTTTTCATCAGTTTTGAAAAACTCAGCCATTGTATGTTCAAATACTCTTTCTGTACATTTTCCTCTTTCCTTCTGGGCCCCTAGTTGAAATATGTATTAGACCTTCTCACTACATCCCTTTCTTGTGTATTTTCTATCTTTTGTCCTTCCATGCTTTGTTCTAAAAATTTCTTCTGACTCTTTCAGTTCACTAATTCTCTCTTCAGCTTTTTAAAAAAATTCTCCTCTTAAACCCATCCACTGAGCTCTTAAATTTGGTTATTCTATTTTTTTTAGTTCTAGAATTTCTATCTGGTTCTTTTTCAGATCTGCTTTGTCACTTCTTATATCCCTTAGTGCCCTACTTAATTTTCAAGCTTGGCTTTTCTCTCCTTAAACATAGTAAGTATAGTTGTTTTAAGGTCTGTGTCCTTGGTGGGGGGAGGAGCACAATCTGGAGTCCCTGGGGGTCCACTTCCATTGTCAGTTTTTCCTACTGGTTCTTCCTCATGTCGTTTTATCTCCTCATGTACCTGGTTATGTTTTGGACATTGTATTTGAAAAATCATTTGAGACATTGATGATAATATTTTCCTCCAGAAAGGCTTTCCATTTGTTTCTGCAGGCATCCTGTGACACCAGCAAGCTAAGATCACCTTAACCCAATTTCAGGGGCTTCTGATTTTCTGAGCCTCTCTGATAACTTGAAGCTAGACTAGAGTCTGTGGGAGGGTTTGTTCATTTATGGTTTCCCCTTACTCAGTGCTACAGTTCTTTCAGGTCCCAGCTGAAGATGGGGAGTTTTTTTTTTTTTTCAGTTATATATTGTTTCATAGCAAACTGTCCCCAAATTTAGCAGTTTAAAACAGATGTCAGTAGATTTTTTCTTAAAGGGCCAGATGGTAAATATTTTAGGCTTGCAGGCCATATGGTCTCTATCATAACTACTCAACTCTGTCATTATAGTACACAACAGACATAAACAACACATCAGTGAATGGCCTGGCTATTTAACAATAAGATTTTATTTGTAAAGACAGGCAGCCACCCTCAACCTGATAAAGGACATCTACAAAAAACCACAACTAATATCGTGCCTAACAGTGAGAAACTAGATACATTTCCCAGAAAACAAAACAAGGAACAAGACAAGGATGTCCACTCTTGCCACCTCGATTTAATATTGTACTGGAGGTCCTAGCCAGGGCAATTAGTTAAGAAATAGAAATTAAAAGGCGTCCATGGTGGAGCCATTATGGAAAACAGTATGGAGGTTCCTCAAAAAACTAAAACTAGAACTACCGTATGATCCAGCAGTTCCACTCCTGGGTATACATCTGAAGAAAATGAAACCACTAATTCAAAAAGATACATGCGGGCTTCCCTGGTGGCTCAGTGGTTGAGAGTCCGCCTGCCGATGCAGGGGACATGGGTTCGTGCCCGGGTCTGGGAAGATTCCCACATGCCGTGGAGCGGCTGGGCCCCTGGGCCATGGCCGCTGAGCCTGCGCGTCTGGAGCCTGTGCTCTGCAGCGGGAGAGGCCACAGCAGTGAGAGGCCTGCATACCACACACACACAAAAAAAGATTCATGCACCCAATGATCATAGCAGCATTGTTTACAATAGCCAACATATGGAAGCAACCTGTGTCCATCAACAGATGAATGGAAAAAGAAAATGTGGTTGGTAGATAGATATACACAATGGGATATTACTCAGCCATAAAAAAGAATGCAATTCTGCCATTTGTAACAAATGTGGATGGACCTAGAGAGCATCATGCTTAGTGAAATAAGTCAGATGGAGAAAGACAAATACTCTATGTTATCATTTATATGTGGAATCTAAAAAATAAAACAAGCAAATGTATATAACAAAACAGAAACAGACTTACAGATACAGAGAACAAACTAGTGGTTACCCCAGAGAGGGAAGGGGAGAGGGGCAAGATAGGGGTATGGGATTAAGATGCAAACCACTACATATAAAATTGATAAGCAAGGGCTTTCTTGGTGGTCCAGTGGTCAAGACTCTGTGCTTCCACTGCAGGGGACATGGGCTCCATTCCCTGGTTGGGGAACTAAGATCCTGCATGCCATACAGTGTGGCCAAAAAAAAAAAAAGATAAGCAACAAGGATATATTGTACAGCACAGGGAAACATAACTATTATTTTGCAATAATTTCAAATGGAGTAAAATCTATAACAATATTGAATCACTATGTTGTATGTCTAAAACTAATATAATACTGTAAATCAACTATACTTCAATAAAAGACACATCCATACACACACAAAGGCATCCAGATTGGACAGGAAAAAGTAAAACTATCTCTATTCACAGATGACATGATCTTGTGTATAGAATATCCTAAGGAATCCACCAAAAACCTGTTAGAACTAATAAATGAATTCAGCTTGGTTGCAGGATACAAGATCAATAATAAATAGCAATTGTATTTCTATACACTTTCAATGAACAATCCAAAAATAAAATTAAGGGAAAAAAAACCATTTATAATAGCATCAAAAAGAATAAAATACTTAGGAACAAAATTTAACAAAAGAGGTGCCAAACTTATACTCTGAAAACTATAAAACATTGTTGTAAGAAGTTAAGACTTAACTCATTGGAAAAACATCCTATGCATCAAAAGTCTTAACATTGTTATGATGGCAATACTCCCCAAATTGATCTACAAATTCAGTGCAATCCCATGAGAGTCCCAGTTGACTTCTTTATAGAAATTGGCAAGCTGATTCTAAAATTCATATGGAATTGCAAGGGACTCAGAATAGCCAAAACAATATTTAAAAAGAAAAACAATGTAGGAAGATTTACATTTCCTGATTTCAAAATTTACTACAAAACAACAGTAATCAACACCTGGTATTAGAACGGGGTAGACATATCCTTGACAATGAAATATACTAGATCAATGAAATAGAATTGAGAGTCCAGAAGTAAACCCATACATTTGTGGTCAACTGATTTTCCACAAGGGTACTAGTGTTGGTAAGTATGTGGAGAAATTGAAACCCCTGGGCATTGCTGGTGGGAATGTAAAATAGTTTGGCACTTCCTAAAATGTTAAACAAAGAATTACCATATGACCCAGCAATTCCACTCCAAAGTATATACCCAAAAGAATCGAAAACAAAGACTCAAACAGATACTTGTACACCAATGTATATATCAGCATAAATTCATAATAGCCAAAAGGTGAAAACAACCCAAATGTCTATCAGCTGATGAATAGATAAACAAAAGTGGTTTTATCCATACAATGGAACATTATCTGGCCATAAAAAAGAATGAAGTACCGATAGATGCTACAATGAGGATGAACCTTGAAAACATTATGCTAACTAAAAGAAGCCAGTCACAAAAGACTGCATATTATATGATTCCATTCATTTGAAATGTCCAGAAAAGGGAAGACAGAAGACAGGAAGCAGATTAGAGATTGCTTAGAACTGGGAGTGTAGGGGAAGGAAGGATAGGAAGATAATAGGTAAAGGGTACAAGGTTTCTTTTTGAGGTGATGAAAATGTTCTAAAGTTGGCTGTGGTGAAGGTTGCACATTTCTGTGAATGCATTAAAACCACTGAGTTACATAACTGGATTTCCAAACATGGCGGCTGGCTTCCTCCAAAGGGCAAATGTAGAAGCTGCCAAGCCTTCTTAAGGTTTAGGCCTGGAACTGGCAGCGTCATCTCCACCATGTTCTGTCGGTTAAAGCAGGTCATGGGCCAGTCCAGATTCAAGGGGAGGGAACTAATAATGATGTGAAGACTACAGTGCATGGTTCACTGGGGCCCACCAAAGTAACAATCTATTACAATCTGCCCTCTGTCCCCTGATGATATACCTCCTCCCACATGCAAAATACACTCACCACCTCTTAAGACCCCCAGATCTCACCCCATTACCAAGATTGAGCTTGAAGTCCATAATTTCATCATCTAAATCAGGTCCATGTATGAATGAGGTTTCTCAAGGGATTCTTCTCTGAATCTGATGACTTTTGAATTAGAGAGACAAGTTATCTGCTCCCCACAGGTAATGGTGAGGCAGAGGAAGGAAAATCCCAATAAATATTCCTATTCAGAAAGGAGGAAATGGCAGGCACATGGCAGACACAGGTCCATGGCAATTCTGAAATCTAGTGGGGCACGTGTCACCGATTTCTTGGTTAGGTCCCCGTTCTTAGGGTAGTAGGAGTTCTTACATGGTGGCTGGCTTCCCAAAGCCAAAATATGGAAGCTGCCCTCTTGAGGCTTGAACGAGGCCCAGCACAACATCACTTGCACCACGTTCTATTGGGTAAAGCGGATCACAGGGCCAACCCCGAGTCAGGAGAATACACAGGGCATGAAGACCAATAGTCACAGTTCATTGGGGGTCATCAAAGTAATAGCCTACCACAGGGGTAGTTTATCAGAGTTTACAACCTTGGTAGGCCCTGAACTCCAATTTTGTGCCTGTAATCCTAAGAAGCTTTCAAAAGCACAGCTCAGCCTCTCTGATGACTCAGATTGGCAAATGCCCTTGGGTAAAAGCAGCCCCAAATGCTGGACTCACTTCTCCGTTAGGGTTGCCAGATTTAACAAATAAAAATACGGGGACATCAAGTTAAATTTGAATTTCAAATAAACAACAAATTAATTTTCAGTATCACTATGTCCCAAATACTGCATGGGTGTACTTATGCTAAAAAAATATTTTGCTGTTTATCTGAAATTCAAATTTAACTGGGAGTCCTATATTTTATCTGGCAACTCTAATCCCTCTTGATTCTTATCATTTCATGTACCTTGGTCCAGTAATTCCTCACTACCTTGTTACATTTTTGATGCTTTTAAGATTCGAAAATATTTGTCTAATGTATATAGTTGTCTTTGATGAGAGGAATGATCCAAATTCTAAATGGCATTTCTATATTTGGGGAAATCCTCCTATCATGAATTTTGCCTCTCAACCTGGAAGTCAGAACTCAAATTCCCAGCCTCCCTTGCAACTAGATCATAGCTCTACACACCTAAGGGAGACTTCAATTTGGAAATGCAGGGCAGGAGGTCTGGTGAGTGGCCCCAGCTTTCCGCTGGACAGGTGGCTATTAAAAAATTCCATTTTTTAAAATGAGATAAATCTATGTATACTGTAGCAGAGATTGTTAGTCATCCCCCAATATCCATTCTCCTCTTCTCCTCTGCTTTTTGAACTGGGTACATGGCTACCTGGAACAAAGAATATATTTCCCAGCCTCCTTTGCAGCTAGGTGTGTCCCTGTGTTCTGACTAGTGGGAGCTGAGCAAAAATGTCATAGGAAGTGTCCTTAATGGGAGGAAGGATGTCCCTCTCTTTTTTTCCCCTCTTTCTACTGGCTAGATGCAGATGTAATGGCTGGAGCTCAGCCATATTGGACCATGAGGTAGAAGCCCCATGTTGAGTATGGCATAGCAAAAGACAGAAGGAATCTGGGTCCCTGATAATTGTGTAGTCCTAGTATTGCCTGGCTACTTACCCCTGGATTTCATTAATGAGAGAGAAATCAATGTCTAATTTTGCAAGGCACTGATATTTTGAATTTTCCATCACTTGCAGCTGAACGTAATCTTAACCAATACACATATTAATGTGGAATGATTTCTAAGATAAATTGTTAAACAAAAAATGTAAGGTGCAAAGCAATGTATACAGTATGGTACTATTTTTGGAAAAAATTCAGATAGATATAGCTATGTTTGTATATGACTAGCTTTTTCCAGAAGGATATACTGTTTGAATTTTTTCCATGTTGAAATATTATTTAATTAAGTTAATATTAACTTTAAAAAATCAAAATTTCAAACCTAGTTAAAATTTTTAAATTATTTACATTTTAAAACTGCAGTAATTTGGTGGAACTATGGTTAATTTTCCTCCTCTTTCTACATTCCTGTACTTTTAGGTTTCTAAGCATATTTACATGCAAAAATCAAATTGCACCCGGCAATAAAAATAATTTATGCTTTAAATATTTTTCCTTTGTGTTTTTTTTGTTTTGTTTTGTTTTCGCCACCACCCAGCATGCGGGATCTTAGTTCCCCAACCAGGGATGGAACCGGAGCCCCCTGCAGTGGAAGCGCTGAGTCCTAACCACTGGACTGCCAGGGAAGTCCCTAAATATTTTTGTTGTTGTTGATATGCATACCCTTTAGTTCCCAGGACCTCAAAGACCAATATATTGAACATCCACTTTGGACTGCAAATCCATTCAACAATATATATTGAACACTTACTATCTATCAGATTCTAGGTAAAAAAAACAGACAAAATGCCATTGGTCCTGGAGCTAATGTTCTTATGGGGCAGACAGTCAACAAGTAGAGAAACATATAAGATTCTTTCAGATAGGACTCACTGCTACAAAGAAAACAAACAGAGTAATATGATCAAAATTGTTGAGGACACCAACAGAGAGGGTGATGAGGAAAGGCCCCTGAGGAGGTGACACTTGTTCTGAGAACTGAATCATGAGAAGGAACCAGTTATGGAAATTTTGAGAGGATCAGAATTCCAGAAAAGAAGCTCAGTACCTGGGAGAAACACAGAGATGGTCAGAGTGGCTAAGGAGAAGTGTGGGGCAGGGGTACTGGTCCCAGAAGAGTTGGAGAGGTGGGCATATGTGTGCTTCAGTGAGAGACCACTACACACCTAACCAGTACTGCTAAAATAAAAAAGACCAACAATACCAAGAGCTGGCAAGGCTGTGGAACAACTGGAACTCTTATCCTTTCCTGGTGGGAACATACAGCCACTTTGGAATACTGTTTGGTGGCTTCTTTTGAAGTTAAACATACACTTGCCATATAACTCAGCAGTTCTGCTCCCAAGAGAAACAAAACATGTGTTCACAGAAAGAGTTGTACAAGAGTGTTCATAGCAACTTTTTCGTACTAGCCTCCAACTACGATCGTTGATAATCTCCACCCACAGGAGAAGGGATAACAAATAGTGGTACAGCCATGTGATGGAATACAATACAGCAATCAAAGGGAAAAAACTACTGATACATGCAAAAACAGGGACAAATCTCAAAATCATTATGTTGAGCAAAAGAAGCCAGATGCAAGAGTGTGATTCCATGTATTTGAAATTCTAGGAAATACCAATCTAATGCAAAGTAACAGAAAGCAGATTAGGGGCTGCTCAGGCCAGGTGGAGACTGATTGCAAAGAGGAACAAGGAAATTTTTAGAGTGAAGGAAATGACCTAGGTTGTGATAGAGGTTACCCAGGCAAACACATCTGTCAAAACTCATCAAACTGTACACTTAAATGGGTGTGTTGTACTGTTATGTAAATTATGCCTCAGTAAAGTTGATGGAAAACACACACAATGTGTGTGCTTGTTTACTAGTCTGGTACATTATCTGTCTGCTTCTCTGTATATTTTCTAGGAAGTAGCTTGCAAATCATCACTTCTAACCTGCTCACTTGTTTTTCTCCCTTTACTCCTAACCCCAAAGTGAATTAAACCTATCACCCAGAATTTCTAACTTTTGAGGCTGACTCCCTCACCCAGCCCTCCACACAGAAATGTTTACCTGCATTTTACAGAGAACAGAGGTCCAGCATGGTTAAGTCAGCAGGAGTGCTTTCCCCGGAGGCCTCCTTGGTGGATTTGGGGGAGCCCCTTAAAGCCCCCAAAGAGTCTCTTTCCTCTGCTGACTGGTACCTGAAATTCATGGGTCCAGTGGTCATCCTTTCAGCTTTGGGCTTCAGTAACCTGGGAAGGCAGGTGGCACCAATCTTGATGACTCAGTGAATGAAAAGAAACCCTTGCAGCTGAGTGTTCCATTCAACAATCAGGCCCTGCAGGGACTGGGGACACAGAGAGGAGTGACACCCAGGCCCTGCAGCTGGAGCCCTCACAGTCTCTTTGAAGTGGTCTCCCTTCAGTAGACCTAAGACTCAGCCAGGAACTTGTTCAAAACACAGACTCCCAGGCTCCCAAGGGATTCTTATTTGGGTGGAGCTTGGTTAACACACTCCCAGGTGATCCCCTGCAGACCATCTTTGAGTCACAGTTGTTGGGATAGAAGAAATACTGAAACCATTTAGAATAAGTATTGGTTGAAATTGTTCCAGAGTTGATGAATGAACCCCAAAGCAGGATAAACACAAGGGAAATCTCACCAAGGCATATCATTATCAAACTGCTAAAAAAAAGAACAGCGATAGAGAGAAACTCTGACTTATGGGGATTTAAGAGAAAGCTTTTGCAGGATGGAGGGTGTTAAGAGAAAGCCCCAGAAGTGGGTAAGAAAGGCAGGATGGCGGGAAGGTGAACCTGATAGTTCAAAGAGAATCGTCAAGGCCCTCAGGGTTTTCTCAGGAGCATCCCACTGACCTGGCCCTGGAAAGGGTCCAGGCTCTGTTTTGTAAGCTCATCCCCTTGCCACCTGCCCAGACGCCATGAGGAACCAGATTTATAGCCCATCCCATCCCAGCCAGGTTCTCAGGATCTTTGGGCTGTCATTGCATAGCTGGATGCTACTCTTACCCTGCTGTGCAAAGGACCAACAGGTATTTCCCAAGCCTGGCTCCCTGCAGGGCTGTGAGGTAGCCAAAACCCCCCACCCCCACCCTGGGAGACACTGAGGCACCAGTGCCTGCTCTCTGGGGACTTAGCTCTGGTGTCTGGAACCTGGCTGACTCTCCAACTGAAATTGGCCACGTGCCCTATGCACTTCCAGAAAGTATTTACTCATGTTTCTTCCCAGCTTTGCTCTCCCGCCCAGGCTCTATGAGCACAAAGCAAAATTAATCTCATCCCAAGAAGCCAGTGTATCAGCACAGTAGGCATAAGTGGGCAGGGGCAAAAAGAGAGAGGAACTGACTTGGGGCATTTGGTGGGTGAGGTCAACGGGAACCATACCTGTGGGGAGAACCCTGGGACTGGAAAGAGGTGGCAGCAAAGGCCCAATCCTGTGGCCTAGAAGAGGAATAACCCAATGAAATTTTGCATCATTACAAAGATCTCTGGCTATAGTGACCATATTAGCTAATGTCTACTGGACACTTGTTAGAAGCTGGATGCTTCCAATGATCTAGATGATTGAAGTGCATTAACTAATTTAATCTTCAACAACACCCTAAGGAAACTGTAGCACAGAGGAGCTGAATGACCTTCCAAGCTAGCAAGTGGCAGAGTCATGGCTTATCCTCTAAGCCACACCACCTTTCAGAAGTTGACTGTAGGGGGACTGAAGCTGTTGGCTGGTTGGGTGGTGAACCAAGTATGTTAGACTGGAGAATCAGCAATCTCTCCTGCCCTGGCGATGCTCATCTGAGCTTTTCCCTAGGCTTAAATGCTCAGTTTGCACATAGGATAGCAGAAAATTTAATTAAAAAACAACAAAAAATTTTTTTTAGCTGTGTGACACTCCTTGCAACACGCCTTGTGGCATCTTAGTTCTCTGACCAGGGATTGAACCTGGGACCCGGAAGTGAAAGCACCAAGTCCTAACCGCTGGACCACCTGGGAATTCCTGCAGAAAATTTTAAAATCAGCCACCTGTTCAAAACTGTACAGACACCCAGGGTGGAAGTGAAGGTGATTTCACACCTGCCACTCCACCATGCACTGTTACCTGCCTGGTCTTACCTTCCATCACATCCCGTCTCCCTCTCCTGTCTTCCTGCCCTGCTCTTCCTACCACCAACCTGGAGTCCAAACATTCTCTGGACTTCCCTGCCCTTCTCCCTTCTCTCCAATTATCAAAATCCTTCATGACTCAGCCCAAATCTCACCCCTTCTAGAAAGCCCTCACTGACATCCGTGGTTGGGATTACTCTGTCCCAGGCCTGTGCGATGAGATGGGCTGCTCTTTCAGCATCAGTCACAATTCACTTTGCATTGGGTCACTTCTCAGTGGGTCTGTCTCCCTGGGGGCAGCAGGCCATGGTAATCAGGTCATTAGAGGGTCCTGAGGACATTTCTCTTCATCAACTTAAAACAAACGTAGGCTTGGAGATCCATGTAAATTTTATATAAAAAGCAAGAAGATGAAAAAATGATGTATGGGATTTTACTCTCAAAATCCCTTTTCTTTACAATTTTCTATGTTCATAAAAATAAAATAGCTTTAGCATGGCAGAATCTTATAAATGAGGAGGGACCCTACTTCTTCATTCCATTCAATTTTAATGAGTCACTCATTCATTTATTCATCAGACATTAACTGACTATGATTGCTCAAAAGTTATATAAATTAGCAAACACAGTAGTGAGTGCGGCAGGGGTTAACTACATAGACTCTAGCTAACTGGCTGTGTGTAAATCCCACTCCAC
Organism: Kogia breviceps; assembly: GCF_026419965.1. Lineage (NCBI taxonomy): Eukaryota > Metazoa > Chordata > Mammalia > Artiodactyla > Physeteridae > Kogia > Kogia breviceps. Next base: position 69,858,723 of record NC_081319.1, read on the forward strand.
CACTTATTAGGCATATCGCCTTAGGTAAATAAGTCACTTACATTCTCTGTGTATCAATTTCCCATCTATAAAATGGAGATGATAATGGTAGCACCTATCAAGGTTGTTATGAGGATTAAATGAGCTTATATATATATATATATATATATAAAATACATATAAAAGTGATGAGTCAGAATAGTGCCTGGTAGGGACTTCCCTGGTGGTGCAGTGCAGGGGACACGGGTTCGAGCCCTGGTCCGGGAAGATCCCACATGCCTCGGAGCAACCTCGACTACTGAAGCCCACGCGCCTAGAGCCTGTGCTCCACCACGAGAGAAGCCACCGCAATGAGAAGCCCATGCACCTCAACAAAGAGTAGCGCCTGCTTGCTGCAACTAGATAAAGCCTGCGCACAGCAACGAAGACCCAACACAACCAAAAATAAATTAATTAATTAAAGAAAAAAATGAAGAGTGCCTGGTATGTGGCTTTTAAGTCATTTTTGTCAGCACTCTTATAAAATTGGTTTAAATAGAGACCAAGAAGGACCGCCTCAGTCTGGAAAGATTGCTAGGTCAAGAAGGGATTGGCATTCCAGGCAACAGGAACAGCACATACAAAGGCTCAGAAGTGTCCACCAGCAAAGCCAGTTGGGGGAACTGGGAATTGGGGGCAGGCTGAGAGGTGCAGGGGTGCTGCAAGCTGTGTACAGATGGATGGCTGTGCCATGTCAGGCACTTGGGACTTTATTCTATTGGTAATAGGGAGCCAGTGAAGGGCTCTAAGTGACAGAGCAGCTGTGTGTTTGAGACAGATGGTTCTAGCAACAGTGTGGAGGATGGTATAAGCCTGGAGGTGGGACTCCCGCCACCCATTAGAAGTCCAGGAGGGAAGTGGTGAGAGATGCCCAGGCAGTGAGCCCTGAAAGGAGAGAGTGGATGGAAGAGATGGGACAAGAAAACCTGCAGGATGGGGGGCAGATTGGATACGGTAAGAGAGGGAAGATGTGGAGAAGCCCCAAGGTGTTGCCCTGGGCCACTATGTGGCCTTAGTAAATCAAAATAGGAAATATAGCAGGAGGATCAGGCAGATGGTGTGTTTGTGATGCTCTGGGGAGGGGTGCACGGAGGTGATGGCTTCAGTGTAGAGCACATTGTATTTAAGTTTCACTCCCAGGGGTTATTCTGCCTGTGTGGTGTTTCCTGGGCCCCCACCCAACACACATACACTCTCTCTCTCTCTCTCTCTAAGAAGACAGTTACTGTGTCTTACTCATTTCTGTATCCACCCCCCCCCATCCTCCCCACCCACCCCAACACCACGCTAGGCACACACTGTGTGCTCGGTGACTGCAGCTAAATTGGGTTTAATGGAATCCAAGCTTGCTCCCTACCCAACCCTCTAGATTGGGTAACAATGTTACAAACACAACCATTCCACCTCCCATTCTCTGGATTACTGCTGTGCTGCCCTGGAGGAGTCCAAGAGAAGCCCCCCTTCCACTTGAGGGAGCAGCCTGCCTGGGACACTGCTGTCAGCCCCAGAGCTGCCATATCAACCTTGGGTCTGGACCCTCTTCAAAGCCTTCCCCCCACCCCCCTACAGGAAGAGAACAAGGACCCATGAGGCCCACGAATGGATGGAATGGAGTGAAGAGAGTGACAGTGAAAGCAAAGAGATCAGCCTCACAAAACAACAATGACGGATCCTTGGAGACATGGCTACCAGGAGTGACAGAATCCTCCCCCCACCCCTGCCCTGGTCCCCCACGCAAGGTGAGGCCCTGGAGTGAGCCCACAGCTCTTGGGGCTTTCCCTGCTTCCCATAGGGCCATCAGTAAGGAAAATGAAGACAAAAGATCCTAGTTTGATACAAATCCAGAGACAGCCAGACCCCAACTATGGAGCACTCTCCTCATTCCAAGTATGAGCCGGGCCCCCCTCATCTGAGAGCTGAGGGTGGGGAGGAGAGTGTGTGTATATGTGTACCCTTGTGTGCAAACATGTATGCCTGTGTGCCCACGTGTGCACGCACGTGAGAGTGTGTGCCCCCAAGGTGCACGTGGGCATGACTGGTGCCCATGATGCACCCAAGCATATGCACTTGTGTCCGTGTGTATGTTGCCCATGTGTGTGTCTGTGTGTGCCCGTGTGTATATGTGCGATGATTGCGTATGTGTGTGTGATGCCTGTCAGGAGGAGGGGCGGGGGGAGCAGTGGGGTATTTGTTTACAAAGTTGCTAGTCTGTTTGTGGGCAGGTAGGTAGGCGTGGGTGTGTTTATGGGAGCAGGAGCCGTATGTTTGTTGTAAGGGAAGATTTCTGCCCAGGTGTCTGTGAATAAGGAGGGACAGGTGAGGCGGGGCTGCCATCCTTCTGCCTGGGACTCTTCCTGTCCTTCTACCCTTCCAGGGCTCACCTCCCAGGGCAGCCACCTTTGCCAAAACGGCCCCAGTTTGATGCCCCAGTTTCATCTGGCCTACCCAGCAGAAAGACACAGTCTCTTGCAGGCCCTGAGGAAGGATGAGCTCATTCTCTGCAAGTTGAAAGGGGCACACAGAAGCGTGGGATGGGAGCAAAAATTCATTTCAGCTCCTCCAGTGTGGCTGACAAAACAAATACCTTTCCCACAGGAGGACCTGCCCTGGGATGGGAGGGGTACAAAGTGAGGGAGGCTCTGTCGGTTCTGGTGGTGGAGACCTAGGGGGCACCCCTCAACAGATCCCCCAGACAGTGGGGCCCTCGGGGGGGGGTAGCACTGGAATTAGATAGCAGATGATTGGGAGGCTGTCAGAGGAAGGAAATGGGAGGGAAAGGGGGATTTCAGTAAGAGAAAAACCTGAGCAAAGGCCCTGAGGCAGGAAAATGCCCTGTACGCTTGAAAGAGTTAGAGTGAAGGGAACCTTAAAGCTCCTCTCTGGAGGGGGCCTCCTTCACGTACATGGGAGAAAAGCTGGGAGGAAACTGAGGCCCAGAGAGAGGATGTTTTTCTGAGACCTAGCAGCAAAAGCTAGGGCTCCTGCCCTCCAGGTCAGTGCCCTTTCTGCTGCTGGGGTGTCGGACTGTTTGCTTTTGCCTCCTTTGCCTTCTTATCCCCAGCCAGGCAGGCTGCGTCAAGGTCCCGTTCTTAGCTTCCCTCTGCCAGCAGCCAGCTGTGTGAAACTGACCAAGTCACTTCACTTCTCTGAGCCCCTCATCTCCATTATGAAGGGAGTATAAGGCCTTGTGTCACCTGGGAATGCTACCTTTGACTCCCTAGGGAGCTAAAATTTCTCTTAGTCGTCCTATCCCCAGCACTAGCAGAAGCTACAGCACAATGTAGGTGCTCAAGTAAGTGTTTTTATTTTTATTTATTAAAATACATTTAAAAAAATGTATTTGGCCATGCCACATGGGACCTTAGTTCCCCAGCCAGGTATAGAACCCATGCCCCCTGCAATGGCAGCACAGAGTCTTAACCACTGGACCACCAGGGAATTCCCTTAAGTAAGTGTTTTTAAGTGAGGGAAAGAGGGAATGATGAGCTCCTTGACTCTTCCTCTACCACCCTCCATTGAGAGCCTCAGCCTCTCCCCTCCCGAGGCGGGACATAGGGTGAAGGAGGCCCAGAATCATAAAGACCTTGAAAGGGAAGGCAGGAAAGATGAATAACCTAACTGCACAGAGGCCCTGACTTCTCCCTGTCTCTGGGCAGATGCCCTTGAGAGAGCCCTTCCTGGCAGCCTTGGCCTTGCTGAAAACTGCTTTGGTGAGGGGGCTAGAGGAAGGGCCTAGATCTCTAGCAGAACATGGGGGCAGCTGGACCCAGGAGGAGCCCTGGCAGGCCTCTCCTCACTCACTGCCTCTCCGCTCAGAGAAGTATCCCAAGCCTCCTGTCCTAGTCCTGAGGGGTTGCCTCTGGAACCTTCCGTTTCCCATTGCAATGATTCCTTAGCTTTTTCAAACTTCAATTACCCTCCTTTTTTGAGGCCCCCTTCTCACATTAAATTTTTTATTGCCTATTTCATTCTTCATGATAGCAGCTGTATTTCTTTTAACCTTGTAACACACACACACACAGGAAACTAATCTATGGTGAGAGAAATCAGATCTTGGTTACGCCTGGGGTGGGGACTGACTGGGAGGGGGCACGAGGGAACTTAGGCATGCTGAAAATGTTCCAAGTCTCTATCTAGGTGATAGTTACGTGTGTATACATACTTGTCAAAATTCATTGAGCTGTGCTATTAAGATTTATGCATTTTACTGTATGTAGGGTATACCTCAATAAAGTACTGCTAGCATAAAAGACACACATACAGAGAAATACATAGAACAGACATGATCAGTTTAAATGAATTATAAATCAAGTACCTGCATAAACACCACCCGGAATGCCTGGTGCCCCCATGCGGTCCACAGTGCTGGCTCCCCTTGGACCCCAACACCCACACGCTGGGCATCACAAGCCCCAGGCACCTCCTGCTCCCCAGATTTACAAGGCCTTGGAGACCAGGGATGAGGGCAGCACACTGGCTTTGGAACCTCACATTTCCCATCAGTGTAAGCCCAGGCTTGACTGCAACTCCTGTTCTGGTGAGTTGAAGGAACAGAAAACACACGCGTTTCCCCTTTCTGAGACGGGGGTTTCCGTACCAGACTCCCCCGACCGAGTCTTGGCTGGGGGGTGAGGGGTGTCCTCAGCGAAAGTCCAGGAGAAATGTGCCTTCCCTGCATCCCTGCTAAAAATAACCTCAAGCAGCACTGCTGCCACCGAGCAGCAGGAAGGACGGAATCGTGTTTTGCTTTAAACCTCGAAGCAGCTCAGCAGTTGGGGGCGAGGGAGGGGTGGGAGAGAGAGGCTATAGGGATCTGAGAGCCCTGGCAGCACTCTCCCCACCCCCAACCTCAGCTGCAGCTGGTCCTCTCAGAGGTGCCTGGGAGGAGTGTTGGTCGGGGGGGAGGGATGACAGGGCTTCCCAGCAGAGCAGAAAGCCCGGGAACATCGGGGAGGGGTGGGGAGGGGTCTCTGTCCTGCTAACTGGAGCGTGCAGGCTGGAGGGGCAGGAGTCACGTACTCCACGGGGTCCCCACCTCCTCTGAGAAGGACTCTGTCCCAGCAGCCCACGCCAGGGTCCCTCTCCCGCCTCTGCCCTCCTGCAGCGTGGCCGCCTGCCCCCGGGCGCTCGTGGCACACACAGGGCTGAGGATTGTCATTTCGCGTTCCCGGCTCTGCCTGGCTTCCGCTCTGCCCAAAGAGATCGGGAGGTCCTCAAGGGCGGGTGCGGTCCAGCGCGAGGAATTTCCCTGGAAACGGGAAGTACAAGATGTGTCAGTGTGGGATCCCAGCGCGAGGAGCTGAGGAGTGGCTGAGTAAAGGGAAGAGGCCCTCCTGGCCGCGCGCTCCTGCTCTCTCTCCTCCCACAGCTCCCCTGCCCGGCTCATGCATCAGAGGCGTCACGTGGTGGCAGGACCGTTCTGCAGTCGACCCCAGTTTTAGGAACTACGATGGGTTGAATGTGTGCCACGTTCCAGGCACTGTACTGACCTTACACGGATTACCTCATTTAATCCTCTCTGCAAACCTATGACATTGGAATTCTTACTCTCCCTATTTACAGATTATGAAACTGAGGCTTAGGGTGATGAAATACTCATCCTAGGCTGCCGCTGGTAGAATATGACAGAGACAGGGCTTGAAGTCATGATTTGGGACACAGAGAACCTCCAGAATGAATCTCCAGAGAACAGTGAGACAGAATTTTGGAAACTGGACCTTCCTAAATAATCTAGGACACTGGTTGCTGTATATGATACTCTGGTAGAAAAAAGAGCAGTGGATTTAGGCCAAAATTTGTACTACCAGTTAGGATATTGGCCAAGGAACTTAACCATTCTGAGCCTCAGTTTCCATCTCTACAAAAGGGATACAATAATCCTTACATAGAATCGCTGGGGAGTAATGAATTTGAACCCAACATTTTGTCTAAACCTGAAAAACACCAAGCTCCATCCTGACTCAGGGCCTTTGCATGTGATTTTTCCTTGGCCTAGAACCCTAAGTCCCCAGATGTTCACATACTGGTTTGTTCTTGTCATCTAGGTCTCAGCTCATACATAACTGTCCTTAGGGCAGCCCACCCCATTACTTGCGATTGCATCACTGTCTTTTACTTTCCTTTGCACTTAGTACGATCTGAAATTATCTTTTTGATTTATTTATTTTGTTTTGTTTGTTTGTTTATGGCCTATCCTCCCTCCCCAACTGCCAAGGAGGTAAAGTTTCTTGAGAGCTGGGACCTCCATGGGGTTCAGTAACCCATTCCCAGTGCTCAGAGCAGCACCTGGCAAACATCAGAGCTTGCTAAACATTTATGAATAAATGAATGATTATGCTTTGGAAACAGCATTACATTGAAGTGTCTGACTCTCCCTCAGGTCTTGCTGAGCCAAAGGGCAATAAATGTGGGTTAATGGGGACTCGAGAGAGTGTTTCAGTCCTGGCCCAGGCCCAGCCCTGGGGCTCCTAGGCTGTAGGGAGCCATAAGGCTGCTTGGGTTTCCGGCTGCTCCAGGACAAAGGTCAACGCTTTTGCTGGAACAGGAGGTTCTGTACCATCTGGGGCTGCCTGCCTCTGGCCACATCTGCCCAGGTTCCCCAACCTGTACTCCAGGTCCAGCCCAGACCAAACAACTCAAAGTGTCCGCCAGAGAACCCAGGGCTGCTTCATGCCTGTGTGCCTTTATACACACTGTTCCTTTTACCTGGCACGCCCTGCACCCTTGCTCTGCTTGGCTAGCTTGTCTCAGACTTGAAGACTGGCCTCCTCAGAGGAGCCCTCCTGGAGCCCTCTAGCCACACCAAGTCCCTGACTTCCCAGGGCATTATAGTGATCTGTTTTTCTGAGTCTTCCCAAGTAGCCGGGTGGTCTCTCTTTTTTCTTTAATTAAAAAAAGACTTTTTAAAATTTTTTGGCCACGCTACGTGGCTTGTGGGATGTTAGTTCCCCGACCAGGGGTCGAACCCAGGCCCTCGGCAGTGTAAGCCTGGAGTCCTAACCACTGGACCACCAGGGAATTCCCAGCCCAGAGACCTCTTGAGGACAATGACTAGCTTTTGTGCCCCCAAGTTGAAGCACACTGCCTGGTGCACACAGTAGGTTCTTAATAGATGCTCCAGCACAGCTTTTGGACTTTGGATTCCCCAAGCGTTAACACAGTTCCTGAGGCACACAATAGGAACTCATTAAGAGCACACTGAACGCATGAACCAGAGCAATTTGACTCGTCTTCTAAAGTTGGAGGTGGGGTAGGAGTGGAAGATGCTTCCTTGCAGATAAGATGGTGTCAGAGGGCAGAAGGCAGAGGGGACCTTAGGAAACTTCCCAGGAGAAGGGACATACAAAAAGCAAAGGTGAAAAGCAAACACAGATGGATGGAGGCGAATAAACAGGGCTCTCAGTGAGCAAGGAGAGAAAAAGAGAGAAGGAAGGATAAAAGAGGAAGAAAGAACTGCGCTCAGAGGGGACAAAATGTGCCTGTGAGAGCCACAAAGGAAAGGAAGCCAGAGACTTGGCCAGGCCAACTAACTACAGGATGTCTGGTGCCCTTGCTTCAGCCCTGGGAGTAGATAAGGGTGACATGGGCAGTGTGGTGCTGTGGTCCCTTCCTAGGGTGATAGGGCTGGATGAAATGTCACATGTTACCATGTTTGGGGACATCTTGGGAAACTCTTCCTCTGAGGCCCTATGTTATGAAACAAAGCACCCCAGATATCACAGTCACAAATTTAGTTTCTTGCCCTTGGCTGAGCAACTTAGCTGCTCTTGCCTCAGTTTGCCCATCAGGAAAGTGGGTACTGTTCTCCTTACTTCCGAGGAACATTAAGATTGTACTGAGTTAGGACATATAAGTGAAATGTATATGCCCTGATATGGCCAGGGATTGACATAATGGTGGTGATTTCTGCCAAAACCCTGCTGTGAATGGGTCCTAAGAGACGCCATGCCACTGTGTCACTGGGTGCCACAGACAGTCTGAGTTTAGAGACCTGGAACCCAGGTTCAGCCCCTGGTTTTTAGTTCCTAGTGCTGGAGCAGTACAGTGAGGCAAAGTTTACTCCCAGGTAAGGGGCTGAGTGGCATCAGGCATGCCAGTCGGCCGAGAGACGACTGAGGCCGCACACAGCCAGCAGGCCTGACCACCCACCTCCCTCACTGAGTGTCCTCTGGGGCCTCTGCATTTCAGCCTGTCAAATGGGCTGAAAATGGTTTTCTGGCTGTCATATTATACCTCAAGGCATGCATGGGCTCTAAGGAGGCAGAGTTCCTGTAATCATTTGAAGAGAGAAGGGAATAAGACTCTGAGGCTTGAGAAATGGAAGGTTTGCGATTTAGGTACATGATCTAAGTCATCTAGCAGGACACTTCGAAGTGCTGGCTTTGCTGTCAGACAGACCTAAATGTGAATCCAAGCTCTGTCACTTCTCTGAGCCTCAGTTACCTTAACTGTCAAAGGGGGCTCACAGTAGCATCCACCTCCTAGAGTCACTGTGAAGAGTAAATGAGCTTGTGTATATCAAGCCCTGAGCCCAACGCTTGGTCCCTAGGAGGCAATTGATATGAACTATTATTGTGAATAATAATATCACGTGCTCCTGGGGGAGGAAAGCCAGATCATAAACGTATCGATCTCTGGATATCAAAGCTACTTTGAGGAGATTAAAGTGGTCACCACTCAAAAATCATTATGTCACCAAGTGTCAAATTCCATTTTGCAGCTTCTGTTAGGAACGTGTGACTCCTGGGGTGGGGGGTGGTAGGATACCCCTCCCCCACCTCCCACCTCCGCAGTGTTCTCTGTGACCAATGGGGGAGGATCAAGGATTAACAGGTCTGCCAAGCTTTTGGGGTGGGTGTGGGGGGCAACTTCAAAAGAGCCTTCAGCTCACTTCTCTAGCTGGGCTCAGGCATAACTGCTGAAGTGTTTGGGAAAACAGGGTGGCAAGGAGCCTCAGAGGACCAGAGAAACTTTGGACCCAACTTGGAGTGTCCATGGCCTTGGAGGCTGTTTTGGGCTAGCTGATGGGAGAGAGAGAAGGGGACTGGAGGCTTCAACCTTCCCGAGTCCAACTTCTCTCCTCCAGGGCTCACTCTGCACCCCACCCTCACCTCCCAGAAGAGTTTAGATCCCAAGGTCTGACCCATGGTGGGTGCGGGAGCCCAGGTGGGAGGTAGGCAGATGAGAGCAGGGGTGACAGGCAGCAGGATGCCACGGATGAAGAAGGAAGTATAAATATAAAGCAGCCAGTGTAGGACTGGACAGAGGCCATATGAAACACACGGTACATTCCGGCCCCAGTGTAACAAACTGTACCAGCCTTTTTCAGAGCTGGGAGCACTGAGGGGAGGGAAGAGAGCAGAGGTTCCTTCGAGGTTGGCCCTGCCTCCTCCTCCCCCACTTCTCCCACAGCAGGGAAAGTCCCGATGTTCCTTTTGCAACCACAGGAAACCTACTATCCCTGCTCACACTCTGTACCCAGTGTTCCTCTCAGCAGCTCCAGACTGGGAGGGAGCAAGGAGAGGGGGAGGTGTCAGGGGGGAGGGGAGAGGCACAGCAGCCCAGGTCACATCAGGGAAGGTGGCAAGCATCACTTGGACACTGACTTACAGAATCACAGCCTGTAAGTGCTGCAACGGAAGTACAGATGACAGGGAGGTGTAGGGAAGGAAGTGCCTTGCCCAAGGTCACACAGCCAGTTGTTCACCAGGGTGGGACCAGAGTGCATCCAGAGCTGGGCAGTGCTGGGCAGCTCTCTTGGGTGTAGTATGTAGGAGTGGCAGGCCAGGGAACAGGCAGTGCCCGGTGAGTGAGGGTGGGGTGCAGCCAGATCCAAGGCTGCCGCTTCACTCTGATTGGCTCTGGGCAGGTCTGGCTTGGGTACTGTCCCCTCCACTCTTCCCAAACCTACCCCCCTCCCTTAAATGTTAGAGATAATGTATGTGAAGTGCCTAACACGGAGGCTGGTTTGTGGTGATGTCAACCAGACTGAGTCACCTCCACGCCTTTTCTCTCCTCCTCCACACACAGAGCTCAAGGCCTAGAACCTCCTGGGATCTTTCTCTCCCATATCACCACCTCCTTCCTACTGAGTCCCTATAGCTCTTAACACATTTGGTACTCACCTGCTGGCTTGGGTTATTATTTAACCTCACATGCCATGTGTTTGTCTCTTCAACTGGTCTGCAAACTGCCCAAGGGCAGGAAATCATTTCAATACACCCAGCATTTATTGAACATCAACTCCAGTGCCAAGCTTGGCCTGTGGGGGATGAGCTCAAGCCATGGGGGGAGGCCTCAAAGAAGCAGACTTTGTTTCTACCTCAAGGACTTTCTAATCTGGTTAAAAGAACAGGATTAGTAAACAGATCACTAGAATATGAGACAGGCCCCATGCTGTGTCCTGAGAAAGGTACAGACTGAGTGTGCTGGGCTTTCAGAGGAGAGAAGAATCAGATTTGGCTGGCGCTGTTCCAAGCAGACTTTATGAGCTGGAGCTTGAGAGATGGGTAGACATGGAGGACGGGCCCTCCTGGCATGGGAAGTGGCACAGGAAACTGTGGAGTTTGGAAGGAGGGAGAAGAAACGACTTTAGGAATTGTGTCATAAACTTCTTAATGACATCCTTAGCAGGACCTAACAGAGCCTTCCATATGGTAGGGGCTCAGTATGTAAGTCCTTTGTCCCCTCTTTGGTTCAGAGATGGTGGAACTTTCAGGACCAGCGCTCAGGGACGTCTTTCTGCAGAAGGATGGGTAAGGAGAAGACGTGGCCCTGAATAAATCCGGGTTTCGGCTGGACAAAGGGAGGGGTCAGGCTCGGGTTTGGGGTCGTCTTCCTCCACCCTGCTGCCCACTCCCACTTGCTAGTGTCCAGGCTCTTCCTACTCCTGGCATCCTGCCAGGGGGTTCCCAAGCTATGCAAAAGAGCTGGGCTTCGTCTGCCAGCCCCTGGGAATCCCTGGAGTCTCCAGGCTTGTGTGAAGAAAGGATCAATCGGAGAAGGGGTCGGAGGAACAGGGAGGCTCCTCGGGGAGATGGCTTGACTTGGCCCCCTCTAGCGGGCTTCCGTTGTCACGTGACTTCATCCCAGGTCTCCCAAGTATGGGGCTGACGCACTCCCTCCTATCCTCCTCCAGACTCCTGGACTGAGCGCTGGTGGGGCTTGGGCGGCTCCTTCTCCTGCGTGGAGCTACAAACCAACACCTGCCCCCACCCCTTCCCGATTGTGCTGCCCCGGGCCCCCGATACGCCTGGGGATCCAAGTCAGGGCTCAGGTGGGAGATGGAGTGGTCTGGTTGCACCAAGGCCGGTGACCGGTCAGGGCCGCGCGTCCCAGGGGTTGCGCACCAGCCCCCGGCCGTCCCGGGTGCCCGCGCCTGGCCCGGCCCCAGCGCGCGCTCTCAGGGCTGCGGCGGCGGCGGCGGCGGCGGGGAAGCTGCGCGCCGAGCGCAAGCCGCGAGCACAAACAGGGCGAGGAGGCTGGTGTGAGCGCCTGGGCCCGGTGCCAGCGCGCCGGGGCTGGAACACAATGTCCCGGGCGGGCGGGCGAGCGAGCGGGGAGCGAGAACAGCCTGACTCAGCAGCTGGGTAAGTGGGTGTGCTCGCTCACCAGATCAACCGCTCTTGCAGCCTGCGGTCAGCGACGACCCGACTCTCGGAGGCTCCCTGGAGCGGGAGGGGCGAGCGCACCGCCCGCTTCCCGGCTCCCGCCCTGCCTGTCGCTCGGGACCTCCACGTGGCCAGTTTGCGCCTCCCTCTGCCTTCTCGCCCCTCCATTACAGCGTTTCGCAGCCCCCAGCCCGAGCAGAGCAGGCTCTGCCCACTTGGGAGGGGCACTCTCCTCACCCCACCCGGCAGGTGTGGCCCACCAGACAGCTGCTGGGTACGCGTTGTCGCATTCCCCCACCACTCTGGGAGGCTTCTCTAGGTCTTGGCGTGGGGGACATAACTCTTAGTTGCAGATGGAGGTAGAAATTTGGTCTAGGGTGGTGGGGAGCAGAGGAAGAGGATGCTGGGAGAAATGGGATTATGGGGCAAGAAGATCTTCCCCATCTCCGTGCTCGGTTGAACCAGAGTTCAGAGTCTCTTCCTGTCCCCTCCCCTCAAAACCGCGAGGCCCCTGAAGATTTTCTCAGAGGGAAGGAGAAGCAGGTGGGAAGGTGCTTTGAAGCCTGAGACCCTGCTTTTCTGCCTTACCCACCCTCCCACCCAAAGCCACAACAAAGACCCACGAAGCCTGCCACCCAGCCACAAAGCTTCTTCTTCCTCCTCTGGCCTGCTGTCGCCTGCCGTCTGGTGGGGCCATTGTGAGGATGACAGCCCCAGAGCAGGACTCTTCCTGCGAGGGTGGGGACCTGTCCTATGCCCCAGTCTCCTGGGGTGTCTGCAAGGTGCCCCTGAGGACACCGTGTGCCTGGAGTGTGCCAGGGCAGGCAGGGAGGGGCTCCCTCCTCTGCCAAGTTCCAGGAAAGGCCTGGCAGGCAGCACCGTCCTGGGCTCCAGGGCCTTCCAAGGTGGAGCTGGGGGAGGGATCCCAGGCTGCTGAAGTGCCTCACCTGGGCCTCAACCCCCGCTTCCCAGGCATCACTGGCACCTTCTTTAGCCAAAATTGAGGAGACAGTTGCCAACCATCTTCCCACACATACAGGCATACTTCCCACACATATGCTCACCCAGCCAACGCTCACCAAATCCCTCAGGCAGGAGGCACTTTCACTGTTGTCGACTCCAACCTTCTACCTGATGTATGAAATCTGTCCACAATATCCCAGGCCAGTGATCTGAAGCTGTTTGCATACCCATAGTGACGGGGACACTCTTTTACAAGGCGGCCACTACCCTTCAGTTCTTCCCTATCTCCAAGTCCAGTCACCTACAGGACACCTGCCCTCACATGGCCTAGGAGTGACTGATCTCACCCTCAGGTCCCTCACACCAGCTCCACCCCCTTTCCCACGGTGACCCTTCCACCCCCCCCAAACTCACCATGAAGGAGGATTAATTCTTAACTATTTTCCCTCTTTCACCATCCTATATCTGCTCTATTACCAAATTCTTCCCTTTCTTGCTTTTATTACAACATGTATTATTTGTTACTTTCTTCACTAACCCTTCCTTTCCAACCCCGTAGATTCCACCTTTGACCCAAATTCCCAGTTACTGCCACACTGTCCTTTCTGACCCAGGTTTTTCCTTCCTCCTACACACCCTGCTGGAATTATCTTTCTCAAACACTGTTTATTGTGTGTGTTATCAACTTCAGACTCCTCAACCAAGCACACTGGGTACACCAGCTGCTAACCTGTGTGTTCCATATGAAGGGGCCCACACTCATTCATGGTGTACCCAGACCCCAGAGTCCAGCACAGGGCCTGATGCATAGCAGGAGGGGAGCCAATGTTCCTCGAGTGTCCAATCCATTTGGTTGTGCTCCTTGCTCTCCGCCCAGTTCTCTTTCCTGGCTTGGTGTCCCCATTCTCATGAAGCCTATTGGCTTCCTGATGCTCACGCAGGCCCTTTTGTTTAGAACAGCCCCAGTTTTTGTTTTTGGCCACACTGCGCAGCATGCGGGATCTTAATTCCCCCACCGGGATCGGATTGAACTTGCGCCCCCTGCAGTGGAAGCACTGAGTCTTAACCACTGGACTGCCAGGGAAGTCCCAGCCCTGGTTTTTAAATTTCCCATAATCTTCAGAGAGCGGTGGGGAAGAGAGAAGCTGACGTCCAAATTAACATCGGGGTTTGTGCCAAATACTAACTGCAAAGACCTTGAGTGTCAAGTGGAATGAGGGTAGCTGCCTGCTGGGAGCCAGCAAGAAACAGAACACCACGGAGGAGGGTGGAGGGCAGAGAAGAGTGGGTGCAACCAGTGGCTTTGGGGTTTACAGAGGGATCTTGTCACTGGAGATTCCAGCCTGCCTAGCTCTGGGTCGCTATTCTGATGCCCTTAGGTTGTTCTTTTTTGGCACCACATCTCACACACACACACACACACACACACACACACACACACAGTGATCCTGGCCCCATCACACCTCATAACCCAGCTCAAAGTCTCTGATAATCTCCACCCCACTTGGATCGTGTTGTAATCAACTTCCCTCTGAGCTTCATGAGCTGCCTTCATTCTTTCCTATATTTTATTGCTTCATTATGTCCTGTAGTATTCTCAACCCCAAAGATTATAAGCTCCTTCATGGCAGGGACAGTGTTATTTGTTTACTTACTTAATATCATCTGTTTTGAGAAGGAAGAATAAGATAGGGCACTTGGATTTTGGAAGCCACATAGACTTGGGTCTGGATCCTGGTTCCAGCACTTAGCTGTTTGGCCCTGGGCAAGTCTCACCTTTCCTGAGCCAGTTTCTCCATCTGTAAAAGGTGCTAGAGATACTTACCTTGCGGAATGAGAGGCAAAGATTACAGAGACTACAAAATGCCCGTTGCAAAGTGAGCAGACAATAGCTTGTCTTCCTTACCTGCGCCGTGGGAGCTTTCCTTGAATTGGGGGACAGGGTTCCTTAACTACCGCCCCCACCACTAAGACATTTCTAAGCGAGTAAAAAGACACTATTAACACTTACACCAGTTCCACGGACGTAACCCGGAATGCATGGCCACCCTACACTAACTCACAATAACCGGTGAGTGCAGGGTTTGGATCCAGCGACGCCAGAACCCAGTGCCTAAGCATGGCGCCAAGCATAGTTCAAGCTCAATGAACGTCTGTCGAATGAACGAGTGAACGGAATCTGTCCTGCCCTTAGCTTCTTGGAGCATCAGCGAGTGAAGAAGCGAAGATTGACAAGACCGCCCACGCCGCCTCCCCACCCGCACCCCTGTCACAAAGTCTCTAGCAGTCTTCTTTCGCTAAGGTCTCTCCTTCTCCAGCCCGCATTCCCGCCCCTGGTTGCCTTGGAAACAGTGACGTATACGTGAGGGGTGTGACCTCTCTCCATCCTCTAGCGGAGACCCGGGCCCCTTTTTATCCCAACCCGGGGAGAGGATGAGGTTGGGGTCCTCGACTCTGCTGATCCACGCCGAGCCTGGAACTAACCCTGCCCACCTGGTTCCCCCTCGCGCGCGGGACTCGCCGAATTGCGGGCACCCCATCCCCAGCCCACCCGGCACCGGTGAGCTGGCGGGGTCCGGAGAACGCCGGCTTCATTTCCTGGGATCACTCTTCACCCCTTCACCCCCGACAGGCCAGTGGATCCAGAGAACCGAGGCCCAGCGCTCAGTCTAGGCCCGCTTCTTCCCGGGCAGCCCTCGGGCGTGCTCCGTGTCCTGGGGGTGGGCGGGAAGGGTGGGACCCCAGGGCGCGCCGAGCCCCGCGGAGCGCGGGAGAGAAGGAGTTAAACAAGGTGCCGGCGCCGGGCGCGGCGGGAGTGGGGGATGGGAGCGAAGGGAAAGTGAGAGCGGGGGCGGGGGTGGGGGGGACCGGAGCGAAAGAACATCCTGTGCCCGCCGCCGGATGCGCCGGGGCGGTGGGGGGGGGGTGCGGGGAGCGGTGGGCGGAGTAGTCCGGGGAGGGAGGGCAAGATGGGGGGAGGCTCGGGGCGGGGAAAGGCGCGGCCTCCGCCCCACACTCGGAAATCCTTCTGTGAGGGAGCCGCCCCCTCCGCTCCCCGGGTTTGTCGCGTTTCTTCCAGTCCCCACTCCTTCGCCGGAGTCACGAGCTACCTAGAGGCCCCCCCAGTCTGGTCCTGGGCCGGGGTAAGCACGAGTTGAGGAGGGCACGGTCCCGGAGAACGTGGGATCCCTGTCAGGGCACGGGCTGTCCCCGACTTTCATCTCTCGGCTTTCTGGCTTTCTTCTGGGGCAGCTCGCACGTGCTGCGCTTCCGCTGTTCACCGAGAGTCAACGTACATTCTCTCATTCAGTTCTGACAGCGCACTTCCGTGTAGTAGGCAGGTTTTCCGGAGGAGGAAACTGAGACTCAGATCATGGAACTTGCCCAAACCCAAGCTCGTCGGACTCCAACGGGCTTTTCATTAGAGAGTAGGCTAATTTCCCCTTAGCTTCTCCTGTGCATGCAAGCGCCGGGCCCCTCTGGGGTCCCCCTCCTTAACGGCCTACTTGCACAGTAGGTCCCCAATAGCGTGTTAGGCTCCTCTAATTAACTAGGCTGAAACACCCATTACCAGAGTCCTGATAGAATAAGCAGGTAGTCTGAGGGTTTTTACAGATGGGAGGATGGTTTTTAGGAACAAAGTAGCCCAGGGGAACGGGCTGGATCCCTGTAGCGCTACTGGTTTAGGAATTTGGTGGGGGAGGGGGGTTCAAAGAGGGCTCCATAGTTGTTCAAGGCAAGTAAATGGGTTACAGGAGTTGAGATTGATTAGCCTGAAGATGACCAGAGAGGGAGGGGTCGAGGGTGAAAGGAAGGGGTTGAATAATGTGCCTTTCAGGCCTCACAGAGGCCCACCATCTGTGTGCTCACTGCCTTGCCACGCCCAACATTTTTGTCCAGGTGAAACCTGCTTATAATAGTAATTATTATTGTCACGTTTGGTGAGCTCTGTGTGCTGGGCACTGTTCCAAGTACTTAATCCTCTCAAACCCAAGAAGTAGGTATTATTCCCATTTTACAGGTGGGAAAAATGAGGCACAAAAAGATTACAAAGCTAGGTCAGTAGCTGAGCTGGTTTTGAACCCCAGCAGTCTGGGTTGAGCCCACACTCTCACTCACTAAATAAACTGCACCTAACATGATGGGAACATCAGCCTTAAAGGTAGAAAAGCTGGTACAGATGGCAGAGAGGTGTGCACTAGGGCAGCCTATGTCCTTTTGCCTTGGTGAGGGTGGTTAAGAAACTTGGGGTTGGCTGTGTGTATATGGAATCTGACTTCTCTCGAGCCAATATTCCAAATTTTTGAATATGACAGAAAAAACAAGAAAAACAAAATCCACCTTCTCACAAAGAGCTGCAGCCTTCATTTATGCTCCCTAAGAACATTCACTATCATCTGTCGTCACCATCATTTAACAAAAGCAAGTACATTTGAATTCTCCTCAAAAGAAAACAGACATCATCTGAATCAAAAGCAGGTACTCCCGGGAGCTTCCCTGGTGGTTTAGTGGTTAAGAAAATCAGCCTGCCATTGCAGGGGATACGGGTTTGAGCCCTGGTCCAGGAAGATCCCATATGCCGCGGAGCAACTAAGCCCGTGGGCCACGACTACTGAGCCTGCGCTCTAGAGCCCACGAGCCACAACTGCTGAAGCCTGTGTGCCTAGAGCCCGTGCTCCACAATAAAAAGCCACTGCAATGAAAAGCCCGTGCACCGCAACGAAGAGTGGCCCCCACTCACCGCAAGTAGAGAAGCCTGCGACCCCACACAGCCAAAAATAAATAAATTTAAAACAAAAGCAGTTACTCCCAAGAAAGGACAGTCCTTGACTTTCCACCAATGAATACACATTCCTCTTTTTTTTTTTTTTTTTTTAAATCGTGCTGTGGACTAGCAATGTCACACTGGGGATGCCTCTGCTTCTAATGCATCCAAAACATTTGAGGGCAGAACCCAAAGGAATGGGCTTAGGTGTATATGGCAGGAGGGAGTTAGGTTAGAGCCAAGAAAGAACTCTCCTTCTCTGGAGATCTCTAAAGAGCAGGTGAGTACTGCATTTGCTTAGCATGTGAGGGTTGCAGGATCAGCTCCATAGACTGGGGAGGCCAGTAGCTCTGGGTTCTGCCTCAGAGAAGGACCAATCGTCAGATCTACCAGGGGAGCCTTAGAACCTAAAACAGTCCCTTCAGGCAGCCATTTCCTGACCGTACATAGAGCTTGATAGGTGGTCCCATGGTAGTGGGGGGGCCTCTAGGGGCCTCTGTCACCCTTCACTACAGGGAGTCCATGTAGTCACCTACTGTTGGGCTGCACCCCGCAGGCCTGTAAGCCTTATAGTTGCCCAGCCTTAGACGGAAGAAAGAGCCTGGGACAGCAAGAGACATTCATGGTGCCGAATTCATGCCGGCAAGGCAGTATAAGAACAGCCCACAGGGTTAATATAATGGTGCCTTTCTCCAGTGGGAGCCTGGATTAATTACCTTAGTAGTCTTAGGTGGGGCCGGGTATAAACCAGGTGAAATCTGTAAATCCCTTTCCAATCCTATTCCCCATGGGACAGCAAACCCAAACCACCAGAGACTTACCCGCCAGTCCCAGGACCATTTGATAGTGTGTTCCTCTGGGGGTAGATCCTGTAGCGAAGGCAAAAGTGAGTTACTGTCCTGAGAGATAGTTGGCAGAGGTCTTTCGGTGGTCAACAGTTGAACTTGGATTGTATTGACTAGTTGCCTCTGGGTTAACATGGCCCTGGGATGATTGCTCCTGGGATGTTCAGCTACAGTTCATAGAGCTTGAGTGAACCTCTGGTCCACCTGTTGAGATAGCGGGTTTTCGTCTCAATTGTTAAGTAATCCTTTCATCCTTTCCATTAGCCCGGCAGCAGTGGGGTCGTAATGCAGGTGGAAATGCCAGTGTGTGTCATTTTTATCAGCCCATTCCTGAACTTCGTGACTGGTAAAGTGGATTTCTTTGTCACTATTGATGTCCGTGGGGTCCTGTATATCACACACAGCTGTCCTAGACCCCAAATAGTGGTTTTTTTGCATCACTAGGTGACTCGGGTAGGCCTTTTGTAATGTCTTCCACCTGTTGTAAGCTGCATATAGCTGTTGTTCCATCATGCGGTATATCATTGCTCTGCCTGCTTTCATAGCAGGTGTCAGAAGTCCAAGGGTACTCTTATTTTGTTGTAGCACAGGCCCCAACCAAACTTTTCTAGGTAACTGGCCATGTCCAATTCACAAGACTGTCCCTGAATTAATATCCTCTAAAGCCTGTGTCTAATTGTTTAGGGGTGAGAGGCTGGGGGTACGCTTGTCTTTTGTAGATAATCCAGGTCCTTGCGTTTGGTCTGTATTCACCAGCCATCCTCGTGCAGTCAGATGAGCCACCAGCATAGGGCTGCTACTTTTAAACTGGAAAGAGGCTTTGAAGTTAACAGAGTGGAAGAGAATCAATATAATGGAAGAGAAAGACACCTCTCTTGGTAGTCAGCTGCCACAGGGCCCCACAGGCTAGTGGACGGCCACCTCAGGATGACCCCTGCAACCTTCCATTTCCTGTCCTTACTTTGCGACATCTTAGTAGCTTCTTTGGCTTCCTGGCCGGCTCACCAGTCGTTGGGCTGCACCGTGCTGTCCTGAAAGCCTTGTAGTTGCCCAGCCTCAAGATTGAAGAAAGAGTCTGGAGACAGCGACAAAGACATCAGTGGTTTATTGGACAGGGGTGTCTTAAGCAAATGGTTAAGACCCACCGATTATGGCAACACCCCACCGATTACGGCTGGCAGGCAGGCAGATCATGGCCGCAATCTTTGCTACTTGGGGAGAGAAGGAGACTACTATTTATAGGGAGAATTGACGTCAGGTTGGCTTATCAGTTACCAGGGAAACCAGCTGGGGCACATCCGTCACAGCCCCTCAGATTAACGACCATCACGAGGGCAGATGTTTCCCTTTAATAAATTAGCAGGTAGAGCAGGGATTAGATCAGTCACTAGCTGGGGCAGGGGGCAAACATGTTCATGTGAGTAGGGCGCAGGTGGAACGGACTGGTCGAGCAGAGGATGTACAAAGAGCAAGAGAACAGCCATCTTGAATGGCCTGACCATACATCCACCATGGGGCTGTGTAGAGTGCCAGGAATGACCCTTGAGGAGGGCCAGGGATGGGAGGGAATAAAGGAAGAGAATGGCCCCCTGGGAGTGTTACCTGCAGCCTAGGGTGACACAGACGAAGGCTCTGAGTAGACAGACCTGGCTGGCTGCAGCGTCCTTGCGGATGCCGTTTCCCTATTTCCCCACCTCCTGCAAACCCAGGTGCAGCCCAGGGCCCAGAGCCTTCCAACAGGAGCTCAAGACCGGGCAGCTGAAGTCCTGTTCTGGTACATCTACGCTCAGTGCTGGCTCTGGGTCTGAGCCTGGCTTGGGCTCCTCCCTGCTTTGTACCGGAAGGTGAGGCCAGAGGGTGTGGGGACACTGGGGGTGGGAGGAGAAGAAGAAGGGAAGGGTCTGGTCTCACCTGCCCCATCCTAGTGGTGGAGGTGGTGGAGACTGAGGCCTCCAAAGTTGGGTTCTCATCCTCCAGGGTGGTGGCATTTTCTGACTCCAGAGGAGGCCTCTTCAAAGCCCATCCCACCCTGTGTGTATGTTGTGGGGTATGGGGTGTGATACTCCCAGATTTAGGCCTCCATGGTTTAATGGCAGAGACCTACCCCAGGTTTAACCCTGGATATTTAGAATGCTAAACCTGGATCCCCTCAGGTTACAAATACAGAAACTGAGGCCGAGGCAAGGGCAGTCCCCTTCTCCAGAGTCACACTGATTAAATGGGCCTGGAGCCCCCGTATCCAGATTCTCTGACGTTGTTCTCAAGTCCTCAAAGAATGACAGAGGGCTTCCCTGGTGGCGCAGTGGTTGAGAGTCCACCTGCTGATGCAGGACACAGATTCGTGCCCCGGTCCGGGAGGATCCCACATGCCGCGGAGCGGCTGGGCCCGTGAGCCATGGCCGCTGAGCCTGCGTGTCCGGAGCCTGTGCTCCGCAACGGGAGAGGCCACAACAGTGAGAGGTCCGCATACCTCAAAAAAAAAAAAAAAGAATGACAGAAGTCATAACTTGAGCATCTACTAAGTGCAGGACTCTGTGCTGGATGTTGGAGATGTAGAGACAACTGCCCTCAGGAGCTTTCGGTCAACAGGTAAATATACACAGAAAGGAACATGCAGATGCTGGAAAATGATGGATTTGCCTCGAGACTCTGCAAAACTTTGTAAGGTACTTGCCTCCTCTTCATCCTGTGATGGAAGTGGGGGGGCCCTGCCTGCAGAAACGCCCCAAGGCTCAGAAGTGGATCTATGGTGAAGAGATCAAAGATGGAGGGACCAGGGAAGTGAGGGAACAGGGCTGCCAGTGGGCATACTCCAACCCCCCCAAAAAACTTCCAAAGGCCCCCGTCCATAAATTGGGCCTCTGCTGCCATCTAATGGAGGAAAGGTAGCCTCTGGAGCTGCCTGCTGGGGCCCCACCAACCTGGCTCCCATGAAAAAGAGGGATGTGAAGGACCTTCCTGCCCACAGACCTTTTATTCCTCTGGAGTCTTAAGCTTTGTTTCCTGCAGCCTCTGAAGCTCCCTGGCTGCCCTGTTTCCCGACCACCACCCCCTATCCCACTGTTTCCCCAGTTTCCTTTGTTGCCCAGGTTCTGATTCTGGTGCCCTGGTTCCTGGCCCTTCTAGAGTTCTGGTTCCCTAAGGCCTTTGCTAGGTGCCTTGGGCATGTGCTGCATCCCCCAGCACCTGGGGCAAATGGACATCTGCAAAGGTGTAGTGAGCCTGGCCACAGCCGCTGGGGCCATCTGCCTGCTCTACAAGGCCATCAGGGCCGGCATAAAATGTCAACCACCCCTCTGCTCTGCCTCACCCATCTGCATCGCCCGTGAGTGTCCCCGCCCTGGGGAGAGGGCTCAGCCCCAGGAGGTACCTACTCCTCAGGTCTCCTGTGTGGGAGGGGCCCAGGGGAACTCCTCCACGTTCCTCTCTCCTTCCCCTTTCTCGCCTCCATCTCCCTCACAGCCACCCTAGAGATGCTAGCGCAGGCTCCTCAGGTAGTGGGTGGCACTCAAGTGCCTCCTCAGGAGTCATCTGGCAGGTTTCTAAATTCTACATTCACTCTGGCATCCAGGAGCCACTGCTTGGAAACTTGGCATCAGCAGTTCTCCCCAAGGGAAAATTGGGGGACCTACATTCTCAGAGCCTCCACTAGTCCCTATGACAACTTTGTGCAAAGTAGAGAAAGGAACCCCTTCTGCAAGACTTTGTATTGCCATCTGCTGGAATATCATTGCCATATACCAATTATGATGAAATACTACATATTACTGCCATATGCCAGAAAGTTGTTATAGTAGACATACAAAAGTTTTTTGTTTACGATATAAACAATACAGCCTTAGATGTAGTGCCCTTGTGCAATACACACCCTGTTCAACTGTACATGGTGGTCCTGCATATAGCAAGAAGTCTTTTCTTCAGAAAAGGCAAGGCAGCCTTGTCCCTCTCCCACCGCTTCCCAAGCCCCGTCCTTCATCACTTCTGAGTCCGCAGCCTGAACTGGGCTGGGGTGACTGTCTAGGCCTGGCAATCGAGCGAGAGCAGCATGGGCGTGACTCAGGTGAGCTCCGGAGGCTCCTCAACTCTTTGGAGTGCAAACAGGATGAGTACGCCAAGAGCATGATCCTGCACGGTATCACGCGCTGTGTGTACTTGCTGGAGTCTGAGGTGAGGGAAGGGAAGCAGGAGGTACTTCCCAGCCAGCCTGGCCCCTGGGGGCTACATCTGTCCCCCTTCCCCCCTTGAGTACCCAAACTCTGTCCTGGGACCTCTCTCTGGCTGATGGCGGGAGGGGTTGTGTTGAGGGGTTTTGGTGACATGCGGGGGTAGGGGGCCAGGACACTCGCTTCTCCCACCTCTTCTGTCTCTCCTGGCACACCCTAGGCCTCTGCATGTACTAATGATGACATCACGTTGGTGGGCTCCATGCTGGTTGACAAGGACAACAGTGTCAAAATCCAGGCTCTGAACACACTTAAAGCTTTCTCTGGCATCAGAAAATTCAGGCTGAAAATCCAGGTGAGCCCAGCGACAAGTATGGGGCAGAGCACATAGATGTCCATAAGCCATGGGCCATTTAGTGGGCATAGGATGAATGGTCATGTTCCAGAAGTTTGTTTGGGTCTGAGTTTGTAACCCAGAAATATGTTTTTCCTTGGAAGTAGGTGGGAAAATGGTGATCAGATTCCCAGTAGGGTCATAAAAGTCTGAATCTTGGGATAAAACTGTGCTAGGTCCCTAGGAGTATCTCTGAACCCCAAACAGCAGAAATTCCCGAAGTTCTTTCTGACAACAGCCAACTCTCTTGACGGCGACTGGGTGTTCTACAATTCAATTCTGACACTATCCACCTGGAGTTAGTACAGACCCCACAGCTTAGGGCTGAGTCCTGTAAGACTGGCCCCCACTTCTGATTGACCAGCTGTAGATTGGGAGGTTCCCATGCCCCCTCTCCTCAGTCTTGATAATTCACTAGAACGAGTCACAGGACTCAGGAAAATGCTTTACTTCACTTACCAGTTTATTATAAAAGATATAACTGAGGAGCAGCCAAATGGAAGAGGTGCATAGGGCAGAGTATGGGGAAGGGCTTCCATGCCTTCTCCAGGTGTGTCACCCTCCTAGCACCTCGACGTGTTCACCAACCCGGAAGTTCTCCAAACCCTGTCATGTAGGGGTATTTATAGAGGTTTCATTATGTACGCATAATTGATTAATCATTGGCCATTGGTGATTGAAGTCAATCTCTGGTTCCACTCTTCTCTGCAGAGGTCAGGTATGGGGCTGAAAGTTGCCTTGAGTTGCCTCATTTGCATAAACTCAGAGATCATGGAAAGGGGCTCATTACGAATAACAAAAACCACTCCTATGAGGAAATTGCAAGGATTTTAGGAACGCTGTGCCTGGAATCAGGGACAAAGACCAGATATATTATCATACCACACCACCACACTGTGTTGGTCTGAGGCTGGTGGCTGGGCCACTGATGTCTTCACTACCACCACGTAGAGAAAATATAAACCACCAAATGTCAGTTCCCCCGGCTTCCTGCTACTAGGCCTCCAGGCTTACCTGTTACTCATCCTTTCCTGCTGGTGCCATGAAAAAATGGCTTTCTTCCTGTCTGTGTTCAGTGTTAGTCTCAGTCCTGGATCCCGTCCGCTTCCCTGAGGGCCTCTCTCCTTGATGAAACTCTGTCTGATATGGCCTCCCCCGGCTCCTTCCCTTTAGTGTTCAACAAGCTCTATTCCTTCCCATCTTAAAAGGCAAAACCAAAAAAACATCTTCCTTGACCTCCAAGTCTCTCTCTAGCAAATGATCTCTCTCCCAAAATATTTTACTTAAAAATAAGTAAAATATTCAAAACTTGCAAACATTTTATGCATGTATGGTAGAAAGAATAACAATAAAACACACGTAACCAGAACCCAGGCTAAGAAATAGAACATGACCGGTTGGTTAGATGCCCCAGATGCCCCTCCTTAATCCCCACCTCCTCCCCCGCCCGAGACAATCATTCCTCTGCATTTTTAAAATCAGTTTCTTGATTTTCTTTGTAGTTTTACCATATACACATGTGTCGTCATTTTCTAGCAGGGCACAGCAGACAAAAATAGGTAAAATATAGCTGGAATGTTTTGAAGCTTCACGGATCTGGAAGTATGCAGTTTGTATTCTGCGGTTTGCCTTTTCCCTCCAACATGGAAAGATTCACCCTTATTGATGTGGACTGGTCTGTTTCCTTCTTTTGCACTGCTCTGCAGTGTTCTAGTTCATGAATACCCTGCAGTCTTATTCATCCAGCTGCCCATGAGTAGGCATTTGAGTTGTTTGCACATTGTGCCATGAGCATTCTTGTACACATCTCCCTCGTGGACGTGGGACACTTTCTCTAGGACATGTATGCAGGAGTGGGATGGTCGGGTGAAAGGTATGCCCAGCTTTTCAAGAAGGGCCGTATCAGTTTGCACCCTCCACCAGCCCCGCCTGAGTGCTTCTGGTGCATCATTTCTTCCCCGACACTCGGTATTTTCGCACTTTAAATTTTGGGCATCAAACTTTTTTGGGGAAAAAAAAGGTCTCTAGGTCTCCACTTGCTGGCTGCCTCTACTTTATCCCTCAACCTTCTCAGTTGCCCTAAGGCTGTGATTCTCAAACATATCGGAATTGCCTGGAAAGCTGGTTAACAAATGAAGATTTCAGGGCATTACATCCAGTGGGTTCAGTTCAACGGGGAAGCTGTGTTTTTCACAAGCCCTCCAGAGGATTCTGATGCATGTGGCCTGGACACCACTGTTCTTTCTTTCCCCAGGGTCTGTATCCTGAGGACCTGACCCCTGTTCTCTCTCTGGGTGAATGCAGCCACTCCCTACTGAGGGGTGGGGGCAGGGAGGAGCAGGGTACTAATGGGAATGCTGTGCTCCCCACTCCAGGCTTCTGGCATCCTTCTTACTGTGGCTCACAAAAGTACAGTTTGTAAGAGTACCTGCCTTTGGTAATAAGGCCCAAGCATCTTGCAGCTCAGAAGCCAAGATTCCTTTTTCCTTTCAACGAATGTATATTGAGCACATACTTTGTGTCCAAGCACTATGCTAGGTACTGGAGACACAGCAGTGAACAGAGTGGGAAAGATCCCTGCCCAGTGGAACTTATATTGCCTGCAAGGCAGGCAATACACAAATAAGTGAAATATATGGTGTTTCATGGGGCAAGTGCTATGGAGAAAAATCAAGAAGGGTGGTAAGGAAGGCTGGCATGGGGGTGCTGTTGCAAGGGGGTGCTGTTGCAGTTTCAAAGGAGAAAATCTTTGGGACCTAGGGCTTGATAAAGAGGTCATAGAAATGACACCAAAAGCACAATCTACAAAAGAAAAAATTGATAAATTGGACTTCATCAAAATTTTAAAAAATTTGCTTTGTGAAAGACCTTGTTAAGAAGATGAAAAGACAAACTGCAGATTGGAAGAAAATATTTGCAAACCACGTATCTGACAAAGGACTCATATCTAGATTTTATAAAGAACTCCCAAAACTCGACGTCAAAACCAATAATAATCCATTTAGAAAATGGGCACAAGACATGGAGATATTTCACTGAAGAGGATATAAGAATTGCAAATAAGCACATAAAAAATGTTTAACATTGGGAAGCAGCCGCATAGCACAGCTCCATGCTTTGTGACCACCTAGAGGGGTGGGATAGGGAGGGTGGGAGGGAGGGAGACACGAGATGGAAGAGATATGGGAACATATGTATATGTATAACTGATTCATTTTGTTGTAAAGCAGAAACTAACACACCATTGTAAAACAGTTATACTCCAATAAAGATGTTAAAAAAATGTTTAACATTTAACTAGCCATTAGGGAAATGCAAATTAGTACCACAATGAGATATTACTATATGCCTATTAGATGATTTAAACTCCAAATTAGTGACAATACCAAATGCTGGTGAAGATGTAGAGAAACTGGATCTCTCGTATGTTGCTGGTGGGAATGTAAAATGATACACCAGCCACTCTGGAAAATAGTTTGGCAGTTTCTTTAACAAACTCTTTTACCATACAAACCAGCAATTGCACTCTTGGGCATTTATCCTGGAGAAATAAAAACTTACAACTGCCAAAAAACCTGTCCACAGTTGTTCATAGCAGCTTTATTTGTAATGGTCAAAAACTGGAAACAACCAAAATGTCTCTCAGTAGATAAATAATTAAACAAACTGTGGTAGTCCATACCATGGAACATTACTCAGTAATAAAAAGGAATGAACTATTTATTGATACACACCACCACTCGGATGGATCTCAAGGGCATTATACTGAGTGAAAAAATCAATTTCAGAAGGTTACGAAATGTGATTCCATTTATATAACATTCTCAAAAATGACAAAATTAGAGAGATGGAAAACAGATTAGTGGTTGCCGCTGGTTAGGGCTGGTTTTGATGGTCAGGGCTAAGTGTAACTAACAAGGGACCCACAAGGGAGATCTGTGGTGATTCTGATGGAATAATCTGTTGATTGCAGTGGTGGTTACATGAAGCTACATATGTGATAAACTGACATGGAACTATACATACACATTGTGCTAATACCATTTTCCTGGTTTTGATACTGTAGTGTAATTATCTAAGATGTAGCTGTTGAGGGAAACTGGGTGGAGGGCACATGGACCTCTCTGTACTGTTTTTGCAACTTCCCATGAATTTATAATTATTTGAAAATAAAAAGTTTAAAAACAAAAAGTGTGTTGCATATTGACAGTGCTATGGGGAAAAATAAAGGTGGGGATAAGGGAGGCAGGGATGGGAGTGGTGCTGCTGTCTTAAAGGAGCAGGTGGTTAGGGAAGGCCTCCCTGAGAAGGTGACTTAAGGCAAAATTTTGAAGGAAGTAAGAGTGAGCTCTGAATAGCTGAGGAGGGAGAGCATTCTAAGCAGAGGGATCACCATGTGCAAAGACCTAAGATAGGTGTGTAGCTGGCATGTTCAAGGAATAGCTAAGGCCATTGTGATGGAAACCATGGGAGCAAAGGAGAGAACAGGAGATGAGGCCAAAGAAATAATGGGGGGAGAGGGACAGATCATGTCACACCTTGTAAGCCACTGTAAGGACTTTAGCTCTTACCCTGAATGAACTAGGGACTCTTGAGCAGTCCAGCCTGTCTGCTTTCTGAGAATAGATGCAGGGGACAAGGATGGAAGCAGGGAGAAGGAGGCTATTGCAGAAACCCGGGGGAGAGGTGATGGTGGCTTGGAACGGGGTGGTAGAGGGGGATGGTGAGAAGTGTCTTGATTGTTGGTAGATTTTGAAGGTAGAGCCAACAGGATTTTCTGAAAGATTGGAAAAGGGTGTCAGAGAAAGAAGGGAGTCAAGGAAGAACAAAGATTTTTGGTCTGAGTAATTGGAAGGCAGGTGTAACCAACAGCTGAGATAGGAAGGGTAGTGGAAGGAGCAGGTTTGGGAGTGGGAATGTGTTGACTCAGAGGTTTAGTAAGATTCTGGGAAAGAAGTGGAACTGGCACTTGCATATATGAGTCTGGAGTTTAGGGAGAGGTCTGGGCTGGAGATAGAAACTTGAAAGTCATCAGCATATGGATAATTTTTAACACTGAGTCTGTGAGTCTTTAACACTGTATCACTAAGGGAGTGATGAAGATAGAGGAGGAGGTTGGGCAGAAGAACTGGGAAAGAAACATGTGATGGAGAAGCCAAGTGAAGAAAGAGTTTCAAGGGGGTAAGAGGGGTCAACTAGGTCAAATAACATTGAGAGTTACAGTGGGGAACTGTCTGTGGGGTTGGCTCAGTTTTTGTGGGCGGGGGCAGTGAAGAGTGAAGGCAGAGGCTGGGCTAATGTTGAGGATTATCATATAAAAGTAGAAAACTCTTCTCCTCTCCCCCCTCCCTAGGAACACTCCATCAAGGTGCTGGAACTGATCTCCACCATCTGGGACTCGGAGCTGCACATTGCAGGCCTCAGACTCCTCAACAACCTCCCACTGCCTGACTTTGCACATCCACAGCTGCGACGGGTGATGCCTGCCTTGATGGAGATCCTGCAGTCAGACTACATCCTGGCACAGGTGACTGAGGACCAGAGCCCAGGCCCTGCCCTCCTGACCAGCCCTGGCACAGCACCTAGAGGGAGGAGCAGAGATTTGTGTCTTCCCTGCTCAGGCCCACCTGTCTTCTCATTCTTTACCCTTTCCTTTATTCAGGTGCAAGCTGCACGATTGCTGAGCAACCTGGCGCAGAAGAACGACCTTCTCTATGATATTCTCAACTGCCAGGTGAGAAAAGAACTGAAAGATGGGCTAATGGATGTGAACTCAGATATTGTGAAAGTTAGAATCGTGGATTCTTCAGATAGACTTAGCCCTCACAAAATCATCTTGTTCCTCTTTCTGCCTCTGCACTAGATGCATTGCAAAGCACCCCCTCTTCTGTCCTCCCAATACAATCAGATTTTCCTTTGAGGGACTTTCTGCACTCAGAGTCAGGAACACAGGTGACAGAAATTAATGTAGGTATTTTAACATTAGGGGAAAATTACTTATAACAAAAATAATTATTAGGAATAGACAGGGTCACTACATAATAATAGTCCAGAAGGATAAAGCAACTCTAGACTTATATGAACTTAGTAACATAATCTCAAAATATATATGGCAAAACTTGATAGAATTATAAGGAAATCGTTTTTTTCTTTTTTCAGTTTTATTGAGGTATAATTGACAGATAAATTTGTAAGATAGTTAAAGCATATGTAGTAAATCAACTATACCCCAATAAAAACTAAATATATATATATATATAACTTAATTATACTAAAAAAAAAGTGTATGTTGTGGTGATCTGGTATACGTTGTGAAAGGATTCCCACCATCTAGTTAATTAACACATCCGTCACCTCACATTTTGTTTGTTTTTGGTGAGAACATTTAAATTCTACTCTCTTAGCAAATTTCAATTATATAATAGTGTTATCAACAGTACTCACCATGTTTGCATTAGACCCTTGGATCTTATTCATCTTTTAGCTGAAAGTACGTACCGTTTTACCAACCTCTCCCTATTTCCCCCGCACCCCACCGCAACCCCTGGCAACCACTTTTCTACTGTTTCTGTGAGTTTGACTTTAAAAAAATTCCACATTTAAGTGATACCATACAGTATTTGTATTTCTCTGTCTGGCTTATCTCACTTAGCATAATGTCCTTTGGGTCTATCCATATTGTCACAAATGGCAGGATTTCCTACAGCTGAATAATTGGGAAGAAAAATGGACATATCTATCACCACAGTGGAAGATTTGGAAGATTTTAACTATTCTTTCAGCAATTAATACATAAATACCTAAAACTAGTAAGGTTATACTTGCTGCAAATAAGACAAATAGGCTTGAGCCATTAGACATATCCAGAACACTCTACAATTAGTAAATGCACATTCCGCTCAAGTACACAAAATATTTACAAAAATTAACCACATGCTAAGCTTTAAAAGTTTGTCTCAACAAATTTCCCTGAATCAATATTATCATATCACTCATGTTTTATGACCACAATGAAATTATGTTAAAGAATGATAATGAAAACTAAAAAATTCCTATACAGTTGGATCTCAAACTTAGGTATATTGGGGAGTTGAGGCAATAGAAGGATGGAGGAACTTTAGAATTTACCTTGGACTTCATTCCTCTCTCCATCCCACTCACAGGTACACTCCAACTTCCTGGACCTGTTCCAGTCCACACAGCCCGGGAGTCTGCTGCTTGAAGTACTGGTGTTTGCAGAGTGGCTGAGTGAGGGCCGGAGTTCACCCCACTACCGTGCTGTGAAGTGGCATTACAATGAACAGTCTGTGCACGAAGCTCTCTTTGGGGATGACTCACGACTGGCAGACCGGCTGCTTGCCCTGGTCATCCACCCCGAGGAGGATGTTCAGATCCAGGCCTGCAAAGTCATAGTCAGCCTGCAGTGCCCCCAGGATGTGGGAGTCCAGCCCTCCTGCCCGCCCAGTCATTCCTGCTTTAATAATGCAGAATAAAATTATGGAGAGCCAATAAATGAATAAGAGAGAAAAGCTTGAGGGGCAGTGTCTGTCCAGGGCCTTCCAGGGTGGGTGTAGATTTCAGCCAGCATAACTTCCTGTCAAAGTGTGGGCCTGTCTCCCCAAATGCATTCCCTGTTTAGAGGACAGACTCCCTTCTCTTGCTGCTTTTATTTATTTATTTTTTTGAGTGATAATTTTTACTGGAGCATAGCTGATTTATAATTTTGTGTTAGTTTCTGCTGTACAGCAAAGTGAATCAGTTATACATATAACTACTCCTTTATAGATTCTATTTCCATATAGGTCATTACAGAATACTATGCTATACAGTGCTATACAGTAGGTTCTGTTAATTATTTATTTTATATATAGTAGTGTGTATATGTCAATCCCAATCCCAATCCAATTTATCCCTCCCCCTCTCTTGCTGCTTTTAAATTTGAATGGGGAGCCAATACTTTCAGGGAGTTTCAGGGAGAAGGCAGGTTTGGGGACTAAGGCCAAAGATAATCAACAGGAGACAGTATACAGCACTGGATTACTCAAGATGGGCTGGGCTATGCCACAGTAACAATAACCTCCAAATCTTAGTAGATGACCAGGGTTATTTCTTTCTCACACTACATGCTCCTGCCAGGTCAGTTGGGGGTAGAGGGGCAGGAAAAGTGACTTGCCCAAGGTCCCGTGACTGGTCTGGGGCAGAAGTAGGATTAGAACCTCCTAATTTTTACTGGGCTTTTTACTTTCATAGTCCTTGGCTCAAGCCCTGTGGGAGTGGACCATAGATTCTAAGCCAGAATCTGTGGCAGTTGAGAAAGACCTCAGTGCTTCCAGATTTTAGGGGCCAGTTTAGGACTGAACTACAAGGAAATCTGTCCCTACTGTATCCCTGACCCAGGACCCCATCACTTGAGTGGGTGGATGGTGGGTGGAGGGGTGTTGGTTAGGATGTGCTGATCAGAGAGCCAGTTCTTACTAAGGGATCCTTATCACCATTTCCCAGAGTTTGATTTGTCACCTCTGAGTGGACAGTCACTACTAGATCTGAATCATCAGCTCTCAGCTTTCTCCTGAGCTCAGTACTGGGTCTACTCCTTCCTGCTACTTGGATACAATGCAGTCACCCCAATGGAACTTGTCAAAAGCCAACATCATCCTACCCACCCCTCCACAAGCTATCCATGTTCCCATGTCACCAGCAAGGTATGGGGAGTCACCTTAACTTCTCCTCCCTACTACATCCACCCAGTCCTCCAATTCCCACTGCTACACTATCCCCCATGTCAGGACTTTTGGGAAGTCATTCTCCTACTTCTGTTCTCCATCCTCTCCAGCCCTACATGCTGCAAACTAATCTTAGAACCCCACACTGGGACTTCCCTGGCGGTCCACTGGTTAAGACTCAGCACTTTGGGACTTCCCTGTTGGTGCAGTGGTTAATAATCTGCCTGCCAATGCAGGGGGCACAGGTTCGAGCCCTAGTCTGGTAAGATCCCACATGCCATGGAGCAACTAAGCCCGTGCGCCACAGCTACTGAGCCTGCATTCTGCAGCCCACGAGCCACAACTACTGAAGCTCATGCGCCTAGAGCCCCTGCTCCGCAACAAGAGAAGCCACCACAATGAGAAGCCCGTGCACTGCAAAGAAGAGTAGCCCCCGCTCGCCACAGCTAGAGAAAGCCCGTGCACAGCAAAGACCCAACGCAGCCATAAATAAATAAATGAATAAAAATTTATTTAAAAAAAAAAAAGAAAAAGACTCAGCACTTCCACTGCAGGGGTCGCAGTTTCGATCCCTGGTCAGGAAACTAAGATCCCGTATGCCTCACAGCATGTCCAAAAAATTTAAAAAAAAAGAAGAACCCCACATTGCACCATCCTCAAAAATCTTCATAGTTTCCCCACTGCCAAAGTGAATTTTTCTCAGCCCCAAATCTAGGTCATATGATCCGATAAGTATAAGAGTAACTACATCAAAAGCAAATAGGATTTTGTCCTGGAAAGTATGGTCACTGGAGCCCTTTTTTCACATAATAGCACCAAATGAATTCACTCTGCATTTAAGGCCCTTCACCATCTGTTCATCTGGCCCGCCACTAACCTAGCAGTTCAACACTCTTCTCCAACCAAACTAGACAAGTCACGGCTCACCTAATCCTACCATGTTTGGTCTTGCCCCTGAGGTTTTGATACAAACTTCTCCCTGCCTACAGGGCCCTTCTTTCTCTTTTCCCCTGGGCTGTGTCCCCATGCCCTGCTGTGGTCTAGAGTTTTCTTCAACTATACCAGCTTTGGCACTTCTGGCAGCGCTTCTCATCTGAGCCTCTCATTTGGCATTTAGCAAATTAAAGCTTGGGTTTTATAAACTTTGTTCTTCTTGCAGTAGGTCCTGTCTGACTGCTTATAAAAGCCTTGAAGGAAGAGCCTGCTCTGGACAGGCACATGATAACAATTGGCTGATGATAATGAAAGGAGGGCTGGCAGTGGACAATGAGACGGGGAGGGGTATATTGGTTATTGGTGGCTGTGTAACAAATTCTGACAAAACTTAGTGTATCAGTCTGGGTCCAATCAAGAGAGAGAAACCACACAGTAATTTGAAGAGGGAGATTTAAAAATAATTTTTACTCCAATCCCCTGTTGTAAATAATAAAGAATTGGTAAGTAAGGAGTAAAGAGAACTCTAGCAGTTGAATAGCAGACACAGAAGCAGCCCTTCCTTACCCCCCAGGACTGAGGCTGAAACAGAGCACCCAGGGAAGAGATATCCACCCCCTACCTCAAGGTTGAAATCCAGACTTTGTTGAGGAGAACACAGCCTGTGGCTCGCTGTATGGCAGAAAAGTCACCGCAGCGTCATACCAGTGGAACTTGCAGAAATCTGCTTTCTTAGATGCTAGGGAAAGTTCTTCATGGGGAGGTGTCGAGCCAAAGGCACTCCACTACAAAACCACCTGAGCAGGGTACAGGAGCTTCCACGTACTGCAGGATCCTGGGGCTGGAGAAACTGTGAGTGCTGCAGGAGCATCCTTGCTGGAGAAGCCACATGCACAGCAGGTGCTGGATGCTGGAGAAGCTGCAGGAGGTGGAGGCCCAGGAGCTGGGCACTGGTGAAGCTGTTTGCACTGCAGGAGCCTGCCAATCAAGCACACTAGAACAGGAAAGCAGAAAACTTTTCCTCCTGCCATGTCTCTCCAGCTCCTTTCCTCTTAACAATTTAAAACATCAATAAGCACTTGTTCTTGCTCATAGGAATTCAGGAGCATCTTGGCATGGTGGTTCTGATTCAGTCAAGTTGTGCTTGCAGTCAAGCTATATTGGCCAGGATTGCAGTCATCTGGAGACTTGACTGGGGCTGGAGGATCACTTCCAAGATGGCATACTCATGTGGCTGGCAAGTTGGTGCTGGCAGTTGGCAGGAGGCCTCAGTATTTCTACATATAGGCATCTTCACAGGGATATTTGAGCGTACTTGTGACATAGCAGCTGGCTTCTCCTAGAGTGAATCATCCAAGAGAGAGCAGGGCAAAAGCTGCTGTGTCTTTTCTGACCTAACTTCAGAAGTCATACATTATCACTTCCCCCACATTCTATTTGTTAGACGTGAGTCACTAGGTCCAGTCCACATTCAATACAAGGGGAATTAGGCTCTACCTTTCGAAGAGGAGAGTGTCAATTTGTGACCATTTAAAAACCACCACATGGGCTTCCCTGGTGGCACAGTGGTTGAGAGTCCGCCTGCCGATGCAGGGGATGTGGGTTCGTGCTCCGGTCTGGGAGGATCCCACATGCCGCGGAGCGGCTAGGCCCGTGAGCCATGGCCTCTGAGTCTGCGCGTCCAGAGCCTGTGCTCTGCAACGGGAGAGAGGCCACAACAGTGAGAGGCCCGTGTACTGCAATTAAAAAAAAAAAAAAAAATCCACCACAGGTGGCATCAAGCAACAAGCACTACAGAATTCCCTGGCAGTGCAGTGGTTAGGATGTGGCGCTTTCACTGCCATGGCCCGGGTTCAGTCCCTGGTCGGGGAACTAAGATCCCGCAAGCTGCACAGAGTGGCCGAAGAAAACAAAACAAACGAAAAATCTACAAGGACTAATGTGTACTCAGCAGCTAGATGCATCTGTCTCCCTCCTGGGAGGTTCTCTGCTAAGGAGAAGAGAAAGTTCATAACCAATAGTTGCCACCCTATCTATCCCATCCCTCAGTCTGCCCTCCAGCTGGTTAGCTTGTTTCCTTACCTGCAGACTTCTTTTACCTTCAGGCAATTATATTTCCAAAGAAACATCTCTTTCCATCTTTTCAGTTGATTCTAAGAAGGCTTCATAGAAGAGATGGGCTTGAATTGGATCTTGAGAGAGGGAAGAGCTTTCCAGGGTGGGAAACTACTTGGACTTTACCAAAAGGGAAATAAGAGTTTCCCTCTGATGGGATAATGAGAGGGGCTGGGGTGCTGGTAGATGGTATTTGGCCAGGGAGACTGCCAGTTACTCCTGTAACTGATTTCCTGAAGGAGACGTGTGAGGGACAGAGATGAGGGAACGCCACTGGACGGTTCCAGCAGGACCTCAACACAGGGTCTCGAGCAGATGGGGCTGGAGTCCCCAGTTTTGTCTTAAGACTTAAAGCAGGGTCTCTCCTCTCTAAACGCTCATGTTACCACTTCTCCTGTGTAATTTGCTCCCCTTGAATGTGAACTGGGCCTAGTGACTTGCTTCTTACCAATAGAATATGGCTGTTGGGCTACACCTCTCAGGCCTGAAAGCCTTGTAACTGCCCAGCCTCAAGACTGAAGAAAGAGCTTGGAGTCAGCAATAGAGAGATAGGGGATCTTACATGTCTGAAACAAAAGGTCCTGGAGCGACATCATACCATATTCCGCAGACAGCAGGAAGGACATGACAGCAGTCTTCGCTACTTGGGGGAGAAAAAGGCTACCATTTATAGAGGGAATTGACGTCAGGTTGGCTCATCAGTTACCTGGGAAACCAGTTGGAGCACGACCCTCACAGCCCCTCAGATTAACGACCATCATGAGGACAGATGTTTCCTTTTAACAACTGGCAGGTAGAGCAGGGATTAGATCAGTCACTAGCTGGGGCAGGGGACAAACACGTTCACGTGAATAGGTACGGGTGAAACAGGGACTTGTTGAGGAGCAGATGTACAAAGAGCAAGAGAACAGCCATCTTGAGTGGCCTGACCATGCAATGGCCAAGCGAGGGAATGTTACCTTAAAGATTAGATTACAAAACACTGTGACTTCCATCTTGCTTCCATTCTCCCTTGTCCTTCACTGTCTTGTGCTGATGAAGCCAATGGCCACTTTATGAGCTGTCCTATGGAGAGGACTCAGCCAACACCCTGTGAAGAACTGAAGCTGTTGGTCCAACAGCCTGTAAGGAGCTGAAGTCTGCCAACTACCACCTGAGTAAACTTGGAAGCAGATCCACCCCCAGTCAAGCCTGAAGGTGACTGCAGCCCCAGCCGACACCTTGATTGCAGCCCGTGAGAGACCCAGAGCCAGAGGACCCAACCAAGTTGTGACTTCACTCCTGACACAGAGAAACTATGAAGTAATAAATGATGAGTTAAGCCACTGAGCTTTGGGGTAATTCATTATGTAATGAATGTAACACGTGACTCTTTCAAGTGTCTAGCCACTGGGTCAGTTCTTCCACTCAAGGAGAACAGAAATCACCAATACTGGGACTTCCCTGGTGGCGCAGTGGTTAAGAATCCGCCTGCCAATGCAGGGGACTCGGGTTTGATCCCTGGTCCGAGAAGATCCCACAAGCCGCGGAGCAGCTAAGCCTGTGCGCCACAACTACTGAGTTTGCGACCTAAAGCCCACAAGCCACAACTACTGCGCCCATGTGCCACAACTACTTAAGCCCGTGCTCCTAGAGCCTGTGCTCCACAAGAAAAGCGGCCACAATGAGAAGCCCGCGCACTGCAACAAAGAGTAGCCCCCCTTTGCCACAACTAGAGAAAGCCCGCACGCAGCAAGAAGACCCAAAAGAGCCAAAAAATAAATAACTAAATAAAATTTTTTAAAAAAAATCACCAGTCGGGCTTCCCTGGTGGCGCAGTGGTTGAGAGTCCGCCTGCCAATGCAGGGCACACGGGTTCGTGCCCCGGTCCGGGAAGATCCCACATGCCGCAGAGCGGCTAGGCTCGTGATCCATGGCCGCTGAGCCTGCGTATCCGGAGCCTGTGCTCCGCAACGGGAGAGGCCATAACAGTGAGAGGCCCACGTACTGCAAAAAAAAAAAAAAAAAAAAAATCACCAGTGCCACACTCAAATGTGGCACGTTTAATGCCCATGACACCTGCCCACAAGTAACTATGGCTATTCGAATGTCCGGGAACACCACGTGGATTTCTTTGAGAGAAACAAGAAGTGGGTGGAGAGAGCCTTTTCCCTCCATGACACCTGCTTCCACAGAGCCAAACGATGAACCAAAACCCCACCCTGGAAGGTCCTCTCGTTCCTCTCAACTGTCTTCCCTTCCTCCAAACCATCTCCTTACCCCAGAGATTCTCAGTCACTGCCACCTTAGAACACCTCTTTTCCTTGAGCTGGACAGAGGACTCCCATAGCCAAAACTAAGTAAGACTTGTCGTTCTTTAAGTGGTAGGGAGAAATGAATAGGTATCTTTCGCCTAAATGTTTGGCACCTGCTACAGCTTATCTGCTGATGAGTAACAGATTTCAAAATGAATGAGCAAGGAGCAAACAAATAATAACAGAAAAACATAGAAATGTGATTTCTTAAAATAGTTTATGGGTTATTGTTCGAGATGCTGTGACCTAGATACATACAATAGAGTAAAAAGAGGGAAGGAAAGCAGAGAAAGAGAGCTGAGTTCATGAACTTGGATTCCATCTCTGGCCATTTCCTGGTGTTCTACAGAGAGTACCGGAGGGTCCAGGCTGCCAGAGCAAGTGTGAGAACCTCAGCTACTTCCTAAGCAGTGAGCTGGTTCCCAAGATTTGACCTCTAGATGGAACTTCAGGGAAAATACCCCGAGGCTGGAGGTACCATCAGTGGAAAAAGGGGAGGAGGTGCTATGTAACAGATCCTGTCCCCTAGACTGTAAACCATCAAGGTTAACTGCCCAGCCTCAGTGTCATACTCTGGGCACACGGTTGGCAATTGTTTTTTTTTTTATTTCCAAGGAATGTATGTAAATTATGGGCTACTGTGGCCCAGTCTGGACTGAGAGAGAATGACAAAGGGAAATGAATCCTTACTGTAAGGCCTCTCCATTCTCATATCACCCTGGATACTTGTATTCGGGGGTTGGGGGGATGCTGGAGTCAAATATCAGTCCAGGAGACAGAACATGGAATGGCAATTGCACGGTTAAGGAGATTAGAGACAGGACTCTTGGGCATATGTGTGAGTATAACTTGTGGAATTAGAAAGCATACACCCTGGCAAATATACACACACACACACACACACACACACACACACACACACACACACACACACCTTAGACTTCTAGACTGTGGCCCATGCCTGTTTTCATCTGGGCACATGGCTCCCTAAAATAGACACTGTATTTCCCAGTTTTTGTTGCAGCTAGGGTTAGTCATGTGACTATGACTGACCGACGGAGTGGAGAATATTAAAGCAAGCAGTCAGGCCCTCCCCTCCCTCATCCCCATCCTTCATTCCACTACCTGAAATATGAACAGGTTATGAGGCAATCTGGGACCAGGCTGATGAAGGCAATGCCTATAGATGCCAGAGCAATGAAACTAAAGCAGCCTGGACCGCTGAGACTGTGGAGATCGCATATCAGCCCTGGACTGCATATCCTTGGAATGCTATGTGAAAGAGAAACAAACTTCTATCTTATATTAATCCATTTGTTCTGTGATTTCTTTTACTGCAGCCAAACCTGTTTGTGTAATCTACAGCCCTTCTTGGGCAATGAAATTCTACTATTAGTGATTTACTTGTTTCATAATTTACTTGTTAGACAAATATTTATCAAGCTTTGAGTGCTCTTTCTTTATCCTCTTAAATAGGAGCTGGCAGGTGAGCACAGAGCTGGGTAGGAGAGAAGGGAGTGAGATGGGTCCATCAAAGGACTCAGAAAGGGGAGGTGAGCTCATCTATCTGCCTGTCTTTCCCAGGACCATCTTTTGCCTTGGTTTCCACAAGTGGCAGTTAACTTCTTTTGTCTGTGAAGCAACTGTTTTTAGAGAGGGGAACTGATTGCCATGAAAATCTAGAAGGGGACGAGGGACTTCCCTGGCAGTCCAATGGTTAGGACTCTGTGCTTCCACTGCAGGGGGCACAAGTTTGATCTCTGCTTGGGGAACTAAGATCCTGCATGCCTCTAAGCATGGCCAAAAATTTTTTTTTAATAAATTAAAAGTTAGATGGGGATGAACAAGTTCAAGTTACCAATGACTGAAAGAGGACAGAGCTCTGTATCAGCAGCTCCTGGACCCTGGGCATTTGTCCAGCAAAGATCGAAGATGGCACAGAGCCGAGGGAGCATTCTCTCTGGATTGTTGCTAGAAGGAAATGACAAGGGAATAGTTGAATGGAAGCTCACCCTCCAGAGAGTGGACCAGGGTGGGTGTGTTAAGTGCAGTGCAGTTGGAAGGGGAAGGTCATGGAGGATGGGACTTCCCCACCAAATTCCCAGGGGAGGACAAAAGCCTGACCATTGGAAATGTGATTTTTAAAAAACCAACATGTTAAATATATATGAAAGAGAAGCATAGAAATAAAAAGCATAGGTTGATATTCAAAGTGATCTATAGCTGTAAACATTGAAAAGTTTTCAGGTACAAGAGAGAAACCTACCTCCAACCCATTCAGGCAACCCATGCCACTTCCAGACATTTTGTCCCTGAGGTGTCTCCTATAGATTGGCCTTTGTTCCACCTCCTCCTGGTATGCCTTCCTGGACCTTAGGGCTGGAAATGTGGAAGACATTCTTTTACTTTTTTTGGCCACAGCAGATAGAGCAAACAAAGGCCATACTTTTTGATGGCAGCTTCCTGATTCTGAGATCACAGCTAAGGCGTGTGTTTCCTGGGGCCAACAGCTGCAGTGATGGCCTCCTGACTCTCATCCTCCTAATGGTGGCAGGGTTGGTAGCTTCCTTGGCTGCTCAGTTCTACAGTGGGTTTTTTGAAAAATTTTATTCCTGGAGGTTCAGTCTGTATTCCACCCCTCAAGCCCTTTCAAAGACTTTGTAAGCCCTCAATTACTATGTTACATCTCTTTCTGTTTAAAATAGGTACAGTGGTATCTGTTATCTGCAACTGAACCCCGATGATAAAAATGCCTGACATAGGGACTTCCCCGGTGGTACAGTGGTTGACAGTCCACCTGCCAATGCAGGAGATATGGGTTTGAGCCCTGGTCTGGGAAGATCCCACATGCCACGGAGCAGCTGAGCCCCTGCACCACAACTGCTGAGCCTGAGCTCTAGAGCCCGTGAGCCACAACTACTGAGCCCACGTGCCACAACTGCTGAAGCCCACGTGCCTGGAGCCCATGATCTGAGGCGGGAGAGACCATCGCGGTGAGGGGCCCGCGCACCGTGTTGAGGAGTGGTCCCCACTCGCCACGGCCGGAGGGGTCTGCGTGCAGCCCAAAATAAACAAATAAATAAATAAATTTCTTTTTAAAAAATGCCTGACATAGAGTAGGTGGTGCTAAATGTTTGTTGAATAAATGAATGAATGGTCAAATGGAGACTGCCAAATGTCTATAGTCGGTTGGGCAAACTAGTTGGACTCAATATAGTGGTCAGAGCAATCAATGGACATAAGTGGACAGTGAAATCAATTTGGGATTCTAACCAACATTTTTTAAAAGATGAAATAGAATAGAAAATCGCAGAGCAGATCACATATAGTAAACGTAAGTATTGTTTTGTGAAACTTTAGCTTCATACACACATACACATTTTATGTATATGTGTGTACCTACACACACATTAGCAGTGATAATAATACAAATATTCAACAACCAGCATGACAGACATAAGTCAATTGGAATGGATGCCAACAGTATCTACTGGTTGTCTGAATACCAGTATAAAAAAAATCTTTGTAGTAAAAAAAAAAAAAAAACAAGTGATTGAAACCCATTGGTCTATGGAATGTAGCTTAAGGCTTTTGGGGGAGAGGGGGTGGGAGGTAGTGGGCACATGTTTCTGAAGACCCTTCCTTAGGCATTGTCCCTTGCTAGAGGAACATAACCTTGACACGTTCCTGCCTTTGGGGGAGAAGCAATCCCCCTGTGTTGCAGAAACCTGTGTTTCTACCCACCGGCATCCATTCCCATCTCAACCCCCAATTCCCTGCCTTTGGGAACCTGCGCTGCCCAGGCTTCACGAGTTTCTGCCAGTAACAGTCCCTGGCCCCCCTGGCCAGACCGATTGGCCCAACTTAGGCCAGTCAATTCTTCTAGGGTTTTGTATAATGGGTGCTGAAGGGAGGGGCTTGGGGTTTTATACAGATTTGCCCACCCCCTCACACTGTCCAGAGGGGCAGCCTCCCTCCCAGAGACAGAGTGACTGAGGTCCCCACAAAGGCTGAAGCTGAGGAGGAGATACCTAACATCAGCAAGTGTGTCCCTGGACCCTTGAGGCCAGCCTCACACAGCTATTGGCCCAAAGCTGTTCCTTTGGTTTTTATTTTTAAAACAAGTTAGTTAGTCTTGGTTTTCTTTCAGTTGCAGCTAAAGGAGTTGTGATTACTTCATAGCTCCTCGAAGTGTTCAGGGGCCCTCATTGCCCAAGTGACTGAGTACTGATGTGGCTGAGACTCCTTGAGCCGGGAAGAACAAAACTCTCATCTACACAGGCACCCTACGCTTAAGCAGTGTGGGCAGGGCACCAGGTCAGGCCATCCCTCTGTTACCCGAAGCTGCATGGAGACCTCTGGGGACCTTTTTCATTTCACCTGAATGCAGAGGTCGTGGGGAGCTCTTTATGGCCCCTTTGAGGAAGCCCCGTCATAGGCTAACCTGTCTGGAGATGCTCAATCCACTCCCTGGGTGGAGGGCAATGGAGTAGCACACTGGCCACCAGGTGTGACTACCCACTTCTGTCCTCCAAGTAGAAGCCCCAGGTCTAAGGGCTGGCTATGTCTGGAGGAGGCTGCGGTCAGCTCTGTCCTCTCCCTCCACACCTGTCTTCTTCCCCGGCTGAGCTGACAGCCCCTCTGGGAAGAAATAAGATGGGAGCTGTGTGTTCTGAGCCCTGCCCATGTGTGTGTGTGTGTGTGTGTGAAATGACCTGAGGTTGGGCATGAGGTGACCTCCCTCAAGACATGCTGGGCCGGGACGAAATGAGAGAGTGGCATGGACATATATACACTACCAAATGTAAAATAGATGGCTAGTGGGAAGCAGCTGCGTAGCACAGGGAGATCAGCTCCATGCTTTGTGACCATCTAGAGGGGTGGGATAGGGAGGGTGGGAGGGAGATGCAAGAGGGAGGGGATATGGGGATATATGTATACATATAGCTGATTCACTTTGTTTTACAGAAGAAACTAACACACCATTGTAAAGCAATTATACTCCCATAAAGATGTTAAAAAAAAAAAAAAAGACATAGTGGGCTTCTTCCTCTCTCAGGAGACCCTTCCCATCCTCACAGAGCAGGGAACCCCTCTACCCCACCAAACCCCCAGAACCCAGGCTAAGTCTGGGACCCACCCTGACCCCAGCACGGCCACCACCAGCCCAACTTTCCACTGAGGAGCCACTTCAACTGGGGTTACTCCCATGGTCCCCCAAGTTCCCTGGAGTACTGACCACTCCAACTTCATCTGCATCCTCCACAAGCAGAGAGCCTGTCCTCTATTCATTCTCACCTCCAAACCTTTGTCCCTCTGGACCCCTGCTTGGAAGGCCTTTACTCTCGGCCTGCCTAAATCCTAGTCCCCCTTCAAGGCTTCACAAAAGAGCACCACCCCCTCCTGTGGGCATCCAGGCCTGTCCTGGGCATCCTAAGTAGGCCTCGGTGCCCCACCTCTGTACATGCAAACACTTCTCACTGCCTGTCCTCTTCTCGAGGAAGCTTTTGCCGCCCTCTCTCCACATCTCAGACTCTTTCGGGCAACTGTTCACCATCCTCCCCAGACTACCTTGAGAGTTCCTTCAGGAATGAGTTGAGTGATGGGTGATTTTCACAAGGGCAGTTTTCTCCAGAATTCTATTTTGGATTTTCCAGACTGATTAAAAATTCCAAAATGTTTGAGAAACTGACAGAATTTGTGTATATATATCTAATATATCGGCAAAGAAACAACATGGAAAACTGAACA
The DNA here is from genome assembly GCF_026419965.1 of Kogia breviceps. NCBI lineage: Eukaryota > Metazoa > Chordata > Mammalia > Artiodactyla > Physeteridae > Kogia > Kogia breviceps. Next base: position 69,901,296 of record NC_081319.1, read on the forward strand.
AAACTACTACTGTCTTATTTTCCATTGTCTCATAAAAACACATTTGAAGGCCAAAAAAGTAGGAAGGATGTAATTTCAGAGTAAAGAATTGTTCTTTAGGACTTCCCTGGTGGTCCGGTGGTTAAGACTCTGTGCTTCCACTGCAGGGGGCATGGGTTTGATCCCTGTTCGGGGAAGTTCTGCATGCCCCACGGTGCAGTCAAAAAGAAAAACTGGTTCCTTAAATGCGTTTATCTTTATTTATTTTAAAAAATAAATTTATTTATTTATTTATTTAGGCTACTTTGGGTCTTTGTTGCTGCGCACGGGCCTTCTCTAGTTGCCGCGAGCGGGGGCTACTCTTCCGTTGCAGTGTGCGGGCTTTTCATTGCGGTGGCTTCCCTTGTTGAGGAGCACGGGCTCTAGGTGCGCAGGCTTCAGTAGTTGTGGTTCACGGGCTCTAGAGCTCAGGCTCAGTAGTTGTGGCCCACAGGCTTAGTTGCTCTGCAGCATGTGGGATCTTCCTGGACCAGGGCTTGAACCCATGTCCCCTGCATTAGCAGGCGGCTTCTTAACCACTGTGCCACCAGGGAAGTCCCCTAAATGATAAACTCTTTAACAAAAAAATCCCTTATTTTTTTATTTTGCTGTAGACCAGTGAGAATATTGTCATGGAAACCAGCAGATAGATGCAGGAAAGAAGAAGGCACTGGAGGATGTCTACCCAGCCAGGAGCTTCCTACCCCTTTCTCCTCAGACAAGACTGGGCTGGCCAGGTTTGGGTCCCGGCCAAAGGGCAGAGCCAGGGCCGTGCTCACAGTTCAGGTGGGTCAGTGACCACCCATCCACCGGCCCTGGGGACCCTAGTGATCTGGCTCCCACCACCTCACACAGCACAGGTGTCCTGGATTTGTGCTTGAGACCAGGGTCAGCTGGATTTGGGAAACAGGCCGGAGTCCAGACCTGGCTCTGTTGAGTCACCTGGGGAAGTGCCTTCCTTCTCTGGGCCTCAGTTTCTTGACTTTAAAATGAAGGCTCTATCAACTAGACTTCAACAGAATTTTTTTTAAAAAGGGAAAAAAATGAAGGTTTTGAACTAATCTCTGAGGCTAATGTAGCCCTCTGTCCTAAAAAAAAAAAAAAAAAAAAAGGGTATTTTGCATAGAATTTAGAATTTCAGGGGCCCACCACCCACTTAGGGCCTTCAATAAACCTCCCTGGGGCCCCTGGTCCTCAGATCAAGAATCTCAACCTGCCAATCCTGACACACAGCCATTGGCCTCTTGCCCCACACCTGCCCCTTTCCTGAGCAGTCTTAGACATTATTTACTAATTATCTACCCCTCACAAATACCTCAGGGAAGTACGTTACTCTGCACAAAGAATTATTATCCCCTGGGGTTCCTCTCCAGTTCACAATGAGCTTTGCTGATGGGAAACTAATGACGATAGAAATCCCTTTAGGGGACAAAGCCTTCTGGCCACCCACAGCAGTGTCGGGGGAGGGGCGATGGAAGAGCTTGGGCTCAGGAGCTAGGCGCATTCGCTGGGTTTATATCTGGCTCTGCAACTTACTTGTGTTATTTGGGAAAGTTATTTTACCTTGAGCCTCAGGTTCCTCAGCTGTAAAATGGGCAGCAGAAACGATAGTATGCACTAAATATTCCCGGACTTGAATTTCCCAGCTTCCCTTGCAGAAAGTTGAGGTCACATGACTAGTTGTGGCCAATGGTCTCTGAGTGGAAGAGGCATGTGTCAGGCCTGGCTGAGGCATTTAGGGATCCATGTGCTTCCTCCATCTCTCTCGCCCATCTTCCATAAGGACCTTGGAGGCCACTCTTCCAGACGGTGAGGCTATGAGATGGGAGAAAGGTCTCCTGCCCCGCATCAAAATTTACATGACTGGTAAATAAAGCATTATTGTACCAAGCGACTGAAATTGCAAGAGATCTCTGTGGTGACAGCCTTTGTTAATTACCCTAATACAGGAAGGGCTAACAGAGCTCATGGACACAAAACCCTCTGAGTTCGGGCTTCCCTGGTGGCGCAGTGGTTGAGAGTCCACCTGCCGATGCAGGGAACAGGGGTTCGTGCCCTGGTCTGGGAAGATCCCACATGCCGCGGAGCGGCTAGGCCCGTGAGCCATGGCTGCTGAGCCTGCGCGTCCGGAGCCTGTGCTCTGCAACGGGAGACGCCACAACAGTGAGAGGCCCGCGTACCACGAAAAAAAAAAAAAAGAAAAACAACCCTCTGAGCTCAGTGGGAGCTGTTACCTTAGAGAAAAGACCTAAGCCCCGTATATCAGTCAGCTCATGCTGCCATAAGAAAACACCATAGGCTGGGTGGCCTAAACAACACAAATTTACCTGTCACACTTCTGGAGGCTGGAAATCCAAGATAAGGGTGCCATTATGGTCTGGTTCTGGTGAGAACCCTTTTTCTGGCTTGCAGACAGCTGCCTTCTCTCTGTTTCCTTACATGGCAGAGAGGAAGAGACAGCAAGCTCTCTGGTGTCTCTTCTTATGACGGTGCTAATCCCATCATGAGGGGACCCTCATGACTTCATCTAAACCTAATTACCTCCCAAAGGCCCCATCTCCAAACCTCATCTTACTGAGGGATCTGGCATCAACATATGAATTTAGGGAAGGGGGGAAACAATTCAGTCTACAGCACCCCCTTCAAGTCAGGGCCCCTCAGATATTTTCTTACGAGCAAAAATTTTTTTTTATTGCAGTATAGTTGCTTTACAATGTTGTGTTAGTTTCTGCTCTACAGCAAAGTGAATCAGTTATACGTATACATATATCCCCTCCTTTATGGATTTCCTTCCCATTTAGGTCACCACAGAGTTCCCTGTGCTATACAGTAGTTTCTCATTAGTTATCTTCTTTTTTTTTTTTTGTGGTACGCAGGCCTCTCACTGTTGTGGCCTCTCCGGCTGTGGAGCACAGACTCCGGATGCGCAGGCCCAGTGGCCATGGTTCACAGGCCCAGCCGCTCCACGGCATGTGGGATCCTCCTGGACCGGGGCACGAACTCGTGGCCCCTGCATCGGCAGTCAGACCCTCAACCACTGCGCCACCAGGGAAGCCCAGTTATCTATTTTATATATAGTAGTGTATATACGTCAATCCCAATCTCCCAATTCTTCCCCCCCCTTTCCCCCCTTGGTGTCCATATTTTTGTTCTCTACATCTGTGTCTCTGCTTTGCAAATAGGTTCATCTGTACTATTTTTCTAGATTCCAAATATATGCATTAATATACGATATTTGTTTTTCTCTTTCTGACTTACTTCATTCTGCATGAGTCTCTCAACAATAAATGCTGGAGAGGGTGTGGAGAAAAAGAAACCCTCTTACACTGTTGGTGGAAATGTAAATGGATACAGCCACTGTGGAAAACAGTATGGAGGTTCCTTAAAAAACTAAAAACAGAACAACCATACAACCCAGCACTCCTGGGCATATACCTGGAGAAAACCATAATTCAAAAAGACACATGCACCCCAATGTTCATAGCAGCACTATTTACAATAGCCAGGACATGGAAGCAACCTAAATGTCCATCAACAGAGGAATGGATAAAGAAGATGTGGTACACATATACAATGGAATATTAGCCATAAGAAGGAACTAATTGTGTCATTTGCAGAGATGTGGATGGACCTAGAGACTGTCATACAGAGACATACATATCTCACTAGCAAAATTTTAAAAGCAGAAGCAGCCAAGGGTGGGGTGAGGTGCGAGTTTCATCCAGAGGGAAATGGTGCGTTAGGCCTGCCTCCCCCAGTTCCACTGAGGGCTACTTGCAGCTCTCCCTGAACCCTCTTTCTTCCCAGTCTTCCTCTCCTTGCCCCCTCCATCTCGCCCCCATACTAAGTTGGGTGAATTATATACAATTTACAAATTCTTTGACAGTTAATTGACTCCTTCAAACTGGAAGATGTCTAGGTCTTAGAGGTCATCTTGTCTTGCCTCCTGGCTCTTTGTTGTTGTTGTTGTTTTTTGGCCGCAGCCCAAGGCTTGTGGGATCTCAGTTCTCCCACCAGGGATTGAACCCAGCGGCCCCGAGTTCTAACCACTGGACTGCCAGGGAATTCCCATTGCCTCCTGATTGTTACAGAGGACGTGTCTGGGCCTGTGAGGATATGAAAAACACCAGAGGGCGGGGCTGGCTTGTCCAAAAGGTCAGGGTGGGTGGGGTGGTGGGCAATTTGGTGCAGCAAAGGGCAGAGAGAGAGTCAGAACATCAAGAAGCAAGCTGTTTCATTTCAGCATATACATTTTGCATAATTTTTGAAAATAAAGTTTTAGTTTACAGTTTACAGTTTTAATTTGCAAGTAATACATACGGATGGCCCTAGGGCCCCTAAAATCGATCATCTGGCCGGTCCACGGCTGAGTCAGGGTCACATAGGAGCACCTTTCCTAATTCCACCCTTTTGCCGGGTCCTGGGAGCCTCCTGGGCGGTAGAAAGGGTTTCTGCTGGTTTGGGCCTCCGCTCTGGAGTGGCCTGTGACCATTAACTCCCTCGCCCTCCGCCCCCAGCCCAGGGCGGGCGCTGGGGGCGCCGGGTCACGTGGCAGCGGGAGGGTTTAATCCCCACAGCCTCGCGGGGCCCCGCGGGACTTCTGCTTCCCAAGCGCATGGCCGCGGCCCTCGCGATACTCGCGGTGATGCTTCCCTAATGGGCGCGTTCCCACAATTTAAAAAGCGGTCTACAAATGTGAGCCAAGAGAGCTTTTGGAAACTTCCACTCTAGCAGAGGGCGGTGGTCGAGGTATCAACTAGCCAGAAGGTGCCAGTTGGGTTTTGAGAGAGAAGAGGGGGATGGGGGGGACCACCCCATATTGGCGATTTCTTCTCAGGCTGGAAGTTTGATGGGTTCCCAAAGGACTTCAAAGCCCAGCTTCACCTCCCTGGTGGCTCTGGAGGGGAAAGAAAGTGGCCTTATAACCAGCACCATCCCCTCCCTCCCAACACCCGCTCCCGGACACTAGGTCCTGCCCCCCTCCCACCCATACCTTACCTACCTGCTTACCTACCTGCTCTAAGCGTCTACCCCTCTCCCTGACATTATAGGCACGACTCTTTCCTTCCCCATCTTTCTCTCCACCCCATTCTCTGCCCACGCCCCACTAAAGTGTGATCTGGGAGTATTCCCCCCCCCAACAGAGGTCACCCTTTGGGACCCACAGAGCTGAGGGAGGGCCCCAGGAGAGGAGAAGCCTAGGGAAAAGTACTAAACTGACACCCTTCCTCTCCCCGTGCTCCTCTGAGTACTGCTGGAGGGGTGCAGGGGGGGTGGGAGGTGGGGTGACCATCTCAGGGCTTCTCTTTCTGGACCCCTGGGGCTTTGGCAATGTCAGGGACCCCCCCGACCCTTACATATACACGCTGCCAGAGAGCTGGTGACTTAGGGCGTGTCCCCACAGACGAACGGGGCTCCCACCACTCGGAGTGCTACAGCGACTGCTGTCTCATCAACTTGGACCACTGTGGTGCCTTCTGTGTCCCTACGGCCAGAATCACCATGATGTGCTTGCCCCAGGTGAGACTCGGGTGGGGCAGCCCCTTCTGGTATGAAGGGTGGGGATGGGTTAAAAAACCCATGTGGCTGCACCTGCTGTTTTTACCCTTTCCTTGGAGCAGCCTTTACCCCTCCTCCACCTGGCAAACTCCTAATCGTCCTGCGATACAACTCCAGCCACCTCCTCTGAGAAGACTTCCCTCCTTGGAGCTCTGACACCCTTGGGACCCAGACCCTCAGCAGAGCATGTATCTCCCTGACTTGCCTGCCTTCTGTCTGCCTCTGCCACTGGGCAGAGCTCTGCAAGGGAAGGATTAAGGCATATTCACTTTTGAACCCCTACCCACCCAGCTTAGTGCCTGCACACAGCAGTGCTCAACAAATGTTTGTTGCATGAATGAATATCTCTACCCTAACATCACTGCAGCAAAGGGGGTGGGAAAAGACCTCCCAACCCATCCCTACCTCCCTGCCGCTATGACCTAATTTCTTGAGCGGAGCTGCAGTGGCAGGCCTACAGTTTGGGGATTGGACCTGAGTTTAAACCCTGGCTTTTCCAGCCCCTGTCTTTGTGACCTCAGACAGATCACTTCTGCTCTCTGAGCCTTAGTTTCCTCATCTGAAAAATGGGGTTAAAGTACCCACCCCACCAGGTTGTTGGGAAGAGTATATGGTCATGGCAGTGACGGTGCTCAATGGAGCGTGGTTGTTATTAGCTGGTGGAAATGCAGGGAGCAGAATGCATTGTACGTCTTGTTCTTGCTTGCCTTTTCTCTGGCCCTGGGCCCAAATCGTTCTACGGAGGATGGGCTCAGCCTCCATCTCCCTGTCTGGGGAGCTGCCATTGCCCAGGGAGCCAGTCAGGCCGCTCCTGTGGCCTAAGTCTACAGCTGAAGTGGCCAGAGGATGTTTTCATCATGGGCACTTGATCTACTTTATTTTGTCTAATCCTCAAAATAACAAATGGGGTTACTATTATTATCCCTATTTGACGGATACAGAAACTGAGACAAAGAAGCCTAAGGTCACAACATTGTCAGCTGTAGAGCTGACAGAGCTCACGTCTGTCTCACTCCATCACTGGTGCTCCTGCTCTCAAGGAGTTTAAACCCACTTCTTCCCTGCACTTTGGTAACTCTCAACTCTCTTACCCATTTTCTGCAGACCAAGGGCGCCATCAACATCATGTGCCCCTGCCAAGTAGGCTTAGGTTGCATATACACAAGGATCCAGTCTGTACCTGCCGGTGCCATCTGATTTAGAGGAGGATGCAGGCTGGTCACTGCCATCCCTCCCTCCCTCTCCTCCTTGTGGGAGGGTGGGGCGCGCATCTTGCTCAAAAGACATTAAAGTCACTTCCTGGCTCTGGCTTCTGTCTGCACTTCCTGGGAGAGGGAACTGGATAGGGATTACTCCAGTCTGGGGGTAGCTGAAAGGGGAGACGGGAGGCATGATACAGCTTCCTGTGGGGTTTGGCCCTGTCTGGAGGCCTGGTGGCCTCAGGGCGGATCTGTAGGAGGGAACTGGGGGTTGGGGGTGAGAGGAGGCTGCATCCAGGAGGGGCCGAGCCTTGGGAAGGAGGGCTATATGGGAGGGGCACGGTTGAGGAATGTGCCTCGAGAGAGTATGTTGAGGTGCTCATGGATGGGTATGTGGTAGGGGGGGCTGAGAGGGGGATCTGAATGCCTTTCAAGGGGAACATGAGGGTGGAGATCATTGAGAGAGTGCTTATGAGGATGCGTGTGAAGTATAAATGCAAAAACGTCCATGCCTGTGGTGGGAAAGTGACCTGGTGCATTGATCTCTCCACACTCTCTAATATCATCAGTTCCATTTTATGGATAAAGAAACTAGCTCACACAACTCAGTAACAAAAGAAGCAAACAACCCAGTCAAAAAATGGGCAGTAGGCCTAAATAGGTATTTCTCCAAAGAAGACATACAGGTGGCCAATAGGCACATGAAAAGATGCTCAATATCGTGAATTATTAGAGAAATGCAAATCAAAACTATAATGAGGTACCACCTCACACCGGTCAGAATGGCCATCATTAAAAAGTCTAAAAATAACAAATGCTGCAGAGGGTGTGGAGAAAACGGAACCCTCCTACATTGTTGGTGGGAATGTAATTTAGTGCAGCCACTATGGAGAACAGTATGGAGGTTCCTCAGAAAACTAAAAGTAGAGTTGCCATATGATCCTGCAATCCCACCCCTGGGCATTTATCTAGAGAAAACTATAATTTGAAAAGATACCTGCTGTTCACTGCAGCACTATTTACAATAGCCAAGACATGGAAAAAACCTAAATGTCCGTGGACAGATGAATGGATAAAGAAGATGTAGTACATATACACAATGGAATACTACTCAGCCATAAAAAGAATGAAGTAATGCCATTTGCAGCAACGTGGATAGACCTAGAGATTATCATACTAAGTGAAGTAAGTCAGAAAGAGAAAGACAAATACCATATGATATCACTTATATGTGAAATATAAAATACGACACAAATGAACTTATCTATGAAACAGAAACAGATTCACAGACATAGAGAACAGACTTGTGGTTGCCAAGGGGGGACAGTGGGTAAGGGATGGATTGGGATTTTGGGATAAGCAGATGCAAACTGTTATATATAGAATGGATAAACAACAAGGTCCTACTGTATATAGCACAGGGAACTATATTCAATATCCTGTGATAAAACATAATGGAAAAGAATATGAAAAAAGAATGTATATATATGTATAACTGCATCACTTTGCTGTATGGTAGAAATTAACATTGTAAATCAACTATACTTCAATGAAATACATTTTAAAAAAATAAAATAAAGATAAAGAAAATGAGGCTCAGAGAGCTACATGACTTGCCCAAGATCTCACCATGGGTTATCACCATGGGGAGTTTTCTGCTGCAGTTATCCAAAAAACCAACCCAAACTGGTCTAGATGCTGAGGGAATTCGGAACTAGACATGCAGTAGCAGCCTGTCCTCAGGTCTGGCTGAATCCAGTAGCTCCATGGCCCTCAGGCTGGATTCCTTCCCAGTAGCTGCAAAAGTTCCAGGTGTCACATAATAATAACAGCTAAGATTTATTGAGCACTTATTATGTTCCAGACACTGAGCAAAGTGCTTTTTTTAAAATCTGTATCAACTCCTCTTATTCTCACAACAAAGTTATACTAGGTACTATAAATATCCCTATTTTACAAATATGGTATTGAGTCTCAAAGTACCCTTCTCAAAGTTTCAGAGTAGGGGTGAGGCTGGGATTTGAATCCAGGCTGTCTTGCTCCACAGGGCAGGCTCTTAACCACAAATCCACCTCACATATGCATATCATGCCTCCCAGAGAAAGGAAGCATCTGTCTCAAAATTCTCAGCAAACATGCTAAGATTGATTCTGATTGGATTTGCTTAGTCTGCATGCTCAACCCTGAACCAATCATTGTGGTGGAATTAGCCCATTGACTTAGCCTGGCTTATGTGCAAGGGTGCAAAGGTGGAGTCAGCCTCTCTGGGACTATTCCGATGAGGGTGGGTGCAGGTTTTACCTGGTGTCTCCCCAGCCAAGAGGTCACCAACACAGTCAGGACTCAGAACACCATCGCCTTTCCTGACCAGATCCTGATGAAGATGCGTGGCCTCAGCTCTGATGTCTGGACCCACTCTCCCGGGTCAGACTGGAACACTGAGACTCTACACTGAGACCGGAACGCCGAGACTCTACCCCCAGTCCAGTCTGTCCTGGGGGTCACCTTGCCCTGGACCCACCCACCACTCCTCATTTGACATAACCACAGTGTAACTCAGAGATCCTTTGCCTCACGCAGAAATCAGAAATTGCTTTTTCTCCTATCTCACTATATCTCAGTCATTTCCCTCATGTCACCAAAGTACTTTTTAAAACAGTAATGACAGCCTAATTTTATTATATATGTGGACCCATATTTACTTAACTATTTCCCTATGAGTAGACAGTAAGATCATTTCCAAGTCCAAACCATCTATGTTCTTTAGGATACAACTTTACAGTTGCAGAAGCAAAAACCTACCCTAATGATGGCTTAAGCAAGGTAGATGCTTCCTCTCTCATCCGGTAGTTGGGGGAGGCTGGCTGGAGGCTCATGCTGGGTGAGATTGTCCATGCCTCCACCTCCTTCCACCCTCTTGCTCAGCCATCTGCTGCTGTTTCCTTTTCTTTTTTTTTTCCCTTAATTTTTTACAACGCGGCACACACAGAAACATCATATGTGTATAGCACCTTGGGGTAAGAGTAGAAGGGCTTTGGGGCCTTAAAGAGGCTCTCCTGAGGGCAGAAGGCATCCACATTTCCAGACACTTGCCAGGAAGCTCTGCCCCAGGATGTCAAAAATGATGCATCACCATAACTGCTGTGTCCACATTCCAGTTAGAAGAAGGGGGTAGAGGGACAGCAAGTCGCTCAGTCTTCCTAAAAGGGCATGACCAAGAGGCCACAGGAATTGTTTTCACTTACATCTGATTGGGCAAAACTTAGTCACATGGCTGCAGATAGCTGCAAGGGAGACTGGGAAGTGTAGTTTTCATGTGGGCATCTGTGTGCCCAGCTAAAGCTTGGGGGGTTCTATTATTAAAGGACAAAAGGAGAATGTATAGTAGGAGCAATTCACTGCCACAAAACCTTTTATTATTATTTTAACAAGCCAGGGGAACTTGGCTCCCAGGACCTAGAGCTAACGATGTACTGGTAGGCAGCTCGAATCGGGTAGTTTGTTTTGTTGTTGGTGATTGGTGATTTGTATGAGTTCTTTTTTTTTTTTTTTTTAATTTTTACTGGAGTATAGTTGATTTAAAATGTTGTGTTAGCTTCAGGTGTACAGCAAAGTGAATCAGTTATACATATACATATACATATATCCACTCTGTTTTAGATTCTTTTCCCATGCAAGCTATTACAGAGTATTGAGTAGAGTTCCTCTGCTGTACAGTAGGTCCTTATTAGTTTATATGAGTTCTTTATATATCTTGGGCATTAACACCTTATTGGATATATCATTTGCAATATCTTCTCCCATTTGTTTATTTTTGCTTTTGTTTCCCTTTGCCTGAGGAATCACATTTAGAAATATACAGCTAAGACCGATGCAAAGACTTGCCTATGCTTAGGTAGGAAGACTCTCATTTTTTTAATCTTTTTTTTTTTTTTGCCATGCCAGGCAGCTTGCAGGATCTTAGTTCCCCAACCAGGGATGGAACCCGTGCCCCCTGAAGTGGAAACTCAAAGCCCTAACCATTGAACCGCCAGGGAATTCCCAAGGAAGTCTCCATTTTTGATGATTGGCCAATGGCAGCTTTCAAGCTCTCACTCCCTTTTTGCCCCACATCTAGGCCAGCCGATAAAAGCACCTGCTTCCTCCCTTGGTGCTGATGGGAGGTGCAAACCACACAAACCCCAGCCTGCTCAGGGAACCCTCACCCTGGCCCCATCTCCTAGCCGCAGTAAAAGACAAAGCCACCCGCCCCTTCATCCTTGCCACTCACACCTCCTTGCACCTGCGCTGCTGTCCCCAGAAAGTTCCATTATTCTAGTAATAAACGTTTCCATATTGTCTGGGTATGTGTGGCATCATCCATTCCAACATCCAAACCAATTTGGGGTAGGGGGTGATTTCACCCTCCATGAGGCACCCAGAAAACCTGTGAGTTCTCCAATTCTCTTTCCCTGCGAGGCTGGGTGACAAGGTGAGGATCTATTGCTGGGAGGTGCCTGGATTGCTAAGTCACCACAGGGAGGACAGTGGCCCCGGAGAGAGTCCTGACTCACAGCAAGAAATCCACTTGTGTTGTGTTAAGCCTCTGTGATTCCTGGACGGTCTGTTCCCACAGCATTTCCTTACCTACTGTGACTATTATGTGTAAAAATGTCTCTTGCTGCTCTGCCCGCAGCATTATCACCCGCTCCCACTCCCAAGACTTAGGCACTTTGTTCTGATTATCCTCTGCCACAACCCACTCACCATTTGTGTTTTGTGCGTCCTGGGCTTGTAATTCTCCTGCTCGCCAAGAAGGCCTACAGAAATGCGTCTTGGCGCACTGCATTTTCTCAAGAGAGGGAGTTACTGAAATTCTAATTGAAAGCCTCTGGAGGAAGGGAGTGGAAAGATGAAAACCAGAGTCTAATCTGTTACTTGATAGATTTGTGACTTTGGGGAGGTTTGGCAGCTTCTCTGGGCCTTAGTCACCTCATCTGCAAAACAAATATTCACAATGCTGTTTGTTACTAATAATACACAATTGGATTGGATGAGAGAGTCTTTTGAGATCCTTCTAACTGAGGACTTCTAACTGTAAAGCTAATAACAGCTTCTCTTTATTGGGTGCCTACTCCATGCAGAGCAAAATATCTACTATTTAATTTAAGCATTGCATCATCCTTGTGATGTATTCTTATTATGCCCCATCTTGCAGAAGGGGAAACTGAGGCTCAAAGAGGTTAAGAAGGCTGCCCAAGATCACACAGCCAGTAGGCAGCAGAGCTGGGATTGAATCCAGATCTCGCCGGTGCCAGAGCCCAAGCACACAGACTAGATATTCTGCCGGCAGCAAGATGAGCACAGCAAATGGTCCAGGAAGCAACAGCAGTTCTTGGGAAATATCAGCTTTATCCCCATTGCTTTCTCCTCTCTCCCTTTGGTCTGGGAACTGGCACTGAGGGCATCTCCCTGTCAACCCCAGGACTGGGCAATCACACCTCATTACCCACCCTCCAGGCCTCAGTCACATGGCACTCACATTGCAGATGCAGGGTATTTAGCTGGACCTTAGAGGCAAGGCCACCACCTCTGGTCCCTGATGTGGCGGCAGCGCTCCTGGTCCTCTTCTTCCTCCTCTCTTTTTTCTTGCTCCTCACTGGGGGCTCATTTTTCCAGGAAGAAGTCAGAAGTTTGGTAAGGAACATAGAGGGCACACCATCTGCCACCATCGTAAGACTTTGTTTGGGGAGGGTGGGAGGGCACAGAGGCTCATGTGGGTGAAAGCTGGAAGTGGGGGGCAGCAGGGAGTGCTGGGTGGAGGATGTTTGGGGGGACAAAGAAAGCACACCGGAGTCATGGGAGCTGTGCCGGGGTGCTGCCAGGTGCTGTCACTGCAGAGGTGAACACAACACAGCACTCCCATCCCAGGCTCACTCACATCTGGTAAGAGAGACATTCATTCCCCCACATGTTTTATTGAGCACCTACTATATGTAAGTGATTTTTCTAGGTGCTAGTGATGGGGCTGTGAACAAGACACAAAAATCCTTGCCCTGGGAGAGCTGACATTCTGTTGTAGGAGGCAAATAAGTAAAATATTAATGTAATTCCAGGTGATCAACACCTGAGGACAAAGAAAATAAGGAAGGGGCTTCAGGAGTTGTGGTGTGAGGAGAGGATGCTCAGGGAAGACCTTACTGACAATGGGAAATTTAAGCAAAGACCTAAAGGGTGTGAGGTCTTTCCTAAAGGGAGCCAGGCAAGCAGTGGATAGAGCAGTCCAGGTGGAGTAACAGGGCAAAGGTCTAGAGGAGGGACCTTGCCTGGCATATTCAAGGAATAGAAAAGAGAATGGAAATAATAGGAGATGAGGTCAGAGAGATCAAAGAAACATTACAATATTCTCCTTTGTTCAGCAGCTTTGCATTCAGCACCCACTGTGTGTGAGGACTTTAGTCCTAGCATCTAAGAAATACAGCAGTGAACAAGAGAGCAAAACTCCCCCCGCTCCTGGAGTGGAGGTGGAGATAGAAAAATTTAAAAACACGATAAAGAAGATAATTTCAGAGAGTCAGATGTGTTGTGAACATGGTAAACCCAGGTGATGGGACTGCTCTGGCTGGGTGTCCAGGAAGGCCACAGCCGGGACGGGAGAGGGAAGCAGGCAGGCGGAGCTCACGGGGCCTGGTGTGCTGAGCAGGGCAGTCATTTGTTGGTTTTGTTCCCAACTGTATCTCCAGGGCCTGGGCACAGTAGGTGCTCAGTATTTGCTTGTTGAAAGACTATTGAAAATGTCTGATGGAGGGATGATGGGTGACGTCATAAGCCCCAGCATTGGGGGCCGTTGATGTGTGTGAGTGTGTGTGTGTTTTGGGGGGGGGGGGTGTAGGTGACAATCAAGCTCAGCTGAAAGGGTAAGTCAGAGTTTGCAGGAGAGCAGCTTGTGCAGTGGCAGACAGGAAGGTCTGGCTCACCCTCGTGTGTACCAGAGGCAAGGTAACCTCTTTGGGGGACACTAAGGGCAAACCTTCCAAAACTGTTTAGTTCCCTCTAGGCACAAGTCAGGTCCTGCGGGTGCCTTCTGTCCCCCGCCCCCAGCCGCAGAGATGCCCCGGGGCCCCGTCCAGAGACTGCCCAGCCCGGCGGGTGGAGGGGAAGTGAGGGCGCCGCCGTGTGGGAGAAGGAGGCAGGCGGGAGCCCGGGGTGGAGCCGTCTCCCCGCAGGACACGGGAGATTTGCTTTCCCGGGCAAGTGCACGAGTGGATGCTACCGCCGGGCGGCAGAGAACTGCCAGTCGCACAGCTCCTTAAAGGGGTCCGAGGGCGGCACGTGTCACACGGAGGTGGGTGTCGGTGCCCGGGGGAGCTGAGGGGGAGGGACCCACGGAAGGTGGAGCCTGGGCACACCCAGAGGCCAGGGAAGGCGAAAATGACCCGGGAATTCTCTGCTGGGGAAGCCTTTGGACAGACCCAAGGTGCTTCCCCACTCCAGGGGCTTAGAATTCTGGATGGGGGGGCATGGGGCATGGCGATGCTTCTTTCTCTAATATGGGTTCCCTTTCTTCAGGGTTCATCTTAGCAAACCCTGAAAGTAGCACTGTAAATGGGCACAGTTAGGTCTGGCCCTCACCCTTTCTACCTCTGCCTTAACCACCGTCCTCCCAAGCCCCAGGAGTTCTGCCGTGGCCTCCTGGGGTGGGGGGAGGTGGGCTGAGGCAGCCTCTGAACTGAGTGTGCAGGAGAGGGGAGTTGACTTACCTATGAAAGGATTTAAGGAGCTGAGATGGGGCTCCCTCTCAGTGTTCATCCACTTAGGACGGGCAGATGGGTTCACAAGGGAAAGGTGATGCCAGGCATGGAGTGAAGAGAACACTTAGCAACCCTAGGGGTCAGCCTGGAGGAGGTGACCAGAGACTCTGAGCAACTGGGTGTGGAGGTCTTTATGCCCAGGTTCCTCTGTTGTGCACAAGCAGATGGGCCCCAGAGCTGGGCTGTGGTGAAAGTGGGGGTGGCCCTCGGGGCTGAGGGCAGAGCAATCCCCAAGGTCGAGGTCAAAGTCTCACCTTTCCCAGACGTTCCTCGGCCTGTATAACGAATGTCCCTGCCAGCAGGGCCTGACTTGTATATTTCCGAAGAATGAGAAATCATTTAAAATCGTCTACGGCCATTGTAAGAAAATTGGAAAAAAAAGAAGCCAGCTAAGAAAACTTTCTTTTAATGATCTCTCTTCCTTGCCTCCCCCCACTTCTCCTCCACCTACTCCTGTGCCTACCCAGAACTGTGTGTTCCTGTCCCTGGTCCCCAGAGCCTCCCCCAACAGGGGAAGGACAAGGAGGGAGGGGTGATGCACAATCATTGCAATAAAGAACTTTCAATGTTTGCTGGCAGCCATTGCCCCCCTTCCTTGCTGAGCCCCAATATTGTTTGGGCAGTAATGTGCCCAGCCCTGGAGGGGGATCATAATTAGTCTAAGCCAGTCATGGCAATCCCATTCCCTTTGCTTTCCCAGACTCCCTTGCAGCTAGAGGTGGTCAGGTGACCCAGTTGTAGCCATGGAGATGTGGAGATGTCAGCCCGGAGGCGTTAGGGCAAGATAAGAAGGTACCCCAGGAGAAACACTCTGCCCTCAACCCCTCCCCAACCCAGCCTCTACCCAAGGCTTCCTAGCACATGGTGAGAGGATCTGACATTAGGAGCTGCTGTGAAGGCATTTGCTGAGAAGAGGTGAAGAGAACTGCAGGTCTGCCAGCACCCAAACAAATGCCAACACTTCCATCTCTAGACTTCTTCATGCCTGAGAAATATTGGGTTGGCCAAAAAGTTCATTCCGATTTTTTCTGTAAGATGTTATGGAAAACCCCGAGTGAATTTTGGCCAACCCAACATATGCCCCCTTTGTTTAAGTCATAATTACTTGGGTTTTTGTTGTTGTTGTTGTTACTTACAGCTGAATCCAGTCTTAACTCATAAACCTAATGGTTACTCTAAGGATTCATTATCCCAGAACTACAGAATCCTGGGGCTGGGAGAGCATCTCAATTTCATTATCACTCTCCCTCATTTATGTGAATCTCCTCTCCAGCATCCTCAATGAGGTGTCAGTGACCCTCCACTTGCACATCTCAGTGACCGGCACCTCAGGACTGCCTAAGGAAACCCAGGTTTGATGGCTCCAGGGGGTATACAATTTTTATATTAAGTCAAAACTAAATTCCTTACAATTCCACCCATCTGTCTTAGTATGCATAATTGGGAAAGAACAGGGAATTGTAGAAAGCGTAGGAGGTGGAGTTGGATGGGTTTAGTGGCAACTTTTTCTAATTGCATGACATTGGGCAAATTACTTAACCTCTCTGATCCTTAGTTTCTTTTATCTATAAAGTGGAGACAATGAATTCTCCTTCCCAAAGTCATTGTGAGAATTTGCTAGCACAGAGTAAGCCTATAGCAATTGTTTGTGGTCTGACCCCTTAACACACAGTTTGTGTCAGCTAGCTGTCACATCTTAAAGTTTGGCCCAGAAAAGAGGTAAGAGCCCACGAGAGGGGACTGGTAAGTTTTGATGCAGGGCAAAGAATATGGGCCATTATAACTCCCTAGCAGAGATGTGTGTGTGTGTGTGTGTGTGTGTGTGTGTGTGTGTGTGTGTGTGTGTGTTTGTTCCTCAGAAATGGAAACATAGGTCTTCCCTGGTGGTGCAGTGGTTAAAAATCCACCTGCCAATGCAGGGGACACGGGTTCGAGCCCTGGTCTGAGAAGATCCCACAAGCCGCGGAGCAACTAAGCCCATGAGCCACAACTACTGAGCCCATGTGCTACAACTACTGAAGCCCATGTGCTACAACTACTGAAGCCCATGTGCCTAGAGCCCGCGCTCCACAAGAGAAGCCACAGCAATGAGAAGCCCGGGCACCACAATGAAGAGTAGGCCCCACTCGCCACAACTAGAGAAAGCCCACGTGCAGCAATGCAGACCCAACGCAGCCAAAAATAAAATAAATTAAATAAATTTTAAAAAGAAGAAGAAGAAGAAGAAATGGAAACATTCCCAGCCTGCCTGGCTGGGCCGGTTGCACAACCTTGTCTTCAGTCTGTCAGCCTCATCCTGCCTGGCCCCAGACACATTCCTCCTTTTTGGAGGACACCTGCCCTGATGGGGCGAAAAGCTTGACATAACATCAAGGAAGACGCTGATTCAGCAAGAACATCCAGGAGCCTGGGGAAGGTTTGCAAGAGGGGTTTTAATTGCCAAGAATCCAATTAGAAGACGGAGGTGCCGGTCTAGGGGTGGCTAGCCAGGGAGAGGTGGCGCCCTGTGGCGTGCCGGCCTGGGTGAGTGTCCTCACTCTCTGGAGCGTCCAGCATCGAGGCAGACGCCAAAGTTGGTGTTGGTGATGGAGCCCACAATGGTCTTGTCCGCCTCACAGGTCAGACCCCGCTCACAGGGACACTTGTAGTAAATCCCGTAGAAGGACTGCAGAGACACGGAGCCAGTGGAGTCATAGGCTGTGGGAGCCACTTTGGGCATCGCCTGCTCTGCCCGACTCGTCTGTCTTTTCAGATGGTGCTTCTCCTGACTGCCTCCCCAGGGGGCGCTGTGGGCCTGGAGGACTTGGGTTCTGGTCTCTGCTGTGCGGCTCACTTGCTCTTACTAACTTGCTCTCTCTGGGAAGCCTCTAGTGCCCATCCATGAAACAGGGATAACAGATGGCTGCCCCACCCATCTCACTGGTCCGTGGTGAGGGTCAAGAGAGTTGATGGGATGGGAAAGGGCTTTGAAGCCGGCTGACCTCCCTCTCATCTTCTCAACGTTCCGTGTCCAGACGGAGCCCCCTCCCCGATCCCCCCTCACCCCGCCCCCCAAGCCTCGAGGGCCCTCCGCCCCGGAGCTGTCCTCCCTGCCACCACCCCGCCCCGGCACTCGGCACTCACAAAGGCGGAGCACTCGCTGCTCTCTCTGGACTTGGGTGCGCAGCGGGCCAGGCTCAGGCCGGTATCACGGTGGCAGCACTTGCTCTCGCACTGGGCACTGTTCAGGCAGAGTTCGCCCTCTTCCTGCCAGGGGCAGCCCGTCAGCCCAGGCCCCCCTCCGTTTGATCCCTTCTCCACCCGGAGCCCCACCTCGCTACCCACTACCCGGTTGGGGGAGGCATGTGTGAAGGAATCCAACCCCTGGGGCTGGCGGCCTCTCCTCCCACCCCGACCTCCCATCCACCCACGTGAGAAGTGGGCAGTGCGGTGCCAGAGAAGCAAGCCCCGGGTTGGGGACAGGACACCTGACTTCTAGGACTGGCTGCACTACCAACTCCCTAGGTGACCCTGGGCAAGTCACTGGCCCACCCTATGCCTCAGAATTCCCATCTGGAATGGCCGCTTGTGGCCCCCAAACAGGATCTCCAAACCTCTCTGGGTCCCCCAATCCCTTGAGGAGCCTGTGAAGGTTGAGGACCCTCTCTCCCTGGAAAACTCCTCCCTCCTTCCCCCAACAGACTCTTATAAATAATCTCAGGGGCATCCCGGACCCTCCAAGTCCATGCATGACCCTGAGTTAAGAACCTGTGGACTGAGTTCTTAACCCAAAGGGCTTTCGCAATTGTGCCCTTGGTGGAGGGGCAGTGTGGGCAGTGGTGAGAGCCTGGCTCTGGAGCCTGCCAGCCCAGGCACCAACCCCTGCTCAAGACTTTCCAGCTGTGTGACTGAACCGGCAGGTGACTGAACCTTCCCCTGTGTCAGCTTTCCATTTGGAAACGGGGTTGATCAGAATAGTACCTAGCTCACGTGGCTCTTATGAGGACTAAATAAGGAAGTATTCCTGAGGCATTTAGAGCTGGTCTGGTCAGGCTAGGTCAGAAGCCAGAATCACTGGGCAAGCTTTTTAAACTACTGAACCTTCTGAGCCAGTTTCCGGGGCAGGAGCCCAGGGCTCTGTATTTTTTTTTTTTTTTTTTTTTTTTGACTGCGCCACGGCTTGCAGAATCTTAGTTCCCCAACCAGGGATTGAACCATGGCAGTGAAAGCGCTGAGTCCTAACCACTGGACTGCAAGGGAATTCCGCCCTGGATTTTTATAAAGTGCCCTCAGCCAGGTTGAACCGCTGCTCTGAGCATGCTCCATGCTGATCAGCCTTCTCTGGGGCCCCTGGGGAGGGGGCGTGGGACAGGAATGGGCAGTAAAGGAAGAGACTCCTTACCTCCCAGCCCTTGGGTAGCCCCACGTGGGGACAGCTTGACCCACCCAGAGGTCAAGATCCAAGCTTAAAAAGAATTCCCACCTCGGGGTTCAGATGACTCCTGCCCTGAAGACCCTCTTACCAGGTTGAAAATGAGTCCCCGGGGGTCGGGGACCGCATAGGCTACCGCAAGGGCGAGGAGCAGGAGGACAAGGACCTTCTCCATGATGAGTGGGCACCGCTGGTGTAGGTAGTGGCCGGCAGCTCAGGTCAGGCGGCAAAAGACAGAGCCAGAGGGGGCAGTGGGGCTATAAAAGGGGCCTTATCCACACGTGACCCACCTTCCCAGTCCTGCAGGGCCTGCGTGGGCAGAGACCCAGCTGTGGCCAATCTGCTGGAGTGGGTCCTGATAAGGTAGCTGGCCACCACCTGGCACCTGGTGCTCTGTGTGTGTGTGTGTGTGTGTGTGTGTGTGTGTGTGTGTGTGTGTGTGTGTTTGGCGGGGGGTGCTGATACGGCAGCATTGTTAAGAGTGGGAACTCTGGGACACTTTTACCTGTACGAGTTATTAGCTGGGCAAGTTATCTGTTCTGAATCTGTCAACTGATAAGAGGTGTGAGAGTTGAGTGAATTAACATATGTTATATACATAATACACATAGCCTGGGACAGGGCTCGGCATGTGAGCAGTACACAGTAGCTGCCATCACTGCTGTATTCACCTCTGGTGTCCTGAGCTCTGTGGCAGGGCTGGGGCTAGGGTGAGGCAAGTGAGACACCTAGAGTGTGAGCACGTCCTTAAATTTTGCATCCTAGACACCTCTTTTGCCTCACCCCAGTCTGGGCCCTGCTTTTGACCTCACCCAAACCCAGGTATGTGGCACTATCAAGCTCATGTAAGGAGGGGGCCCAGTTTCCCCACCCTCAACCTTCCCAGGCCCCCTTGGGGATTTTCAGGCAGGGCCGGGGCCCTGGGCTGAACAGCCCTGTGACCCCTGGCCGAGGGGTGTGTGTTCTCACTCCGGGTATACCGCCCTCCCACCTTCCCACCGGGGGTGCCTGCAGGAGTGATTTAGGGGCCCTTAAGAAGTCCTTCTCCAGCGACCCTCTCCCTTTCCTTTCCACTTCATTTAACATCTGCAGTTCCAGCATTAAAGACTCACCACTTTAGTTAAGGCTCCACTCACCCTGTCCCCTACCCCAGGCCACGTGTCAGCATGAGCAGTTGTTAGTCCTGGCTGAGGATGAGGAGGGTCTCATGAGCCTCTGACGGCCTGGGCTGAAGGCTGGGAAGGGCACAGCTGCCCGAGTGTGCTCAGCTGTGGGACCAGAGCAGCTTTCCCTGAAGGACTGGTCATTGTAGCAAAGCACCCCTTCCCCATCCCAGAGGTGGAAGACGGCCCCACTGGGGAGGCCCCAGACTGGGTTGCCTTTATCCTGGCTTCAAAACTCACCATAACTAGCTACATGACCTTGGACAAGTTATTTAAATTTGTAATCTCCGTGAGCCTCAGTTTTTTTTTTATCGAGGCAAAGAGGTTGATAGCTCTTAGTAAAATGAGGATTGAATAAGACAGTGTATGTGAAACCCCATAGAAGTGCCTGGCACATAGCAGGTGCTCAGCCCGTGTAGCCACCCCCTGGCACTCCCCCTTATAGCACTGAGGTTGGCATACAGAGGAGCAGCTGGAGGAACCAGCCAGGAGACCCTCAAAATGAGAGAAACCCACTCAATTCCAGAGACATGGAAATGCCATTGATTAAAGGAACACTATCTTCTCTTATTTTTATGGAATTCAGTGTTTGTTTGTTTGTTTGTTTGTTTTGCGTTACTCGGGCCTCTCACTGTTGTGGCCTCTCCTGTTGCGGAGCACAGGCTCCGGACGCGCAGGCTCAGCGGCCATGGCTCACGGGCCCAGCCACTCCGCGGCATATGGGATCTTCCCGGACTGGGGCACGAACCTGTGTCCCCTGCATCGGCAGGCAGACTCTCAACCACTACGCCACCAGGGAAGCCCCATAATACTGTTTTTGATTTATTATTTGGAGAGTGAGAGGGAGCACCAGGGGCAATGGCTTAGCTCTTCCTAGTATATTACCCTTTAGCTCAAGGGTCAGGGGGCCAAGGTGAGGATTCTACCAGTTCCTGAGGTGATCTGGTCTAACCATTCCGGAGCATGGGATGGGTTCAAGGCCTTGCAGTTCAGTCCTTTCATACACCTGAATCTTATTTTAAGGGTCCTATGCCCTCTAGCAACAAGACTTAATGAATTCTTTGAGCCATTGCACGTAATGGTCTTGCAATTCATTTTATTCCTTGAATCAATAATCTAGACAACTGGGCTTGTCTTGCTTGACATTATTCATTGCCTTTATAAGTAGTCACCCTACTCTGTGTTCCTGATTTCTTCATTACCTTTAAAGCTGTCTGTGGCCAAAGCTACTCAGTTCCCCAGAACTTGACCCTCAGAGGGCACATGATCCCTATTGTTTGCAGCTGATAATTTGATTAGCTGTTTCTCCTCTACATATGGGCTGTGATTTTCCCAACTCCAGACATAAACAGGAATATCAGAGCCTTTTGTCTGAAGCCTGGGCCTGAAACCCCCTTTCTGGTGCTACTATTTGGATCAGGTTAGGGTTTTTTTTTGTTTTTTTTTTTTTTTCCGGCCTCATAGCTTGCAGGATCTTAGTTCCCTGACCAGAGATTGAACCTACGCCCTTGCAGTGAAAGTGCTGAGTCCTAACCACTGGACCGCCAGGGAATTCCCCAGGTTAGGACTCTTTGATGCCAATAGCGAAAACCTACTCTAGCTAATGAAAGCAAAAAAGAAGGAAATGGAAAGATAGTGGGTGAGTCACAGAGCTGAAGATGGAATAGAGCCACCTGTCTTGTGCGGGGCAGGAATCAAGGTGGCTCTGAAGCTCCCCATAGCAGGAGTTTATGGATTATCTCTTGAGGATGTTGCCAAGGCCTGACTAAACAATACTTTTTTTTTCCTCATGTCAATCCACCACCAATTCAGATTCCCTAGGGAGAGACTGATGGCCTAGCTTGGGTCACACACCCAGCCCTGTCTCTAGGGTCTGTGTGCCCTGTGATTGGCTATCCCGCCAGAACCTCAGAAAGCAAGAGGCTTCTCTCAGAGGCAGGGGAAGTTCTGCTGGTCAGGCCAAACAAAGAACATCCATCAGCTCCTAAGAGCTTGGCCCCAGGTTAGGACCTTTTCTGAATGGGGGAACATACAGCCCCTGCTCTGGGGAAGCTCCCAGTCTGATGGTGGAGACACAGGCCATGCCTTGATGAACTTCCGGTCTAATGGCGAAGACTGGTCACAAAACCAGAGATTTAAGAGGAAGAGGAAACGTAGGTAACAGCACAAATATGTTTAATGCAAGGTTCTTTTTAACAGTGAAAAATTGGAAACTGTCAAAATACCCCCAAAGGGGGGAATAATTAAACAATTACTACATAAAATCATGTTTTTGAAAAACTAGTAATGTGAGAAAAAAATTGGATGCTAAATACGTATACATTATTATCCAACTGTGTAAAGCAGTATGTCCAGGAGGAGGGAAATACACCAATATGTTAACAGAGGTAATAATAATAACTAGTAATAGTAATAATAAACATTTCTGAGCACTTTTATATGTGAGGCCCTGGGCTAAACATTTTACATATGTTATTTTACCTAACCGTTATGTGATAGATACTATTATCGTCCCCATCTTATAGATGAATAAACTGAGGCTTGGGAAAGTTACATCCGTAGCTAACAAGTGGCTGACTCAAATCCAGACCTGCCTAAAGCTCCCAGTTTGGGGTTATGAGTGATTTTTATTCTTTTATGTAACGTTCTTGAATTTTTCTATATACTAATCATGTATTTACCTATAAATTCAGGAAAAATATAGATATTTTGAAAAAGAAGGGAAAAAAGGAAATATGCAGGGGGGTTGGGGGAGGGACGGACTGGGAGTTTGAGGTTAGTAGATGCAAACTATTACATATAGAATGGATCAACAACAAGGTCCTACTGTATAGCACAGGGAACTATATTCAATGTCCTGGGATAAACCATAATGGAAAAGAATTTAAAAAAAGAATGTGTATATGTGTATAACTGGGTCACTTTGCTGTACAGCAGAAATTAACACAACATTGTAAATCAACTATACTTCAATAAAAAATAAATTTAAAAAAAGAAATAGGCAACAAAAATATAAACGAGGAGAAAGACATTGTATTGAACAAAAAGCATATGTTAAGGTCTGAGAAGGCTCATAAGAACTGTTCTTTACTTTGTAGCTTCTATTATCACCCTATCAGTCTGCATTGCAAATACACACATATTTACATATATGTAAATACCTCACGGTCCTTGAGAGCAGGGACCGTGTCCTTTTTATTCTATGATTCTTGCTGAGGGAAGATATCCTCCAACATAGGGCGTAGTCTCTTAGTAATTGTCGATTGAATGATAGGAACGAGAAACCGGTGACCTGGAAGGCGTTGCTGGCCTCCGGGGGATTGGAGGTTCCGGCAGGATGACTAGGGAGCCAGGAAGCGGGGGGATGGGATACGGACTGCGCTCAAGAATCGGTTTTGCGGCTGGAAACCAAGCGAGAGGAATGTGACAACCGCAGCCTCACGCCTTCAATTCTTGCCTTCCCTGCTCAGGAGGGTGAAGAGGGGCCTTGATTCCCAGTGGCGGGGGTGTGCAGTGGGTAGGTCGGCCGCTCTGCACCGTCCTGTGCCCAGAGTCCCGAGGCGCTGGCCACGGTGCTGAAAGCTGTGCTCTCGGAGGAGGGAGGGAGGAGGAGCCCGGCCGCGCGAAGGGGGCGGAGCTCTCTGGCGCTCTCAGCAGGCCTTGGGGGCGGGGCGGGGCAGGGCGGCGCCAGCAGGCCCGAGACCCCGGCGGCGGGTTTGAGAGGAGGTAGGAGACGGGAGACAGCCCGGCTAGAGCAAGAGGGGACACAGGCACCTGGACAAGCTTCCCCTGAAGAGGCCAAGGTCATTTTCCCTGTCCCATTAGTCCTCTTTCTTCTACCTTGGAAGGAGCCTTACCTTGTGCCCTGACCTCCGCCTTCTCCCCATACCTGGCTGAGGGGTGACCCACTTCTGGGCCTCCCTCCATCTGCAAAGCCACTTCCAGCCCACAAGTCCCCAGCCCAGGACCCAGTGCCCTCACCATGGTGAAGTTGCTGCCTGCCCAGGAGGCAGCCAAGATCTACCATACCAACTATGTGCGGAACTCGAGGGCCATAGGTGTGATGTGGGGCACACTCACCATCTGCTTCTCCGTGCTGGTCATGGCGCTCTTCATCCAGCCCTACTGGATCGGTGACAGCGTCAGCACACCCCAGGCAGGCTACTTTGGCCTTTTCTCCTACTGCGTGGGCAACGTGCTGTCGTCTGAGCTTATCTGCAAGGGTGGCCCGCTGGACTTCTCCTCCATCCCCTCTAGAGCCTTCAAGACTGCCATGTTCTTTGTGGGCTTGGCCATGTTCCTCATCATTGGCTCCATCATCTGCTTCAGCCTGTTCTTTGTCTGCAACACGGCCACTGTCTACAAGATCTGCGCATGGATGCAGCTGGCTGCGGGTGAGCAGGGATAGCAGGAGGGATAGCGGGAGGGCAGGCAGGGGCCCACCATCCCACCTTTTGTGGAGTCTCTAGGCCTCCTACTCAGCTGTCCTCCTTTATAGCGCAGCCATACTCAATGCTCTGCAGATGCCTTGGAAGAGTAATTAGAGAGTCTTAGGATGGCTGAGACCAAAAAGGCCTTAGAGATCAAATTGTTCAACCTCCTCTTCTTGTAGATGAGGAACTGAGGTCAAGAGAGGGGAAATGATTTGCCCAGGAGCAAGTCACTTATGGTAGAGTGAAGGTCTTTGTTCCCCAATTATAGGATTCCATACTTGATGCAGCAAGTGTGAGCATTTGAGGCAGCGAGTGGAAGTGATATTTTGTGATGGGGGAGGGGAATAGGGTCTTTTAGAACTATGGGGGGTAGGTGGCTACTAGTGGTGCTCAGAGGCAAGGCCTTCCCTGTCCCCCTTTTCCTGTTTCTGGCCCCAGGCAGGCCACTGGGTCCTTGGGCCAGCTGGTTCTGCTCTCCTCTAGAGCCCAGGAAGGGATGCCTAAGACCTTGTCCTGCAGCCCTTGGTCCCTCCAAGGACCATACACAGACTGTCCATACTAGGGAAACATCCAGGAGCCTTGTTAGGGACTGCAGGCTAAAGTGAAATCATCTTGACATCATTGGTTAGAATGAGAAGCAGTGTTAACAGGCAGAATGGACTAGGGATCTGAATCCCATACAACCAAACACGTAGACTCAAGACTGTCAGAGTTGGAGGGGACCCTAGAGAGCTATAGCATCCTCCCCCCAGCTATAGATGAGGAATCTGGGACTGAGAGAGAAGATAAGACTTAGCGAAGGCTACAGCAGATCACCTGGCAACAAAGGCAACAGAATAAAGGCAGTGAGTCCCAAGAACTAGCTGTGCTCCAAAGACATATTTTTATTGAGGCATCCATTTACATAAGTGTAATGATTTGTAAAGTACTTTCACGTGTATCATCTGGAGGAGCCTCATCATGACACAGTGAGGTGGGTTTTCCTCCTGTTTTACGGAAGAGGCTCTTAGCTGGTAACTTGTCTTTTAGCACACAGGTAGTGAGGGACAGAACCTTCGACTCTGAATCTTGTATTCAGGCTACTTACCTGGTTCCAGAGCTGCCTCCCCAGGCCCCTGCCATCTCCCTCTCTCTGTACTCCCTCTATATGATGAGGGAGAGGCTGGGGCAGGGATGAGCCAAGTCTCAGTGGAGAGTGGGGAGGAAGAAGGGAGAATGAAGATTTAACAGTTCTGTGACAAAGAGGAGTAGAATGGACCCTGGCACGCTTGCCAGCTGGTCCTCCATATTCCATATCAGAGCTATGGGATGCCGGAAACACAACCCTCCCTCTCTCATTCTCTTCACTGTCCCACTCCCCCAACCTCCTGCAACAGGTGCCATTTGCCAGGCGGTGCTGGGAGGGCATGGGGAGGGGGTGGGGTCACCAGGCCATTTGAGTCAGACCTTGTCTGGGTCATGGAGCTGAAGACACCGATAGTGGAGGTGGCCAGGTGCCATCCCATGAAACATTTACGTTGGGGGAGAGCAAAGGTGGTGTCATGTTCCATTCTTCTGTGCTGGGGAAGGGAAGATGAGCCAATGGGAAGGATGAGGAGGAGGTGTGCCCCACAGCCAGCAGCTGGGAGATTCCTCCATTTGAAGAGACCTAAACCAGTTAGCTTAACCTTGCCAAGAAGCCTGGGGCCAGGGAAGGGAGCAGGAGAAGGCAAAGAGGACTGATGAATGGGGCAGTGTGGGGCTGTAGCTTAACAAAGTTAATTGAGCTTCTGGATGCCAGGTGTAGGCAGAATGTGGTCCCAGAACCTAAAAACACAGGTAGGGCAATTTGCTTGTCTGAGTTCTATTAAACTCATCTGTAGAAGGTAGCAACAGTACCCCCATCACAGGGTTCTTGCGAGGATGGGATGTTATAATGCATGTAAAACACCTTGCACGGTGCCTGACACATGGTAGGTGCTCAGTAAACACGAAAAACACAAAACAACTTTATCAGTCAGGATGGATGGGGTGATGCCACAGTAACAGACAACTCCCAAATCTTAGTGGCTTATGACAAAGGTTTATTTCTTGATAATGGTACATGCTCACTGAGGATCAGTGGAGGGCTCTGCTCTCACTGTGCTCTTCCAGAGCCCAGGCTGATGGAGCATCAGCTGTCATCTGGCTGTCATCATTGCGAAGGGAAAGGGAGCTCTGGGAAGTCTCCATCAGCAGTTAAATGCTCTGGCCTGGAAAAGCACGCGGCATTTCTGCTCACATTTTATTGGCTGAAGGAATTTTTATGAGCTTGCCTAACTTCAAGGGAGAGAGGCAAGGAAGTATAATCCTACTATGTACCTGAAATACTTGTAAACAGCTCTAATGACAGCCACATCCATCGAGGTTGCTTCCATCTGACTTCAATGCCAATAATAATAGCAACAACTAACGTTAATTGGCCTCACTTACCATGTACCAGACACTGCAGTAAGCATTTTCTATACATGATCATGCTTAATCCTCATAACCCTGTTCCGAGTCAGGTATTATTATCCTTATTTTACAGATGAGATACTGGAAGTCAGAGAGGGTAAGTAAACTTGCCTGAGAATACCCTGAGGGCCTCTATTTAGAGCCCTGAGACACCACGATGGGGTGGACCCCCACTTTGCCCAGGTAGATGGGTGGGGTGCTCCTAGAGGGCTGTGGCACCCATAGTAACAACCTGTTTCCAAGTTGGAGGCCCTGGGTTCTTTTCTGAACCCCTGTAGGGAGGTGCTATAGGAGAAGGGGGCCATGCCAGGTACCAGAGGACTTGTCACACACCAAGTGGGGAAGAGCACAGGTTTTACCAAAGAGCTCTGGGAGGGTCCCCCTCCTCCATCCTAAGGATCTTCCTGTTTGTCACTAAGTCTGAAATGTCACCACTAAATACATTCAGCTCTTCGGAGAGATGTCAGTCTGGGAGGCTGGGGGAATTAACTTTGAAGTCAGGAAAGTCAGGAGCCATGATAGCAGGTCTTGGCTCTGCCATCGCTAAATGACTAGGCAACTCATTTGGTTTCTCTGAGACCTCAGTCTTTTCATCTGAAGATGGGATATTAAATACATGGCCTACTTCACAGAACTGTGGTAAGGGTCAAGAGAAAAATGGTACATGAAGTATTTTGTAATCTATAAGAGAAGTATGTAAATGAACTCCTCCTAGAAAAAAACAAGGACGGTTGATACATTTAGGTGGGGAGGTGGAATCCTTGATCTTTACACTTTGTTGTGCTTTTGTTTGATCTGCTAACCTTCCTTGCAAGAACAAGCGGAGCCCCAGGTTGGTGACTTTGGGTCCTGCGAGGTGCTTCTCCATGGGGCTCCCAGGTAGGGCACAGCTTTGGGACTAAAGAGCCTCCAGGCCTGTGAAAGGAGGGCCAGGGGTGGGAAAGTGGCACAGACAAGGGAAGGAAGGCACCCCCTGCCTGCCTGGTGGTTGTCCTTGGGTTGCCCCAGTCACATCCCAGGACTATGTACCTGTCTGGGCAGCTAAATTGGGGTGGAAATTTGGTGGGAGGGTGTGGGAGTAGTAGAGGGAAGGCGGGGAAGATGAAATTTTTGGCTGTCAGTGCTAAATCAATGAAAGCACCATGCGGCATACTAGCTAACACTCAGGAAATGCCAACTATGTGTCAGGCAACCTTCTGAGCACTTTTCCAATATTAACTCACTGTAACCTCGCTGCAATCCAAACAGGTAGATACTATTATTATTCCCATTTTACAGATGAGGAAACTGAGGCAAGAAAACTTAAGTAGCTTGCTCTGAGTCACACAGCTAGCTCTCAAGAGCTGGGCTTGAGATCCAGGCAGCCTTCCCTAGTGTTTCCCAGCTTTTCCTGTTGAGAGAATCACCCAGAAGAGTGCTTTTAAAGACAGGGATTCCTGAACCCAACCCTGACCTGGGAATCAGCATTTTAAACACATTCAGGGAAGTGTGGACAACTGCACTGTTCCGTAGTGGGTAATAGTGTGGAGGCCTGTTTGCTTGAATGGAAGGTTCATGAAGGAAGCAGCCAGAGATGGGGCTGGAAAACTTCCTGTATTCATTTAATCTAAGATACCTGAGTTGTAGGACACACCATTATTCTATGTGCTGTAAAAAGGAAAAATACTTATAATCAAATTATAGCCTAAAGCTTTGTTATTACACTTATTTCAGAGATGTTGGAGTATGAACAAATGTACATCTTAGGAGTGATGAGTTCTCTGGGCTGGGACCAGATTTTTGGGAGGACTTTGAAGCCAGGCGCCTCATCAAGTCCAAAGTGAGGGGCACATCTGAGGGCCTGGTAGAACAACCTGGTGCTGTGGCAGAACCTCCCTGGGCTGAGGAGCTCTGCTCTCAGATTCCACCCCTGACCACTGGCCCCCAGGGGCAAGTAGCTTTAGCTCTTGGAGCCTCAGTTTTCTCCCCCGTGTTCTACAAGGAGGATGGCGGGAGCTGCCCCTTGTGCCTCTCAAGGCTGTTAATAAGAGAAGAAGGGAGGTGACACGATGACAGCAGTGCAAGGTGGGAGGCAGCAGGCGAGCACACCAGCTTGACACCATCTGTACCCCTCCTGCTCCCTCAGCCACAGGCCTGATGATTGGCTGCCTGGTCTACCCAGATGGTTGGGACTCAAGTGAGGTACGGCGCATGTGTGGGGAGCAGACCGGCAAATACACACTGGGCCACTGCACCATCCGCTGGGCCTTCATGCTGGCCATCCTCAGCATTGGAGACGCCCTCATCCTCTCCTTCCTGGCCTTTGTGCTGGGCTACCGCCAGGACAAGCTGCTCCCTGATGATTATACGGCCGATGGAAAAGGTAATTCTCTCTACCCCAGGGAGGTGAGGCTTCCTCTCTGCCAGGTGCCTGAGATTTGGCCACTGGCCAAGGGTGGGGACACCAAGACCAATCAAACACAGCCCTCGTCACAGGCGCCAAGGGCCAGTGGAGGGTTGCAGGCTGGCATGCGATAAGGCATTGACAGACCTACGTGGCAGAGGCTGTCTGTGATAGAAGCCTGTCCCCTTGTCCCCCTGCACTCTCAGGGCCTACAGGGGAGAGAGCCTTGGTCCAGCTTGGGGAGCTAGGTGTGGCCTCTCATATAGGTGGCACTGAGGCTGGGTCTTGAAATAACAGAGGAGTTTGCTGGGTGGAGAGAGGAACAACAGGGGAGCAAAGGGGATGATGAGTTGTTGGGGAAGGAGGAAAGGCAGGTTAGGGCAGAGACGTGACAGCTCCTGGACTGCAGATGGTGGGAGCCTAGCCCCCTTGGGTTAGAGTAGCCTGGGGGTTCTCCATATATCCATTTTCTGATCTGAGCCTCATTTCCCCTCATTAGAGGGTAGGAGGCAGGTTTTTCCTCATTTGTAAAAAATACCTACTTCACAAGATTGTACTCAGGAACAAGATAAGGATGTCTGCTCTTGTCACTTCTATTGAAGATTGTACTGGAGGTTACAGCCAGGAAAATTAGTCAAGAAAAAGAAATAAAAGACATCTACTTTGGAGAAGAAGAAGAAAAACTATCTCTATTAGTAGATGACATGATTTTGTATATGGAAAATCCTAAATAAGCCACTAAAAAACTATTAAAGCTAACATACAAATTCAGCAAGGCTGCAAAATATAAGAACAATATACAAAAATGTATTTGTATACACTAACAATGAACAATCTGAAAATGACATTAAAAATTTCATTTACAATAGCAACAAAAAGAATAAAATACTTAGGAATAAATTCAACAAAAAAGTAAATGAAATGTACATGAAAATTAAAAAACATTGTTTAAAGAAAAGGCCTAAGTAAATGGAAACATCCATGTTCATGGATCAGAAGACTTAATATTGCTGACATGGCAATACTCCCCAAACTGATCTACAGATTTAATGCCATTTCTATCAAAATCCCAGCTGGCTTTTTGATTTTAGGATCGGCTTGTCAATTGTAAATGCAAAAGACCCAGAATAGCCAAAACAATCTTGAAGAAGAACAAAGTTGGAGGACACATATGTCCTGATTTCAAAACTTACTAGAAAGATACAATAATCAAGACAGTGTGGTACTGACATATGGATAGACATACAGATCAATGGAATAAAATAGAGAGTCCAGAAATAAAACCAAACATCTACGACCAACTGATTTTCATCAAGGGTGCCCAAGACCATTCAATGGGGAAAAGAATAGTCTTTTCAATAATGGTGCTGGGACAACCAGATATCTACATGCAAAAGAATGAAGTTGGGCCACCTACCACACATCATATACAAAAATTAACTCAAAATGGATCAAAGACCTAAATGTAAGATATAAAATTATAAAACTCTTAGAAGAGACCTTGGATTAGGCAATGGTTTCTTAGATTGGACACCTAATGCACAAATACCAAAGAAAAAAATAAACTAGATTTCATCAAAATTGAAAACTTTGTGCTTCGAAGTACACCATCATGAAAGTGATGACAACCCATAGATTGGGAGAAAATATTTGCAAGTCATGATCATAATGCTAGTATCCAGAGTATATTAAGAACTCCTACAACTCAACAATAATTAAAAAAACACCCAATTTTTTAAATGGGCAAAGGATTTTATTTTATTTTTTTGCGGTACACGGGCCTCTCACGGTTGTGGCCTCTCCTGTTGCGGACGCAGGCTCCAGAGGCGCAGGCCCAGCAGCCATGGCTCACCGGCCTAGCCGCTCCGTGGCATGTGGGATCTTCCCGGACCGGGGCATGAACCTGTGTCCCCTGCATCGGCAGGCGGACTCTCGACCACTGCGCCACCAGGGAAGCCCAGGATTTTTTTTTTTTTAAGTATACAGTTTTAATTATTTATTTGGCTGCGCTGGGTCTTCGTTGCAGCGCACGGGATCTTCGTTGCCGTGTGCGGGATTTTAGTTGTGGCATGCGGGCTCTTAGTTGTGGCATGCAGGACCTAGTTCCCTGACCAGGGATCCAACCTGGGCCCCCTGCATTGGGAGCGTGGATTATTAACCACTGGACCACCAGGGAAGTCCCAAATGGGCAAAGGATTTGAATAGACTTTTCTTCAAAGAAGATATACAAATGGCCAAAAAGCACATGAAAAGATACTCAACATCATTAGTCATTATGAAAATGCAAATCAAAACCACAATGAGATAGCACTTCACACCCACTAGGATGGCTATAACAAAAAAAATGAACAATAACGAGTACTGACAAGCATGTGGAGAAATTGGAATCCTTGTATGTTGCTATAGAAAATGTAAAATTGTGCAGTTGCTGTGGAAAACAGAATGGCAGTTCTTCAAATGATTAAACACAGAGTTACCACGTGATCCAGCAATTCCACTCCTAGGTATATACACAAGAAAATTGAAAACATATGTTCCCACAAAAACTTGTACACATGTTCATAGTAGCATAACAGTCATGCATCTGATGACTGAATGAACATAATGTGTATATCCAAACAATGAGTTATTATTCAGCCATAAAAAGGAATGAAGTACTGGTAATTGCTGCAGTGTGGAAGAAAACATTGAAGCCAGATACAAAAGACCAGATACTGTATGACCCCATTTATATGAAATGTTCAGAACTGGCAAATCCACAGAGACAGAAAGTAAATTTTAGAATTTCCCCCGGGCTGGGAAGAGGGGGGAATTGGGAGTGATTGCTAAAGTTCACAGGGTCTTTTTGGGGTGATGAAAATGTTCTAGAAGCAGATAGTAGTGATGGTTGCACAATGTAGTGAATACTGAGTTGTATACTTTAAAAAACCACTGAGTTGTATAGTTTAAATGAGTAAATTTTATGTTAGTAAATTATACCTCAATAAAAAAATAAAAGATTGTGCTGAGGATTAGTGTATATAAAGCACCAACAATACCTGCATATTTTAGGTGATGAATAAATGTTAGTTCTCTCCACCTTCTGTCTTTCCAGTACCTCCACTCTTTATGTCATCCATCTGCCCAGCCAATAATAGGATATGTGCTCCAGGCGCCCACCGCCACCTTTAGATCCAGGGGGTACATTGAGGGAGGAAGTCTACATCTGGACCTTAAGTCTAGTAAGGGAGACAATCATGCAAGATGGAATCACAAGCTGATAAACATTATGAACAAAAAGTGCAAGCTTTCTTGAGAGTGAATAAGAGGAATCTGAACTAGTTTGGAGAGGGACTAGTGTGCAGGGAATTATCCTGAAAACAAGGCTTGGTTGTAAATACATACTGTTCTCTTTTTTTTTTATCACAGAGGAAGTCTGAAGCAACAGGAGTGTTGGTGAGTAATTTGATTGGAGGGTGGTCAGTGTTCCTTTGGAAGTGCTGTGGCCTCGCAGAATGACTCATGAGGCGGGAGAGAGGGGGTAGGGGGGGTGAGTGTGGGGTGGGAGGGGGCAGGAGCTGGCTGGCATCTGAGACCTTCACTGAGGGTTAAACAGGAACCCTTTAATTTTACTTGTGTCTTGAGAAGTGGTAAAAGCACAGGTAGAGAAGAAATAATTTAAAACAGGCAGGTGGTTTCATAAACTCATCTTTTTGTGGAGCCTGGCAAACAAGAACAGACTGTTTTTAGAAGTCAATATTGTCATTTGGACCCTTATTTTCAGAAAGAAGTTTACGTGATTTTAAGAGACATAGTGGAAAACCTAATAAAATGGAAAATAAAAGTCATAGAGAAGAAAACAAATATTACAGAAAGCTAGGCTAACAGAATTAGTGTATTGAGTATTAAATTTAGCTCCCTGCTTCCTGATAGCTGAAGCAAAAAGCAAAACATGAATTTAACCAATTTTAATGTCTGGTTGAAAATGAAACACATGTTAATTTCCTTATTGTCATTTCAGTTTCTAAAATGTGATTTAACAAGGACAAGAAGGAACACCTTTAAAAAGAAAGAAAGGGTGGGGGAAGAGGGAGGGATGGAGGAAGGAAGAGAAGGAATAGCCCACAACAGTATCACCTTCCTGATAGCTGTCATTTATTGAGGACTTACAGCAGGCCAGGCACTTTGTGTGGGTCACAGGGATTATCTCCATTTAAACTATTTTATTGATAATTTTTGCTAAGAACCTTCCCATCCTTGACCACATAGACATACTTTTTTGAATAATGATAAATTAGCATCGTTCCCCCCCCCACACACTTAAGATTCTTAAACGTTAATGTGCATAACTCATCTGGGGATCTTGTTAAAATTCAGACTGATTCAGTTGGAGTAGCGCCAAGCACTGCATTTCTAACCAGCTCCCCAGTGATAACACTCCTGGGTAGGGGTCACACTTCGAGTAGTAAACAATTAGAGGATAATTTCTCATGTTTTTGCCAGGTTCCTTACTGAAGTTTTTTTTTTTTTTTTTTTTTTTTTTTTTGTGGTATGCGGGCCTCTCACTGTTGTGGCCTCTCCCGTTGCGGAGCACAGGCTCCGGACGCGCAGGCCCAGCGGCCATGGCTCACGGGCTTAGTCGCTCCGCGGCATGTGGGATCCTCCCGGACCAGGGCACGAACCCGTGACCCCTGCATCGGCAGGCGGATTCTCAACCACTGCGCCACCAGGGAAGCCCCTTACTGAAGTTTTTAAAAGCCACAAACTCCACAGCACTGGTGTACCATTTCATTGCTAAATGAGACCTTAGTTAGGCATTTAGCACTTCTATCATAGATAACTTTTTGCTTCTGTTGATAAATTCTGGAGTGGAATTAACGGAATCAAAGCTAACTACAGCTGTCTTTTTTCTTTTTCTTTGCACTACATTTATTTACATCTTAAAAGACATTTATGAGTTTTTACTTGAGGGACACTGATACTGTCTTATATACTAATGAGGAAGTTTGCATGTCTGGAGTAGAACTGAATCAAAATGTGAGCATACATGGGGAAGTTTTGTGTTTTTATTGCCTTAAAAAATGTCAAATTCTATAATCTTGCAATCTGTTTTTTTTTAATACTACAGGTCATCTATTTCCCTGACAATGGAAAATGAAGGAATCAAATTCTTCAGAAACAGAAACTTGTTCCTTCCATGCTTCCCTGTATCTGATGCTCTAGGCCTGAAATCCTGAAGCCTTTCATTATAGGATGACAATCTCCTGAGACAAGACCTCTTACTGTATCTGGAAAACTCCAGTGAGGAAGAACTGCAGTGACCACATCCAAGATGTTCAAAGACTGTGTTTAACTCTCCTGACTAGGGATCCACTTTCTCTTCTTATCCTTTCACACCAGCAAATTGCTTTACCCTCTTGAGGCCTCTCGGTAAAATGAGAGCAGGATGAGTCTATGTCTAGGGGCCTCCCAGGTGAGTCCCTGACAGTCTAATTCACTGAGGATACTTGTTTGAAAGCACCCAGAAATTGACACCCAGCTCTAAGAGGGTGATGAAGAAGAGGTGGCTGTAAGCATGCTGGATCGTTTCAGGTTGAGGTTTAGGGGGTCCTTTGCTTTTTTCTTTTCAGGTTTGTTTTCTTATTGATGCTCAGAGATGCGTAAGGAATGGAGAGGTCACCGGAACCTGAATCCACCAGGACTGGGTGACTTTAGGATCTAAAAACTTTCGAGACTAAATTCTTTTTTCCCTTTGGAACCAAAAATCACATTGTTTTCAGTGTCCACACTGACCCAGTCAGAATGGGCTACCAGTTTTGGAAAGTTGTTACTTGTGGCCAAGTAATTTGTTAGAGTAATAGATGAACTCTCCTGTTAAAAAAAAAAAAAACTTTGGATTTGGTACATTAAATGGTGAATCTTTTACCAGTCTCTAGAGGGGAACTCAATTACCTCATTGTAGCAAATGCCAAGACACAGATTAGATTCTTTAGGCTGTTCCCTGCCCTGAAGATGGTATGTATTGAAATAGAAACAGGGTTTTCTTGATTATCTGCAGTGAATGATCCAGGAAGAACAGGTGCTTTTTTCTGGTCTTTTGTCTGTTTCCGCAGTAAAGAGGAAACGTGTGTGCTGTTTTCTCACAGGTAGAAAGTGGGTAAATGTTGAACAAAACCGTAATGGATCTTGTTGCTTGATCAACCAGCAGTGACACGGAAAACAGGCTTCTTATTCTGGGCTGCAGGGATTATTCAGAGTGCACTGGTTTAAAAGATGCTTTTTAACCAGTGCACTCTGACAACCTGCCCAGTCAGTGCAGTGTTTCTTCTCCAATTCAGACAGGCTAGGTATGAGTATCCCAGCATTGTCCCAGTTGTTGATGATGGGGACTATTTGAATGGGATTTAAGAATGATCACTTTCATGTTTTCTTGTGCTGATAAAATTATCTCATTGTCAGGCATCTACTTTATGCAAGCTTTTATTTATTATTTATTTTTATTTTTGGTTGCACAGCTTGTGGGATCTTAGTTCCTTGACTAGGGATCAAACCTGGGCCGACGGCAGTAAAAGAGGTCTAAACCACTGCACCGCCAGGGAATTCCCAATGCAAGCTTGATGAATGGATGAGTGACAGAATTTGGCCAATTCTGTAGCTTTGTGACTTTTATAGATAGATTTGTTCAGTTATCTCTCGTAATTTTACTTTTTATAAAAGGCAAAAGAAAAATTTCTAAAAGCCTCCCTAACTTCAAAATATTTCTCACTGAAATGGCAACCATGGTGGTCCACAGAAGTTTCTGGGGGGCTTAAGGTGCATCTGCCAATAGCCTACACCTTGCTCTCAAGAACACTGAGTTTCACTAAAGCAGGAGGGGATGTTTACTAATGACCAGTGCTGGGGACGATCTGAAATCTGTTTGAGTCACATGACTCAGCGTTTCACCTTTTGCCTTTTTTTTTTTTTTTTTTTTGCGCGTTACGCGGGCCTCTCACTGTTGTGGCCTCTCCCGTTGCGGAGCACAGGCTCCGGACGCGCAGGCTCAGCGGCCATGGCTCATGGGCCTAGCTGCTCCGCGGCATGTGGGATCTTCCCAGACCGGGACACGAACCCGCGTCCCCTGCATCAGCAGGCGGACTCTCAACCACTGTGCCACCAGGGAAGCCCTCACCTTTTGCTTTATCTTCAAGAAAACTCAGAATTCAACCTCTCCAATAAAGTAATGATTTTGGCTGACACTTAATAACTGCTTATCAGCCCTTCTCAAGTGGCTTTACCTTTAAATTCTTAAAGATGCCTCAAATATCATTTTTGAAAGTATGCAGAAAAATTAATAAAACCAGCACTCCTCTAAACCAAGTTGAGTTACTCTACTCCTTCCTCTGCCTTGGGCTGGAGCATAGGAATGGTTGAGATGCCTAAGCTTTACCAGTAACTAGCACTGAGCAGGTCAAGAGAGGTAAGAAGGCCTTATCATTTACATCTGAAATGTGAACCAGAACGGTGTCTTTCCTAAATGCTTTCATTATCTTACATCTCTGTATTAGTTACCTGTTGCTGCATAACAAATCACCCGACTCAGTGGCTTAAAACATTTCAGTTTCTGTGGGTTAGGAATCAGCAAGGCTTAGCTAGGTGTCTCTGCCTCAGGGCTTCTCACAGGGCTGCAATTAAGGTGTTGGATCTGTTTCCAAGCTCAGTGGTTGTCTGCAGGACTCAACTTCTCACTGGTTGTTGGGCCGAAGGCCTGAGTTCCTTGCTGGCTGAGGGCCTCTCCAAAGGACTATTCACCTGGCAACTTGCTTCCCTAGAGCAAGTCTTCCAAGACAGAGCAAGAGCAGGTGCACACACAGAGGCACCCTTTGTAACCGAATCTAAGTGACATCCTGCTTTTTGCCTTAATCTGATTGTTAGAACAATCACAAAGTCCAGCCCACGTTAAAGGTGAGGGAATTGCACAAGTGTGTGAACACCAGGAGGTGAGAATCATTGGAGTATTTTAAAAAGTTGTTTCTCAGTTATTCAAAATTAATTTTCTGCTGAAATGGGCATTTATTAGAATGCTTTACTGGAACAAAGATTAGATTCTAGTAACCTTACATGCTGATGGATACATGTTTGTTTTGTAATAAATTGCTGAAGATGAAGGGCCCTAACCCTCAAACTCATCCCACTTTTGCTATCTAACCTCAAGGATTTATAGTAGGGTCCACTAATTTCCAACACTGACCATACTTTCCTCTATATTTAGTAAATCCAAAGCAATCAATGAAATGTCTTAAGGGCACAACTTCTATGAACATAGCTCAAATTGCAGGCAGCTGATACACTGATAACACAATCCAGTTCTGCCAAATGGGAGGGCAAGGCTTGTTATTGTATTATAACGGGCAACAACTAGATATGAATTAAGGACAAAAGAGAAGATCATGATAAAAATTTGAACTTGGGAGGATCTAAAATCAGACTGATCATCTATGTATTGAAAACCCTCACCTTTTTACAAGGAATGGTACAGTCAGTAACAGAGTAGGTACTAATGTAAACTTGCTTACTTAGTTAAAACTTCTAAACACAAAATGATCTCAAATATTTTTTTTTAAACTGAGATATTTCTGATATCATAAGGACTTGGTGTGGATAAATATTTGCACAAACACTTAAAAGACAAATGCTTATCACTTTAGTTTTAAAATTCCATCTTTTAAAAACAAGACTTCAGTGACATAAAAACAAACTTCCTCCTCAGCTGGTCTCAAGGTTCATATATTATCTTTATATGTTTACATATTATCTTTTCATATTGCTTTGAAGACTGAGAAAGAGCTGTAAATTATCAATGCTTTGCTAACTCCAAAGGCACCAAATTGGTGGGCAAAACACAAAGGACTATTGAAACTTCTCTGGTGTCATAAGACCTTATTTACAGAGCAAATATAAGTTCAGATTCTATTATCAATAAATCATCAATTTTTTGTGATACTCTAAGAGCAAATCACTTTCCTTATAAGGCCAAACTGGAAGACTCTACAGGCGTCAAAAATAAAAGAATGAGCAGTAATGAAGTCGATTTGTAACCTGGGCCTGCTCTGGAGCAGCTAAATGGTCTCCCTGTGTACACTCAGGGCTGTAACTCCACCTCAGTTTGACAGTTCTTTTCAGATAGCTACAAGCTCCCTTAGAACTTGAAGCCCTCAGAGTTCAAGGTCCATACATGTAACACAAAGCTTAGAGGAACTGCCTAAGTTAGTCAGTCTGATGAACATACTGGTTTGATAAATTCCAATTTAATTTTTTTGGTTGTTTTTTAAACAGGTTAGTCAACATTACAGTATGAACACACTATGTATGTCTTAAGCATGGCTCAATTAAAACAAACAAAAAAGTTTATGTAGTTCAGGGCTGGAGGACTCTTTATGAGTAACATTAAAAATACCATAAATAGGGACTTCCCTGGTGGTGCAGTGGTTGAGTTTGCCTGCCAATGCAGGGGACACGGGTTCGATCCCTGGTCCAGGAAGATTCCACATGCCACGGAGCAACTAAGCCTGTGTGCCACAACTACTGAGCCTGTGTGCCACAACTACTGAAGCCCATGCGCCCTAGAACCCACACACAACTACTTAAGCCCACACACTCTAGGGCCCACGTGCCACAACTACTGAGCCTGAGCACCTAGAGCCCGTGTTCCACGAGAAGCCACCGCAATGAGAAGCCTGCACACAGCAAATAGAGAAATGCCCATGTGCAGCAACAAAGACCCAATGCAGCCCCAAAATACCACAAATAAAAATGAAAGGCAAATTAAAAACTGGAAAATGTGATGGAAAAATGACAAAAATGTTACCAAATCATCAAATAGGGAAGGATGCCAAAAGAAAGCTGGGTAAATTGTAGGCTAATAACCAAAAACTACAAATGGCCAATAAAACCCATGAAACAAGCTTCTGACTTCACTAGTCATCTAATATGCAAATTAAAACAAGATATTCCCCTTTGGATGATCAAACTGGCTATTAGGAATAAAATGAGTGAGATTACAATAGG
This sequence comes from Kogia breviceps, assembly GCF_026419965.1. Lineage (NCBI taxonomy): Eukaryota > Metazoa > Chordata > Mammalia > Artiodactyla > Physeteridae > Kogia > Kogia breviceps. The sequence continues at coordinate 69,940,753 of NC_081319.1, forward strand.
CCCATTCAAACACTGTTGGTCATAGCAAAACAGTCCAACTGTTCTCCATGTAAGTTAGGGAACATTTATTAAAAGCCTTAAAAACGTGCTTACTCTCTGCCCCAGCCATTCTATTTCTAAGAATTTATACTGAAGGGTGAATGAGACAAGTATATGAAAACCTGTGTATAATAGTGGTCATTAGTCCAGTGCCTTTGAGTTCACAAAACTTTGACATTTTGCACTTTGTGATCTATGGGGGAAAAAAGCCACCCACAAATACTGCAAAAATGGTATCAAATGTAGGGAATGACAATTTTCTTAGAATTTTCCAAAATGTACTTTGTTAAATCCCACCCCACGCCCAATTTAAAGATAGAAGCAAAGCTACAACCCCCCCAAATGGCATGTGTTTAAGTTATACAGTTTCATGGCATATTTAAATTCAAAAAGCAACTCAACTAATCCTTTCCTCCATTCTGAAGCTACGTCAGATCAACTCGGGCAACAAATAAACAGAAATCTCCTGCAAACATGTAGGTTATTAAATAATTTGTTTATTGTACTGCATTTACAAAGAAAACAGACAATGCAACCAGTAAAAAGAATAAAAATGTGTTTGGAATTTTATTTTTTACTGACAGCAAATAGAAATCCTTTAGTGAGATCCTGGCAATTTGACAATATTATGATTGAGTTCAGGAAAGGTACATGGGGTGCTTGGAAGATCAAATTCTACAGCTGCCTCTTTCTACGGCTTTTAATTCATCTGGCTCCTTAAGTGATAGAGGAAAAGCCCTTGTTTGGTGGGAAAACATTTCCAAAAAGTTACAGGTTCTCATTAAAATTTCTCTTCATGTCAGTTGTTAAAACAGGGCCTTCTATTTGTGTGTGTTTGGTTAGTTCACCTTAATGTCATCACCAGAATTCCTGTAATTCCACAATTGTGATTTTACAGCATAGAAAAGAATTCAGTTCTAGTCTGGTATTGCTTTAGATGTATGTATCGCTGAAAACCCAAAGTGGATTAGAATTGCTGAAGGATTTTCCCTGCCGTTGTTTGATACAATCTATTTTCTTTATTCTTGATAGGTGCATAGAACAGAGCCTCACTTCAAATTCTTTCTATAGGAACATGTCTGATTTCAGAACTATCCATCAAGGATCGATGAATGGCTGGCCAGTTATTCAGGGTAATATGTTTACAAGTTAAATGGATTGCATTTAATTGCACCACTTTTTCCTTTGCCTTTGTTGGTAGAAAAATGACAGAATCTAGATTCCAATCTCCTGTATAGGAAGTTGGCTACCTAACAGTCTCATCGGTGCTTTGCTAGTAGAGCCTCAAGTTGCACCTCCGTGGCTTTCTGTAAATCAGAGTCCTGTAGCCGCTTCTGGAGAATGCTGTAATCCCCAAGGCCCACTTGGTCCATGCAGAACAAGCAGCTGTGACCCCAATCCTGTCCCTCTTTTGCTTTTCAATATGACCCGAGGAATATATGTAATGTCTAGGGCAAGTCTAGGAGAGGCCCATCCTAAAATAAGATTCACAAAGCCTTTTCTCATTAAAAAAAAAAAAAAAAAAAAAGCCTCAAGTACATTTCAATCATCTCAAAATTTAAAACTTACATTATACAAAGAAATAGCAGCAGAGAATGGCTAACCTTAAACCAAACAAAAAGAGAAAAAAACCCCTACAACCCTCAAAATAAACAACAATGAAAAAAGTGCCATCCCACCCCCTCCCCTTGGTTCTTGTTTCCTGGGATTTCATTTAAGACCTGAAGCCTCTGAGAAAATGAGAAAGGCAAAGCCGTAGGGGAAAACTGCTTCAAGGCTGAGTTCTGGACAAGGTAAAGAAAAAGCTGTAAATAAAACTGTTTGTAAAAGAACTGAGAACTCTAGGACAGTTTCTTCTCAGATGGGAAATCTCTGAAATCCAGTTTTCCTTTCTAGAGTCATCCTGAATTCTTTAGTTATGGGGCAATAAACTCAAGTGCAATGAGTAAAGTGCCAGCCAGGGATTAAGAAACAAAAACAAAAAACAAAACAAACAGCCAATCAAAGTAACTCTGCTGGCAGGGTACAGAAGAGACATAGGAAAGGACAGTTTGCAGAATATATGTGGTTCTGAAGAAATTACTAGTCAGTGGTTCCATTTTTGTTTCCATCGAAAATCAGACTGAAGATTCGAGGATCTTAGAGTTATTAAAGGATGAAAGGAATTTGACAGTACTTTGAACAGTGATAAAATGGTACCCAAATTTGGTGTTTATACAGCTCATTTAAAAAGATAGTAGTTTAAAAGTCGCAGAAAAAAATGTGAACATAGAAAACAACAGAAACAATCCAGGATGATGATGCAGCCTGGATACAGCAAGTTTAATGTCTCTGCTGTACACAGAAGTAATACCCTTTCCCCTTCTCATCCTTATGCTGGCAATAGGATATGCACTAGAAAATTTGACTCTTAGAGTCAGTGAATAAAAGGATGAGCTCATACATCTTCATAGCTCTTTTTAAAAGGATGCTTATAATTTAAAGGATGTCCTAATGGAAAGACAAGGGTACAGGGGTGAGAGGCTGTTTCACATTTTAGTCCATTAGTCTTTGGCAGAGCCCAATCAAGGCCAAATTCACCTAGGATGCCCAATGGCTGTGGGGGGATCTCCACAGGGTCACATAAGCAAACCCAAATGAACATGTTGGATTCAACAAAAAACAAAAAACACCCTAGAAACCCTTGAAGGAAGAGCTTCACCCTGAAAAGGGAAGAGGGAAATGCTTGGAGGGGAGGGGCAGAGGGCCAGCGTGTGATCTCTGCTGCGGTGCTGGGCTGGGGCTTAGGAGTTGAGCCAAGGGTGCCGGAGACAATCAGCGGCAGTGGCCCTCTTCTCGGGGATCAGCTCCAACATGGGCAGTAAGAAATCTGTGAAACCAGCTGCCTCTTCCTGAGACCACTCATACTTCTCCACTAGAACCTCAAAAAGGCCCCAGGGTTTCAGCTTCGTGATGTGTTTCAGGTCACCTATGGTAAAGAGAGTACAAAAGAAACTGACCAACATTGACAAGTGACAAGATCCTTTTGTGAAAATCCAGGAACTAATCCAGATAGTCTATAAAGAATCAAATTTTGCTATCAGAATCTAATCCTCCTCCATTCACAAAGCACATCTCTTCTCTAATGCATTCCTTGGAAAGAAGTGTCTCCATTTTTCACGAGGGCCTAAAAGTTTAAACTAATTTTTTTCTCCACCATTCCAGGATTTTTTGTCCCAATCAAATTGGGCAGACCTATCAGGAACTAGGTATTCACTAAAATGAATATTAAATGCCTATATACTCAGCGTGGTCTCATACGGTGTTCAGAGGCAATTTATCACCACATACCAAGAATAATTTGCTTGTACTCTTTTTTTTGGCTCAATAGTTTAGCAAATGTTGCTTCGAAATAAGGCAGTAATTAAAAAACAAAGAGCTAAAATATGTCAAACTATAAAAGTAACAAAACTAAAAGAACAAATAAACTTTCAGATACAGCTGCATCACACTGTGTACTATTCTGGAACATTACTTTTTGCCTCCTTGAAACAATGTTTTTTTCTTTGTTTTTTTGCGGTATGAGGGCCTCTCACTGCTGTGGTCTCTCCCGTTGCGGAGCACAGGCTCTGGACGCACAGGCTCAGCAGCCATGGCTCACAGGCCTAGCCGCTCTGTAGCATGTGGGATCTTCCCAGACCGGGGCATGAACCTGCATCCCCTGCGTCGGCAGGTGGACTCTCAACCATTGCGCCACAAGGGAAGCCCGAAAATATGTTTTTTAAAAAAGACAGTCAATGATCAGCGACTTGTTAAGGTAAATTGCTGCTTTAAATTTTTTTTCTTACATGACACTTATTTGAAGTCTCCTCTGTGGGCAGTCAGTGCCTACTTACCTACTTGGTATGTGCCGTTAATTTGACTTTGCACACAAGGAAGAACCTATGAAGCACTTCACCATTTTCCTGCCCCAAAGAGAAACATTAAGAAATGTTTCTGAAGATGCCTGCTGTCAAATGTTGAGAAAGATGATTTTTCTCAGCACTAGTATAGAGGTTGTGAGGAAAAATGGAACCATGGAAAAAAGGCCAGACAGTTCACTAGTCCCTTCTAGGTCAGGGTTTCATACTTAATCTTTTAAATATATTTAGAATGCATAAGAAATTCATATTTAAATATGCCAACATATATTATCTAGGCAAAAATTTGAGGTGAGAGTTTTATCTTGTTTTTTCTTCACTAATAAGTGATAACATAACTTATGCAATTGAAAGTATAAAGTTAATTCACATGACTGATGTGTTGAAGTGACTGTGTTAGGTATCACGGACTACAAGGTGAGATGTAGTCCTGCCCTTAAAAAGCTGAAACTACTTGCCCTTTGATAGAACTGCCTCAGCAAAATCTGCCCATTTTTCAGAAGTCCTGTAGTAGGAGTAATGAACCATGTGCCAGCTACTATACACATAGTAACTAATTTAATATGAAGTAATCTCCATTTATAAAGCAGCAAACTGAGGTTGTATCAAAGGCCACATAAGTAGTGGAGCAGCTGGGATCTGAACCCAGGCAGTCTAGCTCCAGGGTCTGCTAAGTCACAGCTCAGCATTCAAGGTAGGACCCATCCTTCTGTAGGTGTCGAGAACACATACCCAAGCTGTACTTACCTTTTCATTGTTAAACACTTTTGTCCCCTTAATATCTGGGAACAAACACATTTATTTTACCTTTTTTGGTGAAAAATTCCTTGGAATATTTTCCTGCCACAATGAGCTTGCGAGGCACCTTCCCCAGAAGTTCTATGATCAATGCAATGTGATCTGTATGTTTCAAACATTTCAAGAGGGGGAAAAAAGATATACATAACAGGGGTAACAAATGCAGTTCTAGATATTGGCAGAAAGAGTAGCATGCACACCTCTTTATAAAGCATTTCAGCTTGCTTTCTGTCCTAAATGGGAAGAAGAGGACTCTATCCATCTAATGGAGAATCCAGAAAACCATTAAAAATCAGGTACCCACTCCAGTGGGACTTGAGTGATAACTAAAAACAATCTTGGTGTGAATGCTCTGCTTCCTGAAGTTGCATCCCTGGGGCCTAGATGAAAACTCATGTTAACAATACTACCTCTGCGATTGAAGAAGTCCTGTGAATATTTCCCACTGAGGGCAAAGCGTCTTGGAATTCTGCCTATCAGCTTTATAATGTGCGCAATGTGGTCTAAAATAGAAGGGTAAGAAGAACAGGATCAAGGACAAGCTGTAAAAGAGGTTTTTCTATGAATAGCTTTTTCAAGAACTAGCTGTTTAAAAGTAAGTACAAATAAAACCGAGGATACTCAAGGGAAGACTGGGAAGGCCAAGAATTATTTCCAGTGGTTGGTCACTTGACAGTAGTTGGCAAGTCCCATTCTGGAGTTTGGAGGCTTATCTATAATATTTTATTTCTATTTTGTCTATATCTAGGTCCAGGTGGGTTTTTCAGCTAAGCTAAAAGAGTGTAGCAATATGCTTTAGACATCCTAGGACAGACATTTATTTATAATAGTGCTCTGGGCTTCACAGAGTAATAATATCACTTTAAGAATGTTCATGACAAAGCACTCACATACGATCGAGTTTTCACAATCACCCTGTAAAACAGGCCAAAAATTAATACCCCATTTTAAAGGTGAAAAGTGAAACCTCAAGGAGAATGGCCTACTTGAAGCCACAAGGCCAGTAAGAGCTAGAACTCAAATAAAAACCCCTATCTTATCATGTCCAGTCCAGAGGTTTTTTTGTTTTGTTTGTCTGTTTTTTAATTTAATAAATCACATTATTAAAGAAAAAATTAGCACAAACATTTAAAGTATAGCTACTTGACTATCTTTGGCCACTAAAATGTTTAAGTCATGTAGTATCTTATAACTGTCACAGCAGGCATATGGACTGTGAGCACGGCCAGGGAGGTGGGCAGTCTGTCACCAGGAGACGAGCTTGGAATCAGCCAGCATCCACACCTACAGACAGGTCTACTACCTTTTTCTGCAGGTGACAAAAAGTTAAAATATGAAGAGGCTTTAAAAAGTGACATCTCCTAACCACAAAACAGCTTTAAAAATGACTTTAAGCCTGTAGTTACAGAATGCAGGTCAAAAGGAATCACTTAAAGCTTCCAATAATGTATCTTAGAGGAAAATCATATGCTAGAGACATACACTTATCTGGGAATTTGTGAAGCTTTCAGGTCTTATCTATTTCTCATGTAAAGGACTCAGTGGTGTCATTTTAAAAGAACTTTATATTTATGAATTCACTATAACTTTTGGGCAGTTTTTACTGAATTTATGGTTTGGTCACAAGTATTTGGCTACCAAAAAAGTTCTGCCAATTTTAGGCAGGATCTGTAAGTAAGTATCTTTGTATAAATGAGTTATAAGTGAGACTATAATTTGTCTTACTGTAAACTTCCAAGTAAAGTATTGGTTCTTTTAATATTTTTCCTACCAGGAATTATTTTTCCCTTAAAATTGTTATATTACTTTAAATTCCAGCAACCTATCTCTGGCTTATCAATTAATCATAGGATTAATATACCTGACAGGCAAAATTATTAACTATTATTCCAAGATTTAGGGTTGTGGAATGTCCCTAATAACAAGAGGACATGCTACTTAGGCCCCAGTCTTACCACGACTTGTAACATTATGGATACACCAGCCAGGGGATAGGGTTTGCTTTTTCCTGTTCCTATGGGCCAAACAGTAGTAATCTGAGGTTTTATCTAAGGGCTGGAATAGGAGGGAATAAATTAGGATATAAATATCTACGGTAACTGGTTCTCCCTTTTCCCTTACTTGAGTCTTTTCATATACATTTCAATTTTCAGGTTTGGTAGCATAAGATCCTGTACAATGTAATTCTAGCCACTATATGAGTCTGTACCACACACTATTTATGGAGAATCCAGGGAAATAAAGAGAAAAAAGTTAATTACCCTTGCAAACAGATATGATAGGGCATTTCTAAAACAATGTTAAGTCTACAGCCCCAAACTTATAACCCAGAAAAAAGCAAGCAGATAACAGGGAAAAATCAAGTGTGTACACAGGTAGTAATTACAGTAAAAGGGGCTTATATACAGAAAACATGTCCAAACTGTACCCACTTAAACAGGCATATGGCTATGGTGATTAGTTAGCAGAGCATTTTTCAAACGGTACTTATTAGGAATATCAGCAGGCCTTACGAACATTGCCTTTTGACATCCCAGGGGACCAGTTTGAGAAATAGCATTGTTGGTTCCATAAAGCACAGAACCTGATTTCCCAAAGAATCAAGGAAAGCACAGAAAGTAAAAGACATATTTTTCACATTGGGAGGGTACACTGGTAGTGCTCTCTCAAAGTAATCCCCATTAATCCTGAAAAAAAAGCGCCAAAACTGTATAATAAAGGTAAAACATTCCTTTAATAAAGTATTTTTATTCACATTATTTCATCTAGTTACTTGAATGCCATCATGATTTTTTAAAAATCATCACACATTTAGTTGTCTGCTTTCACAGCCTCTCAGAGCATCTGACACCTTGGGCTTTTCCCACTGGTATTGCAAAATATAAATCAATAATATTTTGTTTTAAAATGGAATTCTAAATGTTAGTATCATTTAAAAAGAAAAATACAGCTTTAATTTTCAGAAAGGAGAAAAAAGAATGCTAAATGTTGTACAATTTATATAGACAAATAGGATATATTTTCTGCATTCAAGTAGTGTGTATCTGATAAAATTGACTTCCAAATAAAGTTGCAAGCATAACTGGGCAACAAGTTAATGAACAGGTAGATCCAAACTGGGTAAAGAATGAATCACTGATTTACACAGGAAGGCTAGATGTTTTATAAGAAACCTGGCAAATATTGGGTTGGCCAAAAGGTTCATTCAGGTTTTTACGTAAGATGACTCTAGTAGCACTTAGCTGTCTTTAACTTCATTTGAAACAATTTTGTTAGACTGTATGTGACAGCTTGTCTTATCAGTGTGCATTTTAAAAAAAGACATCAAAATTGGTGAATTTTTGTGAAAAAAAGCAACATTTTTGGCATATTACACTTTATTATTTCAAGAAAGGTAAAAATGCAACTGAAACGCAAAAAAAGATTTGTGCAGTGTATGCAGAAGGTACTGTGACTGATTGAATGTGTCAAAAGTGGTTTGCGAAGTTTCATGTTGGAGATTTCTCGCTGGATGATGCTCCACGGTCAGGGAGACCAGTTGAAGTTGATAACGATCAATTGAAACATTGAGAACAATCAACGTTATACCACACAGGAGACAGTTGACATACTCAAAATATCCCAATCAAGCGCTGAAAATCATTTGCACCAACTAGGTTATGTTAATCGCTTGATGTTTGGGGTTCCACATAAGTTAAGCAAAAAAAACCTTCTTGACAGTATTTCTGCATGCGATTTTCTACTTAAATGTAATGAAAATGTTCTGTTTTTAAAACAAATTGTGACGGGTGATGAAAAGTGGATACTGTACAATGAGGAACAGAAGAGATCGTGGGGCAAGTGAAATGAACCACCACCAATCACACCAAAGGCTGGTCTTCATCCAAAGAAGGTGATGTTGTGTACATGGGGGGATTGAAAGGGTGTCCTGTATTATGAGCTCCTTCCAGAAAACCAAACGATTAATTTCAACAAGTACTGCTCCCAATTAGACCAACTGAAAGCAGCACTCGACGAAAAGCGTCCAGAATTAGTCAATGGAAAATGTATAATCTTCCATCAAGGTAACGCAAGACCGCATGTTTCTTTGATGACCAGGCAAAAAACGTTACAGCTTGGCTGGGAAGTTCTGATTCAACTGCTGTATTCACCAGACATTGCACCTTCAGATTTCCATTTATTTCAATCTTTACAAAACTCTCCTAATGGAAAAAATTTCAAAACCCTGGAAGACACCTGGAACAGTTCTTTGCTCAAAAAGATAAAAGTTTTGGGAAAATGGAATTATGAAGTTGCCTGAAAAATGGCAGAAGGTAGTGGAACAAAAGGGTGAGTATGTTGTTCAATAAAGTTCTTGGTGAAAATGAAAAATGTGTCTTTTATTCTTATTTAAAGACTGAAGGCACTTTTTGGCCAACCCAATACAAGTTTTAGTTTAACCAATTGTGGCCTTTTCTCTAATCGTTATATAGAATTCTTTAATATCTATTATAAAATATCTAGTATACCTAATACTTAATATAAAATATCTTATATTTCTATCTTTTCTGGGACTTATATATACTCAGCACACTTAGAAGACTAAGGCTCTTCAGTACTAGCAAATTACATGAGCCACCGTGTAGACATCCTTGGTTGAGGGGACTTACCTTCATCTCGAGTGTACTCTTCCCCTGAATGAGGTTCAAATAAATAGTCGCCTGTGGCCAGTTCAAAGGCCTAAGAAAAAGAGGAAAGCTTATGAAAGCATAAAAAAAAAGACGTCTGGGAAGTTTACTACTATTTGGCTCAATTTAAAGTAATTTTTTCTTCTTGGAAAACCTGCAAATTATTTAAAAAATTCTCTAAGATTATTCCTAAAAAGCTTTCCTTTCACACCTGTACCTTAATAAAATGGAGCAGGAAAACTGCAAAAACTCAGTTAATATCAATATGTGGATTATTCCAAGCCCTGTACACCCCAATCCTTCAATTGGTAATTCAGCTCTCTTAAGTTTCTCTTTTTGCTCAGAGAGGGGCATATCTAAGGTGATTCTAAGTTATTAAATTATTCATGAGATAAACATGAATAACTTATAACTTCACATGGCTAGATTAAGATTCTGTATCTAAAATGAAAACCAAAAAAATTCAGACATTTTTCTACCTATGACTCTTCAGTGCTTGGTAAAAAGTACATTTTTAAAGTTTTGCTTTGGAAAGCACTTACTAAACTGTCCCAGATAGAGAGTTCCCAATTCCTAGGTCTATAGAAAATCAGAAAAAGATTAAGTATAAATGGAGTCAGGAGCTACTCATATTGACAAGCAGGTTAGCATTCACCAACCAGGAAAAGGCACAGTCCCCTATATCAAGAAAACGTCTTGTAAACAGTGTTTGAGAGGGATTGAAAAAGTGATTTCCTGAGGAATAAGTGTCAACCAGTACAGAAGGACAGCATGTGAGTGATGAGGTTATATTAATTTTTCACTGACTAAAAATAAACCAAGTAATTTAACAGCAGTTTTAAAAAGGACCTTATTGATATAAAAAGTACAGTTATAAGTCAACTGCTAGCCATGGGTCAGTTTTGGTTGACTCAATGGTACTAAGTAGCCCAGACAATCTCAAGAACTGTGGAGTGGATTTAGTTGGGGCACATTCTCAATTCAGACCCATGTCTAGGTCTTGGTGATTTGCCAGTGTTACAATAGAATACTCTTTCTCAAAAAATGTATAACCTGGGCTGTACCACTGCCCAGAGCAAGGCCACAAAAGCAGAAGTTTCAGGATTGTCTCTAAAATGTCAGATGCTGTGGCTTCTTGCTGGGCATAGCCTGTTTTACATGCTAGCAGCTTGTTATGAAACTGAACTACACTGATAGAACAGATACCTGTTTCACCCTCTAATTATCCTGAGGTTTACGGTCTCAAAGCAGAACAGAAACAATTTGTGATTCTTATTCATCAAAGTTTGTCAGTCTCTTCTGAAACCAGTACTTTAATTTTTCCATCTCATAGTGGGGGATTCAGTGAAGATATTAAAGCTAAAAAAAAAAATAGATAGTTTTCTAAAAGTTTAAAATATTCTAAAATTTCCCCCCTAGATACTTATAACTAGTTACCTAAAGTTCTCTAAAAGAACTTTATTTTTGTAACATAAGGTAGTTGCTAGTAGTTACAATTTTATAAATAACAGTAACAAACCCAAACCAAACCGAAAGATCACAACATCAGAAATGAAAACTAGTAGAAACTCTAGATTACAAAACACCTAGTTGAATATCTTTCCTTTACAGATGAGAAAACTGACCAGAACAGAAAGGCCAAGTCCATCCTAGAATCCACAGCTCCTGGTGCCCACTCCTGTGCTTGTCTCACACTGACCAAAGGGCCTATTACATCAGTCAGGGTCATGCTAACAGACAGAGGCAAAATCAGGGAAGGTATAATAAATTCAGTGTGCTGTTACATCCAGATAATGGAATATTATTCAGTGACAAAAAGGAATGAGCTATCAAGTCATGAAAAGACATGGAAGAACCATAAATGATATTATAAAGTGAAAAAAAGCTAACCTGAATTATACTGTATGATTCCAACTGTGACATTCTGGAAAAGGCAAAACTATAGAGACAATAAAAACATCAGTGCTGGCCAGGGGTTGGCAGGGGGTGCAGATGGATGAAGAGGCAGAGTACAGAGGATTCTTAGGGCAGTGAAACTATGCTGTATGATACTATAATAGTAGATACATGTCATTACAAATTTGTCAAAATCCATAGAACGTTTGGAGAATTTTAAAACATCTATTCTTTATTAATTCTTAATGTTCTTCACAGAGCATTCCCTTCTTATAACTGTCCTTCTAACTTTGTAGTCTCAATCATGGAAGTGGTAGGCAATCTCACAACTTGCCTTTTTACCTCAGAAAGGGTCCCAGTCTTGCCATCAATTAATTGTACTAGATGAAGGATGATCCACCTCTCCAGGCACTTCTGATATTCCAAAATTTATTTTTATTCTCTGAATATGGTGAAATTTAAAGCACTTTTTCTACATCTATTAGCAAAATGAGAGAAATTTGGGGGAACAAATGGGGCTCTAGTTTTCATGATATTGTCTCAAGTCAGGTAAGTGCTTTCCCTCCTTTGGTCAAGAAAATTCCTGCACGTGAGCTGGTCCAAAGAGGGGCCAAGGTTAATCCACCCCCCTTTCATCTTTTTTGCCTTTTTGCCTTCTTAAGCCTGACACTGTACATACTATGTTACATAGCAAGCAGGACCTACTGCCCTCAATTAACCCACTAATAAGAACCACATCATAATAAATCAGATGCCACCTACAAACTAGCTGTATTTTGTATGGCAGCATCTCTATGAATTTTTTCCTCTACCAACTCAATCCAAATCAAATTCCTCAACACAAAGCTTTAAAGTATGGCAAGAAAGAAGATTTTCTTCCAATGTTCTTTCATCTTGTGCACACAATACCAAATCATCTTCAATTTAGACAGCCCTCCCCCTTAAAAGACCACAGACATGCCATAACAAAATAATTTAGAAGGTCATGCCATATTAACAACATGGTTTAAACTTTATTATCTTTGGAAGTCAAAGGTTTTCAGGAATGTGGGTGTCAAAGAAACAGGTTGGGGCTTCTGGTCTGTCCTTTCTCTTTTAAGTTTTCCCCAAAGTTGACTGTAAATACTAAATGTTAATTGAAATGACAGTTTAATATGTTTCTGATTTAGTTCACTCATTTGATGTTCCACAAATATTTATTAAGTACTATTGTATACTAAAGAATTTGTCTGATCTTGTTCCTGTTTCCCGGGAGGAAGCCTCTCAACTCTTGGGCTTTCCAAGTGATAAACGCGCCTTTTATTATTCATGGTGGGCCCCTTCGGACCACATTTAAGTTTATACTGAGGAGGTGACTCATAGTGGGCCCTTAGACACAGTTTCAAGAGGGGGGCTGGATATGCCGCCAAGTTGGACAAGACCAATTGTACAATTAGAGGGTTGAGGCTTTGGGTTGAGTGTTGTCAAAACTGACCCCCCAACCTCTCGGGAAGGGAAGGGGGCTGGAGACTGAGTTCAACCTCATGAGCAATGATCCAATAAATCATGCCCGAGTAACGAAATCCCAGTAAAAACTTTGGGCACCTAAAGCTTGGGTGAACCTCCCCGGTTGGTGATACACACTGACATGCCAGGAAACTGATGTGTCCTAAGGACACAGAAGCTTCACCTTTGGTACCCTCTCAGACCTCAGTGTATGCATGTCTTCATTTGGCTGGTCCTGATTTGTAACCTTTATATCAAAACTGTAATATTTTAGCACTTCCCTGAGTTGTGTGAGTCATTCTAGCAAACTACTGAATCTGAAAGGACAATGGAAACTCCCAATTTGTAGCCAGATGGTCAGGAGGTACAGGTGGCCTGTGGACCCCAGGGCTTGCAGCTGGTGTCTGAAGTGAGGGTAGTCTTGTGGAAAACTATGCCTTTAATCTGTGAAGTCTGTGATAACTCTGAGAAGTTAGCATTAGCAGTGCATTTCACCCACTCAAAATGTCCTAGGCCCTGCACCAGACACTCAGCTATACATTATAGACATGGTTCCTGCCAGTATTTATGAGTGGAAGAGAAAAAAGTAAATCCACAATTACAAATTGAAGAGTACACTCCACTTCAGGAAACAATATAATATGTTCCAACATGAGGCTATCTGTGGGAAGTCATTTAATATCAACTAAGTCTGACTACTTGAGTAGTTGCCTGACAAGAACAAAGCAGCAACTTATGAATCCATGGATGACTGAGCTTCATATCTTGTGAGGTGCAAAGACGGCTGAGTGACTGCTAAACTGTACAGAATGAAGCAGTTTCCAGAGTTTTCCCTCATCTGAAAACAGATTAGAGCTGAGAGGGCAAGGATAAGGGTAACCTCTCCTCATCAAAAGCAGCACCGCGTCTGAGCAGTTGTTTTTAGCCGCCCCGCAACCCCAATCTGTAGTAGGAAACATTTGGTTCCTTCACCTAACAGGAATTTGGCAGGAACTGAACGGAATGTCGATGTTTGTAACTAAGCTTTTAAACTCAGACCTCTCCAGACATGGGATTCAGAGTGGCAGTGATGAGTCAGAAAAAAAATCCTTTTCTGTTCATTAATCCGCTGGTCTACTGAAATTAGCAAATTACCACATAACAAGTTAAAGTCAATGGGAAAAACATTACCATGCACGCTGTGCTCCAAATGTCAGCAGGGGTATTATAGCCAGATCCTATCAGAACTTCCAAGGAGCGATACTGCCTTGTTTGAATATCTTCAGTGAAATGTTTGTGCTGAGTAAATGAAGAAAGAAACAGTATTTACAAATTCCTTTATTCTAAAAAGTAACAAGTCATGACTGCTTAATAATGGAGATTAAAATAAGTTCACAGAAGCTTTCCCCAAACCAAAGTTCCCATGTGGCTAATTTCTTAAGTATCATTTAGATGTTATTAGCTGCAAACAGCAGTTTTCTTTATATGCTGTCTACTCCAAATTATTTCTCTAAACATGAGTCTGAACTTAATATAGATTCATAGGTTAGGGAATAACAATCACTTTTTAAGAAATGGAAAACTATTACCCAAAACAAAAATTAACTTGTTCATTTGTCTAAAATTAATAACTTGCATTTCAACAAATAAATGATACAAATTTAGGTTCAAACTCTTCTTGCTGTGTGCTCATTACAGAAAAATAAAAGACGTAAGTTTCAAGTTTTAAGAACCTTATAAACACCACCTATAAAGACTTCTTGTCCTCATTCTCTTTTGCCTCCCTCACTCCTCCAAAAATATCAAACACGAATCTTGGGGAAACAGAGACCATGTTAAGCACCATGGGGATGCAATCAGCAAAACCTTTCTTTAACACATGTACGGGAAAGAAAGGGAAAACTTCTATATAAAAGCAACTTAAGAGACACAGTACCCAGTCTGGCATTCATGGATTTTATTTGGATCTTGTTCTAAACAAACAAAATTAGAAGAATGTTTATGAGATAACTGGCAAAACTAACTGAATATTTGATATTAGTGAACTGTCAACCTTTTTAGGTGTAACAATGGTGTCATGGTTACCTAAAAAATCATTTTTTAGAAAGCCATATTTACAAATGAAAATAAGATGCCTGGGATATACTTCAAAATGATCTGGAGTGGGTGGCAGGGTGGGGATATAGGTGAAAAACAGGCAATGAGTTGATAATTGCTGGGTGACACTAGTATAATGGCTGGGGAGTTCATTCTACTCTCTACTTTTGTATAGGTTTGAAATTTTCCATAATAAAAAATAATACAGAAAAAAAGCTTCAAATGAGTCATACACAGGAAACAAAATTCAGATAATATTAAAACATGTAGTGTGAAAGATGATTTTCTAATCCTATTAAAATTAAAAAGAAAAAAAAAAAAAGGAACAGCATTTGGGAACAGGAGAAATTAGGCAGAGAAAGCTTCAGGTAGGAAACCAGCATTGACCAGAGCTCCACAGGGTACTGGACTAAGGCTGCAAAAGAGCAAAAAGTACTTCAGGTGGAGGGAACATCATAAATAAAGGCACAGAAAGACATTTGCTAAAGCCAAACATAGATAACTGCTAGGCTGAAGAGTTTCGATTTCATTTGGCAGACAAGAGAACACCACTGCACATTAGTAAACAGGACAGTGTACTGTAAGAAGACTGATAAGACCTCTGAGAACACCATTCCAGTAATCTTCTGGTTTGTGGCCAGATTTAGGGTTAGTAATGAACATCTGAACAATAGCTGTGGAAACAGGAGAAGGAAGAGTTAAAACCAAGGACATTCACAGAAAGAATGAGCACAATTTAAAAATTAAATTCAAGTGGGAGACAGGAGGAAGAGTCAAAAAGAACTTTGTGGTAGAGGCTGTCGACAAAAACACGGATGGAGAGACTTAGAGAGGGAAGTGGTTTTACAGGAAAACAATGGGTTCAGATACTGAGTTTGAAATGGAAATGTACTACAGGTGATACAGTTAGAAAAATGAACATGCTGTTCAAGGGAGTTGTCTTTACTCATCATGCCTCACTACTGCCTTACAAATACACTGTAAATGATAAATGAAGTCAAGAATCAGCAAAAGTGAAGAAGGTGGGTTGGAAACATACACATCCACTCACTCCTGAAACTCCACTTTTGTAGTGAATCCAGTGTTAATTTTTAAAGCATAAACTGACAAAGACAGAGAAGGCAAAAAAGTCAGAGCAATACTATTTAGAAGTTGGAAAGCAGAGAGATCACTGGCAAATGTCTTAATTGATCCAAGAAAGCTAAGTAATAAGCCACTGGTGAAACCGGAGAAGCAGTGTGAGGTATTCCACAGTAGTCCTCCCAAGGCTCAGGATTCGGTGGTATCAGGTATCTCTGGAAGTAGCAGGGAGGG
This sequence comes from Kogia breviceps, assembly GCF_026419965.1. Lineage (NCBI taxonomy): Eukaryota > Metazoa > Chordata > Mammalia > Artiodactyla > Physeteridae > Kogia > Kogia breviceps. Next base: position 69,956,927 of record NC_081319.1, read on the forward strand.
TGGGATTCAACAAAGGAATACTGCTTTAGAATATCTTTTAAAAAAACAGAGCTCCAGAACACAGGGTATGATGCAGTATAACAGCCTTTCTCTGGCCTGACAAACACTTAGAGGTTTTCTCTGGAGTGGGTATAAAACAGTTTCTGGAGGATGCTCGGCATGGTTGAGGGGAGAGTACTATTCTGAAAACAGGGAAATTAAGTGACTATATGTAATTGCATGTTGAACCCCAGTTTCCTTGCTTAACTCAGTTTCCAAAACACTAGCAGCCAGGCATTAACTCCCCGGGTAAGAGATCTGAGGAAGACTGTAAGTTTTCTGCTGGAATTATGACCAATCCAAGACCCTGACATCTGAGGATGAAATGAAATAGCTCAGATAAATCATTTTATAGTGAATGACAGTCAACAACACCCATCCAGGCACAAAGCTTCCAAACAGCTTTCTGGCACTCCATTCATATGGTCAGTTTTTTGTTTAATGATCCTGAACAAAGAAGGCAAGAGATACTACGTAAAGAAGAAAAGGACTTCCCTGGTGGCGCAGTGGTTAAGAATCCACTTGCCAATGCAGGCGACATGGGTTCGATCCCTGGTCCGGGAAGATCCCACATGCCGTGGAGCAACTAAGCCTGTGTGCCACAACTACTGAGCCTGTGCGCCACAACTACTGAGCCCATGTGCTGCAACTACTGAAGCCCACATGCCTAGAGCCTGTGCTCTGCAACGAGAAGCCACTGCACCGCAACAAAGAGTAGCCCCTGCTCACCGCAACTAGAGAAAGCCCACATGCAGCAATGAAGACCCAATGCAGACAAAAAAATCTGACACTTGTGAATTACAGGTTGATAAATGAATATTAAAAAGAAAAGAAAATGTCAAAAATGAAAAAATAATCAATATCTTCTCAGAGATAATCAGGGAACCAAAGAACTCTTGGAAAGTAAGGATGTAATAGGAGAAATAAGAAAAAATAAGGCTTAAAAGAGCAAGCTGAGAAATCTCCCAGAAGATAAGCAAAAAGAAAAATACTAGAAAATAGAAGAGAAAGGTAAGAAAACGAGAGAACCTGCATAAATCTAACATTTGAATAATGAGATTTCAGAGCTAGAGAATTTTAAAAAAAGAAAAAAAATCAAGAAAGAATCAAAACCAAAGAACCAGAGTTTCACTATTGAAAGTGCACACTGGGTCCCTTAGCTAATCGATGAAAACAGACCTCATGAGGCACATCGCTGTGAAATGATCCTGCAGACTTTCACAGGGGAAAAGGCTTCATACAAAGGTCCAAGAATCAGAATGACTTTGGCCTTTTAGCAGCAATAAGACGGGAAACTAGAAAACAATGGAGCAATGACAAACATTCTGAGGGAAAACAATTTTCAACCTAGAATTTTACATGCAGCCAACTGAGTGTAAAAACAGAATAAAGACATTATTAGACATACAAGGATGCCCACTCCCTCAATCACACACACCCTTTCTGAGGAAGCTACTAAAAGTTGTATATACTTCAAACAAACAAAATAGGGAGGGTGGGAGGGAGATGCAAGAGGGAGGAGATATGGTGATATATGTATAGGTATAGCTGATTCACTTTGATATAAAGCAGAAACTAATACACCATTGTAAAGCTATTATACTCCAATAAAGATGTTAAAACAAACAAACAAACAAAAACAAACAAAAACCGTGATGGAGTAAACCAAGAAAGAAGATCAGAGAGACAGGAAACGGGATATAAAAATAATCTCCAGGATGATTATGAAAGGAAATCCCAAATGGCAGTAATGCAGCAAGTCTACAGGGCAACCCAAGAGATGAACACAGATTAGCAGAGCACAGGTTCCAGGAGAGAGCTCTTTAAGAAGAAAAAGTTGAAACAATACCCAAGGTATCCATGTGTATTAAAGTGTAATCATAGCACTGGATCAAAGTGTGGGGTGGAATTAAGTGATAAGTAATACAAAGACGACTAAGCAAATGAAACACAGTGTTAGGCAGAAAGGGAAAAGGAACCATACTACAATATATGCTTAGCTCAGCTGAAGACAGCATTAGAGTCCTAATAATGTAAACATGGAATCATTTAGCCAAGTCATATTAAATTGACAAGATAGGGGATGGTCGTAGTGGTAGATAAGTCCTACTTTCCAGGAGGCAGAAATACCTAAAACTGAAAAAAAGAATTGGAAGCAATATACCCAGGTTATTTATTAGCAACACGAAGGTAAATATCCTCACGTGGGAAGTGACAAATTGGCAAAGGGAGGGGGGGACAGATTTTTGAATCAAAATCTATGTAAGTGTCCCTAAACTATATATGCATGTGTATAACTGATGAGCAAAAGTATAATATTTTAAAAAATCAAACTCTTTGAAAATCACGTAAAATTCCATTACCGAATACCACACGCTGCTGTGCTTAAGAGACCAACAAGATGTGAGATCAGACCAGGATCCAGCAGGACAAGGCACCCATGTCCAGTTCACCACTGTCCTAGTGCCCAGGTCAGAATATGTGCCCATATATTTGCTGAATGAATAAATGGATGAGAAGAATGTAAAGTCACTTTAGCATAGAGACACATTAAAAAATGTACATAATAGCTGAAGAGAGAGAGATTAATTCCGTTGTAGTAAAAATGACAGGAAAGACTGCACCCAAATAAAGCAGGGTATGCCAAATGCATAACGCAGGCATGAAGGAAGGTGTTCCAAACACAAAGGCAAAGGAGCTTGAAACATGATGTGAGCAGAAAACTGACAAACATTTGAAGTTTATACCATGTGATATTTGTTACAGTCAATATTTTCCTCTATAATTGTTTTACTTAAATATTTAATGAGCACCTCCTACGTATCAGGCACTGTTCTAAGTACCATAGATATAGCAGTGAATGAAAAAGATCTCTGCTGTGATGGGACATACATTATAGCGAGAGGGATATTAAACAAACTAATATCTAGTATCATATTGGGTTAAGTGCTGTGGAGAAAAAAAATTGAGGGAGGAGAGGAAGAAAAAGAAAATGGGTGTAAACAGTGGTGATCTGCTAATTACAGTATGTTAGGTGTTCAGGGGAAGATCTCCCTGGTTAAGATGACATCTCAATAGGACCTTGAAGAAAATGAAGGAGTGAATTATACACATTATCTTGGGAAGAGAATTCCAGACAGAAGAAATAGTAAGTGTTTTTTGCTTGGTGGTGTGTGGGCCATGGTAGGGACTTTGGCACTCATTCTGAAGGAAGCCATCGCAAGGTTTTAAGAATATCTGACGCAACTTGCATTTAAAAGGATCACTCTGAGAGCTATGTTGTGAACAGTCAGTAAGAGGGAAGGACAACAGAAGAGAGAAGTGAGGAGGCTAATCCAGGTGAAAATATATGGTGGCCTGGCCTGTCTGGTGGCGTGGTGAAATAATTCTAATTCCTTGAAAAGCTTTTCTACATTTCTATCAGTCATTGCTAAGCACTGACTTCATTTTTTCCACAAAGTTATCACAATATTCTAGAATCGATATTGAAAGTGAGATCCTTCTAGGTTATGAACCACTAGATATAGGATGTTATGTGGAATAGGGAATTTGAAGTACAAAAGTAAACCTAAGACCTATTAAAGTGGATTTTTTTGCCTCAACAGTCTCCAACATCCCTGTTTACAAAGCATATAGCTCTTTGAATAGTATCATTTATGTGCAAATCAGTCTATTGTAGATTTTTAAAAGATATTCATTAAAAATAACACACAAAAAAAGCATTCTTAACTAGGTAAACAACAGTATTAATATGACACTATACTTCAAAAACCTCCTTTAAAAAAAGTACCCAACTTCTGACTTAGTAATTTCATGTCTAGGACATGTCCTAAGGTCAACTTCAAAAGACTCATGAGCAAAGATGTTCATTACAAAGAACTGTCAAGAGTTATGTAAAGGTTATAGTATACTGGCAAATATCACATAACCAACTGAATTTGATGTAAATTTCTGGTTGACAAAAGTGTTCGAAATATATTAAATGAATTAAAAGGTTACAATTAATAAGTTAGATGCTGATTTTAAAAACAGGGGGAAAGTATGAACGTGGGCATTGAGAGTATGAAAGTCAATGAGGATATAGATAAAACAAAACCAGCCAGGAGCTGACATTACTGAATCTGGGTGACAGGTACCTGGAATAGGGGCAGGATCATGCCATTCTCTCTACTGATGTAAATGGTTAAAAGAAAAAGTTTTAAAAAGTTCACTGAAATGTTAACTGGCAATTTGGGTACAGAACTGCATATGTTTTCTTCTTTTAGCACAACTAAGTCCAAGTTCTCATTTATCCCCAGTCACTTAAAAAGACAGAGACAAGTTTAACTTACCACCCAACAGGCATTTCCAAGATCAGCAATCTTCACCTGGAGCTTTTCTGCATTTTTTGGCTCAAGGGGATTAACAAGAAAATTTCCAGCAGTGGATTTTCCTATAGACAACAGGTTTCATCAATAAGACTGTTCAATGAACACAGAAATATCCAAAGGTTAATGAAACTCTATGAAGTAATTCACCCAGGTCCCCAACTGGCAACCTACAATAAATTTTCTAAAATAAACCAAGTAAAGCAACACCTTGACTTCCCAGAATTAAAACCTCTGCCTTCACAGCAACAAGTAAAATGCTGTATACTCACTGTTTAACCAATAAAAATCAAATTGAGCTACACATTGAAGGTAACTTGGACACCTGCTGTAAAGCTATATTTATAACAACAATGGTACTTTTAGTTTAGAAATTCATAAAAAAATTTTTTCTATGTGGTGAATTTTAAAAAATTGTATAACTGATTTACAACATACTAGTTTCAGGTATAAAACATAGCAACTCAGCATTTTTATAGATTATACTCCATTTAAAGTCACCACAAAGTAATGCTATATTTCCCTGTGCTGTACAATATATCCCTGTAGGCTATCTATTTTATTATATATGGTAGCTTGTTCCTCTCAATCCCCTACTCCCACCCCACCTTTCCCCTCCTCCCTCTCCACACTGGTCACCACCTATCGTTCTCTATACCTGTGAGTCTGTTTCTGTTTTGCTGAATTCACCTGTTTTATTTTTTAGGTTCCACAGATGAGTGATAACATACATTATCTGTCTTTGTCTGTCTGACTTATTAGAAATTCATGAACATGTTATGCAGGGAAGGAGCACTGGGGAAAGTACCTTTGTTGTCTAGTGGTCCATTATGTTCTTGCTCTTGCTCATCTTCACAGGGTATCTCTGCTCGAATGCTTTCTTGAAGTTGGCTAATGTCCTGTTCACTGAATGACCGGTCTACATTTGATGAAGACTGGCACATCATGGTATCTGACACCTCAGAGGTTACAGGTGTACAGGAGTCTGTTTCTTGAGATGTGCTGCTGTCTCCATTTGGGGAACTTAGAAAACTAGGTTCCTGCTTCAAATTTTGGACATCACAGTCATTAGCATTATGTAGATCCTCTTTAAGCCTCAATGTTTCTTTATTATTGTTCTCAGTATAATTAACGACTTCAATTACTCCATTGCAATTTATTTCTGCTGCACCACCCTCTACACCATGTTCCGTAAGTGTCTGATCCTGGTGAATGGCACTTGACTCTTCTAAGGAACAAAGACAAAAAGGATGTACATGTATGCGTATGTGTGAAAGAACAAAAAAAATCTCTCTACAAGATTAAAACGTTTTCTAGAACTTATACAGGGTGACATAAAAACATGACTGCACATCTAAAATCTATTTATGAAAGGACAAAGATATTCTTATTCTTACCCAATTGCTAAATGAGGTCTATGTTGCATTTCCTGAGAAAACCTAACATTTATGATAAATTCTGTATTCTTACTGTATAACGACACCCCCAGAGATGCTGTATATGCATGAAACCACTATATTATAAAACAATGATAAATTAATGTTAAAGTTTGCTATAAAGTAATTTTTGTGATGCTCTATTTATACCAAGTTTTTCTTGGGTCATTTTATTAGGTGGGTTCTCTTTCAAGGGTCTTTCAACAGGACTCTCTGATTCTTCTTGCTTGTTTGGTCTTTTTTGCCCAGGGCCCGACTCTTTCTCCATTTCCTCAATTTCCTGCATTCGCTTCTCTAGTAATTCTGCCTGGCGCTTCTGCTTCTTCTTCAATTTCTTCTTCTTATTCTTTGACATTTTGTCAGCCTGGGCGGAGATTACAAACAGATAAAGCCTTCAGGTGGCTAATCCATTATCCCCAGTTGGAGAGAAATGTTAATTTTAATTACTTCCTAATTAAATTCCACTCTTGTCCTAACATAGCACTTAAGCTTTTCATTAATTTTAAAAAAATGCAGATAATCTTAAGAAACCAAATTAAAACAAATTTAACGACAAATCTTGGTCCTCTGAACAGTCTGTGGGGCTGGTCCACTCTCATGCTCAAATTTATGGAAACCTCACCAGTACAAACCTGCTGAAGGTGCACAGGAATTTATTGGAGAAAATTAAAGAAGTGCAGGAGTATTTTTTTTTTTTTTTTTGGTTTCCAAACTCTAAATAAACTGTGATCCATAACAGAAGAATCTCTGCCCATTGCCCATAGATCAGAATTAAATATAGAAACACCTTATACTTACTGGTTTAGGCTGGGGTGCAGTACTGACTGAAAAGAAAAGAAAACCAAGTGAGAATCCTGGCATTCAGCAGGCAATATAAACTAAGACACCCTACCAGAATGAAAAGTCTTTCTTGTACAGTTTATATTGTAGAGAGAGCTACTGTTTTTAAGCAATTTTGGTAGAAGCAACATTATTTTTTTAAAAAGAACAAACAATGAATACAAAAGTCAACAAACTTAAATTTAAATAAATTCTTCTCCAGATAGCATCAATATATGCAAAGAACCAAGTCCTCCTTTCTGATTTACATCATTAATGCTGCTAAAAACTCATTCTCATGTACTGCTTAAAACAAGAAAGGATAGGCAACAACCCTCTCATCCCCACCCAGGACTAATTCTTCCCTGTGACACTTGTCAGTTTTAAAAGGAGAGTGGCATCAAAAGCTACAGTAATTTATTACATAGCATGTTATGGATATTAGTTTAGCTTAGGTGGGAGGTAGAATCTTCAGTCTTCCTTTAAAAAAAAATTTTTTTTTTAATTGTGGTAAGAAACTTGTAATATAAAATTTCCCTCTTAACCATCCTTAAGCATACAGTTCAGTAGTGTTAACATAATTGTGTAACATTTCTAGAATTTTTTCATTGTGCAAAAATGAAACTCTATGCCAATTGAACAACAGCCCCTTGCCCCCTTCGTAGGTCTTCTTTTTCAAAGGAAGTCTCTGGATAATTGATATTTCAACGTGAGGACCAAGAGAGTTCCTCAAATATAATTAAAATCTGTACCACAAACGGAAAAAATCATCATAATCATAGTAGCCACCATTTATCTAACACATAATATTGTGTGGCATACTACTAACTGCTTTAACATGAAATTTAATCCCAGTAACTCCTGCATGAGAAAAAAGAAGTCAGGTCGTGTGCCCAAGGTCATTCAATGAATGAAGCAAGGATTCAAAATAGGTATGTCCACTTGCTTAAACCCAAGCTCTTACTAACAATGTTATCTTGCCCCTGGCACAGGGATCACGGATTCACATAGGTGAGCACGTATGAACATCAAAAAAGACCATCAAATCACAACAGAAAACATTTTAACAACAACATGAATCAGCTTTTATAATACACAACTTATCTGGACCTAAAAGGCACAGTCTTCTTCCCCTATGGGAATAATACTGAGTATAAAAAGCCTTTTGAAGGCTGGAACTATTTCTTATGTAAGTACTTATTGTATCTTACTGTTAAATGAATTAGTGGTGCTTTACTTTTACTTAACTGTCAGGTAATAGAAGAAAAACAAGAACTTCTCTTAACTTCTAATGAAAGTGAAAGTCCCCAAAGAAAATATACCTGCAGATCCAGAAGGTGGAGGAGCTCCAGATCGCTGCCATTCTGTTGCTTCTGCAGCCAGCCTCCGGATGTACTGTTCATTCACTGACAACAAGATGTTTTCTGGTTTAATGTCAGTGTGGATGATACGGCACTTGGTGTGTAAATAATCCAGACCCTGTAACACCTGAACGGGAATAGAGCAGTAGACTTGCAAACACAAAACACAATTCTTTCTGGAGAAGGAAAAAATCACAATACAACATTTTGAAAAAATAAAAAATAAAAATGATATGGTAGTTTTCTACAGAGAAGAAAGCATTATTTTTAAAGCACAAGAAACTTCCCTAGAAAGATTAATTGTAAACTATGAACAAAGGCAAGAGTTTATTTACAATAAAAAGTTCTTCCAAGTTTTACAAAGCTAATTCTATTTGGAGATATTTATTGATACATTATAGAGACGAAGAATAAACGGCTGACATTGTCCTTTAACTACTGAAATGTAGGTCATAAAAGAGATTTAGGTATCTTTAAATTCAAATTTCCTTGTTGATGAAGAACTGAGGTCTCTTGCTTCCCAGTTTGGAGCTCTGTCCAACAAAACACATTATCTAAACAAACTGTTTGCCCTCTGAAGTATTACCACTTTCCTGATGACAAACTTCTTCACTATATATTGAAAGCTATTTAGAATATGAGAAAATGCTCATGAATAATGTTATATAAAGAGATGGTAATAATTTGATAATTTTCTATTAATATATAATCAATTTTTGCAACCAGAACTTCTGGATAAGGGCTCCAAATTTCTAAAATCAGGCATTACACTCAGCTCCCCATCTAATAATTATTACAGAAGATGAACCTGGGGGAAAATGGTTACGCTAAAACATTTAAAAACAGAATAAACACAATAAAACCTAGGGGCTGAATAAATAATTTCAGCAATTAAAAAAACCTAGTTTTAAACATAAAAATTCTATTGGAAATAGGAAACTCCTGACACTTTAAGAATCTAAAAAAATTACCACATACAAACTATTATGTATAAAATAAATAAACTACAAGGATATACTGCACAACACAAGGAATATAGCCAATATTTTATAATAACTATAAATGGAGTATAACCTTAAAAATAACCCCACCACATAGACAATATTAAGATACATACTTGCTGAATAATTTTTTTGACACAAGGCAAAGGAAGCCCTTGATAATTGGACTTGATGATCCACTTGAGCAGATGATGCCCCAAAACTTCAAACACCATGCAGATATCTAGGAGTTTGTTAAGGAGGAAAAGGGAGACAGAAGAGAAGGAAGGGGGCAAGACAAGCTGTGTTCCACCTTAATGAAATTATTATTGTATTCTTTCAGTATAAAGAGTTATAGAGCTTGACTAAAAAATAAAATCTAGCTGTCAATATTTTTTTGTGTGTGTGTTACACGGGCCTCTCACTGTTATGGCCTCTCCCGTTGTGGAGCACGGGCCCAGCCGCTCCGCGGCATGTGGGATCTTCCCGGACCAGGGCACAAACCCGTGTCCCCTGCATCGGCAAGTGGACTCTCAACCACTGTGCCACCAGGTAAGCCCGCTGTCAATATTCTGAAATTCTAAAGGTTAATTAATGCTTTAGTCACAGAAAATACCCAAAATATGGAAAACTTTGGGGTGCTGGTTTATTAATAAAATTATGCACATTAAAACACTCAGTGAGGGGCTTCCCTGGTGGCACAGTGGTTGAGAGTCTGCCTGCCGATGCAGGGTACACGGGTTCGTGCCCAGGTCTGGGAAGATCCCACATGCTGCGGAGCGGCTGGGCCCGTGATCCATGGCCGCTGAGCCTGCGCGCCCGGAGCCTGTGCTCTGCAAAGGGAGAGGCCACAACAGTGAGAGGCCCGCGTACTGCAAACAAAACAAAACAAAACAAACACTCAGTGATAAAAATAAAAGTGAAACATATACATAAAGTTAGTGAAAGCACTAGGCTTAAGGTGTTGATTAGTCTCTTCCCTGATGTCAAAACTAATGTCCAGGGTAACAACACCTACTCTCATAGTATCAAAGCAAGGAAAAATAAATTTGGCTTTAGCGAAAGAAGACAATGTACCAAAACGAGCTAAAAAATGTAAATGTCAACATTTTAAAAAAAAATAGGAAACTGACCTGCTTTATGCTCTTTACTTAACAAAACTAATCTTGATTCTACTGCCACCATGTGTTCTCTTATGTATGAACACCCTAATCACGCCTCACAACAGGAATACTCTTTGGGCCTAGTAGTGCCAGGGCTAGGGCACTGCAGGGATTTTAGTCAGAAGATGTTGGTATTTTCGACCTCTAGAAGCTTCTACATAAATTGGAAAGTCAAGACATACATATGTAATAATGATCTAGTGCTCAGACTTTTGTTTTAAATAAGATTCTCCACTAAAGGAAAACCTGGACTCCTTAAAGAAATGGCCAAATCCAGGGAAAACCTGGAATACCTTGCTGTGCCAATAGTAAGGGAACACGTCAGGAGGAAACAGGAACCAGCTTGAAGAAGCCACTGGCCGGTTAAGAATCTGCCTGCCAATGCAGGGGACATGGATTCGAGCCCTGGTCCAGGAAGACTGCACATGCCTCAGAGCAACTGGGACCGTGCACCACAACTACTGAGCCTGTGTTCTAGAGCCCATGAGCCACAACTACTGAAGCCCACGTGACACAACTACTGAAGCCCGTGCGCCTAGAGCCCGTGCTCCACAACAAGAGAAGCCACTGCAAGAAGAAGCCCGCGCACCTCAACGAAGAGTAGTCCCCGCTCGCCACAACTAGAGAAAGCCTGTGCACAGCAACGAAGACCCAACGCAACCAATAACTAACTAACTAACTAACTAACTAAATAAATAAATAAATAAATAAATAAAATCTGTTTAAAAAATAAAGAAGCCACTGGCCAAAGTTGAGAACATTTTAAAGAGTGAAGTTATGAATTAGCTTATAAATTAAAAACAGAATGAATCCAAACGGGATATTAAAATAAGTGTGTGTTTGGGGAGGAAAATGTCTTCTTCAGAGAAGAAGTCAACTAATAAATATATAAAGTATGACAGAAATAAAAAACTACCATTTTATCATCACCATAGTAATAACTGAACTGATTCAGATAAGAGTCAATGAATACTAAAACTACTAAGTGAAGATTGCTAGGGGAAAAAGAATTCTCACAGTGTCACACTATCACCCCATATGTTGCTTATTAATTATAAAAGGAAAAAGATACTTTTAAACAGGGAAATCGAAAAGACACTGCCTTAATCATGTAATCAAACATATCATCACCAATGACAAGCACAAATTCACATTATGTGCCCTCTGATGTAATACACTGAGAAAAATAAAACATCCTCCATGTAGTATACTTGACAAAAATGATTAATGAACTTAATCATGAGGAAATACTCAGACAAATCCAAATTAAGGAGCAATACAACTGGTCTGGATTCTCTGGCCGTTTGGGGGCAGCAGGTGAGTGAATGTCATGAAAGGAACCGTTCTTAAGTAAAGATTAAAAATGGGACATGACTACCTCAGAAAATACAAATCAAAATTACAGGATTATACTATTTCAAACTCAACAGAATAACTAAAATAAAAAGACTAATGTGACCAAACGTAGATGAGCATATGGAGCAATTAGAACTCCCATATTATGCTAACAGAAGTATAAAATGGTACAACCACTTTGGAAAACTGGTTGCTAATTTCTTAGAGTTAAACATACATCTAGGAACTTCTGCTTCAGGCAAGATGGAGTAACAGGGACTGGCTTAACCCTCTTGCTTTAAGCAACAACAACAAAATCAGACAAAATACATAAAACAACAGATTTAAAGACGCTGGACATCTTCTTACTGTCTTGAGACTCTCCAAGCAAACCCCTTTAGTTAAACAGACGGAGCTGAGAGTCCTGGGAAATCAAGGCAGCAGCTCTGGTTCACAGAACAATACTAGTGAGGACAGAGCTACAGGGAAAGAGAACCCTGGAAATCTAAAAACGGATCCCCCTCAAGTATTCAGTAGAGTAGTAATCAGCATAGGTATATGAGGAAACTACAAGAGGGGAAAAAAATCATCTGAAAGGATTAGAGGGAATAGTGCCCAGCATTCTCACAGGGCTCCAACAGTATCTGCTCTCATCAAAAGGACTAGAAAAATTCAGCTATAGTCATAGGCCAGAAATAAACCCACACATATATGGCCAATTAATTTACAACAAAGGAGCCAAGAACTCACAACGGGGACAGTTATTTCAATAAATCATGGCGGGAAACTGAATAGCTACATGCAAAAGAATGAAACTGGACCATTATCTTACACTAGACCCCAAAATCAATTCAAAATGGATTAAAGACTTGAACATAAGACCCGACACCATAAAACTCCTAGAAAAAAACACAGGTGGTAAGCTCCTTGACATTGGTCTTGGCGATGATATTTTGGATCTGACACAAAAAACAAAGTCAACAAAAGCAAAAATGAACAAGTGGACTACATCAAACTAAAAATCTTCTGCAGAGCAAAGGAAACAAAATGAAGATGAAAAGGCAACCTATGGAATGGGAAAATAATTTGCAAATCAAAGATCTGATAAGGGGTTAATATCAAAAATATATAAAGAACTCATATAACTCAATAGGGGGTTTTCTGATTAAAAAATGAACAAAGAATCTGAACACACATTTTTCCAGAGAAGACATACAGATGGCCAACAGGTACATGAAAAGGTGTTCAACATCACTAATCATCAGGGAAATGCAAATCAAAACCACAATGAGATACCACCTCAGAGCTGTTAGAATGGCTATTATAAAAAAGACAAGCGATAACAAGCATTGGTGAGGATGTAGAGAAAAAGGAGCCCCCGTGCACTGTTGGTGGGAATGTAAACTGGTACAGCCACTATGGAAAACAGTACGGAGGTTCCTCAAAAAACTAAAAAGAGAACTACCATACATTCCAGCAATTCCACTTTTGGGTATTTATCTGAAGAAAACAAAATCACTAACTTAAAAAGATGTGCACCCCCATGTTCACTGCAGCATTATTTACAATAGCCAAGACATGGAAGCAACCCTAGTGTCCACTGATGGATGAATGGATAAAGAAAATATGGTCTACATACACAATGGAATATTACTTAGCCATAAGAAGAAGGAAATCTTGCCATTTGTGATAACATGGATGGACCTTGAGGGTGTTATGCTAAGTGAAATAAAACAGAGAAAGACAAATACTGTATGATCTCACTTATATGTGGAATCTAAAAACAAAACAAAACAACAAACTCATAGATACAGAAAACAGACTAGTGGTTGCCAAAGGTGTGGGGTGGGGAAAATGGGTGACGGTGGTCAGAAGGTACAAACTTCCAGTTATAAGATGAATAAGTCTGGGACTTCCCCGGGGGCACAGTGGTTAAGAATCTGCCTGCCAATGCAGGGGACACGGGTTCAAACCCTGATCCAGGAAGATCCCACATGCTGCGGAGCAACTAAGCCCATGCACCACAACTACTGAGCCTGTGCTCTGGAGCCTGTGAGACACAACTACTGAGGCCACAACTACTGAAGCCCATGCGCCTAGAGCCCGTGCTCCCCAATAAGAGAAGCCACCGCAAGGAGAAGCCCGCGCACCACAATTAAGAGTAGCCCCACCTCACTGCAACTAGAGAAAGCCCGCGCGCAGCAACCAAGACCCAATGCAGCCAAAAATAAATAAATAAATGAATTTATTAAAAAAAAAAAAAAAAAGATGAGTAATACTATATTGTGTATCTGAGAGTTGCTAAGACAGTAAATCTTAAAGCCCTCATCACAAGAAAAAAATTCTAAGTATGTGTGGTGATGGATGTTAACTAAACTTACTATGGTAATCATTTTGTAATGTATACGTCTAAAAAATCATTATCTTGTACACCCAAAACTAATACAATGTTATATGTCAGTTATATCTCAATTAAGAAAAAAAAACTAGAAAAATTCATAGTCACGGGGCCTTGGGTAGATTAATCAGAAGACCTTGCCTCAGTAGAAGGAATGATTAGCCCTAGACTGAACACTACTCTGGAGCCATCTAGCAAATCATAAAAGTAAAACCTGAAAAGGTTCAATCTGCTTCCAAGTAACAACTGCTCCCAGAACAAAGCTCAAGATTTATAGCTATATATCCAGCAGCCAACAAGGTAAAAATCACAGTGTCTCAATCAAAGACTACCAGGCAACAAAGGTGCAGGGAAAATGTACCTGAAAATTAGATACAGTAATAAATCATTTGAAATTGACCCAGATGTTAGAATTAGCAGACAAGGAAATTAAACAGTTATAGCAGTATTCCATATGTTGAAAAGAGATACAGAAGATATATATAGAAAAAAAGAGAGATGCAAAGATGATGTGGTGTATATATATTAATGGAATGTGACTCAGCCATAAAAAAGAATGAAACCTCGCCATTTGTGACATGGATGGTGAGATGAGTGAGACAGAGAAAGACAAAACTGTAGGATTTCACTTAATAATGTGGAATATAAAAGACAAAACAAATGAACAAACATAACAGAAAGTTACAGATACAGAGAACAAACAGGTGGTTGCCAGAGGGGAGGAAGGTTGAGGAGGAAAGAAATTAGTAAGAGAGATTAAGTAGTACAAACCTCCAGTGGCAAAATAAGTGAGTCATAGGTATGAAATGTACAGTGTGGGGAATATAGTCAATAACTATGTAATATCTTTGTATGGTAACATAAACTAAATAGACTTATCACAGTGATCATTTTGAAATGTATAGAAATATCAACTCACCACATTGTGCACCAGAACTAACATAGTGTTATAGGTCAATTATACTTCAAAAATAAACAAACTCAAAAGAAAAAGATCAAATCTGTGGTTACCAGAGGTGGTGGTTAGGGGAGGAGAAACTGGATGAAGGCAGTCAAAAGGTATAAATTTCCAGTTATAAGATAAGTACTAGGGATATAATGTACAATACAATAAATACAATTAACAATGCTATATGTTATATATGTAAATTATTGGGAGTAAAATCTAAGAGTTCTCACCACAAAGAAAAATATATTTTTTTCTATTTAATCTTGTTACTTTGTTATTATGTTATTTTATAGCCTAAAAAATCACAACATACGAAGAGAGACCTGATTCATATCTGTGTTCAAAAGTTTACAATAAAATAAAGTAATTTGATTATAGTTTGTTTTGAGAGAAGAGACCAATGCTACCTGTACAAATCTCATTCCTTTTTTGGGATAAAGTTATTTCATGATTTGTTTTCAAACAGGTTTTTAAAAGGATACGTGTTCCATTAACTCCTGATATTTTAAAGTCATCTAGTAGTTGAACAACCATTTCTCTATTTGGATCATTAGGATCTGAATTGCGAACCTGTAATAGGGAAGAAACAATGCTTAGCAAAAGGGAAACCATAGAAATAAACCAAATGGTGGGGGCGGGGCAGGATACCTGCAGCAAATATAACAAAGATTACTCCAAGAAAGAGCTCATACAAATCTATGAGACAAACATAAAATTTTAATAGCTCAAACAAAGAACTTAATATAAGCAGTTCACAAAAGAAAACACAATCAACAAAGACTATTGTTTAATTATACCATTTTGCTACTCCTAAATTAACTGCTAGTTACCAGGCCAGGAGGAATTCACGTGCTTTTGCAGGATGCAGTCAACCATAGCACTAACCATACTGTTTATTCAGCCTTCATTTTTTTTCATAGAAAAACTTTCTGAGGGAAGGAAGCAGTACACTGATTTACTTTGGGGCATGAGCTCCTTATCTTATCACAAACTGGCACTTTGAAAACTACTTCCTTGGAGCTCTCCTGATCTAGCTTCCTCACTTTACGAATGAAAAACCTAAGGCTCAGAAGAAACAAAAAGATGAGTTGATGGATATATTTGGATAGAGCTGGCCCTAAAACTCATGTATTCTAACTCTGAGTTTAAGCTCCTTCTACTACACTGACATTTACTAATTTGTAACAAAACTGAAAATAAGTTTTTGATAATATTTACCTAAGTTTCCAGGTAATAAAGGGAATTAGTAAATATATTGCTTATTTTTATATATTTGTATAAGATTTTAAAACAAAATAGATATTATATATTTATTCACACAACTTTTGTTTTAACCACAGCAGGAAAGAAAAACATTCTTTGTGCTATCTGGCACATAAAACATACTCAATAAACATTTTTGTTTATTTGCAAGGTTTTTTCCCATTGTATATGTAGGGAGAATTCCCATCATAGCGTATTCCACCAGTTCCCTACCACATACACAGGATGTGTAAATATTGTCTTCCTCTACCTCTTTAAGGATACTAGAACTTTACAGTAAAAATGAGACATGCCAAAGAGTATACACTTGGTATATATTAACTGAATAAAACTTTATTTATTTATAATGCTTTGCAGCTCACACATACAATCTAATACTTACTGATTTCAGCAACCGGATTTCATCAAGTGCTGTTTCGGTATAATGTTCAGCACTTTTAACTACTTTCATTGCCACAAACTTCTTCCCCCTAAGAAACCAAACAGGCAATTAAGACTAAATGCTCTACCTTTATGTTAGGAAGCTAAGATTTAACTATAACTGGGAGACAGCGACAGTAGTACAAATATTGATTTCATATTTCTCTGTACTCAAACACGAAATACTACTATGGGATCACCTGTACCTGTTAATAGCAGTAACTGGCCAAATTTAACTTATGAGAAGGAGAAAATCTGTTCCTCGGTAATGTCAGTCACCAAACATTTCCTATAAGTTAAAATCTACTTTCTGAATGCTCCATGAATCCAAGTAAAACCATGAAGTGGGGATAAATAAGGGGTTTCGAAAGCTCCACCAAATCAGAAGTATTCTGTATATCTGTATAGCAAAACCTAAAAGGTTAAAAGCTATAATACTTTCCTCTAAGAAGCCAGAAGAAATACTTGGGTGAAAAACTGATAAAAAATTAAGCACACAGATAGCAACTGCTGTCTCACCAAAGACAGATGGAACACTTTTAGGTAAACATCCAATATTAACTGCCTGTGATTTTTATGTAGAGAAGTTTTATACTGTATGGCTGAACAAATCTGTTATCAAAACAAAATACAAGAAAATAAGTAATTTCACAAAGGTTGGTCTAGGGCATCATCTAAAAATTTTGCTCTACTCTAATGAGAAAAACTATGAACTTATATACTACACTTTCTTTGGGTATTTGTAATGTTTTGAATTTGGGAGTTTCAAGCACCTTACTGATACTAATTTAATCAATCTTGTGTCTCCTCTAAGCTGACTCTTCATCCGAGGAAAGTCATTTGCCCAAGAACATAAAGATTCTCAGTAATAAGATTCTTATCAAGAAATCAGTCTAGAGCTTAGACTAAAAGTGGAAAATCAGACACAAACATTTAGGAATCACCTAATTCGCTTGCAGGATCACTAAAACTTACTGAATATCCCATGATAACCACACTGTTGAAAAGTGTCCCCAGCCCAACTTTCGGATCACATGATATCTCCCATTGAATAGATCTCCGATTTTCACAAGATGATAACCTCCTGGAAGAAACAACAGGAGGGAAATAGTCACTTAAGTAGTAGGAAAAGGTATCTCACAACACATTTTTCAACATCTATACACCTTTTAGCAAATAAAAATGGTTTCTTCTAACACAACCAACTCAACAAAAGAAAATGTTAAGTCAAGTCAGCA
The DNA here is from genome assembly GCF_026419965.1 of Kogia breviceps. NCBI lineage: Eukaryota > Metazoa > Chordata > Mammalia > Artiodactyla > Physeteridae > Kogia > Kogia breviceps. Next base: position 69,974,695 of record NC_081319.1, read on the forward strand.
ACACAGTATTATTGAGTTCATGTTACAAAAAATATCTTAAATAATAAGAGTAATGATTTAGAGTGAGCAAGTGATGCTTTGTGGAACAACCAATAATTACTTAAAAAAATAAGTCATCCTCAAACAAAAATAAGGTTATGTTTCACAACATTCTTGCCCCTCAGTAATCCAAGATTTATCTAAACATATAAATCTATTTATAGTTGAAATCTCAGGATGTTTTTTAGGAGAGAGATTAATGAATTCCATTTATTTAACTTTAAAAAAAGAAATTGCTTTTCTAAAACATAAAAACCAGGAAAGCCTGAAAAGGCTGCCAACAGTGGCAGGAATCAAGGGATTTAAACATGCATCTCTGCCTTCTGAGAAGAAGAACCAGGTTCTCCTCAATGGTTAAGAGATATTCTGTTATAAGAGCCTACCCAAGAATCCTGGAAAGTTCCATAAAAGAAACAGAAAAGATAACAGGCAACCTTATGACACAGTTTAAGTATCTATAATTCCAGTTTAATGTATCTTAACAATCATCACTTTGAGAAAAGAGTAGTGAAAGGTGTTTTTTTCAAAAGTCTACATACCAAATCTTACCACTGGTTACTTCTGGGTGACAGCATTACAGACAGCTTTTGTTTTCTTTTTGTTTAACATATTCCTGAAATTTTCTAAGATAAATATGCACTATCATTTTTAATGAGTAGAAACAAATTTAATTTAAACTAAGCTTTAATTAAGTCAAAGTAAAAGGAAATACTAATTCCTATACTTAGAGAAAAGGATGCAATAAGCAGAAGCATCAATACCGTTTACGCTGATAGACCAAATATTCAAATGAAAAACTGCTTATACATGGATCACATCTTACTTAGTATCTCCTCATAGAAAATCTTACCTTTACAATAATCATTGGGATCTTCCTGCTCATCATCATCAGATCCCAGAATCTCCTCTTCCTGCTCTGGGAGATCACTCTCAGAGTGGGGAGCAGAGCCTCGGTGCTGAGTTTCAGATCTAAGAAATAATACAAACATGTTCATTCCATATGGACAGAAAAAAACAGAACCAATTAACAGATACTACAAACAGAATGTTATGTAGTGGCAGCCTAGGAAAATTTACCTCATGTTAGGAAAATATTAGTTTCTAAAAAGTCAGTACATGATTAAATAAAATCTGGAAAATAAATAAAAGTACAAAGGGAAAAAATTACTTGAATCTCAATATCCAAACAAAATTGCTGATAAAACTACTAGACCTTCTTCCAGTAATTTGCTGTATTTTTATAAAAATATATATTGGTAATCACATGCTTTATAAACAAATTTGTATCTGGCTTTGCCTATTATACTGTAAACTTTTCCCCTCATACCTATGCAATCTCTTAAGTCTTACACATTTCCCTTAGCAATATCACTATTTACTCTGGTACATTCTGCTCAGCTGGACATTTGTTTCTAATTTTTCACTACTAAAAAATAAAGCTGTTGAGTCTTTTTAGATAATCTTTGTTCTGTATTTAGAATTACTTCCCTAAAGTTAAACTACCAGATAAAGATAGAAACATTTACCCTATTTATAAAAATAACATGTTAGGACTTCCCTGGTGGTGCAGTGGTTAAGAATCCGCCTGCCAATGCAGGGGACACGGGTTCGATCCCTGGTCTGGGAAGATTCCACATGCTACAAAGCAACTAAGCCTGTTCACCACAACTACTGAAGCCTGCACCCTAGAGCCCATGTGCCACAACTACTGAGCCCATGCACCGCAACTACTGAAGCCCGTGCTCTCTAGTGCACACGTACCACAACTACTGAGGCTGTGTGCCACAACTACTGAAGCTCACCGCAAGGAGAAGCCTGTGCACAGCAGTGAAGACCCACTACAGCCAAAAATAAATTTAAAAAACAAAGTTAGATGTAGGAAATTTGGAAAATAATTATTTTGTTAGATGTCTACTCTGAACATATTAACACTCTGGACTATTTCCTTCCAGTCTGTGGCTATGAACAGTTTTTAGGATTATTACATAGTATGACTTTTCTGATAGGGTTGTAGTGAATTACATCTCCAGCTACATATGGGAGATTCCAGTATTTAAGTATTACTAAGTTCAGAAAACTTAGCTTATTTAACAGGTAAAAATGTTATCTCGTTTTATAATATATTAAACACTTTCAAATTGATTCCTTTCTCTACATGCCATCAATTAGTTATATCAAAATTTTTGAGCACTGAGTAAGTAGTTCAGGAGGCAGAAAGACTTGGATTTGCATTCAGGCTCTGACACTTATTAGCTGCCTGCTTCGTAAAGCTTTAAGCAAAAGAAACAGTGTCCACAGCACTCTTTTCAGTAGTTGTAGGAAAAGGAATTTTAATTCCTATTTTCCAGTATTTTATTTGTGTTTTCAAACCTGTTTCATCAGATTGTTTTTTCAAAAGATTCAATTTAACAGAAAATTATAATAGCAGAATCAGTTACATGGGCTGTTGAGACATAAGAAATACCTTGGCAAGCATGACTAGATTTAGATTTCTGTTGGCCATTCCAACCTGCCTTAATTCTTGGTACTTTTTAGTCCCCCAGAAGATACAAAAGTAGTTATAAAACTGCATGATTCAATGTGTTCATTCTCAGTGAAAACATGTCTTTCAGAAATTTATTCAGTATGGAACTACCTGGCTTACTTTCCTAAGTGGAAATGATGAGTCTGAATGAACATTTCCAAATTTATGATTAAGACATGTTTCTAAAACAACTTCTCTGATTTCAAACTTGTTGCCTTTTACAATTAAAATTTCATTTTAAGAACTACAATTGAGAAATTTTTGAAAAGTAGTGAAATACAAGTAGTGAAAAACAGACATGAAAATGCTGGAATATTACAATTCCACAAGTATCATGGGAGTAGTAAAGTTAAAAATTTATTTTTTAAAGATTTGCAACATTTTTGGAAGACTATGTATTTGTGAAGTTGTTTTTAGTTATAAAATCAAACATTATTAAGTATCATTCCCAGTTCAAGGATTCAAAAAGGAATTATAAGTTCCAGGTCTCAATGTAAAATACAAGTCTCTATCCTGACCATGGTTGGTACAGAAGAAAATCCTGTCTCATTCTAAATCAATAAGAGAAATTGATCAACTAAGGGGGGAAAAAGATCCTATTTTTAACTTTTAAATTTCATTTAAAAATACACTTAATTTATATTTATTAATTTAAAGTATACACATAATGTCTTAAATGTTCTTTCATCTCTGTGTATGTTGGATGTCCTATGTCCTCAATCCCACAGTCTTCCTCTATCTTGATTTACTCCATTTTCATAGTACACATTTATCAGTAACTTCTGGAGAATGAGTGCATGGGAGGTAAATTTATTAAGATCGCTCCTATCTTTATTTTATTTTATTCTCATCCTTGACTGCCAGTCTGGGTATAAAATAAATTGCTCTGTTGCATTCTAGCTTTCAGCGGTGCTGCTGACAAGTCCATCAATGAGTTCTGAGCTTTGAAATAGGGCTTGTTTTTCTCCCTGGAAGGTGTTTTTTTGTTTGTTTTTTGTTTTGAAGGACTTTCTCTTTAATCCCTATGTTCTGAAATTTCCAGAGTGGCTTTAAAAAAAATCCATCTTGCTAAGTACTTTCTATGTACTTGCAAAATAAAGATTCATTCAGTTGAGAAAATTTCCTGTAATTCACCGAAAATTCAATCTTCTTCATATTGTCTACTCTCTCTGGGACTTCCCCCACCCCCCAGATTCTGGATCTACTGGCCTATACTTCATTAATCTTATATTTTCTCTTATTTATGCATCTTTAAGTTTTTCATTCTACTTTCCAGATTTATCTTCCTAACTTGCATTATCCTTTAAATTTCTACCGTATTTTAGTTTCCCATTTTTTTCCTCTCTTGAACATTCCTTTTCAACAGACTCCTACGCCTTCTTTTCTCTTCAGAATATGATTTATAGTTTTTAAGTTTCCTTCTGATCCCTGCATTGTCTTGGCTTTCTCAAACTGCCCATGTTTTACTAATGCTATGCTTTTATACATGATGTCAATCAATGAACCTCAGACAACTGAAAAAAGCCTCTGTCAGAGGAAGGCAAAAATGGCCTGGCAACCACAAGCCCCTCACGGTAAATATTGCCTTTTAATGACATCCTCAGTCTAATTTTTTCCCAGACTCGTGCCAAAACACACACACACACACACACACACACACACACACACACACACACACACACACACACGTTTTACTGACTAAAGGTCCCAGTTTTAGACATAAAGAATAGACTTGTGGTTGTCAAGCAGGAGGGGGTGGGAGAGGGATGGGCTGGGAGTTTAGGATTAGCAGATGCAAACTATTATATATATAGAATGGATAAACAATAAGGTCTACTGTATAGCACTGGGGACTATACTCAATATCCTGTGATAAACCATAATGGAAAAGAAAATGAAAAAGAATATATTTATATGTGTAACTGAATTACTTTGCTGTACAACAGAAATTAACACTGTAAATCAACTGTACTTCAAAATAAATTTTTTTAAAAAAGCCTCTGTCAGAAAAAGACAAAAACCAAAAACAAAAAGAGGAAATTTGAGAAAACAGAGATAGTTACTATTAGATAATGAGGATAAGATGATGACATGATTAAAGAGCTCAAAATCACTATTACTTTGATTGATGGTTGTTATAAGAAAATTGTATAAAAAATCTGAAGAAATACTACAGAAAGAAATTTCAGCTTATTAACATTTGAAACTGAAAACAATTCTTCCTAGAACAAAAATGGAGAGTTCTAAAATAGTTTCAATCTGTGATTTTAAACTCTTCATATCTATTTTCATGCCTCAAGTATTTGCTATTCATATTCAGAAGACAAAAACTGTATCAGTTTAAAGCTCTCAAAGCATATAAAATTTAACCCAGTACATCTACAAAATCTCTAATATAAACTGAAATGGACAACAGATCAAATTTTAATAGCAATATGCTTCCAAAGGAGTCAATTTATAACCTGATCAAAACACCAGAATGCTAGAAATAGGAATATATTTGGCTGTGGTACAGAATAGAGCCAAGGCAAAAATCTGGCAGAAAGGCAGAAAGTAGCAGAAAATCTTGACAGATTTGACACAGAAACTCTGGAGTGTGGAGAGAGTTGATAAAAGCCAAATTAGAGTGTTTTCTCTTATTTCCAAGGATCCTTTCAAGATTCCATTTCTGGTATAATCATCACTAATCACCCAAATAAATAGTAAAACCAAAGTACCAAACAAAAGTTTACTGAATTTTTTGCAGCCAAATATTATATATTCATAACTATCATAAATATGCTATTTATGAGCTTTCACTTAAACATTTCATGAATTTATATACTCAAAAAAGCCATGTGAGCTCCCCACTCCCATTTTTCTAAAGAATAAATGAAGAAATTCTTATAGCTCAAAAACACCCTGCAAACTCTATTCCGACTCATTAAAATTGGTTTATAACCTACTAGTGGGTTGGGTTTGAAATATACTGTCCTAGAAATTATCTTTAACTTCTTTAGTGAGATATAATTCACATGCCATAAGCTCACCAATCTAAAGTGTACAGTTGAGTGGTTTTAGTATATTCAGAGTTGTGCAATATCACCACAAACTAAATTTAGAACATTTTCATCCCCCCCCCACCCAAAAAGCCCCAAACCCATTAACAGTCACTCACCACTACACTCTTCCCCCAGACTCTGGGAAACACTAGTCTACTTTCTGTCTCTATGAATTTGCTTATTCTGCATATTTCATATAAATGGAATCACATATTATGCAGTCTTTTGTGACTGACTTCTTTCACTTAACATGCTTTTAAGCTTTATCCATGTTGTAGGATATATCATTACTTCACTACTTTTTATGGCTGAATAATATTCCATTATATGGATAGACCACATTTTAATTTATCCATTAATCAGTTGATGGACATTTGAGTTGTTTCTACTCTTTAGCTATTATGAATCTTGCTGCTATGAACACCCTAGAAGAAGCATATACAATCGTGTTCACAGCAGCACTGTTTGTAATAACAAAAAGCAGGAAACAACTAAATGTCCATCAAGAGGAGAATGGGTAAGTTACAGTATTTTGATATAATAAAATATTATACCCAACAGTGAAAATGAATAAGCTACATGCATCAGCTTGAATAAACTGCACAAACATAAGATGGAATGCAAATAGCAAGCTGCAGAATAATTACAATGTATCACCTTCAATCAAATTTTTAAAACATACAAAACAGCCAATATATAGTTAATATAAATTACACAACTGCAACTAGTAGGTAAATAATTCCTAGAGATCGAACACACAGTACAGTGATTATAGACAATAAAACTGTATTACAAACATAAAACTTTCTAAGAGACTAGATCTTAACTGTTCCCACCACTGGAAGAAATAATAATTATGAGATGTAACAGATGTATTAGCTAATACTACAATGGCAATCATAATGTGATATAAATCCATCAATGTGATATAATTCCATCAAATCAGTAGGTTGCACACTTTAAACTTACACAATATGTCAATTGTATCTCAGTTTTTAAAAAACTGAGAAAAAAAAGAATGAAAAAAGAAACAACACAAAAGAAATACAGGTCAAATTCAGGATAGCTATTAATCCCACAAGTGAACTGTAATATAGAGATATGATCAAGGAGGAGTACACGTGGGCATCACCTGTACAGTAATGAGATTTTCTTAAACTGGGTAGGAGCTACCATTTTATTATTTATTCTTTTTTCTTTTTTTGTATATCTCAAATATTTTGTTTAAAAAATATTGGCTCTGATTGCTTTCAAGTATGAATCTAACATATGGTTGGCTTATTGAGATTTTGCTAAAACATTGTCATACACTTGGGAATCTTATTGACCTTATCCATCAAGTTACCCCAAAAAGTGACTTTATATTGCCTCTCTCAGGTTAATCACAGCTTTATCACAAAATACAAATGGTGGCAATGGGGAAAGGGGAGAGACTCAACTGCATGCCTAATTCATGAAAAATCTATACCTGCACAAAAATTTTCTATAGTTAACTTAGATTCTTCCATTTGTTTTATGGAGAATAAACAATTCAAATAAATGAAAAGTGTACAGAGAGAATTTAAATAACAAACAAGTTTGATCTAAACTGATATATTCGTATATGTAACTTTATATCCATTCTTTCCAAACACTGAAAAAAATTGGCATACTATAGAATAAAATGAAAATATCTTGGCAGATCTTGATTTAAAGAGGAAATGAACTTTAAAATTTCAAAGTATGTAGGTATAAGTGCATTACATGTTAAAATCTATGAGATACTCAGCTTTACTCAAGAGAAAAATTTATAACCATGAGTATACCAATTAGAAAACAAGAAAAGCTGTTGTTAACTGAATAAAGAGCTAGAAATAAAAGGAGTAAAATTTTAACTCTAAATTGAAAGTTAATTATTTGAAAAAGATTAATAAGATAGACAAGCCTCTGGCAAAACTAATTTTTAAAAAGCCCACAGGGATATAACGATCACGGAGATTAAAAAATTGAAGAGTCACCCCTAAAAGGCAACAAGGTCAGTTGGTCAGACAGTAAGGTCAAGTGCTACTACATTTTCAATGAAGAATACCAGTTAATAAAGTGTACCAGTGCATCTCTAAGAGTTGGAAAAGCTTTCCAGTTAATTTGAGAGCACTAGCATAACCCTGACATCCAAAGCAGAAGAGAATAACACACATGCATGCACGTGTGCATGTGCATGTGCACACACACACACACACACACACCAAACAGAAAACTACTGGTCAGTTTCACCAGTGAACTTCATATACAACTACTGAATATTGTAATATTCACAAGCAGACATAAAAGGATATTTCAAACAGGAAACTTACTGTTATTCACTATTTAATATATGTACAGAAGAAAACTCTTAGAAAAATTATGAAGACATCTGACAAAATTCAAGATGGATTTGAGACTGAAACACCTCGTAATCTAGGAATGAAGTGGAGAGAAACTTACTCAACTCAAAGTTATCTATTAGAAAATCACAGAAACATACGAGCATTCCTACAAAAGACAGATGTTCATCACAATTACACAGTTTAATGGCTACTTTTCAAAGTTGTATGTGCAGTCACAGATAATAATTTAAGGCAAGAAAAAGAACCAGAACTGTCACCATTACAAAGTGGCTATTTACCTAGAAAATTGGAGAAAAATAACCAAAAAATTAGTACAACCAATAAAGGGTTTTAGGCAAGGAAAAAACAAACTACCATACAAATTACAAAAACAAAAGTATTTCTACATAATGGCAATAACCAATAAAAAATATAACAGATAAAAAGCAATAAATTTGCAACAGCAACAGCTCTAAAATTTAGAATCACACACATCTGAAGGGTATATGATGCTTTAACAAACTAACAAAAGCAAGCTATAGAATACTCCTAGATGGGAAGAATCAAACATTTAAGTGTCAATTTTCCAGAAAGTAATCCATAAATTCAAAACAATCTCAACTGAAAGCAACATGGTATTTTGTAGAACCTGATCAGTAAACTCTTGGAAAAGGAAATTAGCAAAAACAGCCAAAAATTTTTCAAACAAGAGAAATAATTGGGAATTTGGCCCCCAGATAGCAAAATATAACAAACTATATAGTAATTAAAACCCTGTAGTCCTGGTAATGGATCAGAATGAAATCTAGCCACAGACTCAAGTAAATATGAGAATTTAGTATTAAATAAAATTGCATTTCAAAACAACAAGAAAAACTGAAGTTGTTTGGGAAAGGGGTCCTTCTCAGAGGGAAGCAGGAAGGTCAGAGTGAGATATGATGACAATACAAGGAAGGGGCCATGAGCCAAGAAATGCAGGCAACTCAACCTCTAGAAGTTGGAAAAGACAAGGAAATGGATTCTTCCCTAGAGTCTACAGAAGAAACAATGCGCTGCTGACCCATTTTAGACTTCTAATTCCCAGAACTGTAAGATAATAACTTTGTGTTGCTTTAAGCTACTAAATTTATAGCAGCCATAGGAATCTAATACAGCAGCCTAGTATTACTCAAACTAATAACATGCCAGTTCAAGAAAACATTCAAATGTTCTATAAATGCATGAAAAGATCTCAAATCAATAGTAACAGAGAAAAAAATTAAAACAAAGATCACTGTTTTGCCCAGTGATTTGGGAGAAATCAAAAAGCAATAATTTCATATATTGACGAGGATTTGGAGGGAGTGGGTAGGCACTCTTTTATGCTGTTGATGGGAATAAAATTGGTGAAGTCTTTGTGAAAGGTAATTTGGCAGTTTAAAGTTTAAAAAATATATATCCTTTGACTAAGTAAGTTTATTTCTGGGAGGCAACAGCTATGGAATATCAAGAACACAGGTACTACTGAAGGGTGACTTCTTGAACTGGGAGTCACTTAACATCCCAAGCCTCAAAAATGACTATCTATAAAATGAGGATAGTAGCTGCTATGAGAATTTGACATTTAATGTAATTAGCATAATGCTTAGTACATAGGTAGTACTTGATACATATTACCTATTATTAATGCATTCTAAAGCACATATACATTTAAAATAACTTGTTGACGAGGATGTGGAGAAATTGGAACCTTTGTGCATTTTGCTGAGATATAAAAATGGTACAGCTGCTATGAAAAACAGTATGGTGAGTCTCTCCAAAATTAAAAATAGAATCACCATATAATTCAACAATTCTTCTGGGTATATACCTAAAGAATTGAAAGAAAGGACTCAAAATGTTTACTGGGTATAGGGTTTCAGTCATACAAAATGAAAAGTGTTATGGGGATAGATGGTGGTGATGGTTGCACAACAATGTGAATGTATTTAATACAACTGCACTGTACACTTAAAAATGGTTAAGATGGTGGGGATTTCCTGGTGGTCCAGTGGGTAAGACTCCCTGCTCCCAATGCAGGGGGCCCAAGTTCAACCCCTGCTTGGGGAATTAGATCCCACATGCACGCCACAACTAAGAGTCTGCGTGCCGCTACAAAGGACCCATGTACCGCAACTAAGCAGCACAGCCTAAATAAATAATTCCAATGTTCTTTTTAAAATATTTATTTTTAAAAATGGTTAGGATAGTAAATTTTGTTATGTGTATTTTACCACAATTTGAAAAAAAAAATCAACATAGGAAAAAAAACAATGCCAAAACACTATGAGTGGACTTGTTAACAATGCCTTAGCATGATGCTGTGATGTCACACAGTATCTACAATCCTAGATCTTTTAATTAAGCAGGAAATAAATACTGAAGCAAAAAAAAAAAAAGTCATCACTTTATTGTTAGTGTAAAATAAATGAATATAACTTGTAATCAATAGCAGCAGTTAAGTAATTTATGGCACATCCATATAATGGAGAGGTACTATCAAGGAAAGTTAAGACACACCATTACAATGAAAAAGACAAGTAACTGGATAAGATAGATAGGTAGATAGATTAGCTATAGTGTAATCCATTTAATAGCTGATTCACTTCATTGTACAGCAGAAACTAATACAACATTGTAAAATAATTATCCTCCAATAAAAAATAAAATAAAATAATATGTATACAGGTACATATATTAGTATACAAACATATTGAGAGGGGATTTTAAAGGATACAGACAATTGTTGACAGGGTTCCCCTCCTGGAAATTGTGAAGGAATAAGGATGTGGGGGAATATAAAAGGGTGTTTACATATTTTGTCTTACATAATACAATTCTGAATTGTTGAAATCTTTCCCTATGAGAACTACTCATGAAATATTCACATCATTTCAAAATCAGACAACATTTTAAAAAAATAAAACTCACTGTTATGTTGGGAAGCGTGCAGGGACACTGGACTGCTGCTACTCTCATACTCCGCTTCTTCTGTCTGGCATCATTTCCTTTCAGGAAATAACCCTCCACAGCTTGGCAAGGCTACTAATCACCTGGTCCTACCCACTCTACGTTCCCATAGGTAGGTACCTCCCCCCTTGCATGATCTAAGCAAGATTAGAAACCTTTAGGGAAGGAAATAATGGATGCTGGAAGCTCTACTTCTGAAATCTTAAGCAATACGGATCAAGGAGTTGTCAGAGGGGATTACTGTCACCAAATAGGAAGAAAATGTCTGAGAATGATATTAAAATACAGGAAAATAAAGCTAAGACATTCACTGGCTAGGAGTGGAGAAAAACAGGCAAATCCATGGAGATATATTCATAGTCCAGCCTCATAGATCCCTACCTATTAACCCCTCTAGATATAGTCTAAGAAGTGAGTTTGAATTTGGTTATTTATAACAAAGAAGCATTCTAAATAGGTCATATACATAATTAGGTAATAACCACAACAATTTTGAACTATTTCACTTATAGATATTTATCCTAAAAATTAAGATAATCACACACTCACCACACACTTTATACCAATGATATACCTAGTTATAATATTGTTACAGAAGAAGCAACCATTGGGGGAAACCGGAGAAGGGTACCTGAGACCTCCCTGTCTCATCTTTGCAACTTCCTGTGAATCTGCAATTATTTTTAAATAAGTTTTTTTTAATTATGGAAAAATTAACATATGCACAAAGATTTAGGCACAATGATGGCTATCACAGCATTTATTAAAGCAAAAAGCTAGAAACAAAAACTTTAATAGATTGCATAATTATATCATCTCCCCACTCAAAGCCAATAAAACTAAAATAAAGAATAAAGTTATAAATCTACCACAATGTAGAAACAGGGAGAGGGAGCAATGCTCTGGCAACCTAGGAAAAAAAGTGTAGGGTGAGCTGAAGTGGAGAAGGGGGATAGGAACACAGGTGTGAGAAGAGGGATGGTAAAGAGGGAGGTTAACTAAAGGTTTGTATAATTAAGTTGACACCTTACATTTACCCTGCAGGGAAAAAAGAAAAGGAGGGTTATTCTCCTTTTCTCCTGGAAAGAACAAAGGCTGTTAGTGTAGATGATGGTATCCCACAGTAAAGTTTTCCAGATTCTGGTGCCCAGCATCACTGACAGATCCCTACCTATTTATCTTAAAGAAAAAACCTTGCTAGGGACACAGGGCTTTCAATGAGATCTCTAACACTTTATCCATAAATATGAAGAGATGACCAAGGATCACTAAATCTTTGAGGAAAGCCTTCAACCTCAAAGATAGAGACCAAGAGAAATAATTGGGAAACTGACTCTACAGGTCAAAAATGCACTCAGGAAAAACACAATTTTTAAAACTAGTTAATATGAATAGAGAAATCTTAAATGATATTGACTTCCAAACAAAATAAGGTGCTCTAAAAGTAGCTGAAGTGAGAAAAAGGTTTTGGGGATAAAAAAAAAAAAAAAGAGTTCTCTAAATGTTGAGAAAAAATTATGGAAATGATAAATGCACCAAAAAAAGACAAGATACAATCAATCCAGAAGTCCCAACATCTGAATAACTAAAGATGCAGCAAAAGATGCTTAAGAAAATGGAGAGGAAGAAATATTAAAGAAATACAAGAAATGTCTGAGGATTAAATGGAATCTTCATTTAAATCAAAAGGGCCCTCCTGGTGTTAAACAGGATTACTTTTACCTACATATAAATACAGTACCAGGGAAATTTCAGAATCCAGTATTAAGAAGATCTTAAAGGCTTCTAAGGTTAAAGGGGAGTAGTCAGACTGGAATTAAATATCTCATCAGAAACCAGGATAGCAAAAGACCATCAGGCAGTGACTTCTAAATCTGAGGAAATGAACTTTTTACCCAGTCTAACTCTCAATAGCATTGCTCCAAAGCACCAGTGTCTCCTGGAGGGGAGCTTTACCTGTGGCAGATACGCTTTTACATCTGTTGTCCCGGTTTTTGCAATTGCCACCCAGAAGATGCCCCTTAATTGCCTATCTCTGGTGGTCAACTGGTCTTGCATTCTTGAGGCCCAGAGGGCTATGGCAATCAGAGATGGCTCTTGGCAGGCTATCACGCCCCAGGGCACTGCAGACAGTAGACTGAGGAACAACTCCCAGTCTTTCTGTGAAGGAGGCCTTTTGATTGTCCTAGAGCTTCCACCTGAGGGGCAGGCTTCAGGTGTGGCACACATCTGATGCTCTCTGTCTTGTTCCAGCTCACCAGTATCTTACAGAAGAGAACTTATATACTCATCTAGTGCCCTGATTTCTGCAACTGTTACCCAGGGGACACCACCAGACTGCCTGGCCAGCAAGGTTTACACCTGCAGTTCCACAGAACTGTATCAATTTGCATACTTTTAAAAGCTGCCTGAGAGTCAAGGTTCCAAACAGCCTGAATCTAGATGCTGAGATCCTTCCCTTAGGGACAGTGACAGATCTTGGCACCTCCTCAACAACTAGGAGCTATTAAAAATATAATAGCCTGCTGGACTTTCCTAGCAGTCCAATGGTTAAGACTCCACATTGCCACTGCTGGGGGCATGGGTTCGATCCCTGGTCAGAGAACTAAGATCCTGCATGCTGCACAGTGCAGCCAAAATAAAAAATAGTAACAGCCAGCTTGAACAAGCACAAAGGTTTGAGAGAAGACAAAGAGTTGGGGAAGGGTTGAAAGACAAGGTTTAGCTCCTACACGAGGCCACTCCTTCAAGACTTGGAGAGGTGGTTGTTTCCAACCAGTCAACATGGAGAATGAAGCAGAATGAAGAAACAGAGTTATGTATTCCAAATGAAAAAACAAAATAAAACCTCAGAAAAAAGCCTTAATGAAATGAAGATAAGTAATTTACCTGATAAAAAGTTCAAAGTAATGGTCATAAAGATACTCAATGAGCTGGGAAAAGGAAAAGACGAATACAGTGGAACCTTCAATAAAGAAATGGAAAAAATAAGAAAGTATATCAAATAAAAGTCACAGAGTTAAAGAATAAAATAATTCACTGAAAAATGCACTAGAGGGGTTCACTGAAAAATGCACTAGAGGGGTTCAACAGCAGACTAGATGAAGCAGAATAATCAGTCAATTCAAAGACAGGTACTGTAACTCACCCAATCAGAGCAGCAAAAAGAAAAAAAGAATGAAAAAAACTGAAGATGGTTTAAGGGACAACATCAAACAGACTAACATTCACATTAAAGGGATACCAGAAGAAGAGAGAAAGAGGCAGAAATCTTGTTTGAAGAAATAATGGCTGAAAACCTCCCTCATTTGGGCAGGAAACAGACACCCAGATCCAAGAATTCCAGAAGGTTCCAAAGAAGAAACCCAAAGAGATGCACACCAAGACACATTATAACTGAAATCTCAAAAGTTAAAGACAAGGAGAGAATATTAAAAGCAGGAAGAGAAAAACAACTTGTTACAACATGCAAGGGAACTCCCATAAGATTATCAGCAGATTCTTCAGCAAACACTTTGCAGGCTAGAAGGAAAGGGCCGATACACTCAAAGTGCTGAAAGAAAAGAACTAACCAAGAATACTCCACCCAGCAAAGTTATCATTCAGAATTCAAGAAGAGATAGTTTTCCATACAAACAAAATCTAAAGTTGTTCATCACTATCAAGCTGGCCTTAACAAGAAATGTTAAAGGGATTTCTTTAAGCAGGAAAGAAAGAGTGCTAATTGATAAGAAAATATATCAAAGAACAAATTTCACTGGAAAGGTAAAAATATACTAAAGTGGACTAAACACTATTATAGCTAGTATGAGGATTAAAATACAAAAGTAGTAAAAATAATTATGGTTACAATATTTTTAGATTAGTTAATTAATTAATTTTTGGCTGTGTTGGGTCTTCGCTGCTACGCGTGGGCTATCTCTAGTTGTGGTAAGCAGGGGCTGCTCTTCGTTGCGGTATGCAGGCTTCTCATTGTGGTGGCTTCTCTTGTTGCAGAGCATGGGCTCTAGGTGCGTGGGATTCAGTAGTTGTGGTACGCGGGCTTCAGTAGTTGTGGCTTGCAGGCTCTAGAGCGCAGGCTCAGTAGTTGTGGAACATGGGCTTAGTTACTCTGCAGCACATGGGATCTTCCCAGACCAAGGCTCAAACCCATGTCCCCTGCATTGGCAGGAGGATTCTTAACCACTACGCCACCAGGAAAGTCCCCTTGTTGAGTCCTTAGTAGGTAGAATTTTTCAGAAGTTGAGAGAGATGAATTGAATTGTATAATATCAGATATAAAACTGTACACATCTTAGGTCTTTTTGGCTCCAAGTCTATTTCTAGTCACATTTTTCTTGATCCAGAGCTCTATTATTTGAAAGTTTGCTAACCCTTCTTATTGGGTAAATGCTGTGATAGATTCTATGTAAGATGTAAAAACAGGCATCTACAGTGGCAGGTGGATTGTTAACCACTGTGCCACCAGGGAAGTCCACAATAATTAATTAAGGGATACAAAAGTAAAACGTGACATCAAAAACATAAAATGAGGGGAGGGGAAGAAAAGAGTAAAAATGCTTACCTTCAGAATAGGATCAAACTTAGTTGTTATCAACTTAAAATACACTGTTATAGATCTAAGTTGCCATATATAAGCCTCACTGTAACCATAGAGCAAAAACCTATAGAAAATTCAAAAAAGATAAAGAGAAAGAAATATATATAAACCATTAAGGGAAATCATCAAACCACAAAGGAAGAGAGCAAGAGAAGAAGAAAGGAAGAGAGAGGCACTACAAAAACAGCCAGTAAACAATTAACAAAATAACAATAAGCATATACCTGCCAATAATTACTTTAAATGTAAACGGATTAAATTCTCCAATCAAAGAATGGCTGAGTGGATTAAAAGAACAAGATCCACCTATACGCTACCTACAAGTGACTCACTTCAGAAGAAAGGATACATACAGACTGAAAAGTGAAGGGATAGAAAAAGATATTCCATCCAAATGGAAACCAAAAGAAAGCTAGAGTACATATACCTATAACACACAAAACACACTTTAAAACAAAGACTGTAATAAACAGACAAATATGGGTATTACATAATGAGAAAGAGGTCAATCCAACACGGGAATACAACATTTGTAAATATTTATGCACCCAACAAAGGAATACCTATTGATAAATATATACAGCAAATATATTATTAACAGACCTAAAGGAAGAAACAAACAGCAATACAATAATAGCAGGGGATATATCATCCAGACAGAAAATCAAATAGGAAAAATATGCATTAAATGATACATTAGATCAGATGGACTTAACAGATACATTCAGAACATTCCATCCAAAACCAAAAGAAAACACATTCTTCTCCAGTATACATGGAACATTTTCCAGGACAGATCATAAGTTAGGCCACAAAACAAGTCTTAATTTAAATGGACTGAAATCTTAATCAAGCATCTTTTCTGACCACAATGGTATGAAATTAGAAATTACATGGAGAAAACTGGAAAATTCACAAATATGTGGAGGTAAAACAACATGTAACTGAACAACCAAAGGGTTAAAGAAGAAATCAAAAGAGAAATAAAAATATACCTCGAGACAAATGAAAGTGGAAAACTAACATACCAAAATTTGTGGGATGCAGCAAAGGCAGTTTTAAGAGAGAAATTCATAGTGATAAATGCCTACCTGAAGAAATAAAAAAAGTCTCAAACAACCTACCTTTACACCTTAAGAAATTAGAAAAAGAAGAAAAAACAAAGCCTAAATTACTAGAAGAAAGGAAATAATGATGAGAGCAGAAATAAATGAAATAGAGATGGAAAAGACAATAGAGAAGATCAATGGAACTAAGAGCTAGTTCTTTGAAAAGGTAAAAAAACCTGCCAAGCCTTTAGCTAGACTCACCAAGAAGAGAGAAGACTCAAATAAATAAAATCAGAAATGAAAGAGATGTTACAGCTGATGCAACAGAAATACAAAGGATCACAACTGATCATATTATGAACAATTACATGCCAACAAACTGACAACCTATAAGAAATGGATAAATTTCTAGAAACATACAACTTACCAATACTGAGTCATGGTGAAATAGACAATCTGAACATAGACTGATTACTACTAGTAAGGAGACTAAATCAATAACCAAAAACCAATGCAGGGGGCCCAGGTTCAATCCCTGGTCAGGGAACTAGATCCCCCACATGCTTGCCACGACTAAGAGTTTGCATACCACAACTAAGAAGCCCTCGTGTTGTGACTAAGGAGCCCTGGAGCCATGACTAAGGAGCCTGCCTGCTGCAACTAAGGAGCCAGTGAGCCACAACGGAGGAGCCTGCTTGCTGCAACTAAGAGTCGGCGCAACCAAGTAAATAAATAAATATTTAAAAAATAAACAATGTTTAAAAATAAAATAAAATGCTTCTGCACAACAAAGAAACCATCAAAAAAATGATAAGGCTACCTATGGAATGGGAGAAAATATGTGCAAACCAAAGATCTGATAAGGTGTTACATTGGGACTTCCCAGTGGTTAGGAATCCACCTACCAATGCAGGAGACATGGGTTCAATCCCTGGTTGGGGACGATCCTACATGCCACAGAGCAACTAAGCCCATGAGCCACAACTACTGAGCCCACATGCCACAAACTACTGAGCCCATAGGCCACAACTAGTGAGGCG
The DNA here is from genome assembly GCF_026419965.1 of Kogia breviceps. NCBI lineage: Eukaryota > Metazoa > Chordata > Mammalia > Artiodactyla > Physeteridae > Kogia > Kogia breviceps. The sequence continues at coordinate 69,992,321 of NC_081319.1, forward strand.
TGTGCTCCACAACAAAAGAAGCCCGCACACCACAACGAAGAGTGACCCTGCTCACTGCAACTAGAGAAAGCCTGCGTGCATCAACAAAGACCCAACACAGCCAAAAATAAATAAATAAATAAATTTTAAAAAAATATAATGAACTCATACAACCCAGTAACAAAAAACCAAGCAATCCAATTAAAAAATGGGCAGAAGACATAAATAGACTTTTTAAAGAAGACATACAGATGGCCAACAGGTACATGAGAAAGTGCTCCACATCACTAATCATCAGGGAAATGCAAATCAAAACCACAGAGAGATATCACCTCACTAATCATCAGGGAAATATAAATCAAAACCACAAAGAGATATCATCTCACTAATCATCAGGGAAATGCAAATCAAAATCACGAGATATCACCTCACATCTGTTAGGATGGGTTATTACAAAAAAGACAACAGATTGTTGACAAGGATGTGGAGAAAAGAGAACCCTGTGCACTACTGGTGAGAATGTATTGGTGCAGCCACTACTGAATACAGTATGAAGGTTCCTCAAAAAATTAAAAAGAGAACTACCATATGATCCAGAAATTCCACTTTTGGGTATTTATTTGAAGAAAACAAAAACACTAAGTTGAAAAAATATACAGATCCCCATGTTCACTGCATCATTTACAATAGCTAAGATATGGAAACAACCTAAGTTTCCATGGATGGATGAATGGATAAAGAAACTGTGGTATACACACACAATGGAATATTATTCAGCCATAGGAAAGAACAAAATCTTCTCATGGATAGACCTCACAGGTATTATGTTAAGTGAAATAAGTCAGAGAAAGACAAATACTGTAAAATCTCTCTTATGCGTGGAAACTTAAAAAAAAAAAGAAAAGAAAAGAAACCAAAAAATAAAAACAAAATAGAACAACTCACAGATACAGAGAATAGACTGGTGGTTGCCAGATGTGGGTGGTGGAGGGTGGGAGAAATGGGTGAAGGGGGTATAAATTTTTAAAGGAAAAAAAGAAAAGCTTAACATGGAACAAGCTCAACAAAATCCTTTTGAATCTGAAAAAAAATCTGAATTATCTGCATAAAATCATAAAAGTAATAACCTATACATGTATGATTACTTGCAGTATAGAAATCTGTAGATTATCTCACTTTTAACAATGTTGAGACTCATGCCGTTTAAATGGGGGAAACAGAATCAGAGAGGTAGAAAACTTTCCAAAGGTCATAGAGCTAAAGAATGGTAGACTTCACACTCTAAATCCAATAATTTCCTTCAATCTTAGAAACTTCTTTTCAGAAGTAAATTTGCAAATTTGGTCTTAATCACCAAACTACAGAATGGTACAGAATTCTCCATGCTCTACAACCACCCATTTTTAGGAATGATCGGCTCCTTTTAAAAAGCAACATGCTTTTTAATTATCTACACAGCTCATTGCGCAGTTAGGGGAGTGACACTAATCAAAAAAGACAAGCCTAACAATAAGCTGAATTTGATAAAAATTCTTTTAGATAATCTTGCAGAAGTTTGGGAATCTGGGAAATACCAACTATAATCTGCTGATCAAGTTCCTATTTTAGTTTTAAAGTCTATGTATTTTGTGTGAAATATGCATGTACTTTATGCAGTGGAGTCCTAAAAATTGTGTGAAATAAGTTTACAAAATGAATTATTACATGCATACACTGAGGATGCTTATTCCTTCATAGAATCAATGAATCTTAGAACTAGCAAAGTCCTGAACTCTAACCAGAGCCCCATTTTACAGATGAATACTCAAACCCAGAAGTTAGGGAAGTGTCCCAGGTATAGGTAGTGACAGACTAGAACCTAAGTGTGTTGCATTCCAGCCAAATGCTTTTTTCATTGTGCTACCAAGAAAACAAATAAATATTTATGGTGAAAAAAAAAACACAAAATAATTATTGTCACAGAGGAGAATGTAAAGTAATCACCCTAAGATGGTAAGACAGAATTTACAGGCAGAGGTGGGAAGGATAGGAGAGGCATATATCCACCAAAATTCCATTTTACAAAGTGGTATATTAAAGTCTGCCTAAAGGGATATGGGAATATATGTATACATATAGTTGATTCACTTTGTTGTGCAACAGTAACACAACATGGTAAAGCAATTATACTCTAATAAAGATATTAAATATAAAAAAATAAAGTTTGCCTAGAGTGGATGAAACCAAAAATAAAGGTTGAGGCACATTAAAGTTATGAAGTAATCAAAAGTGGATGTAGGCAGACAATAACAAGTGAGGATGTGGAGAAATTGGAACCCTCATGTATTGCTGGTGGAAATGCAAAATGGTACAACTACTTTGGAAAACCGTTGTCAGTTCTTCAAAATGTTAAACATCAGAATTACTATATGGGGACTTCCCTGGTGGTCCACTGGTTAAGACTCCATGCTCCCAATGCCAAGGGGCATGGGTTCAATCCCTGGTTGGGGAGAACTGAGATCCCACATGCCATGACCAAAAAAAAAAAAAAAAATTACTATATGGCCCAGCAATTCTACTTCTAGGTATATTTCCAAGAGAAATAAAAACATGTGCCCACACAAAAAAATTGCATACAAATGTTCACAACAGCATTATTCATAACAGCCCAATGTGGTTTTTTTTGTTTGTTTGTTTGTTTGTTTTTTGTTTTTTTGCGGTACGCGGGCCTCTCACTGCTGTGGCCTCTCCCGTTGCGGAGCACAGGCTCTGGACGCGCAGGCTCAGCAGCCATGGCTCACGGGCCATGTGATCCGCGGCATGTGTGATCTTCCCGGACCGGGGCACGAACCCGTGTCCCCTGCATCGGCAGGCGGATTCTCAACCACTGCGCCACCAGGGAAGTCCCATAACAGCCCAATGTGAAAAAAAACCCAACCATCAATTAATGAATGGTATCCAAGTGGAGTACTTGCCCCGAAACGTGTCATCTCCAATTCAGCCTCTAGGTCATGGTACTCTATGGAAAGAACTGTCAATGCTATGGAAGAGAATCCCAATAGAGAAAACATTATGAAAGTCTGGAAGGATTAGACAAGTGAAGATGCCATCACTGTTATTTAAAAAGCCATGAAAGAAATCAAGCCTGAAACAATAAATTCCTGCTAGAGAAAACTGTGTCAAGGTGTTGTGCATGACTTCACATGATTTATGAATGAGCCAATCAAGGAAATCGTGAAAGAGACTGTGGACATGACAGAAAAGGTGGGGTTAAAGTGTTTCAAGATATGGATCTTGTAGAAATTCACGAACTAAGAGACACAACAGAGGAATTAACAAAAGAAGATCTGATGGAGATGAGTGCTTCCAAATCAGTGACAGATAAGGAAGAAGACATAGAAGAAGCAGTGTCAGAAAACAAACTGACATTATACAGTTTGGAAGAAGGGTTCTGATTATTCAAGACTGCTTTTGGCTTCTTTTACGACATGGACCCTTCTATGTATCACTGAAACTGAAACTGAAACTAAAGCAAATGGTGGAAAAAGGATCAGTACCATATAGAAACACATTTAGAGAAATGAAAAAGAAAAAAATTTCAGACAGAAATTTCCATGTACTTCCATAAAGCTACACCAAGTGTGCATACCTCTCCTGCCTCCTCTTGCCACATCCTCCACCTTTGCCACCTCTGCGAAAGCAAGACCAACCCCTCCTCTCCCTCCTCCTCCTCCTCACCCTGCTCAACGTGAAGCTCCTCCTCACCCTGCTCAACGTGAAGACAAAGAAGAAGATCTTTATAATCCACTTCCAATTAGTAAATTAGTAAATAATCACCACACAGTACAGTTAACAAACTTATCTGTTGTATATGTGTATGTCTTTGTGAAAATCTAATAACTGTAGAGCAAGGACTGTATGAAATGTTTTTTGCGTCATCATCACCTAAGAATGCATCGTGTAGGACACTGTGTGCAACACTTGTATTGAAGTGGATAGCCTATCCTTACATAGGCATAAGAATTACATTACTGTATTCAGTATCTTCCCACCTCTTAATTGGAGAAACTGCGTATCATTACAAATAAATGTTTTTTTAAAAAAGTAATGCTTCCAATACTGCGTTATGAATATCACTATAATATGTAATACTATATGCCATTAAAATTTTACAACGGGCTTCCCTGGTGGCGCAGTGGTTGAGAATCTGCCTGCCGATGCAGGGGACACAGGTTCGTGCCCTGGTCCAGGAAGATCCCACATGCCGTGGAGCTGCTGGGCCCATGAGCCATGGCCGCTAAGCCTGTGCGTCCGGAGCCTGTGCTCCGCAACGGGGGAGGCCACAGCAGTGAGAGGCCCGCATAGCACAAAAAAAAGAAAAAAAAAAAAAAAATTTTTTTTACAACAATTCATTCACTTATGTATAGGCCAGGCTACCAGGAAGCAACTGTATCAATCACACTAGGATACCATAAAGCAATCATATTGCTGTTTTACTGTCAATGCATGAATCACTGTACCTGTAAATAAACATGAAATTTATTTTCACATTTTTTCATTTTGATTTCTACTGTTAGTGATATATGTAACATCTACAGTGTTTTATACTATGTAAGACAATACTGATGTAGGTATGACAATTTATCTTATGAATAGATAACGTAAATTTACAGTATTGATAAATATAATACAGTACTATAAATGTATTTTCTCTTCCTTATGATTTTCTTAGTATCATTTTCTCTCTCAGTAACATTTTTCTTTCCTCTTTGCTTACTTTATTGTAAGAACACAGCACGTAATACATATAACATACAAAATATGTGTTAATCGACTGTTTATGTTATCAGTAAGGCTTCCAATCAACAGTAGGCTATTAGTAGAAAAGTTCTGCAGGAGTCAAAGGTTACATGCATCCTATACACTAACAACGAAAAGTCAGAAAAATAAATTAAGGAAACACTCCCATTTACCACTGCAACAAAAAGAATAAAATACCTAGGCATAAACCTACCTAAGGAGCAAAAAACCTGTATGCAGAAAACTATAAGACACTAATGGTAGAAATCAAAGATGATACAAACAGATGGAGAGATACACCATGTTCTTGGATTGGAAGGATCAACATTGTAAAAATGACTCTACTACCCAAAGCAATCTACAGATTCAGTGCAATCCCAATCAAATTAAGAATGGCATTTTTCACAGAACTAGAACAAGAAATTTTACAATTTGTATGGAAAAACAAAAGACCCCGAACAGCCAAAGCAATCCTGAGAAAGAAAAACGGAGCTGGAGGAATCAGGCCCCCTGACTTCAGAATATACTACAAAGCTACAGTAAAGAAAACCATAAACAAGACGAAAAGACAACCCTCAAAATGGGAGAAAATATTTGCAAACAAAGCAACTGACAAAGGATTAATCACCAAAATATACAAGCAGCTCATGCAGCTCAATATCAAAAAAACAAACAACCCAATCCAAAAATGGGAAGAAGACCTAAATAGACATTTCTCTAAAGGAAACATACGGATTACCAATACACACATGAAAAGATGCTCAACATCACTAATAATTAGAGAAATACAAATCAAAATCACAATGAGGTATCACCTCACAAGGGTCATAATGGCCATCATTAAAAAATCTAGAAACAATAAATGCTGGAGAGGGTGTGGAAAAAAGGGAACCCTCTTGCACTGTTGGTGGGAATTGATACAGCCACTATGGAGAACAGTATGGAGGTTCCTTAAAAAACTAAAAATAGAACTACCATATGACCCAGCAATCCCACTACTGGGCATATACCCTGAAAAAACCATGATTCAAAAAGATACATGTACCACAATGTTCACTGCAGCACTATTTACAATAGCCAGGACATGGAAGCAACCTAAACGTCCATCAACAGATGAATGGATAAAGAAGATGTGGCACATATATCCAATGGAATATTACTCAATCATAAAACGGAGCGAAATTGGGTCATTTGTAGAGACGTGGATGAACCTAGAGACAGAGTGCAGTTAAGTCAGAAAGAGAAAAACAAATATTATATATTAATGTATATATGTGGAATCTAGAAAAATGGTACAGATGAACTGGTTTGCAAGGCAGAAATAGAGACACAGATTTAGAGAACAAATATATGGACACAAGGGGGGAAAGTGGGTGGGGGAAGTGGTGGTAGGATGAACTGGGAGATTGGGATTGACATATATACACTAATATGTATAAAACATAACTAATAAGAACCTGCTGTATAATAAAATAAGATAAAGAGTCTTAAAAAAATAAAAAAATATTTATCACTAAGGGTTATTGTAAAAGTGAGTCAACTTTTAGGTACAGTTTTAGAGGTAGTATTGCTTCATCTTAAATTACAAAAGAAAATAAACTAAAATTCAGAATGAAAAAAAATAGAAAATAAAAAAAACGGTACTGATGAACCTAGTGGCAGGGCAGGAATAAAGACGCAGACGTAGAGAATGGACTTGAGGACACAGCGGGGGAAAGGGAAGCTGGGACGAAGTGATAGAGTAGCACTGACATATATACACTACCAAATGTAAAATGGATGGCTAGTGGGAAGCTGCTGCACAGCACAGGGAGATCAACTTGATGCTTTGTGACAACCTAGAGGGGTGGGATAGGGAGGGTGGGAGGGAGGAGTTATGCAGATATATGTATACATATAGCTGATTCACTTTGTTGTACAACAGAAACTAACACAACATTGTAAAGCAATTATACTCCAATAAAGATGCAAAAAAAGTTACATGCAAATTTTCAACTGGTGGGGAGATAAGTGCCCCTAATCCCCACAGCGTTCAGGGTCAACTGTACTTAGAAAGCACACAATGCCTGTTAGCCAATCTGTGGTTTCAAGGGAGTGTGGATGTGGCTGAAAACTTTTAAAAATCTTATATAATTCTCTATATTTTATGAGAAAAAAAAACAAAACAGTACTCCCCTCTCACCTCAGAACTAAATGTGAGCATCTTCACAACCCTAATGTAAGCAAAGATTTCCTAAAACACAAAAAAACACACTGATAGAAGAAAAAAAATGTGATAAACTGGACTTTGTCTAAATTAAAAACCTCTGTAATACAATACAAATCTAAGTACAATATAAATACTAAACAAAATTAGAAACCTCTATAAATACAATACAAACTGATAAAGGACTTGTATCCAGAATATAAAAAGAACTTTTACAACACAATAACAAGACAAACAACTCAATAAAATATGGGCAAGAAATTTGATAACTTCAGTGAAGACAACATATAAATAACTTCGTGTTGTAGCCAGACTTATCAAGAAAAAAAGAGGGTCAAATCAACAAAATCAGAAATGAAAAAGGAGAAGTTGCAACCAATACCACAGAAATACAAAGAATCATAAGAGATTACTGCAAACAACTACACGCCAATAAAATGGACAACCTAGCAGAAATGGACAAGTTCCTAGAAATGTACAATCTTCCAAGGCTGAGTTAGGAAGAAATAGAAAATATAAATAGACCAATTACCAGTAATGAAACCAAATCAGTAATAATAAATAAATAAATAAAGACCTCCCAACAAACAAAAGTCCAGGACCAGATGGCTTCATGGGTAAATTCTACCACACATTTAAAGAAGGGCTAATACTTATCCTTCTCAAATCATTCCAAAAAACTACAGAGGAAGGAATCCTTCTGAATTCATTCTAGAAGGCCAGCATCAAGCTGATACCAAAACAAGAAATCACAAAAAAAGTAAATTACAGGCCAATCTCACTGATGAACATACGTGCAAAAATCCTCAATAAAATATTAGCAAACTGAATTCAACGATACACTGAAAGGATCATACACCATGACCAAGTGGGATTTATCCCATGGATGCAAGAATAGTCCAATATCCTCAAGTCAGTCAATGATACACCACGTTAACAAGATGAAGAATAAAAATCTTATGATCACCAACAGATGCAGACAAAGCTTTTGACAAAATTCAACATCCATTTATGATAAAAATTCTCCACAAAGTGGTTATGGAGGGAGCATACCTCAACATAATAAAGGCCATATATAAGGCCACCAATAATGTCATACTCAACTGCAAAAAGCTGAAAGCATTTCCTCTAAGATCAGGAACAAGACAAGGATGCCCACTCTCACCATTTTTACTCAACACAGTATTTGAAGTCCTAGCTATAGCAATCAGACATTTCTTTAAAAATAAGAGGAGTCCAAATTGGAAAGGAAGAATTAAACTTTTTGTCTGCAAATAACATGATACTATACATAGAAAATCCTAAAGACAACACCAAAAAAACTACTGGAGCTCATCAATGAACTAGGTAAAGTTTCAAGATACAATTAATATGCAAAAACCTGTTGCATTTCTATACACTAATAACAAACTATCAGAAAGAGAAATTTAAAAACAATCCAATTTACCATCACATCTAAAAGAATAAAATACCTAGGAATAAATCTAACTAAGGAAAAAGAACTATACTCAGAAAACTGTAATACACTTGATGGAAGAAACTGAAGACAACACAGATGGAAAGATACACTGTGTTCATGGATTCGAAGAATTAATATTGTTAAAATGACCATACTACTGAAGTCAATCTACAGATTCAATGCAATTCCTATTAATGGCATTTTTCACAGAACTAGCAATTCTAAAATTTGTATGGAAACACAAAAAATCCTGAATAACCAAAACAATCTTGAGGAAGAATAACAGAGCTGGAGGCATCACGCTCCCTGATTTTAAACTATACTACAAAGCTACAGAAATCAAAACAGTATGGTAACAGCACAAAAACAGACACATAGATAAATGGAACAGAACTGCAGGCCCAGAAATAAACCCATGCACTTAAGTTAACCTATAACAAAGGAGGCAAGAATACACAATGGGGAAAAGACAGCCTCTTCAATAAGTGGTGCTGAAAAAACTGGACAGCTACATGTAAAAGAATTAAACTGGAACATTCTCTCACACCATATTAAAAAAAAAAAAAAACCCTCAAAATGGATTACACTTCTCTGGAAATTTTTTGGGTTATTCTTACATTTGTATTTTCCATAAAGTTTGGAATTGGTGTCACAGAATGCTGTTATAGGAATAGGAAATTTATACATTAATTTAGGAAGAACTAATAATTATTTAAATCTGAGTCTTCCAAACCAATATATCTCTTCATGTATTCAGTATTTTAGGTTACTTAATAACCACACATGGAAATATGGAGCTTCAAATACAACATTAATTATCATTGCTCCAGTAGCCTACTCAGCGTAAGGCAATGTCAAAGAACGGGCCCAAAAATAATTATCACAGATTTGTCACCTAAGTTTTTCACCAGAAATAAAGAACTGTGATATCACAGAAACCTACCATGCTACCATATTTTCTGACAAAATTTTTAAGAACTTACTTAAGTCACACCCAAATCTTGGTTTCTAAATATCAATCCTCACTAAAAGGAACCAGGGCTCCTCAGACAAATGATTGATTCCAGGGTTGGGGCAGGAAAAGTACAAGATGAACATGGAATATTTTGTGACAGAAAATACAGAAGTGCTCAAAGAATAAAGGAGACATGTCAAAGAACAAGAAGCCAGCTTGAAGGGGCTCCCAATGGCCAAATATGAAAGAATCTGAGCATCATAATAATGAGTGTAATGGATTAAAACTCACTGAATAAAAGAATACTCCATAAATTCATGCTAATGTTGATGACTATGATGATAAATAAATGAATGGGGAAAAGGGAAAGTTTTCTACTAACAGAATGCTGACCAATAACTATAGAAGGAAATAGCAGAATTAGATAATTACCATTTCGTAACCATCACATTAATAACTGACTTAGGTGAGAATCAACAATGAATGCTAAAACAGTGAGATTTTGATAAGGAAAAAGTTATTTACATAGGTCAAAGTATCTTCCCATAAATAACTTATGAATTGCAAAGGGGAAAATCATAACTTTATGGCAGAGAAACTCGGAAGTCACTACCTTATCTCAGCAGTCAAAGGTAACCATCACCAATACTGACAAGGATATCATGTGTCTCCTGATGTGATGCACAAAGGAAGATACATTTCACTTAGGTGGTGCCAGCATGCATAAGCTGAATCACAAGGAAACATAAAAACGCAAACTGAGAGACATTCTAGAAAATAAACGGCCTATATTCTTTAAAAATATCAATGTCAGGAAACACAAAGGCAGGCAAAGAACTTTTCTAGATATAGGAGACACAAAAACAAAACACAATGGTTTTGTTTTGTTTTGTTTTTCTAGTATCTAGTTAGATACTAGACAAGAAAAAAACCTTTTTTCTACAAAGGACATTGGGACAATAGACAAAAGTTGAATAAGATCTACATTAGATACTGTATTAACATTTATTTCCTATTTTGATAATTATATTGTGATTATGTAAGCTAACGTCCTTGTTCTAAGGGAATATGTCAAGTATTTAGGGGTAAAGGGGCACAATATCTGCAACTTACTCTCAAACAGTTCATACATGAAGGTTTTTTTTTTTTCTTTCAGACATCCACACTTTGCACTGATATAATTAAGCCAGCAACACAAACTTCTGTAGAGCCTGCTTATTTTCTGAAAGGCTTACCCACATTTATGATAAACAGTCACTAGATGGCAATCTGTGATCTCCTAAAACCCAGCAGCCTAGGATTCCGCAGGGAGCATTTTAGACTCAATTATACTTAAAAAACAAAAACAGAAAACAGCTGGTGATCTTTAATAAAGCCCTATTATATAATAACATATTATTATGTATTAGGCAACCACTACACTCAAAATAGATGTTTTCACAATGGCCTATACAGGGCTTACATGATCTTTTCATTGCCTGCCCTTGACCCCCCCAACCCATCTCTCTGACCTTATCTCCTTAGGTCCATGTTAAAGTGTTGCCTTTTCAGAAAATTTCCTTGACCCGCCTGTATAAAACAGCAGTTAGAGGCATGCCCTCTCCTACCCTCTGACCTTGCTTCATTTTTCTTCAGCACGTGCCATTTTTTCCTACCCACACTCCCAGAATGTAAGTTCCATGAGAACAGACTTTATTTTGCTAACTGCCTGTAAAACAGAAATACCCAGAAAAGGTATATGTATCAGACAGGTATCTTCTTTTTCATTTTTAGCTGTTATTCATCATTCTTCAATTGAAGACCATTATACCCCACCCCACCTCCAACCAATCCCCTAATGGAACTAGACTGTGAAGAATATTAAATGTCAAGTGTTGAAGTGTATTATGTGGAAGGAAATCATCAAGAAATTTAAGCAGAAGTAGTGCTTTAGAAAAATTCTTCTGACAAGAAGGTGGGAAAAATGTAGGAGGACTGGAAAGCAAAGATGCAGGAGACACACAGTCTCTGGTGTCAGGAGTTACGTTTGATCCTGGTTCCATAGTCTACCAGAGTGCCATGACTTTGGATGAACTGCTAATTCAAGAAGCTCTCTGTGCTTCAGCTGCCCAGTATGTAAAACGAGGGCAGAAAAACATCTACCTCGTGGGCAACACAGAGGTTATGTTTATCCTGTATCAGTACCTGATACATAAATTTTAGCATTGCATGTAGGAAATAATGGAAAAGAAACAAGCAAACATTTGTTTACTTAATTATTTTTACCGAGTGCCTATAGGTATGTCAGATACCTTTCCAGGTACTGGAAATGCAGCTGTGAGGAAAAAAAAAAGAATCCCTGGTCTTCATCATACTAGCACAAGGTGACAAAAAATAGCCCTAATTTATCTGAATCTATGGTTTTTGAGTTTCTGCTGGTGAATAGCTAAAGCTGGGACAGCAAGTCCCATCAAAGTCCTCTCTCAATGTCTCTCAATTGAGGAGACAGATGTTCTATAATGTCAGGCTATGAGACGGGTTATAAAGAAAAATTAAATAAAGTAAGGGGACAGAGTATGCTGACATTTTAAATAGGGTTGTGACATTTTAGTAAAGAGGTAAGAGATGCTAGAGTTTTATCTGGAATGATTCAAAAATAAAACTGAGGGGCTTCCCTGGTGGCACAGTGGTTGAGAATCTGCCTGCCAAAGAAGGGGACACGGGTTTGAGCCCTGATCTGGGAAGATCCCACATGCCGCAGAGCAACTGGGCCTGTGAGCCACAACTACTGAGCCTGCGCGTCTGGAGCCTGTGCCCCGCAACAAGAGAGGCTGTGACAGTGAGAGGCCCGCGCACTGCGATGAAGAGTGGCCCCTGCTTGCTGCAACTAGAGAAAGCCCTCGCACAGAAACGAAGACCCAACACAGCCAAATAAATAAATAAATAAATAAATAAATAAATAAATAAAACTGAAGCTCAGGAGGAAGAACTGATTTGAAGATGATGTGTTTGGGTCTTAGAAATGATTTAGCTTCAAAAGACAAACTAGAAGCTGACTGGAGGAACTTCCCTGATGGTCCAGTGGCTAAGACTCTACGCTCCCAATGCAGGGGGCTTGGGTTCCATCCCTAGTCAGGCAACTAGATCCTGCATGCCACAACTAAGAGTTCACATGCTGCAAGTGAAGATCCCACACGCTGCAACAAAGATCTCGCACACTGCAACAAAGATCCCGTGTGCTGCAACTAAGACCCGGCACAGCCAAATAAATAAATAAGTTAACAAAAAAAAGCTGACTGGAAAAAGCACCTTAGAAACTCTAGTTTACTTATATGTAAACTTCAGTCTTCTATTTCTTCCTGCCTTGGGGAATGAATAACTGTAGGATCTGCTAATGCAGACAGAGAACTATCTTCTACGGACCGTGATATGGGTTCAACTGTGTCCCCCAGAAAAGACACATTGGAGTCCTAACCTCCAGTTTCTCAGAATGTGACTACTTGGAGATAGGATCTTCATAGAGGCGATCAAGGTAAGATGAGGTCTAGGATGAGTCCTGATCCAATATGACTAGTGTCCTTATAAAAAGAGGAAATTTGGACACAGACGAAAACACAGAGGGAAGATGATGCACAGGTACAAGGAGAAGATGGCTATCTTCAACCCTGCTGACACCTTCATTTCAGACTTCTAGGCTCCAGAAGTGTGAGATAATAAATTTCTGTTGTCTAAGCCACCCAGATTGTGGTACTTTGTTCAGTAAACATAGCAAACTAATAGAAACTAGAAAAAAATCATATTTGTGTACTTATCTCCCTTAAGAAATCCCCTTGAGGGGAAGGCTTCACTCTATTTTATTTATTTATTTATTTATTTATTCATTCATTCATTTATTTTTGGCTGCATTGGGTCCTCGTTGCTGCACCCGGGTTTTCTCTAGTTGCGCAAATGGGAGCTACTCTTCGTTGTGGTGCATGGACTTTTCATTGCAGTGGCATCTCTTATTGCAGAGCACAGGCTCCAGGCACGCGGGCTTCAGTAGTTGTGGTGCACGGGCTCAGTAGTTATGGCTCTTGGGCTCCAGAGTGCAAGCTCAGTAGTTGTGATGCACGGGCTTAGGTGCTCTGCAGCATGTGGGATCTTCCTGGACCAGGGATCGAACCTGTGTCCTCTGCACTGGCAGGCAAATTCTTAACAACTGCACCACCAGGGAAGTCCCCTTCACTGTTTTAAGTCATTTTTGTATCCCTTCTGGAGTACCTAATCTGATACAAAAATTTAATTAGATACTATTTTAAGTTGCAGGAGCTACACACAGTGGAGCTCAATAAATGCTAAATTTCTCCCACAACCTTTTCCATATTTATCTTTCCTGACAGATAATTTCTTTTTTTTGCAAACTGACAAACTTAATTTAATTTCTGAGACATACTCAAGTAGCAATCTCAACTCAGTAATCCTAGGAGCTAAGGTTTGGCAGCATTGAAACAAAAATTTGAGTGCCTATATTTATCAGATGATATATACACATAATTAAATATAAACTATCCCTGATCTTTAGGGACTCTAACCCAAACTAGACCTGATACATACATACAGGAAATACCAACAGGTGAGTTAAAACCATTAGTTCAACACATGAATAGTAATAAGAAATGTTACTTAAAAGTCAAGGGTAAACTACCATTTTAGCTAAGGAAGGAAGCATGAGCATGGGAGTAGTCACCAAAGCACTATACTCCTAGCTGAGTAATGAGCTAGGCATGCACATACAATTTCAGCATCAGAATCTTGCCATCTGTAGATAAGGCAACTCAGACTCAAGGAAGTCAAATGATATTGTCCAAGTTCATCCAACAACCATGTTGGAGGCAAGCTGGAACCCGGGACTGTGTGATTCAAGAAGACAAGCTGTTTTTTGATAAACAGTGTTTGAGCATATACCTATTCTATCCTTCCACCTACAACACGAGCATAAGTTAGCTAATTTATCTCATTATATTCTATTTTTTAAAAATTTATTTTATTTATTTATTTTTGGCTGCATTGGGTCTTCGTTCTGTGCATGGGCTTTCTCTACTTACGGCAAGCGGGGACTCCTCTTCGTTGTGGTGCGCAGGCTTCTCATTGCAGTGGCTTCTCTTATTGCAGAGCATGGGCTCTAGGCACACGGGCTTCAGCAGTTGCAGCACATGGGCTCAGTAGTTGTGGCTTGCAGGCTTCTAGAGCGCAGGCTCAGTAGTTGTGGCGCATGGGCTTAGTTGCTCTGCAGCATGTGGGATCTTCCCAGGCCAGGGATCGAATCCATGTCCCTGGCATTCTTAACCACTGTGCCACCAGGAAAGCCCTCTCATTATATTCCTAATACTAGCAAGAAATATGCAACATACAATTCCTGCAAAATCTATTCCCAAAGGCATAGGTAGTCACAGAAGAGAAAAGGAGTATCAAGGGAGCTTGCCACCAAGCTCACGTATAGACAGAACCTGACATCTATGGTCAAACTGCTTGGCTTAAAGGACATTCAAGGTCCTTCACAGGCTGAAGGGCAGCACCACAATCAAGAACAAAGTGAATGAGAAGATACAGTTGCCCATAAATTACCTTTATATTAATAATTAGTTACTGGGCTTCCCTGGTGGGGCAGTGGTTGAGAGTCCGCCTGCCGATGCAGGGGACACAGGTTCGTACCCCGGTCCAGGAAGATCCCACATGCCGTGGAGCGGCTGGGCCCATGAGCCATGGCCACTGAGTCTGTGTGTCCGGAGCCTGTGCTCCGCAACGGGAGAGGCCACACAGTGAGAGGCCCGCGTACCGCAAAAAAAATAAAAATAATTAGTTACAACACAAGGCCACCTTCATATTTCAGGAAACAAAAGTTCACAAGACCACCCCCAAAAGAATGGGTAGCATTGTTTAAAATGCCTCATCACTCAGAACAAAGAAGTTAGAATTTGATTAAATTAAATAATATATAAATATCATTAACATGACTCATGGTACCAACACCAAACTTCATGCCATTGATGACAACTCTTATACTGGTAACAATTCTTATATAGTGGTTAAAATATATATCAAATGCTCTCAAACTTTTTGACAAGCAATCTTTAAATACCTATTATGCAAAGCATTTAAGCCACCAAGGAACTTATTACTCAATAGCAATGAATTATACCTGGCCTTAACCTTCATCTATATAACCAAAGGCTCATCATGGTACATATGAAAATGATTTTTATTTATCTAGCTCCTGCCAACTAACTTTTGTGTCCAGTGCTACTATACTTCTCTGAAAATGAACAAAGTATAGTTAACTTATTTTGTGGTTTCTGACAACTTTCTAAAAGCATTCCTTGTTAAAGTAGTTGAAAAACTAGATACTCTGGTCTTCATAGCTATTCGCATGGATCTTTGTCAAATTCCCAAAGTTAATCTTCCCGTAAGAGGTACACAGAACCACAGATCCCTTCCACAACTGTGTTTACTATAACTTTAAGGGGAAGGGCTAGAGATAGTATTAGACCTAATAATTAAACCAATTAGTAACTAACTCTCACCCTGAAGATTCTACAGCAGAGATTACAAACTGCAGGCTGTAAAATCCTGCCCCTAAACTTCTGTTTATAATGGTTAAAAAAAAATCCAAAATAGTTGTTGAGAAGCACATAAAAACAAAGATTTCCAGGGTCTCTCAAAAAATCTGAAGACCTGGTAACACGACTCATCTTCTCACAGGACAAATGAGAAAGCCCACTCCATACATTCTAATAACCACCATTCCCTTCTGGCTTACTGACAGTATGCTTCAGAAGCCATATTCTAAAAATAAATCAACACAATCACAAATTACTATATATTCAATATTCATTTTAAAATAAGAACACAGATGACCCAAATTCTACAAGATTTTAAAAAGCCAAAGATGTAAAATGAAAGCAAAAATTAAACAAATGAATCTGTGTGCCAGGTGGTAATATAATCACACAGCAAGGAACTAGCTCACGTTACTTTAAAATTCAGTAATTTGACTCTACATCCCTATTGAAATACTATGCCCTAAGAAGAACAATAAGAAGAAATCATTAGCTTTCTTCAGTAATCATACTATTGGTTGTAGTGTTGACATTGTCATTCTCAGACTATTCTGTATTTATACTGTGGGAAAAGAAAATGAATAATCATGTTGGTGCTGTTGAGAACTGGAGTTTTCAACGCGGGAGAAAGGAGATAGAGATGTAAAATCAAAGAAGATAAAGAAAGTCCCTGGGTCATTTAATTTGATTTTTAAATATAACTTGAACTCATGATTTTTTTTAAAAGAGAAAAAACACAACTTATTTCCTAATTAACCACAGAAAAGGCCTAGAAACAATGACTAACTCAGTAGAAATAAGCACCTTAAGTGCCCAGATTGTGATCTCCAAATGTCATTTCCCACTAAAAGGCTTCTTAGAGAAAGGTCTATTTCCTTGACTGGGGCAGAAAATGTACAAGTCTGGACAAACTGTCACACCAGATAGCAAAAAGCTATCAAAGATGCCTCAGGCTGAGTCAAATGACTCAAGGGCCATCATGAAGGGACTCCAACTGGCCAAAGAGAGGACAATCAATAAAAATAACAACTATACATGCTACAAAATGCATGAGCATTAAAAACATGTTAAGTAAAAGAAGCCAGTCACAAAAGACCACATATTGTACGATTCCATTCATATGAAATATCCAGCCTAAGCAAATCCACAGAGACAGAAAGTAGATTGGTGGTTGCCTATGGTTGGAGGTCAGGTAGCATGGGGGGTAATGAGGAGTGACTGCAAACGGGTACAGAGTTTCTTTCTGAGGTGATGGATATATTTCACACTTACCAGATCGTGGTGAAGGTTGCACAATTCTGTGAACATACTGAAAATCACTCAATTGTACACTTTAGACAGGTGAATTTTATGGTATATAAACTATACCTCCTTTTAAAGCTGTACAAAACAAAAACAAAACTACAATGGATTGAACCACAAATATGTTTAAATCTGTGTGTTCACAATCAAATAAATCTTATTGGTCATTGTGGAGGATGCCAGGAACCCAGCTCATTATTTTGAAAACTGGAAAGTATAAAGTATTTATCCAGTCTGTCATACACATGAAGTGTCTCCCTAGATAAGCAAACAGAAGAGATAAAGTTTCTCTTTACACAAGTATTACAATTAGTACATTAAAGAATAATAGAATATTACCATTTTGCAACCCCAAATAAAATCAAGGATCTAGGCAATGATCAAAGGCCACTAACATCACAAATAAGAGTCAACCAGACAGTAGGTGCCATCTGATAGAAGTATACAACACCATCAATGAAGCAGTCTAGGAAAAAATTTGCAGGGACTTCCCTGGTGGCACAGTTGTTAAGAATCCACCTGCCAATGCAGGGGACGTGGGTTCAATCCCTGGTCTGGGAAGATCCCACATACCACAGAGCAACTAAGCCTGTGCACCACAACTTCTGAGCCTGAACTCTATAGCCCGTGCGTCACAGCTACTAAGTCCACGTGCCACAACAACTGAAGCCCATTCTCCACAGCAAGAGAAGCCACTGCAAAGAGAAGCGCGTGCACCACAAGGAAGATAGATTAACCCCCATTCGCTGCAACGAGAGAAAGCCCCCACGCAGCAATGAAGACCCAACGCAGCCAAAAAGAAATAAATTAATTTTTAAAAGTTTGCAAAGAAAGAAAAAACAAAAACCATGCAGAACCTATAGATAAAAAGACTAGAGAAACTTTTAAAACAATGGCAAAGTTGGATATTTGATGTCAACTTGTGTTAAAAAATTTTAGGTGTCATAATAGTACTGTAGTTATGTTTTTAAAAATTAAGAGTCCATATCTTACAAAATGATAACGTCTAGGGTTTGCTTTAAAATAAGATGGAGGGGAGTAGGAGAAGATGTATCAATAGATGAAACATCAGCCATAGCTGATAACTGTTGGAAGTTAAGGTGGATATATGAAAGTTTATTTTGCCATTTTCTCTCATTTTATACATATTTGAAAATTTCCACAACAAAGCTTTTAAAAAGACAATCATGCTGCCAATTCTGCACAACCTTGGAATTACTGCATTTCACAAACTCAAACAATGAAAATGTCTCCCACCATTTTACATCTCTGAAATCAAGACACATCTTATAGTAAATGGTGTATCAGGTTAAATGGTAGTATTTTTTTCTTAACAGTACATAAAATGGTGAACTTAAAAACCGACAGCATCTTAAATTTGATGAAAAAACAGTAAGATTATAAATATATTTAGATATCTATTTCTCTTTAGCTAAATCATTACTTGCATCGTACCTGGAAAGGAAGAGTTAAAAAAAAAAAAAACCTCCTAGCTTTCTGAGTTTTCTTATTTGCTTGGGATTAATTCAGTTACAGTGAGAGAAGCATTAAAATGCTTCAGCCAATATAAAAATGAACTTAGTCCCCAAACCAGCATAAGTGGTAGACAGAACCTGGGGAACACCAGGCAAGTCTATCTAAGGTGGATAAAAAACAAAAAAGCTTGCTGCAGTTATTCTACAAGGTCTAAAAACTTGAGTAAAAACAGACTTTAGTTGATGAGCCTGTCTTTTCATTTTTAAGAAAAAAAGAATTTTTTTTAATACAGCAGGTTCTTACTAGTTATCCATTTTATACATATTAGTGTCTATATGTCAATCCCAATCTCCCAATTCATCACCCCCCACCCCCACCCCCTGCCACTTCCCCCCTTGGTGTCCATACATTTGTTCTCTACATCTGTGTCTCAATTTCTGCCCTGCAAACCAGTTCATCTGTACCATTTTTCTACATTCCACATATATACGTTAACATACAGTATTTCTTTTTCTCTTTCTGACTTACTTCACTCTGTATGACAGTCTCTAGATTCATCCACGTCCCTACAAATGACCCAATTTCATTCCTTTTTATGGCTGCGTAATATTCCATTGTATATATGTACCACATTTTCTTTATCCATTCCTCTGTCAATGGGCATAGAGGTTGCTTCCATGACCTGGCTATTGTAAGTAGTTAGCTGCAATGAATATTGGGATGCATGTGTCTTTCTGAATTATGGTTTTCTCTGGGTATACGCCCAGTAATGGGACTACTGGGTCATATGGTAATTCTATTTTTAGTTTTTTAAGGAACCTCCATACTGTTCTCCATAGTGACTATCAATTTACATTTCCACCAACACTGCAAGAAGGTTCCCTTTTCTCCACACCCTCTCCTGCATTTGTTGTTTGTAGATTTTTTGATGATGCCCATTCTAACTGCTGTGAGGTGATACCTAACTGTACTTCTGATTTGTATTCCTCTAATAATTAGTGATACTGAACAGCTTTTCATGTGCTTATTGGCCATCTGTATGTCTTCTTTGGAGAAATGTCTATTTGGGTCTTCTGCCCATTTTTGGATTGGGTTGTTTGTTTTTTAAATATTGAGCTACATGAGCTGTTTATATATTTTAGAGAGTAATCCTTTGTCCGTTGATTCATTTGCATATATTTTCTCCCATTCTGAGGGTTGTCTTTTCATCTTGTTTGTAGTTTCCTTTGCTTTACAAAATCTTTTAAGTTTCATTAGATCCCATTTGTTTATTTTTGGTTTTATTTCCATTACTCTAGGAGGTGGATCAAAAATGATCTTGCTGTGATTTATGTCAGAGAGTGTTCTTCCTATGTTTTCCTTTAAGAGTTTTATAGTGTCCAGCCTTACATTTAGGTCTCTAACCCATTTCGAGTTCATTTTTGTGTATGGTGTTAGGGAGTGTTCTAATTTCATTCTTTTACATGTAGCTGTCCAGTTTTTCCAGCATCACTTATTGAAGAGACTGTCTTTTCTCCATTGTATAGGTGCATGGGTTTATCTCTGGACTTTCTATCTTGTTCCACTGATCTATATTTCTGTTTTTGTGTCAGTACCATATTGTCTTGATTACTGTAGCTTTGTAGTATAGTCTGAAGTCAGGGAGTCTGATTCCTCCAGCTCTGTTTTTTTCCCTCAAGCCTGCTTTGGCTATTCGGGGTCTTTTGTGTCTCCATACAAATTTTAAGTTTTTTGTTCTAGTTCTGTAAAAAATACCACTGGTAATTTGATAGGGATTGCATTGAATCTGTAGATTGCTTTGGGTAGTATAGTCATTTTCACAATATTGATGCTTCCAATCCAAGAACATGGTATATCTCTCCATCTGTTGGTATCATCTTTAATTTCTTTCATCAGTGTCTTATGGTTTTCTGCATACAAGTCTTTTGTCTCCCTAGGTAGGTTTACTCCTGGGTATTTTATTCTTTTTGTTGCAATGGTAAATGGGAGAGTTTCCTTAATTTCTCTTTCAGATTTTTCATCATTAGTGTATAGGAATGCAAAAGATTTCTGTGCATTAATTTTGTATCCTGCAACTTTACCAAATTCATTGATTAGCTCTAGTAGTTTTCTGGTGGCATCTTTAGGATTCTCTGTGTATAGCATCATGTCATCTTCCAACAGTGACAGTTTTACATTCTCTTTTCCGATTTGGATTCCTTTTATTTCTTTTTCTTCTCTGATTGCCATGACTAGGACTTCCAAAACTATGTTGAATGATAGTGGCGAGAGTGGACATCCTTGTCTTGTTCCTGATCTTGAGGAAATGCTCTGTTTTTCACCATTGAGAATGATGTTTGCTGTGGTTTTTTCATACATGGCCTTTATTATGTTGAGGTAGGTTCCCTCTATACCCACTTTCTGGAGAGTTTTTATCATAAATGGGTGTTGAATTTTGTCAAAAGCTTTTTCTGCATCTATTGAGATGATAATATCATTTTTCTTCAATTTGTTAAAATGATGTACCACACTGATTCATTTACGTATATTGAAGAATCCTTGCATCCCTGGGATAAATCCCATCTGATCATGGTGTATGATCGTTTTAATGTGTTGTTGGATTCTGTATGCTAGTATTTTGTTGAGGATTTTTGCATCTATATTCATCAGTGATACTGGTGTGTAATTTTCTTTTTTTGTTATATCTTTGTCTAGTTTTGGTATCAGGGTGATGGTGGCCTCATAGAATGAGTTTGGGAGGATTCTTTCCTCTGCAATTTTTTGGAAGGGTTTGAGAAGGATGGGTGTTAGCTCTTCCCTTTATGTTTGATAGAATTCACCTGTGAAGCCATCTGGTCCTGGACTTTTGCTTGCTGGAAGATTTTTAATCACAGTTTCAATTTCGTTACTTGTGATTGGTCTGTTCATATTTTCTATTTCTTCCTGGTTCAGTCTTGGAAGATTATACATTTCTAAGAATTTGTCCATTTTTTCCAGGTTGTCCATTTTATTGGCACAGAGTTGCTTGTAGTAGTCTCTCAGGATGCTTTGTATTTCTGCATTGTCTGTTGTAACTTCTCCTTTTTCATTTCCAATTGTACTGATTTGAGTCCTCTCCCTCTCTTTTCTTGATGAGTCTAGCTAATGGTTTATCAATTTTGTTTATCTTCTCAAAGAACCAGCTTTTAGTTTTATTGATCTTTGCTGTTTTGTTTCTTTTCACTTATTTCTGCTCTGATCTTTGTGATTTCTTTCCTTCTGTTAACTTTGGCTTTTGTTTGTTCTTCTTTGTCTAGTTCCTTTAGGTGTATGGTTACATTCTTTGAGATTTTTCTTGTTTCTTGACGTAGGCTTGTATTACTATAAATTTCCCTCTTAGAACTGCTTTTGTTGCATCCCATAGGTTTTGGATCGTCGTGTTTTCATTGTCATTTGTCTCTAGGTATTTTCTGATTTCCTCTTTGATTTCCTCTTTTGATTTCAGTGATCTCTTGATTATTTAGTAACACATTGTTTAGCCTCCATGTGTTTGTGTTTTTTACGTTTTCTTCCCCTGTAACTGATTTCTAATCTCATAGCATTGTGGTCAGAAGAGATGCTTGAGTTCAATTTTCTTAAATTTACTGCGGCTTGATTTGTGACCCAAGATGTGATCTGTCCTGGAGAGTGTTCTGAGTGCACTTGAGAAGAAAGTGTAATCTGCTGTTTTTGGATGGAATGTCCTATAAATATCAATTAAATCTATCTGGTCTATTGTATCATTTAAAGCTTGTGTTTCCTCATTAATTTTCTGTTTGGATGAAATGTTCATTGGTGTAAGTGAGGTGTTAAAGTCCGCCACTATTATTGTGTTACTGTTGATTTCCTCTTTTATAGCTGTTAGCAGTTGCCTTATGTATTCAGGTGCTCCTGTGTTGGGTGCATATACATTTATAATTGTTACATCTTCTTCTTGGATTGATCTCTTGATCATTATGTAGTGTCCTTCCTTGTCTCTTGTAACATTCTTTACCTGAAAGTCCATTTTATCTGATATGAGTATTGCTACTCCAGCTTTCTTTTGATTTCCATCTTCATGGAATATCTTTTTCCATCCCTCACTTTCAGTCTGTATGTGTCCCTAGGTCTGAAGTGGGTCTCTTGTAGACAGCATATATATGGGTCTTGTTTTTGTATCCATTCAGCAAGCCTGTGTCTTTTGGTTGGAGCATTTAATACATACACATTTAAGGTAATTATCGATATGTATGTTCCCATGACCATCTTAATTGTTTTGGGTTTGTTTTTGTAGGTTCTTTTCTTCTCTTGTGTTTCCCACTTAGAGAAGTTCCTTTAGCATTTGTTGTAGAGCTGGTTTGGTGGTGCTGAATTCTGTTAGCTTTTGCTTTTCTGTAAAGCTTTTGATTTCTCCATCGAATCTGAATGAGATCCTTGCCAGGTAGAGTAATCTTGGTTGTTAGGTTCTTCCCTTTCATCACTTTAAAAATATCATGCCACTCCCTTCTGGCTTGCAGAGTTTCTGCTGAGAAATCAGCTGTTAACCTCATGGGAGTTCCCTTGTATGTTTTTTGTCATTTTTCCCTTGCTGCTTTCAATAATTTTTCTTTGTCTTTAATTTTTGCCTATTTGATTACTATGTGTCTTAGCATGTTTCTCCTTGGGTTTATCCTGTATGGGACTTGCTGCGCTTCCTGAACTTGGGTGGCTATTTCCTTTCCCATGTTAGGGAAGTTTTCGACTATAATCTCTTCAAATATTTTCTCAGGTCGTTTCTCTCTCTCTTCTCCTTCTGGGACCCCTATAATGCGAATGTTGTTGCATTTAATGTTGTCCCAGAGGTCTCTTAGGCTATCTTCATTTCTTTCCATTCTTTGTTCTTTATTCTGTTCCATAGCAGTGAATTCCACCATTCTGTCTTCCAGGTCACTTATCCGTTCTTCTGCCTCAGTTATTCTGCTATTGATTCCTTCTAGTGTATTTTTCATTTCAGTTATTGTATTGTTAATCTGTTTGTTCTTTAACTCTTCTAAGTCTTTGTTAAACACTTCTTGCATCTTCTCGATCTTTGCCTCCATTCTTTTTCCGAGGTCCTGGATCATCTTCACTACCATTATTCTGAATTCTTTTTCTGGAAGGTTGCCTATCTCCATTTCATTTAGTTGTTTTTCTGGGGTTTTATCTTGTTCCTTCATCTGGTACATAGCCCTCTGCCTTTTCAACTTGTCTATCTTTCTGTGAGTTGTCTTTTCATTTTTAATATAGGAGTTCCTAAACACCCACCACTTTTAGCACTTCAACAAGTTGCTGGTTTCAAGTAGTAATCTAAAGAAACATGGTAAACTGGCAAGCCTCTGGGCCTCACTGTAGAAGAAACACTAATGCAAATAAAATTTACTAATGTACATAAACTTACTGAGAAAGAAAAGAGGACAAGAAAATATTTCTAAGAGCAATTCTAAAATGCAATTCTAGCAGTACATAATTTTAAAGTACATACTTTAATGGAATCAAAGTTTAAAATGCAACTTTTTTTAAACATAGGAAAGTTGACATCAAAAATTTCAACGGTAAAAAGCAAAGAAACAGATTAGCCACATTAAAAAAAATCAATTTATGTCAAAAACACTATAAATGTAATTTGAAAGGCTAACAAGCTAAGAAATACAAATCTGTCACATAACAAAAGGTATATTCTTAATAAACAGCTCTTAAGATCAAGAAAATGATCAACAATCCAACATAGAAATGGACAAAAGATAGTAGCAGGTCAATAAATATATCCTCCAAATGGTCAACCTTTTAGTAATAAAAGAAATTTAAACAAGATATCTTATAGATTACCGTCTTTGGGAAGCTTTTTCAAGTAATACTGTCCAGTTCTGGTGGCTGAGGAGGAGCTAGAAGAATATTCCCACTCCCAATATTCTGCCTAGAGCAGCCCTTCATTTACCTCCTTCAAGTGTCACCTTATCAATGTGTCCTCCATCACCCTATTTAAAACTGCACCCCCATTTCCCACTTCTCAATCCCTTTACCTTAGTAAAATTATTAGATATGAAATCCATTCTGGAATTATATTCCATAGAAACAATTTCGAAAGCAAACATAGGGACTTCCCTGGTGGTCCAGTGGTAGAGAATCTGCCTAACAATGCAGGGGACGTGGGTTCGATCCCTGGTCAGGGAACTAAGATCCCACATGCCAGGTGGCAACTAAGCCCACATGCTACAACTACTGAGCTTGCGTGCCTCAACTAGAGAGCCTGCATGCCACAGACTACAGAGCCCACACACCCTGGAGCCTCTGTGCCACAATTAGAGAGAAGCCCGCACGCCTCAACGAAGATCCCACATCCCGCAACTAAGACCCAATGCAGCCAAAAATAAATAAAATAATAAATCTTTAAAAAAAGAGCAGACATAAATTGTCTTAAATTATAAAAACCGGGGCTTCCCTGGTGGCGCAGTGGTTGAGAATCCGCCTGCCGATGCAGGGGATACGGGTTCGTGCCCCGGTCTGGGAAGATCCCACATGCCGCGGAGCGGCTGGGCCCGTGAGCCATGGCCACTGAGCCTGGGCGTCCGGAGCCTGTGCTCCGCAACGGGAGAGGCCACAACAGTGAGAGGCCCGCGTACCACAAAAAAAAAAAAAAAAAAAAAAATTATAAAAACCTATGACAAACAGATAAAGGCACACAGCTCTTGATATACACATTGAAAACTGAATGCTCAAAGGGAGATATAACGTTGTACCCTTTAAGAGACATACCCAATGGGCCATGAAAGTGTACCTAGACACCCATGCATCCTGAGGTCCCTTATTCAGAAGCCTCTGTTCACTCAGCCTCTATTCTTATTTGTCCTCAGATACGCCAAAAGGAATTGTCACTTGGAGACAGCAATGGTTAGTATCCAGGGCTTTGGGGTATGTCAGATCTGGGTTAGAAACCTAGCTTTAAATTTTCTAGGGGAGTAATCTGTCAAATCTCAATTGCCTTATCTATAAGGTAAAATAGAGATTAATCACCAACTAGTTAATGTTCGTAAATAAGAGTACAGTGTCTGAAAAACTGAAAAGAAGGAATTCCTCAAATAAAAATACTAAAGACAACTAAAAATCCCCATAGTCAGATCTTTCAGCACAGTAAAAGAACCCAAAGGAAACAAATCCTAAAGAGCACTGAGCTGGAAGGCAGGAGCCCTAGATTCCAGTTTTGACACTGCTACAAACTGGTTCAGCTCCATGGGAATATTATTTAAAGTATGTAGATTCTAGTTTTAAGATTTACAAAATCAGGGGACTGAAAATCCTTTCCACCTGTTCCACACGATGACTAAATTACTAGGATGTTATTTACTGTTGTACATCCAAAATTTCTAAAATCTTTCATTTAAATGTTTGGTTTCTTTTAAACTTCAAGTCCTGATGAGTTTTCATTATGACTGAGCTACCAGTCATAACATATAAGACTGTTTCCTTAACTAAGTAATCCAAGGTCAGATTGCTAAAAAGTGGCAAAATCAGAATTCAACCCAGATCTGACTCACTCCAAAGACCAAACTATCGCACCCTTCTTCCTCAGACTTTCTCCCTGACTAATCTCCTGGTAACTAGCAGCTTGCCTTTGCAAAATGACTATAAGTCAGGAGTGCAGTCAAGAGTCAAGGAATAGGGCTTCCCTGGTGGCGCAGTGGTTGAGAGTCTGCCTGCCGATGCAGGGGACACAGGTTTGTGCCCCAGTCTGGGAAGATCCCACATGCCGCAGAGCGGCTAGGCCCATAAGCCATGGCCGCTGAGCCTGCGCATATAGAGCCTGCGCGAGGCCACAACAGTGAGAGGCCAGCATACCGCAAAACAAAACAAACAAACAAAAAAAGAGTCAAGGAATAGAGTCAAGTTACCTGAGACAGGTGGGACTTGAACTTCTGACACAGTACTCTAACCAAGTTAATTAGTTAGACATTTCAAGTACTTAAAAGGAGGCTGGAGAAACCAAAAAAAAAAAAGTAATATTATCAAGAAAAACTATTAATTGAAGACAAAATAAAAAATTAAGCACCTCTGAAACTATAAGTAAATGGGGGTGGTTCAAGGAGTCAAAGTTGTACAAGATGAAATATTCAGTAAAATAACTAATTATCTGTACTACTCACTTGCTTTTGTGCAAGTGACTCTAGGTTACCCACAGTAGTGAATGGAGAAGTAATAGATAATCCAAAGTACATATATTCAGCTTTACAAATAAAGCATATGGTCTAAACAGATAATCCACGGGGCTTCCCTCGTGGCACAGTGGTTAAGAATCTGCCTGCCAATGCAGGGGACACAGGTTAGAGCCCTGGTCCGGGAAGATCCCACATGCCTTGGAGCAACTAAGCCCGTGCGCCACAACTAGTGAGTCTGCGCTCTAGAGCCCGAGAGCCAAATACTAAAGCCCACGTGCCTAGAGCCCATACTGAGCAACAAGAGAAGCCACAGCAATGAGAAGCCCGTACACCGCAACGAAGAGTAGCCCCCACTCGCCGCAACTAGAGACAGACCACGCACAGCAACAAAGACCCAATGCAGCCAAAAATAAACAAACTTATTATAAATAAATAAATAGATAATCCAAAGTACTAAATATCTGGTGTTAAAAATAAAGTATATGATCACCCATATATATTTATCTCCCAAATTATAGGCTGATTCAGGCTAAGATCAGGGTTAATTTCCAAGTGGAGAGACCAGGACAGATGAAATCTAAATAATACAGTGAATAATAAAATCACCACCTCCTTATATCAGCAGAAAACATATGGTTTTATAACACATTGATATCAGCTCCACAGAGAGTAACAAAACTAAGGTCGTGCACGCACGCTCGCGTGCGCACACACACAAAGCAACATTTAAATTCCCACTGCACGGGAGAACCAGGTTAGCTCCTGGCTGTTTCCATTAAACCAATCTGGGAGTAAAAACTGGTTTTTGAATCATCCATACATGGATAATCAAGAGGCAAATTGAATACAAACATATATAAACTCACATTTAAATGCACTGGTTACCAAACACTTCACAAAGTAAAAAATTTCATAAGACAGTTGATAGAAATGAATCAAGAGGTGAGGTCACCTACCACTTTAGCTCTATTGATAGAAGTCATCGTTTGCGCTCCTGAAACATTAGGCAGCTGCCGAAAACAATACACAAACATACACACAGGCACACATGCCCGGATCTTGTATCATCATTCAGAAAGAAAACCTAGGAAAGGCTCTGAAATGAGTTTTATCAGCTCAGAAAGATTTAGATGGTGTACAACTCCACGGAGATCCAAGGAAATGGAAAAGTGTCATGAAAATAGTGCATTTTTTTCTGAGTACAAATTGCCTAAAAGACAATTTCCAAGGCCCTCTGAAATTAAATGTGAGTACAAGATAAAAGTTCTTCAGACTAAGCCTCACTTGCAGAAGCCCTCTACTGGGCGTTTCTATGATGCTCTGACCAACTTTTGTGTTTCCCACAATAGCGCTAAACCACGATTATGCATCCTGCTGATAAAAACCGGCAAGTGGCACTCACCAAGCCAAAATCAGCAACAGCGTTGGCTAAAGAACTTCCCCGTCACCACTGTGATGCCCACTCCAGAAGGTATCTGCATTCAGTGCGAGGACTTGAGGTTCAGGGAAAAGAGAAGCAGCAACAGAAACCGGCTGCATACCCCAGAGGGCTGCCTGCAGACTGCAAGGAAGGCCAGGCGCCTGCAGGCTCAGGAAGTTGCCTAACACAGGGGAAAGCTCCATGCCCTCCTCTGTAAAAGGGAGAGTGTGGCTGACAGACCAAAATACGGAAAATTCATTCAAGAATTCCCTGCCGCCTACCCTGCAGATGGAGGAGACAAATTAGGACGCTGGGAAACAGGTATAGAAAGAGAGCAGGGTTCACAAACTGATAATGATCTACCAGCTCCGTGGGGAGGCTCAAACTCGGGGAGCTTGTGCCTCCTCTCTGGAGTTGGGAAGGTAAGGTACAGGTTGGGCTACGGTCCTCTCCCAACAGCCCTTTCCAGAAGGCACGGGGCTGCTAATACGCAGACCTGGCCTCCTGCAACAGAAGCTCCCGCCCACATGGTTCACGGGGCACGACCCTCCTCGGCCGCCCCGAGGCCATGTGGCTGCGGCCACCGGGTGTCCAAACCCGGTGCACCGGGTGTCCAAACCCAGTGCACGTTCAAGGCGTGAAACCAGAGACGAGGTGCGGGGGCAAATCCAAAGGAAGGGATGTTGGGGGGCGAGACTCACTTCTTCTGGGCTTTGTCCTTCTTGGCCTTGGTCCTTTTCTTTCGGGCCTGGAGAGCAAGCACTGCAGGAAAGAGGGATGGATGAAAGGTGAATGGGGAGGAAAGGAAGAGATCAAGGTGAGGGTGGAAACCCAGCAGGGGCGCGAGGCCCGGGTGCGGGGCCTGCCTGAGGGGCGGCTCCGGGGCAAGCGCCGCGGCGTCGGCCAGGCGGCCGCTCAGGGGTCTGGCGGCCCACGGAGCGCAGAGCAGCGCCCAGGCGGGGCACGCCGGAAGGGGCTCAGGCCGGGTCAGGGGGCTGGCGCGCCGGGGTCGGCCTCGCCTGCCGAGGGCCGGGCCCTGGAGTGGCCCCAAGGGGCGGGCCGGCCTGGCGGGGAACGAGAGGCGATGACTGCCGGCGCGGAAGGACGCCGGAGCTGAGGGGCGCGGACCGGCTGCCCAGTGGCGGGGGGTGAGGGGCGGCGCCACCTCAGTGGAGGGGCGCCGCACGCCCGGGGACCGGACGGCGGTGGTTAGGCGAAGCTCCCGGCGTTGACCCGGGCCTTGCCCCGGCGGCCGTTGCCCCTCGTGGCGGAGGCCGCTCCACCGCTCACCTTTCCGCTCCATGGCGAGACCGGTAACTGCCAGGCGCCTGCGCACTCCAGTGGCGGTGACTGACTCCCGCTCCCGCCGCGGCCCAAAACCAAGCCCGCGCACACCCCGCCCCCCAGTTCCCGCCCCGCCCCGCCCACGACGGCGCGCGTCTGCGCGTTGAGCGCGGAGCCTACCACCTGTTCCCGAGAAGGGGGGGGGCAGTAAAGAATCGGGGAGCAGGGGTGAAGGAAATAACGCCGAGGATGAACACGCAAGGGGTGTTTGAGAACCGGGCTTGTAAGCCGCACAGGGCCAGCTTTGTTCTATTTGCCGGGCGGTTGCCCCTGAGGAATGGCGAAGAACGTGGCACTGACGGTTCCCTGTGTGCTGAGTCAGAGCTGCGCAGCCAACTGTAATCTGCCTTGTTTTCCTGGTCTGTATAATGGAATAATCAGGTGTGTCCCAGTGGCTCCACTGAGTTATTGTGAGGGCCAATTGAGAAACTATATAAAGAAAATGGAGGGGGGGCGGGAATTACAAGTGAGAAAGAAAAGGAGGTGAGAGCAACACAAAAGAAAGACTGGAAGGAAGGAACCTGTGACCTTATCGGCACTTAGAAAGTAAAAACTTTAAAAGTGAGTTTTCTCTTAAAATTTCAAATTCAACAGAAGCCTGTAAACGAAGGAAGCGGGAGAATAAAAACTTACAGTGTTTTCTTATTTTACCACTTTATCATCTTTTCAGTACAGATAAACACAGTTGTCTTTATAGAATATTTTTATACTTTTCTAAGTGCATTATCTCATTTGATGTTCATGACAACTTAAAGGCAAGATAGTTATTACTTACAATACACAAATAAACTAAAACTCGGAGGGGATATGTACTCGGAACCTTGGTGTCCGGACACAGTGATCAGTCATCAAATCCTTGTTGTAAAGCAGGGTTAGAAAAGTGTTTTTTGTAAAGGGCCATATAGTAAACCCCAAGAGATATTGGGGGCCATAAGATCTCTTAACTATTAAGCTCTGCCACTAGAGCTCAAAAAGCAGTCATAGAAAATAGGGGCTCTCGGTGTTCAAAAAAAGTCTTATTTATGGTCCCTGAAATTTGAATTTCATGTAATTTTCATGTATCATGAAATATTATTTTTCTGTTGATCTTTTTCCCACTATTTCAACCATTCTTTGCTCAGGCCTTAGTTTTCTGACCCCTTTGTAAAGTACTGCAGCTGGACTGGGTGGAAGCCTGCAGACCCTTGCCCTTAAAGAAGTTAGACTCCAGTGGGGAAGACAGACAAGTAATTAATTGACTGAGAAGGGAAGATGAAAGTACAGTGGTGCTGCACAGGTCAAGCATGGGGCTTGGGCGGGATTTTATTGAGCAAAGGAGGTCATTAAGTCCAGCCAGGGAGGAGGCAGCTTTTGAGTTGGGTCTTGGGAAATGTGTAGGATTTCCAGAGGCAGAGGAGATGTCAGGCTCCTGAATGAGAAAATCAATTGAGCAAAAAGGCACAGGCTTGGAAACTTACAGGCAGGGACTGGGGCTGGTAATGACTGAAGAGATGAAGTGGAACGTGAGGCTGGAAATGTAGGTTTGCCAAATTTGAAATTGAGTTAATTAATATCTGTTGCATGGAACCCGAATGATAGCATTTCTGGGCATATTGCAAAAGAGGACAGCACCTGTTGGCCAAGGAAAACTGCAACCCAGTTTCCTCCCAATTCTGTCCTTGAAAACAAAAGGTGAGTTAGGGCAGACAGTCAAGCCCTGGAGTACGTCGTGGATTCTGCCAGCTCAGGAAAACCACATGGGGTTTAGAAAAGACAGGAGAGAGCTGGTGGCTGAGGGAAAGTCCCAGAATGGGGAAATTAGTGCCTAGCACTTACTAGGGCCTCAGATATTTGTCTAATCAAAGAATAAATGGTGTGCAGTTTATGAGAAAGGTCTCGATGAGGGAGTGAAAACGCTGAGAGGGACAACAGGAGAGCTGTGCTAAAACCCAAATGGGTTAGTGCAGATCCATCAAAAAGGAAATACATCTCTGAGTGACTGTTGATTCTCTCTCTAAGAGCTCACCAGCCATCTGTTTAACAACTCATTTGAGAATTTTTCCAGAGTCAGTGTCAAGTTCACTGGACTGAGTTCCCAGAATTGACTATTTCTCCTTTTTCTTTCATCTGTTTTTCCCCAGTCTCCCAGCATGCTTCAGTTCTTCACACCTTTTCTGTAATTTCTATAATTGTTCATATAAGCTAGTTTGGTTTGTTCCCGTATTCTAAAGCCTATACCTTTTTTTGTGTTTCTCGCTTTAAGTGTAACTTTAAAAATCACTTTTCCCCCCTATTTTCACAGGCCTTATCCTATTTTGGATTTTCCCCTTCCAGAAGTTATTCTTAAAAGTGGTGGCCATTCTTTGGTATTCATTTTCAATTATGTGCATACGCCTCTCCCTCAACTGTTTTTCTGCAAGTTCTTTTAAAAGTAGGATTATTCAGAGAACATGAGTCGTCGTGTTTTTGCTGCTCAGGGGCAGTGTCAGAATTTAATTTCTGCAAGATCCCATTCCTTTTGAGCTAACTTATTTTTTAAGGCTGTCCTAGGATCTTACCTAGTGCTTCTTTGGAATTTTTGAAATATGAGCACCTGAAGTGTAGGATACATGTTTCATCACACCTGTTCCCTGCCTTGATTACCACAAACTCTCACAATTTTGATCTGAATTCCAAAGTATCACTTCCCCTCATGGCTTCCTCTATGTCCTGCAAGGTGAAATAGGCAACAGAAGAAGAAAGTGAAAATATATTGAATAAGATTCCCAGTAGATGTCTGCATAATTGGAGAACCCCAATAGAACTTTCTCTTGCCTTTGTGATAGTTTTGTGAAGTATATTGGGAAAATATAATTATATTTTAGACTTGAGTATCAGTAAACATGGCACAGTCAACAGAATAATTGAAGAGAATTGAATAAAGAGATTGAGGTGTGGACAGGATTAAAGGAAACCAACTAGGGATGGTGAGGACTAGCAACAGTGTGAGTCTTTACCACCCTAGGCCTAAAGACACAAGGGGTGGAGGTGTTACCAGACCCAATGAGAGTTTGTG
This sequence comes from Kogia breviceps, assembly GCF_026419965.1. NCBI lineage: Eukaryota > Metazoa > Chordata > Mammalia > Artiodactyla > Physeteridae > Kogia > Kogia breviceps. The sequence goes on from NC_081319.1 coordinate 70,024,994, forward strand.
TTAGTCTGCTAGGGTTGCTTTAACAAAGTACCACAAACTGGGTGGCTTAAACAATAGAAATGTATTGTCTCAGCCCTGGAGGCTAGAAGTCTGAAACCAAGGCATCAGCAGGGTTGGTTCCTTCTGAGGACTATGAGGGAAGGATTTGTCCTCTTTGCTTGGCTTGTAGGTGACCGCCTTCTCCATGACTCTTCAGATCATCTTCCCTGTATGTGTGTCTCAGTCTATGTTCAAATTTCCCCTTTTCATAAGGACATCAGCCATATTAGATTAGGGCTCATCCTCAAGAGCCCATTTTAACTTGATTACCTCTGTAAAGACCCTATCTCCAAAAGGTCACCTTCTGAGGTTCTGGGGGTTAGGACTCCAATATATCTTTTGAGGACGGGGATACAATTCAACCCATAACAGAGCTGTAGCAGTAAGAAAGGACTGCCTGAATGCAGCTGTGCCCTTTGATAAAGGGATATAACCATGGCGCAGCAGGGAAATAAATACCCAACTTCTTTCTCCAATCATCCTCTCCAGCTAGTGCCTCCCATTGACAAAACTCAACTGGAAGTTAGAAGGCAAAGGTGCCTGGGTGATGCAGTCCATGCAGGCCAGCCTCCCAGGGCACAAAGCAGGGTGGAGGGTGAATCTGGAGGGCAAACAAAAGATCCAGCACAGCCTGTCTGGGCAGTCTGTAGGATACACCCAAAGCAGCCAGCACTTTCCAAGCAAGAAGTCAGCCTCTTGGGCTCCCTGACCCCTGGAGAGGCTTGAGAACAGAAGTTGCCTGGAGATAAACCGCTTTCTGGCTTTGTTCTAGAAAAGCTTATACTTCACAAGGAAATTGTGCTGGAGTGAAGGGTTGAGGGGTGTAGGTGGAGGAGATATAAGAATAAAAGCCTTGGGACTTCGCTGGTGGTCCAGTGGTGAAGAATCCACCTTACAATGCAGGGGACATGGGTTTGATCCCTGGTCAGGGAACTAAGATCCCATATGCTGCGGAACCACTAAGCCCGTGCGCCACAACTGCTGAGCTCGCGCGCCTCAACTAGAGAGCCTGTGTGCCGCAAAACTACAGAGCCCACGCACCCTGGAGCCTGTGTGCCAGAACTAGAGAGAGAAAACCGGCACGCCACAACCAGCGAGAAGCCCGTGCTCCGCAACGAAAGAGCCTGCCTGCTGCAACAAAAAGATTCTGCATGCCTCAACGAAGATGCCACATGCTGCAACTAAGACCCGACCCAGACAAAGATAAATAAAATTTAAAAATAAATAATAAATAAATCTTTAAAAAAAATAAAAATAAAAGCCTTGGCTTGGTAGGGTCAGAAACTATGCATCCTTTTGGATGCTCTGGCCACAGCGTGAAGGTTGGAAGAGGGGAGGAGACTCTCTAGCAATGAGGAGGTTACAGAGATTGATGATTCTGGAGGCAGGTAGAGCTCTTGCTCTGTTCCCTGGAGGTGCCCTGGGGAGGCAGCAGGGTGTTGCAAACTGACCTGCGCTGATCATGTCCAACTCTTAGTTCTTCTACCTGGGTAAAGAACTTCTACCAGAGAAGTGTATAGTAATGAGGATTTGTCTGCCCCACATCCTCACTCCCGGGATATAAAGAAAACAAGTTTTGACTAAAATCTGCCACACACATTTGTTAACGTTCATTAGCAGGCAGGCACAGCACAGCTCTTGTGTATATTCTCTGAGGTCACTCTGTCCTCTTGGAACCTCTGGCCCCAGGTTTAATGTCTTCAGTTTGACAATCCCGGGGCCAGAGTGAAGACTGTTTAGGAAATATGCAAAAATGGGCAACATGGTTTAGATATTTGAGTTCTGATTTCTACCTGCTATGCAATGTCAAATTCATATTTATTTTCCTTCTTTCAGATACTTTTCACAAGGCCCACCCTCATGACAAACGTATCGAGTACCCACTGCAGCCCGGGCAGGAGACTAAGGGCTTGGAGAAGCAGAGAAAAAGAAAACATAACCCTTGCCCTGTAGGACTTAATAGCTAATTTTTTAAATTTTTATTGGGGTATAGTTGATTTACAGTGTTGTGATTCAGGTGTGCAGCAAAGTGAATCATTTATACGTACACACATATTTGCTAATTCTTACATAGTAATGACTTTACTGGACACTGTTACCCCTCATCCCTCAAACAACTCTATGAGATCAGTACCATTATTATCACCTGTTTTTGACAGATGAAGAAGCTGAGGTACAATCAAAGTCACCCAAACTAGTAAGAGGAAGAATTTTGAATCTGGGCAGCCGGGCTCTCAAATTCATACTCTTAACCACACACCCTATCATCTGTCTAGTTTAGTGGGGGATTATAAATACAGTAGATGCACAAAGTACCACAGGAGCACAAAAAAAGAGGCCCGCTCAGCTCAGGATCTGAGAAGGGGTGAGGAGAGAGGCATCTTCTGAATGAGATGACATGGCGGCAGCATTGGAACACGTGAAATAGGGGTCAGCTGGCAACAGAAGGGAGGGACGGAACCTGCGGTCAGAGAAGACTGCATGGTATGTGGGGGAACCATAAACAGCGTAGCATCACTGGAGTATAAAATGCAAGGGGGAAGGAGGGAGATAGTTTGCTCCACAAATGCTTATTGGGCCCCTTCCATATGGAGGCACTGTGCTTGTTGTTGGGAGTATAGCAGGGACAGAGTTTCTAAGGAACTTGAACTTGAGCTTTCAAACATTTTGCTTCCTTATTCACTGAAATAACTTTTTGAAACTACCCCCATGCAAAACATGCAACAGACTAGGAATAGAAGGGAATTTCCTCAACCTGATAAAGGCTGAGGAAAAACCTTCAGCTGTCATCATATTTAATGGTGAAAGACTGAAAGCTTTATCCCTACGTTCAGGAACAAGAAAAGGATGTCCACTCTCTCACCACTTCTGTTCAATCTTGTATTGGATTTTCTAGCTAGGGTCACTAGGCAAGAAAATTATATAAAAGGCATACAGATTGCAAAGGAAATTGACACTATAAAAGTGTTAACACCACAGTTTTGAATGCCATCCAATGGAATTTAAATACAATAGCAATTTGATACCCACCATCATCCTTTTTTTTTTTTTTGGTATGCGGGCCTCTCAGTGTTGTGGCCTCTCCTGTTGCGGAGCACAGGCTCCGGACGCACAGGCTCAGCGGCCATGGCTCACGGGCCCAGCCTCTCCGCGGCATGTGGGATCTTCCCGGACCGGGGCACGAATCCGTGTCCCCTGCATCGGCAGGCGGTCTCTCAACCACTGCGCCACCAGGGAAGCCCCATTCCTTTTTATATGTAAAAAATAAAAATCACTTTAAGAAATTTTACATTACCCCCTTTTCTCCCAGAACTTGTATTTCTATTTCATTTTACTCTCACAGAAGTTTATCCTCAGGTAATACAATTTTATGCTCAAAAGTCTTGTATTGATCATCCTATCATACTTCTCCACCATACAAATGTGCGTTTATATTGTAATTTAATTTGTAAAAATGTTTCCTGAGATCATGATCCTCTAAAAGCTTTCTTACCTATCATTATGAGTGTTATTATTGCATGATAAATCAAAATAACATATAGGATCATTTTGTGATAGATGAAATTTTATTGCAAATATAGTTCAGTGAAAAGGTAGGTGATTTTTCTCAATAAGCCCTGCATCATTCTATTCATGTTTGTTTGGTAATAGCTACTAAAACTTGGTCACATAAAATAAGTACATGGGAATAGAAAGGGTTTGGCACAGGAGTATCGTTTTTTTAAAACTCCTTCCAAATGTGCCAAAAATCACGTATTAATCATCATCAAAATTTATAGTAACGACCGTCAACTGACAACTCCAAGAGGTCCTTATTCAGTTTTGTTGAAGGCAGATAATTGGAAACCATCTGACTTGCAAAAAGTCATTAAAGTTACTTACTCTCTCAATCCAAACACCAGTATTTCAATATGTTCCTTTGTTTGGACCTTTGAGAGATTTATACACCCTCTGGTACTGAACCTGAGAATGATTTCTGGGGGAGGGAGAGGCCTTTTTTGTTTGTTTATTTGCTTTGATTGCTCCACTACTCCTTGGAATGACAGTGACTTTTGTTTACTGCTGTATCTCCAGGGCCTAGAAGAAAAGTGTCAGATACGTAGTAGGTGCTCAGTGAATTATCTGGGATGTTATGAAAGAATGTAAAAACCATGGGTGTCTGGGTGTATGGGGGGGTAGGGACCAGGGCAGGAGGCAGAGACACAGAGGCACTCAGTGCACTGATTTGAGTTTCTCATGTCAAAGGCACCAAGAAGCCACCTTTCCCCAAATTGAAGCAGCCCTGAGTAGAGAAAAGGCCTAATCTTGGCATCTCACCTGGGTTTGAGTTTTGACATTGACACTGAATAGTGGTGACTTTTGGCAAATTCTTGGTCTTAAGAGTCTTACCCTGGGTAAAAAGAATAACTTTCCCTCTCTCAGGGAGAGGCTTTGGAGGAAGTAACAAATATGAGCATGCCTGTGAAGTACCTGCACCATTGCATGCACTCAGTAAATAGGAATTGTCCTTCATTTGAACCTGCTTCTTTTTCTTTTGGTGGCACCACCTTTCCCTCTACTAGGCCAGAAATTTGCACTATTGGACTTATTCTGAACGTTCACTGGCACAGATACTAAGCAGTAGACAAGATGGTAGAGTTAGGGGCCTCAGGTGGAATCCAGGGCAGGGGGACCTCCTGTACCTCAGTTTCCTCATCTAGGAAACGGGAGTAATAACCGCCCTACCTCACAGGGTTGTTGTGCAGAATAATGTGTTAGCTTTTGTGAAGTGCTTAGAACATAACCTGATACACAGTAAAGGGTTAATAAGTGAGTGCTACCTGGGAGAGAAGGAGCACCCCAGGGCAACAGCGGAGTGGGAGAGTGGGGATCATCTGAGTTGCTGTGTCTCCCACACATCATTTATAAGATGCATCAGGATGTTGCAGGGAGTCAGGCTCTATGGAGGAACGAACACCATTGGGCAAGTTTCCGTGAGTGTAGCAGGTTAAGGGCCCCATTCGTATCTGTGGCCAGAAGAACAACATATTTCCTTCAAGGCTCCTGCCCCTCCAAAGCCCTGCCTGCTATTGGTCATGAGCTTATAATCAACAGATAAAGTGGGGAAAATATGGAATAACTTCCAATACAGGTGTCAGAATCTCTTCAGCCATGAAGGAGGAAGCTGTAGTGAAAATGCAGGCATGAACTCCAACAGATGTTTTGTGTGTCAAAGAGAAAGAATCAGTATAAGAGACAGCTTCCCAGCAACAGAGCAGTCCCTGAAGAGGAAATGTTGCCTTATGACTGGGATTAAGCCCTTCAAAGAATTCTTCAAGGAGAAACCAGAACTGTGCCACTGAAACTCCTCAGATTGTTGAAATAAGCATTGAAATGGATAATAATTCATGTGTCACCCCAGGAACAAGACTTGCAAGAAGAGGTTTCTACTATTGACATGCTCCGTGGGGTAGGAAGAAAAAACATTCCTGTTCTGCAGAGACACAAAGTTCATTGGATACTGGTAAAAAGCTTGGTGGAGGGAATTCCCTGGTAGTCCAGTGGCTAGGGCTTGGCACTCCCACCGCCAGGGGCCTGGGTTTGATCCCTGGTCGGGGAACTAAGATCCCACAAGCCACACTGCCAAAAAAAAAAAAGTTTGGTGGAACTCAAAGTGGACTTCAAAGGAGAGAGAGGCGAAATGGCATAATATCTGTACATGACATGAACATCATTTCCAGCAGCACTATAGGAGACAGAGATTGCAGGATACTGTGGGCTTGTGTTTTCCCATGAGAACTCAACAACAAGCGGTCAAAGCTCCTCTTTTCTAATGAAAGAAAAACACGCCTTTCTGAATTAATGCTTGAGAAATGTTCTTTTCCTGCTGTCTCAGATTTAGCCCCTAAACGGCCTTTGACTAAACAGCATATTCCTGTGAGCCCACATTCAACATTTTTTGATATGTTTGATCTATCCTTGGCTTCTACAGAAGATGAAGAGGATAAGCTTAGAGAGAGAAGGCAGCTTGGTATTGAAAAAGAGGTTGATCCCCTTCCTGATGCACAAACACATACCTCTGAAGACACTGCACAGGTTAATTTTTTATATAAACTGGAACCAAAGTCAGCTCCTAGAATGACTGAAATAAATCAGAACAGTTCTGCGATTTCACAAGCTAATAGTGACTCAGAAGAGGACACAACCACCCAGTGTTTGCAATCACGCAGGCAAGGGCAACATCAGGTACCCAGAGACAGCCATGCCCATGTTAGTAGATGGAGAGCTTGGGAAGTCCATAAACAGATTGATTACATACACTGCCTCATGCCCAGTTTGCTTCAGATTACAGGCAATCCCTGTCACTGGTGAGTGATGAACCATTATGAAGCAGAGCTGTTCTTGAAGAGAAACCTGAAGGCTCATTTTTGCTCAGGGACTCTGCGAAGAGTCCTCTTTTCCGTGATCTTCTGACGTGACAACAGATCCCTGCCTGCCCAAATTGAACAGTGGAATCGTACCTTAGTTTTAATGCTCACGACCCTTAGACAATTCATTCTTCCACAGTAACAGGACTTTGTGGAACGCTTTAAAGGTCCCAGCTCTTGCATGTTTTTTGGACCATTGCTTACTATATCACTAAATAGGACATTGTCTTTTAGGCCACAATATAACTGCCATGCAGTCATCTGTAGGTGCACCACATATGATGGTGGTGGGCTCCCTTCCAATCAATGTTACTGGATTTTTTAAAAGAGTGTCATTAAAAACAAAAAATTCGCTGGTTAGAATGAGAACCAGTCAAGGCAAAGTAAGATCTCCCATCCCCAAAGGGCATTACCTAGATCTGCTTTTATGTGCGTCAGAGAGTACACCCATAGCAAGCACACATATCAGTGTTAGGCTTCTTCAGTACAGTACGTAAGCTTAGTGTTAGTATCTGTCAGACGTGATCTACTGTTACTTAGATAAACGTGGTGCCTATTGAGACAACAGAGGATAGAGCTACAGGTGTTCAGTAAGGCTACGAAAACGTTTAGTTGATTTAGTTAATGGGTTTTTAATGGCTGTAGCAATTGAGTGAGGCAACTCTGGGGCATTTGCTGTGAAGAATTCTATTTCTTACTGAAGAATAAATAATTATTGGATGAGTGTTAAAACAGTGTGACTAATGTTTGAAATTACCATTTTTCTAAAAATTTTTCTATAAACTTTCAAAAGTAGCAATGTTTGTAGTTACTATAAATCAAGCTTTGGAAGTCCCCAAAATAAAGACTGCTTTCCTTTAAGGAAAAAAAAAAATTGCAATTTTCTGGCATGAGGGCATAGTGCATTTCACTTAAGCAATGCTATAGTTTATACTCAGTCTCCTTGTCTGTTTCATGAAAGGTACTGTTAAGTAAACTGGATTTCTGTCAACTCCCTGGCATTTCCTTTAAATTTATTAAATCTGAAGAAAGGATACTGGAAATAAAGTTGTAGGCCTGGTGCTTCCTAGAGGGCTGAGGCCAGGTGTGGGCATCCAGCAGGGTTCCCAGGTTGTTTATCTCAGTCCTTGAGAACATGAAATGAATGTTGGGATGGTGGTATTTTAGATTCAATCAAAGCACCCTCTAATTTACTAAAGAAAAAGTTCTATAACTTTGGGAGGTAAGAATCCCTTCATTACTAAGACAAAGCCCGTGCTTTCTAGTAAAACAAAAGAAACACCCCAGCATGTTAACAGAATTTATCTCTAGGGAATGGAAGTACAGGAGTTTTCTTCCCCCCCCCCTTTGCTTTTCTGTATTTTATAGATTTTCATTAAAGAGCAAGTATTATTCTTACAATGAAAAGCTGTATTTTAACAAATTTATAAGGTAACACAAAATTAATTAAAGCATGAGGCTCCTTTGCTTATATTAAGTCCAATATGCAGAGCATTGGATAGAGTTTTTAGAAGACTTTGTCTCAATTTGGGGGAATAATTAGCCTTATACTAAATGGTGCTCTAGTCTCACCTAACAAAGCATAAAAGTCATACCTGAAGTGATCAAACTGTTTCCAAGTAATTTAACCATTTCCCAGAACAAAACTCAAGATTTTTCTTGGTGCTTACTCAGATGGACCCTTGACCCACAGTAGCTGTGGCTCCTCTGCTCATCCTTGGTCCATTGGGAGCCTTGTGTTTATCCCACTTAATCTCAATGCCCAGCTCAAATGTCATTTCTTCTCAGTAGTTTTCCCTGACCCACATTCTTTCTAACCCTTCCTGTCATCTGTATTTCTATAGCACTTTACCTCTCATTATTATCACCTTTTCGTTTAGTAGGCATGAAACCCTCTCCCCTCATGTTTGTAGCTTGGGAGCTCCTTGAGGGCAGATATCATATTCTATTCATTCTTTTATCATAGAGTGGTGGATTAAAAAGGGCCATAAATTATTTCCTCTTCAAGAAGTGTAGTGTATTTGCCCTCACACTGAATCATGGCTGGCCTTGTCACTTACTTGGATCTGTGGAATGTGGCAGGTGACATGCTGCCTTGAGCTGCTGTATGAAGTCCAGGTGCCCTCCCAGAGAGACCGTGTGGAGAGAGAGATGGCTGCCTGGCCAGCCTCCAGCTCTTCTAGCCATCCCAGCTGAGATGTTAAGACTTGTGAGTAAACCCATCTTCAATTTCTAGCCCCAGGTGAATCTCTAGATGACTGCGGCCTCATGAATGGGCCTAGCTAAACCCAGCCCAGACTACAGAATAATGAACAAATACATGACTATTGTTTTAAGCCACTAAATTTTGGGTGGATTGTTATGCAGTAACAGATTACAGAAACACAGAGTATCTGGGGTATGGTGAGTCTTCCAATAAGTGTTTGTCAAATTAAATTTATTGTTGTATTTATTTATTTATTTTGGCTGCACCATGCGGCATGAAGGATCTTAGTTCCCCAACCAGGGATCGAACCTGTGTCTCCTGAATTGGGAGTGTGGGGTCTTAACCACTGGACCACCAGGGAAGTCCCAAATTAAATTTAATTGTAAGGGACTGGATGGGTAAAATTGGTCCAGATGACCCTCATGGTCCTTTTTAGCACTGAGATTCTATAATCTCAAGACCTTTAATGACCTTGGATTATGCCATTACTTCCTTTATTTCTACCTATAAATGAGAGTTGAATCTAGATGCAATATAGTTAAGTCCTTGGGCATCTTAGTCCATTTGGGCTGCTATAACAAAATACCATAGACTGGGTGGCTTATAAACAACAGAAATTTATTTCTCACAGGTCTGGAGACTGGGAAGTCCAAGATCAAAGTGCTGGCAGATTAGATGTCTGGTGAGAACCCACTTTCTGGTTCATAGATGGCTGTCTCCTTGCTGTGTCCTCATATAGTGGAAAGGAGGAGGGATCTCTCTGAGGCCTCTTTTATAAGGGCACTGATCCCACTAATAATTGTAAGAGTGACCTAATCACCTCCCAAAGGCCCCATCTCCTAATACCATTATCTTGGGGATTAGGATTTCAACATGTGAATTTTGGGTGACACAAACATTTAGACCATAATATTCCATCTCTGGTTCTCCAAACTTTATGTCCTTCTAACATATCATCAGCTCAAAGGTCTAAGTCCAAAGTCTCATCTAACTGTCATCTAAATCAGATATGGGTAAGATCAAGTTACAATCCATTGGGCTTTGTGACATTTAATGTATTAATATTTAGAGACAGCACCTAGGGTCACCTTGACCAATCTCTTTTCCAAACCTAGTTTTCTGCAGTTGTATTGATTTCACTTAATTTCTTATATGTGAAAATCATGCCCCATAATAACCCATTTACTGTAGAACATAAACTACTTGGAGATGTTTTCAGTAATGGAGAAAAATACTCTTTCAGATCTGGCCTATACTAGTTTTTTTTTTTTTTTTTTTTGCGGTATGCGGGCCTCTCACTGTTGTGGCCTCTCCCATTGCGGAGCACAGGCTCCGGATGCGCAGGCCTAGCGGCCATGGCTCACGGGCTTAGTTGCTCCGCGGCATGTGGGATCTTCCCGGACCAGGGCACGAACCCGTGTCTCCTGCATTGGCAGGCGGATTCTCAACCACTGCGCCACCAGGGAAGCCCTATACTAGTTTTTTAGTCTTTAAAATTTTTCTCCAGTTTCTTATTAGAGATATAAAATCTTCAATGATGACCATGCAATGAAAAGTGAGCTAACCAATCCAAACCATGGCATTTTGTAAAGTTTGGAACGTCTTAGAATTTCAGGCAATCTGCAGTTTGGAAGAAGACTCAGCCTTTGAATTGTTACTCACTTTACCCTTTCTTTAATGCTGAACTGCTTACAATCAATTGACCATTTTTCTTCATCTTATTATTTCACGAGGGGATGGATGCTATGGATTTATGAAGAATATGCTTTAAAGATAGGCTATAGTCCAAGCATCAGGTTGGTCTTTCTGAGGTCATGCATGAAAATCAAGATTTAGCTATGTTGCAGTTATAACAGAAAGGTCCGAAGTCTAAACTCTACCAGACTGTCAGAAGCCATTGGTTCTGTTTAAAGACCTTCCTCTGATGGAAATGTGGGAATGGAAGGGAGCTGGAGTGAGAGGGTGGCAGCCCACAGAAACTGGGCTCTCCGTGTACTTCCTAGTCTCCTGTTTTAAATGTGAAATGTTTTCTTGGTTTTGAAACATTTCTGTGCTTGTTCCTGCCATCCTGACAGCCTGGTTTGAACCAGTTTCTGGTTGAGACCTTGGTGCCATGGTAATCACCCTTAGGCTCCATCTGGCTGTGTCCCTGGGTGCCCAGCTTCTGTACTTACCCATGGTTACCACTCTTGGTCCCCTGTTTGGTTCTGCTCTCCTAGCAGTCATTAGAATCTGCTTTCAGTCTAGCTGTTTCTCATCCTTCAGATGCAAGGTCATTGTCATTACCATAGGAAGAGTTTCCTTGATACCCAAGATAGGTTCAGGTCCTCCTGATGTATGCCCTCTTTGTTTCCTGTATTTTACCATCAAGGTACTTATCACAACTTATAATTATCTTTGTCATCTATTCTGCTTATTTTTGTGTCTTCAGCACCTGGGACAGTGGCTGGCACATAGTAGGAGTTCAATAAATGTGTTAAGTAAACATGAACAAATGAAGCTTGTAACTTGGGCCCCCACGTCTTTTAGGGTACAATTGTATATGACCTTGGGCTAGTTACAAAAATTATGTCTCACTTTATGCATGTGTAAAGTAGGGAGGGATAATATTGTTTTATTTACCCCACAGTTTGGGGTGCTGTGTATGTAGCAGATGCTTAGTAAATGTTTGTAGAATGAATAAATGCACCTCTTATCTCTGTGATAAGAGACACTTATTTTAACAAGTATTTCTTTCATCTAACAGGTGAGAGAAGTTGATTTTCTAAGCAAGGGGAATCTTGTTTACTGAGTGGGAAATAAAATTCAGTATTCCCAATGCCTTTGCCCAGGGGTTTCTATTTCTCTTCAGGTTGTACCTTAATACTAGATTTTTTTTAATGGAGGAGGGAAAATTTTTTTAAATGAATTTGGACCAAACTAGTGATTTGATTGACTTTTCCAATTCCTAAGGGTTCGTGTCTATCACAGATATTAACTGTTAGGTCCACCAAGAGTACAGGTTCTAGATTGCCCGGATCTTAAAAACCTGTAAGAAAGAAGCAACGACGAATGTGAATCTGAAGACCAGGGGGAGTTCTATAGAGCTAACATTTGCACTGGGTGGTACAGCTTATTGGCCTCTGAAACACTGTCAGGATAAGATCCTGACCTTGGAGTGATGGCAAAAGTGCTTTTAGCTTAACAGTTCTTTGTACTACAAGCCTTCACAGGCTGGCCTAACTTTTTTTTTTGCTGCACTGCACGACATTTGGGATCTTAGTTCCCTGACCAGGGATCAAACCCGCACCCCCTGCATTGGAAGCGCAAAGTCTTAACCACTGGACCACAAGGGAAGTCCCAGCCTGGCCTAACTTAACCTATTTCCCCCCTATTTCCCACTGAATCAGTGCAGTGAAGATAACATATAAAGTACAAATGCTACAGTTTTTCTTTTTCTTGCTCATCTCTTCCCCACCATGTCTACCTACTTCTGGAATTTCTTCCACCTGACATTTCCTTCAGCATACTGAATACAGAAAAGGTAGAAGATGCAGGAAGGGTCCACATGTAACTAGAGTTATGTATTTTATTTGAGCCTCATCTCTTTAGAGAAAGGGGAACACAGGTGAGAGGAATAAGTTAGAGATGGTATGAAAAAAAATAGCACAGAGGTGAGGGGTATGAAGAAAGAAATCCTTCAGTGGAACATCCGCTGAAGGTGAAACGAGGTGAACCTGGATAAGGAATTCAGAGATAATTCTTGGTGTTTAGTATTGTGATCTGGGAGTGAGATCCCAGCGCTGAGGAAGGAAGAAGGCCAACAGGCGGAGGAGCCCCAAAGCAAGTACTGCTAGTTTGTAACTAGCCTACGTCTCCAGACCAAGTGGCCCCATTTGGGTGGGGAGGATTTGCTGAGGGAATCTGACCCCTTATTCCTAGCTCATCTCCAAGGTATCCTCACTGGCGTTGCTCTGGGATGTAAATGAATTCATAAGCTGATGCCTCCTCTCTGCTGACTGTGTCCTAGGCTGACTCTGAGGCGGGGACTGGGGAGTTATAGACTGATACAGAGGCTAGTACTGCTGCTGAGACCTTGGCCTGGATGTGGGCTCAGGCTTGGTCTCTGTCTCTGGATCCAGCTCAGATTCAGGCTCCAGCTCTGACTCAGGCTCCATCTCGTGATCCAGGTCTAGGTCCGGATCTAGCCCAGTCTCTTGTTCTAACTCCTGCCTGGGATACAGATCAAAGTCTAGCTCTGATTCCTCCTCTGTTACTGGGTCCTGGAGTATGGTGAAGGCTGGACTTTTACTTCTGGGGGCTCCTATAAGACAGCTGCTCATTTTATGTTTTGATTCTTCTTTCTGAAATACACACAATTCAATGGGTTAAAACTTCCCAATTAGCTTTAATTTTTGAACAGTCAAGGAATTTCAGAATATAGTAGGACTTAAGGTACCAGAAAGCATGGGTTCCTGGCAAAGTAGAAAATATTTCTGGCCTAAATTTGCTTTTCATCTTCTTTGCACCCTCTGGTTCCTCAGTTACTTACCATGCTTCAGGCTCAATCAATCCATAACTTCCAATTTCTCTAGTTTTTCTAGCCAGCCTGGATTTCATGGTCAACCATTTAAATAGCAATGGTGTTGTCAGCATTCCCGGATATCTTGTCTTCTTGATTTTACTTGTCTTTCCAACCCTCTAATGTAATCCTTGGCAGGCCCTTCATGACCTGGCCTCCTGCTATTTTCTTTAGCTTTATCTCTGTCTATAGTCCCCACCTTTTGCTCTAGCCATAGAGTTAGACTGGTAGATCTTTATATCTGCTAGTTCATCAGTTTTATTATCCATCCCAAGGGTGGTGGTGGTGGTGGGGATTCTAAAGGGTTAGCTAAGGGAGATATTTTAAATATTTATTAATTGGTATGGCACTGGCACTAACCAAGCCTGCTGTAAAAAGATCCTTGACGCCTCTGCTGGGTTGGGTAACCCCTCTTCAGTTGGGAAAGGATCCTGAATGACACCCAGATGCCATGGCAGTGTGGGAACCTGGGACTCAGGTTTACAGCTATTTACCAACTGGTAAGGGAACCTTTCAACATTTCAAATTCTGGGACAGCCACACTCAAAAACCTTCCCTGGACTTTGCTTATCTCTATCTGATTAGGTGTCTCCTCCCACCTCACCGCCACACCACTCTCCACCCCAATGCTTCAGATCATCCAACCTTGTCTGTTTCTGGGTAGGCTTCTTGTATCACTGTCTCGGATTCGTCCACACTTAACTCGGAGGACTCTCGCAACTTCCTTGACAAAGCAAACAGCACAGCATCGTGGAGGGTGAGGAACAGCTGGGCTTTGGTGATGCCAGCGTCAAAGAAATCATTATTCTCAAGTGCCCTGACCACAGAAGCTACAAACCAAACCAGGAACACACACAGGGTCAGACACCTGGGGAGGAGAGGATCCAGGATACAAAACACAGCCCTCTTCATAAGATGAAAGATACTCACAGTGACACCCTGCAATGAGCACCAAGATGTTGGTGTTTTGGAAAGCATTGAACATCTGTGGGGAGAGAGTAAGCCAGTTTTAGAGATCCTCACACTCAGTAGAGGAAAGGGCCTTTTAATTAGCTGAGTTTTAAAACCTCTTTGATCATTCACTTGTCTGGGTTATATGTACCTTTGCATCCCCATCCCATTCAGCTCTATAAACATTTGATGAGTGAACTGCTGTATGCCAGGAAATGCCTAAAGTGCCAGAATACAAAAGAGAATCAGATGGTCTTGTGTGGGGTGGGGAGTGAGAGGGAGGGTTGCCCATGGTCTTAAGTGGGGAAACAGTTCACATAAAGAGATCAGTGTTCACATGAGGACAGTGCTAGGATAGACACAGGCACAGGTGTGATGGGGACACACTGGACGGGCCTCATGAACAATCATATCTTGGTATTATTGCTTAGTGTTTGCACGTGACCCCCTTCTCTCTGGAGTCCACTAAGCAGAGGTGGCAAAATGTGGCCCAGAGAATATGCTCTGGAGCTATAAATCTTAACGTTCAATTCAAAAGAAGTCACCATTCACCTTAATACTCTAAGACTCAACAGGTTCCAACCTTGGGCACTAAGTTGGAGTGTCAAAAGAAACAAAACAGACAGACTCTACTTCTTTCACTGCCAAGGGGAAACAAGAAAGGCATTCTTGATCATACAGTAAATCATAAAGTCATTTGGTAAAGAGCCACTATAGACATATGCTAAATGGCAAGCAGTGGGAGATTGAAATCCCGTGAATTAAGAAGAAGCTTAGGGCTTCCCTTGTGGCGCAGTGGTTGAGAATCCGCCTGCCGATGCAAGGGTCACGGGTTCGTGCCCTGGTCCGGGAAGACCCCACATGCCGCGGAGCAGCTGGGCCCGTGAGCCATGGCCGCTAGGCCTGCGCGTCCGGAGCCTGTGCTCCGCAACGGGAGAGGCCACAGCAGTGAGAGGCCCGCATACCGCAAAAAAAAAAAAAAAAAAAAAAAAAAAAGAAGAAGCTTAAATGGAGTGGTTGTCTCTAATAAGAACAACTACTGGGATTTTTCTTAGTAGGTACAAGTTTTCAATTATAAAGTAAACAAAACATAATGACTTCCTCCAACAAGGCGGGACAGAACAAAGCAAACAGCACAGCGTTGTGGAGGGTGAGGAACAGCTGGGCCTTGGTGATGCCAGTGTCAAAGAAATCATTCTTCTCAAATGCTCTGACCACAGAAGCTACAAACCAAACCCAAACACACACAGAGCCAGACACCTGGGGGGAAACCTGCATTTTTAAAGTGTAAGGGTGTACCATGAATCTCTGAAGGTTGCAAAGTTAAGGTGCCAGACGTTGCCTCAATGATGGGGCTGGAGCAGAAAGTCATCAGCGTAGGCCAGGTTGATGGAAGGGTCATGCCAAGGACCAGAACATATGGTGCCTCCAAAAAATGGAAGACGAGAGGAGAGAGGAAAGGATGGCCCAATTATACTACAAAACAGGGGGAAGAGTGATATAATGTCCGAGGCTTTAAGTTCCAGTGCTGGACAGGCCCCTTCCTAGCTGCGAGCCCAGGACTCTTAGGGGGAAATATGGCTTGTCTCTCAGGGCTGTTGTGAGAACTAAATGAGATAGTGTATATAAATGTGCTCAACTCAGTCTGGCATGTAAGAGGCATTTGATAGTGTAGTCAATGAAATCTAAAGCTACAACTACAGTGTAAAACTGGGAGAAGAGAACACAGCCCAGTAGTACCACCTAAGATGGAAAAGTCCCAAAGATAAGACATTATCAAGTATATTTGAGCCTGCAAATGGAGTGGCAGTGGGGTGTTGGTGGGGAGAGGGTCTCATGGATGGGAAAGCCCTTAATGTAAATCTCTTCTAAGCCTCTCATTTATAGATGAGGAAACCAAGACCAAGTGCAATTTATTAAGTTACCTCGGGTCTGGACAGTGATTGGTAGTAAAGCCAGGACAGAGCACACATCCACAGACCACCAATCAGAGTTCTTTCTGCTATGACAAGCTTCCTATTGCCTTTGACCAAAGAGGAGCTGGACTCACTTAAGACAGAATCATATTCACTTAGAAATAAGAGGTAGGATAAAATATTTATAAATATTTTGTTAAAATGGAATCTGAGGATACAAGAAGGAAAGTCAGCCAAAGGAGCACATCTCAAAAAAAGGTGGGGGGTGGGGACGGACAGTGGTTAAGAATCACCTGCCAATGCAGGGGACATGGGTTCAAGCCCTAGTCCGGGAAGATCCCACATGCCACCGAGCAACTAAGGCCTTGTGCCACAACTACTGGGCCTGCACTCTAGAGCCTGTGCCACAACTACTGAAGCCTGCGTGCCTAGAGCCCGTGCTCCACAACAAGAAGAGCCACCGCAATAAGAAGCCCACGCACCACAACGAAGAGTAGCCCCTGTTCGCCGCAGCTAGAGAAAGCCCGCGCACAGCAACAAAGACCCAACGCAGCCAAAAATAAATTAATTAAATAAATTTTTTTTTAAAAGTGGGTGCAGTTAGAGCCAGGAAGCCAGTAGGTTCGGGATGTGTAAACCGAGCCATCGCCAACAGGAGCAAGAGTGAGATAGAGGACTAAAAACTGAGACAAGCTGGCTTGAAAAAAAAAGACACTGTACTTAACGAGACATTAAACAATAAAGCCAATATGGTTAGTTGTGCACCTAAACTGTCCATATTGTACAAGAAGGAGAGAAATGAAATCTGTCTGAGAAACCAGAAAGTGGGAGAGAAGCCAGGACTCAGGGAACATCGCTTTGAAGGAAAAATCTTTCCTGCCCTTTTCACCCAAAGATGCAGGCAATGAAGAAACTGGGGAAGATCCTTATAGGTACTGGACCAGGCGGCCCCACACTTGGGGTGTCATTTCATTACAACTTCTTCAAACCTGGGTGCCTTTTAGAGCAGCTGAATAGTGGAGAATTCCTTGTGAACTTTCTTCTGTAGCATTTGAACCTATTCCTTGACATTTTTTGTAGCTAACTCCCAGGATACGCTGGGAGTTGCTGGGTGTGGCACAGATTGCTGTTTCAATGGTGTTAAGAGTTTCTTATTTTTCAGTCCTTGAGAAATAATATGCCATGGTTAGGGAACCAACCCTAGTTTAGTAAATCAGAGTTGCTTCATTTTCTTTTTATTCTGGTTGACCTTAAACTGTCTTTGGTGCTCAAGTTCCTAGTGGCCTAGGAGTCACAGAGCAGCTAGCTGACCAGTGACTAAGAGGATTCAATCAGGATCAGGGCTAGGATGGTGGTAGTAGGAGGGGATCAGGGTTCTTGTGAAAGCCTCCTTAGTACTCACCTGTCTTAGTACGACCAAAGCCTGTGCATCCACACGATGTACCATGGAGAAGTCCAGGATGATGGTATGGATGCTGGGTAGAAGAGATGAAGTCGAGTAAGGCAAGAGTGTTCTACCCCCAACCTGAGTTTCAGAAGCATCAGGGAGTGTGATCAACATGCTCCTAGAGGGGTCATCAGCAGGCCAAACTTTCTCCACCTCCTTGTAGTTTGGATTTCTCTGGGATGTGGAAGATGTTATGTAAGGTGCTTGGTCATCAGACATAGTCTGGCTTGTGTCCATGCTCTTGAAACATGAGCAGCGGACCAGGTTAATGGAGGATGAGTCGAGGCCCCGTTTACTTTCAAATCGTTCTGTGTAAACAACCTGGGATGACAGAGTTAGGGGAGGACTGTGATAAGACTCAAACAAGCCTGGAAGCATTTGCAACTATGCTGTTTCTATCTACAAACTCACTTCCCTCTCTCTTGGAAAACTCCGCAGACTATGCATTATACCTTTTTTCCTTAGATATCTCACTGTCACTTCCAGCTTGTGACTAAAACCGCCTTCATCTTTCCTGAGCCTCACCACTCAGAGCCACCCCTCCCAACTTCCCCACATGCATCAGTGACATTATCATTGTCTGAGTGAGCCAGACTTTAAATCATCTTTGATTTATTCCTTTCCCTCATCCCTGGATTCTAATTAGTCTCCCGCACCTACTAGAACTTTGAAGTATTTCTTCCATCAATCCCTTTCTTAACACCTCCTTCTTTTATCAATGAAACTGTCTTCTGTCAGACTTCCTTAAGGAGACAAAAGTTACTTGAGTGTGGCTATCTTTACCTTTTACTCCTTTCATGCTCCTAATAAGCCTATGTCGCTTAAGGACAGTACCAAGCCATCGCTTAAGTAAGGACAGTACCAAGAACCGAGAATACAATGGCATGAAAGATGTGAATGCTGACTCTGCAGTCACAGGGAGCAGACTACCTGGGGAGAGGGCACGTGTCCATTTAAAGGATGAATAACAACCTAAATGGACAAGAACTGTAAGGCATGTGGGAAAATGAAGAGTTCATTTGCTAGAGTGGTATACTTTGGGGTGATGTTTCTTTAAGAAAAATCTGTTGTTCTAATAATGTTGCTTGGGAAATAAACTTTAAAAATATAAAAAAAATGTAAAGATTAAAACTAACAAGGTAGTATATATTGTATTGCTAAAAAAAAAAGCGGTGTGGACAAATGATAATATTACAGTTCAAAGGAGAGAGGTGCTCCCCAAGCCTTGACAGTCACTGAGGCCAGGCCTTTCGGAGACAGCTGAGCACTGGCTCAGTGTTAGGCAGATACAAGGTCCTTCAGGCAGAAGAAACCTCTGAGAGCCTCCCTTTTCTCTCTGTCTACTCCATACTCTTTTAAGAGCTTTCACAATTCACTCCCTCCCGGTCTGCCTGAACTTATTGCCCAGGCCAAGCCTCTTACTCTGAGGATCCCATGCTTATTTCTACCTCAGTGTCTTTGTCCAAGCCTATTCATGGCCTGGGAGTCCTTTTTCCTACCTGACATAAATCCAAATTTCTCTCTCCTGCCCAGCTTAAGTCCATTACTACTGTGAAGTTTCCCTGCCTTTTTGAGTTCATACCGATCTCTTTAACTGAAATCTTAGAGTGGTTAGAATATAAACACACGATTTAGAACATAACAATATACTGCATGGTATGGTTTACCATCTTATTTCATCAGTTTTAAGATGCACCATTACTTTTTGTACTGTCAAGAAACAAACAAAACACTGCAAATTAAACTATTATAATGCCATCAATGCATCTAAATTTCAGAGATGTGAAAAAAATGTATATTTTTGGATGGATAAATACAATAATAGCCTTAAATATCACATTAATAGAGAGTTGTTTCCCCAGTTTGATTTTTTTTTTTTTTTTTTTTTTTTTTTTTGCTGTACGCACAGCTTGTGGGATCTTAGCTCCCTGACCAGGGATTGAACCCAGGCCCACAGCAGTGAAAGCATCAAGTCTTAACCACTGGACTGCCAGGAAATCCTCCCCAGTTTGAATTAAAATTCCATAAATTGCTTCAAAATAATCCTGTGATTTTTCAGGGGCTGTAGATGGGTAGGGATGTAGATGAAATAAGATTGAATACGAGGTGATAACTCTTAAAGCGGGTGTTGAGTACACAGAGGCCCATTATACTTGTCTCTACTCTTGTATACGTTAAAATTTTTCCATGAAAAAATTTTAAAAAAAGAACAACCTGGATGAACCTTGAGGACATTATGCTATGTGAAATAAGCCAATTGCAGAAAGACAAATACTGTATGATTCCACTTATATGAGGCATCTGGAAGAGTCAAAGTCATAGAAACAGAAAGTATAATAGTGGTTGCCAGGGGCTGGGAGGATGAGGAAATGGGGAGTTGTTTAATGGATCAGAGTTCCAGTTTTGCGCGATGAAAAAGTTCTGGAGGTAGATGGTCGTAATGATTGCACGACAATGTGAATATATTTAACACTACTTTTTTTTTTTTTTTTTTTTTTTTTTTTCTGGTACGGGGGCCTCTCACTGTTGTGGCCTCTCCCGTTGTGGAGCACAGGCTCCAGACGCCATGGCTCACGGGCCCAGCCGCTCCGCGGCATGTGGGATCTTCCCGGACCGGGGCACGAACCCATGTCCCCTGCATCGGCAGGCGGACTCTCAACCACTGCGCCACCAGGGAAGCCCCTATCTAACACTATTGAACTGTACACTTAAAAATGGTTAAGATGATAGATTTCATGTTATGTGCTTTATACCACAATTACAGAGAAAAAGAAAAAGAACCTGGAGACAGAGGCCCCTAAAAATTTGTTTTCCTTTTTCATAGTGTCATAGTTCTGGGCACACAGTATGAGATCAATAAATACTAGATCATATTCTACTCTAAAATGTATTTTCTGATGTCCTGTAAATACTCTACAGTACTCAGTGCAGTGTGGATACAAAATAAAAATTAGAGATAGTGTTAATTCTAGTAGTAGAGCAGTCCTCTTGGCAGGGAAGTTGGTATTTTCCAGGAGCTCAGTAGAACCTATGCTCCATTCGGGTGTATGGCAATGAGAGTCGGTGCTTGGTATTGTAGGTGAGGAAGGGGATGGGAGGTGTTCTTGTGTGTGTGTGTGTGTGTGTGTGTGTGTGTGTGTGTGTGTGTGTGTAGATAGAACTGCTCCTCCAGGGTGTCTGTGTGGATGAAAGGCCTTGAAGCTGGAAATGAACAGCCCTGCCCTGGGGAAAGGGAATATTTAGACCAAATCTGAGTTAGAAATTAATGAGCACTGTAACTCATCCACTAAAATAATCTTCAGATGCTATAAAATCCCCATGTCTACTTATCCGCCCTCCACCTCACATCATCATTTCCCTGGTCACAGGCAGACATCAGGAGACTCTGACAGATCCTTGGGAACCCCAGCCACCTTGACCCTGCCGCCGTTAGAAAACAATCTATATATATATTTTTTTTCCAGTATGTGGGCCTCTCACTGTTGTGGCCTCTCCCATTGCGGAGCACAGGCTCCGGATGTGCAGGCCCAGCAGCCATGGCTCACGAGCCCAGCCGCTCCGCAGCATGTGGGATACTCCCGGACCGGGGCACGAACCCCTGTCCCCTGCATTGGCAGGCAGACTCTCAACCACTGCGCCACCAGGGAAGCCCAGAAAACTATCTTTAAGTCACTTGTTTTCATAATTCTATAGCCAGGGAGCTAAGATAAAAGTCAAGGAAACAGGGACAACCAGGGAATTACTGACAATGTCAACAGGCAGACTGTACTCTGTGCTCAGATAAGTTGCTGGCCATTGAGAAGGGAATCAGGAGTCAGGACATCTCCCACTGCCTCCTACTTTCAGGGTAAGATCTGAACCTGAAAGGAAACCTGTGTCTTCATTTCTGAGTAGAAATCTTTGATTTCCAATTACTCATGGTTTGTCTAAGAGTTAAAATCCCTGAGGGGGTTTAGATTTTCTTTGCTTTTCTTTCTTTTTTTTTTTGAAAACTACTAGTGCACTTCTTTTTTATAAAATGTGGAGAAAAATGCAGAAAAGAAGACATGTTTCTAACCCTGGGCAGTGGCTCAGGTTCATCACAGTTGCAGAAACACCAACAAATCTTTCCTTGCTGGGGGCCATCTTCATTTTGATTAAACAGGCTGTAAATTTCTTCTTCTGTAAGAGGCACCTTTACCATTTCAACCTGAAAGACATATGAGGGGGTCTCATACTGATGGTGAGTGGGGGAGGGGAGAATACTCGGTGAAGGGGAGGGGAGCAGGTGGAGAGAGGCTGGGGAGGAAAGCCTTCACCCCCTCTAACAGCTTGCGCTTTAGGTAGTGAACATTGACAAATGTAATGGAGTTGCAGCACTGGAAGATCTTCACCCCTGGAATGTTTGTAACCTGCAAGACAAATAAATGTAAACTTGAGGGAAATTTTTCAGCTCTTTTATGGAGTAAGAAAAAAAACATCCTTAGAACCTCCTGGAGAATCTGCATTCTTTATAAGAAGCAAGATCTAGCAAATTCCTTCCTCCCGTTTTCATCCCCTGCTTTTCCTGCTTTCTTCTTTTCCCCTCCATTTCCTCACACCTCTCTTTTTCTTGGCCTTCCTCCCCCGAAGTACATTTTAAAATTATCCTTAACTGGCTGCATCGCTTTCCCCACCTTTGTAAATGCATATCTGCAGTGCAACAGACAGGAGCAAAGGGGTTTTGTAGAAAAACTAAGCAGCAGGCCTGGTCCACCCCATCCTTTGGGCAAAGCAGTGGGACTGATTTGGATTCTTACCTCCTGATAGTCATGGAAGCTTCTATAAATATTGGTGTTAGGGATCTGACCCAGGAGGAGAATCTTAGTTCTGAAAGTAAATGCATTTGCCTTTAGGTCACAGTTGCCTTACCTTGCCATGGCCCACCTCCTATTACCTGAGACAAAGTACCTGTGTGACTGAACAGTAATGATGAAGAAGGTAAAAGCTATTGAAACAAGTAATCCAATGTCCAGTCCCAGTAAAATTGCAGATATGAACGTCACCATCCAAATGAGCTTATGGAAAAGAGGAAGAAAGGAAAAGGAAGACCGTGATAACAAGCAGAATTGAGAAAATCACAAGTCCTCTTTCTCAGCTCACCTTTACCCTTTCTCTCCCAAAACCTAGGATTTAGAGAACAAATTCCACAGCCATATGAACTGATGCCATCACAAATGATTGGGTCCCAGGGCTACCTAGCAATTGTTTTATGCATCCTTGGTCACTTCTCTCTTTAATTCTCTCTTAAAACTTCAGTTTCCTCGTGTGAAAAATAGGAATAATAGTATCTGATTTATAGAATTTATTGAGATTAGAAATATTATTTGTAAAGCAAACCAGAACACTCACCAAATTAGTGGTTGCTATTTTAAGAGCTATGATAGTTATTGGGAATCTTTAATATCCTTTTCAAGCCCTTATCCCACCACCTTCTCCATCACTCTCAGCAGGTGATTTGACTTTCATTTTCACAAAGAAGATAGGCTGAAGGGGGAGGGATAAATTGGAAAACTGGGATTGACATATAGTCACTACTATATACAAAATAGATAACTAATAAGAACCTGCTGTAGCACAGGGAACTCTACACAATACTCTGTAATGGCCTATATGGGAGAAGAATCTAAAAAAGGGTGGATATATGTATAACTGATTCACTTTGCTGTATACCTGAAACTAACACAACATTGTAAATCAATAATACCCTAATAAAAATTTAAAAAAGAAGATAGGCTGAAACTCCCTTAAGTATTTACTTCCCCCTCCACCTGCCACTTGTTAGTGTCTGCACTCAACCTTCCCCTGTTCTCTCCAGGTCTCTTGGAACTGCTATCCCTCCTAGGACTAGAAGCTCTACCTGTGCACTGGACCATATTCCCCTCTTAACTTCTCAGGGACCTGCATCCAAAAATGATCTCTTTTCCTATCTCTTTGCCTCTTCTGGGTGCTTCTCCTCTCATTGTATCACATCCCCCATCTTTTATTTCTTGCTGTCTCCCCTTTATGTCCTCTAGTTTTGTGCTCTAGAGAGAAGGAGAGTGCTCCATCAGTTACTCTCCCTGGAAAGACACCTCCTTCTCTTGTTAGAATTTGTGTCTCCCATCCTGGAATGTATTTCTATTAACTGGATTAAAAGTCATTCAAATATGCAATGTATGATAAACCCTTTTTACTAGATCTGTATGTAACTGCAGCTACTTAATTAATTGCATTTTATTTAACTTTGCATAGTTGGAATGGGTATTTCCATGCACCAATAACCTTGACTCCCTTTTTAAAGCAGAAGTAGAGTACTAGGCGTCAGACAGTGGCTTCAGGTTGATCGCTTTCGTCTGTTCTCTTCCCCTCTGCAGGCTTCCCCTCCATCCTTCCCACACCACCCAGGACATCTACACTCACAGAGTCATATTGGTTCTGCCTCCACAGATTGGGTAAGTTGTAAATGGTTTCAAGGTAGGGTAGGACATTGCTCAGAATAATAGCAGCCAGCACAGCCTGTGGGGAAAAGATAAACACTGCTTCATTTTCCTTTCAGGGGTAAAACTCCCAAATTTCCACAAAGGTACCACAGAGAGTTAGTCAGCCTTGCCACTCAGAGATATTACGCACTGATATTTCATAAAAATACCAGGTCCATGCTTTGACTCATTGTCTAATCAAATAAGTATTCTCCACGTTTTTCTCTGCTCGCCTCCATAATTTGTCAAACGCACAAAACAAGGCAAGGCCAGGTCACTCATTTGGCCTGTACAGCTACCACAAGCCCCATTTAGATTCAGGTCACTGATTACTTACCCTGACAGTGAGAGGAAGAGTACCCGCAGGTTATGATCATCTAGCCCCTTCTGCTTCCATGTTGTCACTTTGGTGTCTGAGGCAAGCCCTCAGGGAGGCTGGCACCTTTGGCCATTTTTCTTACCTTTGCCCACTTGGCCTTGCTTTGTCTACTTTGCTTGACATAATCTATGTTACCGATGTTGCTTAGAAACCATTCTCAGAAGGGATGACAAATTAGGAGAATTTCCACTCACAGGAATGCTGAAATAGTTGCAGTTGGGCTTTTTTCAAGTCTAATCATGATGTACTACAATTATTTCAACAATAAGATACCAATTTTTTGTCCATCAAATTAAATTAGCAAGTTTAAAACATTGAGGACATCCCATAAAAATGGGTGTTGAGTATTGCCCTTTTGGAAAATAATTTGGCAATATATCAAGAAATGCTAATATGCTTTTACACAGAAATTTTGTTTTACTCTTAGAAATCTATCTTAAACATAGAAAAGGGTAGATGTACGAAATTGCTCACTGTTGTGTTATTTATAATAACAAAAATTCAGATAACCTAATTTAAGATTATTAAGTTATAGTATGGAGTATCATGCTACATAATAAGTTAAAACAAGAATACCAGATTGTACAGTTAGATCACAATTACGCAAAGTATTATCCATTTATAGAGAATAATATTGGTTAGATATATGCCAAAATGTTAATAGTGGTTTATTTGTGACTATGGCTTCAGAGACTGCCACCTCAGTGTGTAACCAGTCTAGCTAAAAAATAGATTTTTATCTATTGTGAATTTTCCAAAGTCTTAAAAGTAAGCATGTCTCCCTTTATAATGGAAAGAAAGTGTCTTAAATATAAGAAAATGAAGATGGATACTCATAGGGATGTAAAATCATCAGGGCCTCAAAGCAGAATCGAACCTACTCTAAGAAACATTTCTCATCCTTTTCATAGCCATCCTCTCTTCTAAATACTCTGCCTGGGAATTAGAACTGATCCTATCATCAGGAATGGAGTGGATCCAAGCTTACTCTTATTTTCTGAGGTTACTCAGTGACCACTTGGTCTTAACAGGTCAGTAGAGGAGGGAAGAACAAAGATGAAGTCAGCAGAAATTACTTGTTTCCCATCTTCATCTTTTTTCCAGTCAAGAATCTCCCCAAATTTCCACAATTTGCAGGGAGATGTGGTAGGAAAGATACGAAATTCAACTTCATAGGGCTTTTACCAGATTTTTGGCTTGAGGTATGGAGTATGAAGAGGAAACAAATCTTTTCATGACATAATATACAATAAAATTTTTACCTTTCTTAATATTAGGATAAAACATGCTCATGTGTAAAGAAGAATTGAATTTATATATAATTTCCATCATACAAGAGATAACCATTGTTAACATTTTGGTATAGCCTATGTATTTTTTCACACAAAATTGGAACAATAGGGCTTCCCTGGTGGCGCAGTGGTTGAGAGTCCGCCTGCCGATGCAGGGCACACGGGTTCGTGCCCTGGTCTGGGAAGATCCCACATGCCGCGGAGCAGCTAGGCCCGTGAGCCATGGCTGCTGAGCCTGCGCATCCGGAGCCTGTGCTCCGCAATGGGAGAGGCCACAACAGTGAGAGGCCCGCGTAATGCAAAAAAAAAAAAAAAAAAAAAAATTGGAACAATATTGAATATACTATTTGCATTATGTTTTTTTTAAGATTTTTTTTTTGATGAGGACTGCTTTTTAAAAATCTTTACTGAATTTGTTACAATATTTGTTCTGTTTTATGTTTCGGTTTTTTGACCATGAGGCATGTGGGATCTTAGCTCTCTGACTAGGGATCGAACCCGTACCCCAGGCACTGGAAGACAAAGTCCTAACAACTGGACTGCCAGGGAAGTCCCTGTATTATGTTTTTTAAAAATTTATGTTGGTTCTATTGCTAACTAGTTGAGATCCTAGCCAGGATGTTCCACCAATTACTCTCCTAAGGATTTTGCAACAAGCTATCCACAGTCGTTCAGAGAAGGAAGAGATCATTCATAGTTTAATACTCATAGAGTCCCAGTGTTATAGAAATTCAGATATTCCACTGATCAGATTGTATTCACATTTTCTCACCCAGAAACATCCTAACTAGATGATGTAAAAATAACATGCCATAACATGGTTGGCCAAAAGCAAGGGCTGTTCTATCCCCAACATATTTATAGTAAGGGAGGGCTTACCTACTTTTATCACTACCCTTCAGTGAATTCTGACAGATTTTTATTTGAGATTTTTAAAAATTCTGACACTTCTAGAATGGAAAAATATCATTGTTCAAAGTAAATTAGTAAGTGGCCCTCCGAAAATAGACTCCCAAGAGTTATAGCACCAAAGGTGCTATATAAACTAAATTCTGTAGATGGCTTCTGCTGGGAATCAGAGGACAGCTTGTGTGATAAACAGAAGCTTAATCCCACCCACCATGCATATATTCCATGGCTGGTTTCCAAGGTCCCTGAATCAGAAGAGCAGAAGGCAGCAACAGCCTTGAGATGGTCCTGCTCTACTGAAACCTGATATTTACCAGGTGGAATAAATGCATTCAAAAGGATGGGCATAATATTTACAACCACTCCAGCTTAGGGACTGCCACCTCAGTGTGTAACCAAGCTGCTGCACCAGGAATAAAATCTCCTCCCTGCTCCCTTAGTACTATCTAAAAATGGCTAAAGGGAACATTAAGGAAATTTAAAAGGAAATTATGATGACTGGGCATTGATCTGTATTGTAACTTAGAACAAATCGATTATAGCTAGTAATTAATGCACCTGGCATCTCTAAATGTAAGGTCATCCGTCTCACACAAAGGGAAGAAAAGGCACATAAGTATATAGAGGCATCCTAGCTGAACACAGAGTTAGAACTCAATTTTTAGATGCTGCCTTTAGTGTTCTGAACTGACCAAGAGGCCGTGTGGCAACAGTAGGGCGACTGGGTTCACATGAATGCAGAACAAGGACTTCTGGAAACTATTTAGGAAAACAGATGGCATGAATGCACAATGAGCTTCCAAGCCTGTGGTGGTATTGGGTGTTCTGGCATCAGAAGTCTATTTTGGTCATGTTTAACTGAATCCTTACTTCCAAAGCTTACTTTATAGCTTAAAAAAAAAAAGATTAATGGGAACGAGAAGAATAACAATTGTTTGAGTGCTTATTACTAGCTCAAAACCGTCCTCTCTATATTATACATATTATCTTATTTAACTCCCAATCCTGTGAGGCAGTGGCTGTTATTTTAAAGAAAAGGAACTAGAAATAGGCTGGGGCAACCACTGGGGATCAGTTGAACGCAGTTCTCCTCAGAGGTGCCCCACCAAGATGTAATCTGGAGATCCATTCTTTCTTGACTTAGTTATTTGATTAGTTCTACTTACATTTGGCAGTTTGTAGAAAAAGCGTCCCACCTTCACCATCAGGAGCAGCATCACACCTGCGCCTACCAGAGATGCAAACTGAGGAGACAGAGCCAGTTGGAGAGAGACCATCAGGAATGTATTGGTCCCTGTCTGCAACTGAGGCCTTCTGCTTGGTGAGAAGCATGTCATTTTTTTCTTAAAAGGGGTTGAGTATAACCATCCAGCATAAGTGCATTTTTGGTGAACTGACATTTTCAGGTCCTGTCAAAGTGCTGAACACATACTAGATACTCAATAAATTCTTGTTGATTGGATGTATGAAGGCTTTCTGAAAAGTCTCAGATTGTCTTGGACATCTGAATCTTTCTTGTCATAGCTCTGTGCTATGAATCTGAAGTCTCCTAAAATCCAGCCTGCATTTCATCCTAAATTTAACCCTTCTTTGAACAGTTTAGAAAAGCCCTGGTAGACTCATCACTGTCAGCCCTAAAATCCCAACCATTTTGGAGCCTGGATAACTTCCCATCTAACAGCTTCAGTGGTGCTTCATCTTAAAAACACCATGATATTCACTTCTGATTTTCCTACTTCAGTTTCCCTCTGCCTCACTGTCATCAAAAAAGGTTATGAACATGAGTCAGGGCTGTATATAGGAGCTCTGGATCCCATCCCACCTGGGTTGACTACTGTGGGCTCAGTACTAATTGGTAAGCAGTGATTCAGATTGGCAAATACAGGTAGAGAGCTAAGAAGCATAGTTCCCTTTATAATCTCAAGCTCTCTGGACATAATCTTGAACTCATTATATCCTCTATTGATAAATTTCCATTGTTTAAGCCCCTACTAAGAAAAAATAATATAAAGCAGTGTAATTTCCCACTGTGATGGGGGTGGAGGGGGAATAAAACTATAACCACAAGTCAAAACAATGGCATATACAAGCAAGAACAAGCAACCTTGAATCTAAACCATTAAATGACCACTCAGCAATGATTCTCTAACTTTTTTTCTCTTTTTTTATTAGGTGTGAAAAAAGTAACTTCCTACTGGATTCCCTCTCACTACTCACTGCTATTTGCCATATAAATGTATCGCTGAAAATAATCGCAATGAAATCAACATCCTACTTCCTTCTTTCCCCATCCCAGCTGATGCACAGCTAATGGGACCAACCCAACATGGAAAAGTTGAACCTTGAGAGAAGAGCGTAGGGAGAAGGATTCAGGAAAATGGATCACTGTAACTGAAACTCAGGAAGTTCTCATGGCAAACATTTTATACACTGTGGAACTAAAAAAAGGTAACTGGGGCTTCCCTGGTGGCGCAGTGGTTGAGAGTCCGCCTGCCGATGCAGGGGACGCAGGTTCGTGCCCCGGTTCGGGAAGATCCCACGTGCCGCAGAGCGGCTGGGGCCGTGAGCCATGGCTGCTGAGCCTGCGCGTCCGGAGCCTGTGCTCCGCAATGGGAGAGGCCACGACAGTGAGAGGCCCGAGTATCGCAAAAAAAAAAAAAAAAAAAAGTAACTGAAGCCATAAGTTCCTCCAGTCAATGTACATATCAGCCTGTTGCTGCATCGAGTTTTAGGGTCTAGCTTCAGGCAGTCTTGCACTATAAGAAGAAACTGCTTTGATTAGCACAGGAAAATATATCCGGACTTTTCCTTCCTTCTACTCCTTTCTCCAAAATTCTTCTGATTATTTTTAAGGAAGCGAAGACATACAGACACCAAAATTAGCTGTATAAACCTAGTTTAAAATGAGTACAAACCAGACACTGAATCCCATAAAACTTGCTGCTCAGGGAGGCCTGCCAATAATTGTGTGTCCCCCATGGCTGCACACGCAAAGGAGTGGGCTTTGGGATCAGAGGGTCATCCTTGGTGGCATTGTGCCTTAGGAGGATGCTTGATGGCTCTCAGAATCCCAGACTCAGTGCCTGAACAGGGTCTAGAGACAACGAGCATGTACAACTTTACATCTCGTGCATGTTTTGCTTTTCTGCTCTGATTTTCCATCACTTTTCCAGACTTTCTTGAACAAAGACTGACTCTACCTTCTTTCTGGGGATTCAAGGCAATGTGAGGTCCCCATAAAACACAGCCACTACTGACATGCAGACCCTCAGACACCAAATGCTCCATAAGCAGCAGACAGTACATTACCATGGAGCAGCCAGGGCACTAAGGACCTGGGGTAGAAGCTCTGATATTTTAACATCTTAAGTGACACTCACTATGGTGGGCACTATTGTCATCCAGTTTAATTCTCACAATTGAAAGGTTATCCTTATCCCCATTTTACAGATGAGGACTAGAGCCTCAGAAAGTGAAAGTAACTTGCCCAAGGTCACACATCTAGAACTACTGAGTCAGGTTTCAATCCACCTGACCAGTTGACTCCAAAATCCAGGCTCTCTCCACTGCCCTATCTGCTTCCTCTAAAAAGAACACAGCTCATTTCTCTCTTTGATAATTTCTTTTCTTTTTTAAAATAATAACTCTTTTTAAAAATAACTCATTTTGGGCTTCCCTGGTGGCGCAGTGGTTGAGAGTCCGCCTGCCGATGCAGGGGACGCGGGTTCGTGCCCCAGTCTGGGAAGATCCCACATGCCGCGGAGCGGCTGGGCCCGTGAGCCATGGCCGCCGAGCCTGCGCGTCCGGAGCCTGTGTGCTCCGCAACGGGAGAGGCCACAACAGTGAGAGGCCCGCATACTGTAAAAAAACAACAACAACAACAACAAAAACTCATTTTTAAAAGCAGTTCTGGGAGCCTGGGGACAAGGCAAGAAGGCTGGTCCTTGGAAAGCAGAGAACAAGGAAAGGAACCCAATCATAGAGAAGAGGGAAGCATAGTGGTCAGAACTGGATGAGCAGGCCCAGGCCATGGCTGGAAGGGCTGATAGGTTTTGCTGCAACCAGTGAAGACAAGTGAGTTTTAGACAGGGAGAAATTAAAGTGAAATCCAGACACATTTTATACAGTTTGTATTTATGTCAGACATACATACATACACACATACATCATATATACATAAGTGGCTCCTGGTGACAAGTCATGTCGAAGAGGTTCAGAGCCAGCCCCCTAGCCTCTCTTTCCTGCAGTCCTAAGGAGCTTTGAAAAAGTGGGTGTTCTCAGGCAGAGTGAATCAAAAGTCCCCAGAGAAAAAGGGTGGAGAGAATAACCCCTGCTATGGGATGAAGAAGGATGAATGAGTCCAGATCAAAAACTTATTGGAGGTGGGGTAGCTCCAATGTGGAGGGCCAGGGGCATTCTCCGCTTGAACCAGCAATTTGCCCTGGGCAAGTCAGGGTCTTGGGGAAGGACTTACCAGTATCCATGGGGACATACTTCCCTTTGAAGGGTCACTATACCACAAAGAGAGATGTCATTGGTAGGGGAAAACAATGCCATAGCAGAAAACAGAATGAGAGCCATCGGCAACCTTTGAAGCAGGCACTTTGTCCAACAGGCTAAAGGCAACTCTGAGGCTGAACTGAAGCCCTTCTTCCCTCCCTCCATCTATACATATCCTAACCCTCTTGCAATGATCCATGAAAGTTTCACTTTATCCATCATTCTCCTTCTTGCAATATTTGTGGCATTTTAAAATTTATTGTATTTATTCTGCACTTAATTTTACCTGCACCGTGATTTAGTTTTTTCCAACCACATGCATCTTTTCTCCCCAAATTTGTTATGCTTGTATACTAAATAAACAAAGTGTGTGGTCACAAGTTAGTGGGAACTAATGTCTGGAATTTCCATTTTTTCTTACCATAAAATCCTCTCATTTTGACTTCAAAATTTTTTCACACTTGCATAGGACATCCTTCTTTTTAACATAACTCGTCCTCCTTCTTTTGGTCAAATAGTAGTGCAAAACAGCTACATACACCTTAAAGGCCAATGTGTCTGGCAGAAGCTCTATGACAAAAAAACTCAGTCCACATAAAATCATATGGTATGGGCTTACTCTAGACCCATGTTCTCACCCCTGCCCAATCTTCTGACTTTTGTTAGCTTTCACCTTATATTTCACTTATATTTACCCATGGACTGTGAAACTTTATCTTTCCCCATTCAAATTCAATGTCCATTCTTCTGACACTTTACTTTTTGACCATGGCTATACCTCCCTACTATGCTGCTGTGGCCTAAGCTTGTCTTTGACTTCTGTCACTGTTTCTATGCCTCCTGATCCCTGGACTCATTCCATGGGCTTACTCCAAGTTCAATTCTGATAGTTCTTTGACATTTATTCATGCTATATAACTGAGATGGGACACCTCTCATGTTGTCAAGTTGTAACTTTTATCTGGTCAATTTAAAACTCATGAACGTTGGACTTACAAACTCTCTTGCCGGGCTTCCCTGGTGGCTCAGTGGTTAAGAATCTGCCTGCTAATGCAGGGGACACAGGTTCGAGCCCTAGTCCAGGAAGATGCCACATGCCGCGGAGCAACTAAGCCCGCGCGCGAGCCACAACTACTGAGCCCACACGCCTGGAGCCCGTGCTCCGCTACACAAGAAGCCACCGCAATGAGAAGCCGGCACACCACAATGAAGAGTAGCCCCCGCTCGCGGCCACTAGAGAAAGCCCGCACGCAGCAACAAAGACCCAACACAGTAAAAAATAAATAAATGAAATAAATAAATTTTTAAAAAAATCTCTTACTTACAATTAGACAGAGAGCTTGCCTTTAGAGCTTTCTCTGCCAACATTTTCCCTTTCCCTCATCCCTTCCATACCCCTGTATATTTAGTTTACTAATTCAGGATACCTGAAGAGGGTCCGACCTAGATAATTTTCTCTTACACAAAGGTAGAATGGTCATAAATTCCCTAAGTTCACTTAGACTTTATTCTCTATCATGAAAGCCTCCTGTCATGCCCTTTGAGGAAGCCAGGAAAGTTTCTAGTTCTGCTGTCAGGAAGGAGAGAGTTATATTATTGTTTTCCCAGACTAGGGCTGAGAATATGTCTCCCCATAGAAAAAAATGTTAATAGATGATGGTTGGTTTATCTGAAATATCATCTTTTAGGTATGTTACATGGAAAGTAGCTTTTTGTGGGCTAATATAGAGAAGCCTTTAACAGAAAAGTATTTTTATAGAAAATGACTTTCAAGCTCACATTGACAGATAGCTTTTAAGACAAAATCGAAGCAAAAATTAAGCCAAGCATGAAATCCACATTCTTCCCAAACAAGCATCACATTAAAACAGTAACATGGTTAAAGTAATATAATCCCCTTCTGTGAATATACATATGAATAGATTTAAGTGTCTTTCTATATTAGAGATCAAATTTTATTTCACATACCTGTTGTCTTCCTCCAGCTTTATCCTGGATAATAGTTCTGACAACAGCACCAGTGAACACATAAGATCTGAAAAATGAACTGACGACATTGCAAAGGCCAATGGCTATTAAATCCTGTAAAGAAATGGCAAATACTTTAGGCCCACTGTTTGTCAAAGAAGGCTGATTTGAGTTTGAACTAAAGGTATACTGTTATTTCTTATGCATGAAGATAGGGTTGTTTACATCACTTCAAATTTACATCACTTCAAATAACACTGAAATATTATTGGAAAGAAGTGAAGGATGGCAAATCTGATTTCTTTATTTTAGCTAGAGATCATAAGGAAAGTCCTTTTTCAAAGTGAATAAATGAGACATTTGCCTTATTATTCTCTCCCACATGATTGCTGGGAATTAGGATGACAGGGAGAAATATAGTACTATTTTTCTTGCTTCCTTCTATACTATCCTAAAGTCAAAATGGGACACCAATTGAACCCGGGCCAGGCAGTGAAAGCCCGGAATCCTAACCACTAGGCCACCAGGCCGTGCCAAGCGGCTTGCAGGATCTTAGTTCCCTGACCAGGGATTGAACCTTGTGGCCACGGCAGTGAAAGCACCGAGTTCCAATCACTGGACCGCCAGGGAAGTCCCCATATTCCCTTTTTAATTTCTAGGGAAAAAGCCAAACTCAAAATGGTCGGAGACTAAAAAAATAATAAATGACAAGGACTATTTCTGGGAGGCCAACTTAATTGTATTATTAGCCTAGTTTTGATATTCCACTGCATTTCTTTTTAAAAAATATTTATTTATTTATTTGGCTGCACTGGGTCTTTGTTGTGGAAGGCGGGATCTCTTTAGTTGTGGCATGCGAACTCTTAGTTGCAGCACGTGGGCTCTAGTTCCCTGGCCAGGGATGGAACCCGGAGCCCCCTGCATTGGGAGTGTGGAGTCAGCTACCGGACCACCAGGGAAGTCCCTCCACTGCATTTCTTATTGTGCTTTGGCATGTGGTTGACTTCTAAGGACTTGGGGGAAAGGAGGATAAAAGGAGAGGAGAGGAACTCTGCTAGCTTAACAACGTGATGTCATACATTACCTTCTTGCCTCCCTACACCATATCTGTTCTAGAGTAACCACACACATTAATTCAAGTGGCTTCAGAGTTAAGTATGCCACACTTCTCAAAAATCCTTTGGTAGGACTTCCCTGGTGGCACAGTGGTTAAAAATCCGCCTGCCAATGTAGGGGACATGGGTTTGAGCCCTGGTCCAGGAAGGTCCCACGTGCCGTGGAACAACTAAGCCCATGTGCCATAACTACTGAGCCTCTGCTCTAGAGCCCACGCCACAACTACTGAAGCCTGCGCACCTAGAGCCTGTGCTCCACAACAAAAGAAGCCACCACAATGAGAAGCCTGCGCACCACAAGGAAGAGTAGCCCACACTCGCCGCGACTAGAGAAAGCCCCCGCACAGCAACGAAGACCCAATGCAGCCAAAAATAAATAAATAAATAAATAAATAATTTTTAAAACATCCTGTGCTAATTGTAATTCAAATCATGGTCCAAGTGACTCTCTGGCTACAGAAGAATCCAGTCTTCATTTTAACTGCAGGCTGTTAGAGAACAAAGATTAAAGGGTCACAGAAAGTAATAGAAAGGCCTGTCCTCTCACCTGGTTGGAATTGACATCATAGTTATGGAAACTGGCAATCTTCCTGCCCAGAAATATGAGCAGAGAGGAGCTCACTAAAGCTAAGGAGAACGCTTCTAAAAGAACTTCAGTAAGATTGCTCGTATCTGGAGTTACAGGAAACAGGAAGCTGGAATAAAATGGTGGAATTACTCCTAGATAGCAGGAATCATTTATTGGCATCTCCCCCACTCCAACCTTATCATACTTTATCATCCATATCAAAAGGTCTGACCCTTTTTTAAAAAATAAAAATATGAGATAAGAAGAGCAGCTCAGGCAGCAGCTTGCCAAAACTGCCAGCAAATCAAGCCAGGTTACAAAAGCCATAGAGAGAACATGCTCTGCTATCTTCTAGTTCAAGGTTTCTGCCATGTACCAATGGCAACAGATAGGACAGGCAAAACTACAAAAATCGATGAAAAATAGTTTATTTACACTGTTTGAGACCATACCAATGGGTAAGCAATAGGCATATATCATATCTAAGATGGTTTAGAGCTAAAAAGCTCAATGTATTCCCTTCTAGTCAAACTCAAATCTTTTAGGGTATAATTTTAGTCATTGTCCTTTGTAAAAATTGCTTCTGATTCTTATCCACACCTTTTTTTCCCAATTATTTTAATTGGGTAAAATACACATAACATGATTTACCATCTTAGCCATTTTTAAATGTACTGTTCAGTGGTATTAAATACATTCATAATGTGCAACCATCATCACCATCTACTCCATAACTCTTTCATCTTGTAAAACTGAAACTCTATAACTATTAATCAATAACTCTCCATTTCTCCCTCCCCCCAGCTCTGACAACCACCATTTTACTTTCTGTCTTGGTGATTTTGACTACTAAGTACCTCAGATAAGTGGAACCATATAGTAATTGTCTTTCTCTGATTGGCTTATTTCACTTAGCATAACGTCCTCAAGGTTCATCTATGTTGTAGTATATGTCAGAATATCCTTCCTTTTAAAGGCTGAATAATATTCTATTGTATGAGGGGAGTTGAATGCTAAAATATTTGGATTTTCAGCGCCCAAATTAAGCACATTCCAGAACCGTTATGAAGCCTTCTGTCTCTCTCTCCCACTTCACAATTAATACTGAATTCCAATCAAATCTTGACAATTTCAGCTAAGCCACTGGGGCTAGTCACAAACAAGAAAAGTCCAGCCTTAACATGCTGCCATTTTGAGTTCATAGGCACTGGGGAGCCATTGAAGGTTCTTGAGCAGCAGAAAAATCGTGTGTTAGGAGTATCTGTCTATAGAAAAAAAAAAGTGCTCCAGTTGGGGCATTGTTGCGAGATAAATACAGCTTTGTTTAAAGTTTACCTTTCCCTCACACCTGCCATGCTGTGAAGGAGAGTCTGTTTGGTGTTTGTTTTGTCTGATTCACCACCCACTGAATTATTCTGTCATGAGTGTACCAGCTTCAAGAGTTAGGGTAAAGGCACAGACTAGAGTGAGTTCCAGATTCTATGTGACCTCGACCAACTCAGTCTGAGCTGTTTAATTTGTATTCAAGAGATGTAACAACATTCTGTTTTTTTGTTTGTTTGTTTGTTTTGTTTTGTTTTTTGCGGTACGCGGGCTTCTCACTGCTGTGGCCTCTCCCGTTGCGGAGCACAGGCTCCGGACGCGCAGGCTCAGCGGCCATGGCTCACGGGCCCAGCCGCTCCGCGGCATGCGGGATCTTCCCGGACCGGGGCACGAACCCGTGTCCCCTGCATCGGCAGGCGGACTCTCAACCACTGCGCCACCAGGGAAGCCCATCATTCTGTTTTTTAAAGGTGACAATGGGTCACCTAGTATTCTAGACTCAAAGTGAATAAACTGTAAAAATTCACTTCCATATCTTTGTGTCTAAGGTGTTTTGTGTGTTAAATACTTGTGTGGTATATTGCTTTTATTACTTCTATAAATAAAACTATATTCTTACTGTCAAAAAAATATTCTTTTGTATGTATATAACACATTTTGCTTATCCATTCATCCATCGATGGACACTTATTGTTTCTTCCACATTTCAGCTATTGTGAGTAATGCTGCTATGAACATAGGTGCACAAATATCTCTTCAAGACACTGCTTTTAACTTTGGGCGGTATATATCCAGAAGTAGAATTGCTGGATTATTTGGCAAATCTATTTTTAATGTTTTGAGGAATCAGCATACTACTTTCCACAGTGGCTGTACATTTTACATTCCCACTAACAGTGCACAAGAGTTCCATTTTCTCCACATCCTCACCAACACTTGTTATTTTCATCTTTTTTTTAAAAAAAATAGTCATACTAATGAGTGTGAGGTGGTATCTATTGAATTATTGTAGTTTTGATTTGCATTTCCCAAATGATTAGTGATGTTGAGCATGTTATGTGTTTATTGGCCATTTGTGTATCATCCTTGGAAAAATGTCTTTTCACGTCCTTTCTCCACTTTTTGAGTCAGGTTGTTGGTTTTTTGTTGTTGCGTTTTAGGAGTTCTCTATGTATTTTGGATGTTAATCCCTCAGCATATATGATTTGCAAATATTTTCTCCTATTCTGTGAGTTGTCTTTTTTTCTCTGTTGATAGTGTCTTTTTTTTTTTTTTTTGCGGTACGCGGGCCTCTCACTGCTGTGGCCTCTCCCGCTGCGGAGCACAGGCTCCGGACACGCAGGCTCAGCAGCCATGGCTCACGGGCCCAGCCACTCTGTGGCATGCGGGATCTTCCCGGACCGGGGCACAAACCTGTGTCCCTTGCATCGGCAAGTGGACTCTCAACCACTGCGCCACCAGGGAAGCCCATTAGTATCTTTTGATGCACAAAAGATTTTAATTTTCATGAATTTATTGCCCAAATCTATGTTAGTAAACCTTAAATATTTAGTATGATAATAGCATAAACTGCTGTTTTTTTCCTTCCTGATGTTTTCTGTAACATTCAATTATTTGTCAGCAATTTAGTTAAAAGGGGACATGGATGTGGAAGGAACTAACCTAAATTGTTCAGTTTTTCTAGTCCCTAGCAACTGTGGATAAACAGGTAATAAAAAGGGAGTTCAAAGCAATACCTAAAATTAGATTTTTGAAATGTTTGTTTCTCTACCTATACCCTTGAATCTTATGATGAACTATAAGCAAAGGTTAATTGTGCGCTTTTTAAGTCATTAATAACAGAAGCATATTAAGTAAGTATAATAGAGGGATTATTAGACTAGATTTTGGAATTAAATAGAAATGGGTTCAAATGGTAGCTCTGACACTGACCAGCTGTGTGAGCTTGGATAAGTACTTTAAACTTGGTAACCCTTAGTTTCCTGAGCCATAAAAAGAAGATAATATCTTCCTTATAGTATTACTGTGAGGAACAAATGACATAAAATAATTATGTAAAGCATCAATCCCATTGTTGCCCTTGACATTTTTTTTTCCCTGAGGGCAGAGACCTAGTCTTATTTACCATTGTATTCCCTGGTACCTAGGTTGCCTGCTCACAGTTTTAAAAAATTGAACAGAATTTCAAATGTATTTAATCATCATTAGATTTCACTGAGAACTGGTAGGATATGAGATTAATTCAATCTGGTTGCATCAAAGTAGCCTCTGTTTTGTATGCTGGAGGCTAGCCAATATCATTGACTCTTTGCTGTATTCCCTATTGAAGAACATGAGGAAATAAACAGTGCTCTTCAAAAGCCTTCTCATGAGCCAAGAAACTGTGGTATGTTGTCTTTCTTAGCTAAAGTGATTCATCTGGTCAAGGTTAAAGAAACTGTAATTCCCTAACAGAAGCCAGAGTGATGCCTCATAGTCACTGGTAGGAATCATAATGTAAATTAATTGCAAGTCCTTAAGAACTCCATATGCCAGACTACTTGAAGAAGGCTTTCTACTCAGAGTGATGAAGTAACGTTGCTCAAGGACACCGATTCAGTCTAAGTAGGTGAAGACAGAAGGAATGCTCACCTCCTGAGCACTGAACCCCAGAGAGAGGCTAGGAAAACAGAGGTATCTCTTGTCCCATCCTTGAGAGTTAATCAGACAGGTATGGAGGTTGAGAAGGTTCATAATGTTCTGTGAGAAAGATGCATGAGTCTCTCTGGTATTCAGCGCATCCAGCAGTTTACTTGGGTAAGGGGACTGGCTCAACCATGGGAAGAGAGTCAAAGGCTGACCAGAGAAGAACGGGGTTGTCCTAGCCCTTGTCCTTTAGAACCTCTGTGCTCTAAAATGAACTTGAGCCCATGACCCAGATTTGGCTGTGGCCAGAGACTGTTAGCAGAGAATATTGTTTAAAAAAAATTAATAACCAGAAAATAATTAAGTAGAGTTGGGAGACCGAGCCCAACAGGAAGAAGAAAGACTCCTCTTCTTTCCTGGCAAAGGACTCAGCCAATGAAAAGCCATAGACTTTTTGTTTACCATAGCTCCCCCCACCCCAATTTTATTTTTTCCTTTATAAAAACTTCTTCCCTTGCTGTGGGAGGACTTGCATGTGACTCTCCATGGTTGCAGACCCCAAACTGCAATTCTTTGCTGATCCCGAATAAACCCATCCTTGCTGGAGAATTAACTGGCACTCTGTTTGTTTTGGTCAATGATACCAATCAGGCTATGTAGTCAGAGGCTAAGAGGAGTTAACAGGAAGGGAAAAGTAGTCTTGAAAAGTGGAATTACCAACCTATAAGGAATCATATCAATGAGCATCTTGCTGTTTTCTGTGTCCACGTTTATCTTGTTTGCAAATGCAGCAAACCCAAGAATCTGTAGGGGTTTAAAAAGAAAAGGCATGTGATCATCTATATATTATGTATTACTTCCAAGAGCAGAGGTACCCATAGCCTCTGGAAGCACAGGGAATGCAATATGCGGCAGTCCCTATACATGAAGGTTGGAGAAAGAGGCAATGCCAGTTCAGTGGAACAACAAAGGCAGAAGTCCTTCCCAACTCTTTTGGTTCCCTGAACTCTTTTTAGCACTGTAACCAGAATGAAAAACAACTTCAGGCTTGGTCTCTGACATAGTAACAGGAAAAAATGGTTGCCCTAAACTTCTCTTTCCTCACCAACTTTAAATATCTGGATCAAGTATAAACATGTTTTCAGATAATAGCTGTAACGAAGGCCTCAGTTTTAAAAGTTTTAAAATCTAGGTACACTGTCCCAATACAAGTAAGCCCTCTGGGGGATTGCTGAGGTATACTGATAATCATTAATAACCATAAATAAGATGGAGCAGCATTTGATAGCACACACGAAAAATTGCTTTAGCAAAGCAATTACTTGCTTTCTTTTTTCTCTTTTCATTTCCTTCTGAAATGCCAATTCTCCCTTCCATTTCTAATGTCTGTTAGAGGGAAAACAGACAAGCTAGCAGCTGTTACACCTTATAAAGACCTCACACCAAAGCAAATTAAAGCAGAGACAAGAGAACTCAATGCCCATTTTAAAATAATAATATATAGTTGCTTTACCCCATTATCCCTACTAACACATAAATCTTTTCCCAGCATCTACTCTAAGAGTTCAGCCAGACACTGAGCAGGATAGCAGTTGGTTTACCTGTGATGCTGTGTTCAGATGACGACCCCTAGGAAGCCTACAGATCAGAATGGAAGGAAGATCTGGATCAACAGAAAAGTTGTGATCTTTATATAGTTAAGGGACAAGAAGTGTGGCAAGTGGCCAAGAAACTCTTTCATTTCCAGTATAAAGGTTACACTTGCTCATTAAGGAAAATAGAGAAAATATGAAAAATTTAAAAGCAGAAATAAATCACCCAAAGATAACTACTATTGATGCTTTTTTTTGGTGTTTG
Organism: Kogia breviceps; assembly: GCF_026419965.1. Lineage (NCBI taxonomy): Eukaryota > Metazoa > Chordata > Mammalia > Artiodactyla > Physeteridae > Kogia > Kogia breviceps. Next base: position 70,065,536 of record NC_081319.1, read on the forward strand.
CTATACGGCTTAAATATACACATATACAAATACATACATACACATACATTAATTATGAACATTCAGTATGTACAATTTCTTATATCTATGAAACTCTTGAATTATTTGTCAGTTTATTTTACCTGGATCCCAAATATTGCCTTGAAATTTTCCCTTAATATTTGAGACTACCATCTAAAGGACAGATTGGTGGGTATGTGCAGTTTCCTCCAGCACATCCTTTTTTTTTTTTTTTTTTTGGCTGTGTTGGGTCTTCGTTGCTGTACACGGGCTTTCTCTAGTTGCGGCGAGTGGGGGTTACTCTTTATTGCGGTGCACAGGCTTCTCATTGTGGTGGCTTCTCTTGTTGTGGAGCACGGGCTTTAGACACACAGGCTTTAGTAGTTGTGGCATGCGGGCTCAGTAGTTGTGGCTCGCAGGCTCTAGAGCGCAGGCTCAGTAGTTGTGGTGCACGGGCTTAGTTGCTCCTCAGCATGTGGGACCTTCCCTGACCAGGGCTTGAACCCATGTCTCCTGCATTGGCAGGTGGATTCTTAACCACTGTGCCACCAGGGAAGCCCATCTCTAGCACATCTTAACAGTAGTTTCTTATGTGGTGTTGTGAAAAGCTTTTCACCTGCTATACCATAGCAGCTCTCATCCTCCCTCTCCTACTTTCCTCATTTCCAAGGGAAACATGGAGGTCTTTTTCCAATTCTAAACTACATCTCTAATTCCTGCTATATAGTAGAAAATGTTCCCAATCACTTGACTTGACATGTGTATAAGTAGTGTATTGCAGGCTTCAATAACCTTTGCGGATAAGTCAGATCACAAAAAAGTTTAATGCCTAATCTGCAATAATTCTAAGTCTCCACCTACATTTGTTGCTGGACCTCAGTTTATCTCTCCACTTCACTTCATGGTGCATCCTAATTATTTATAGCATTCCGCAAAGGAATGTCTTAATTGTGGCTCACAAACCAATCTGTCAGCCATAGTCAACCCACAGCATCCTCTATACTCTTACTCCTCTCCTTTCCTAATAACCCAGGTTAATGTTATTGCCTTTGAGGTTGTTTAAAGGAACATCACTATGATCCCTGCTGCTGATGTCTCTTAAAAGAGGGTTGATCTGTGACAACATGGATGGACCTTGAGGGCATTATGCTAAGTGAAATAAGCTAGACAGAGAAAGACAAAGACTGCATGGTATCACTTATGCATGGAATCTAAAACAAAACCAAAACCAAAACAGTCATGCTCATAGAAACAGAGAGTAGAAAAGTGGTTGCCAGGGACTGAGGGATGGGGGAATTGAGAAAGGTTGGTAAAACAGTGCAAACTTTCAGCTACAAGATGAATAAGGTCTGAGGATCTAACGTAAAACATGGTGACTATAGTTGATAACATTTTATTATATACTTAAAAATTGCTAAGAGAGTAGAACTTAAATGTTCTCACCAAAAAAAAAAAAAAAAAAAGATAAATGTATGGGGTATGGATGTGTTAATTAACTAGATGGGGGAAATCCTTTCACAATGTATATCTGTATCAAATCATCATGATGCACACTTTAAATATCTTATAATTTTATACCTGAATAAAGCTGGAATCAAAGAGAGACACAGAAACAGAGATAGAAACAGAGAGTGCACGGATGTCTGTGTCACAGATGCCATCTGCTGGTGACTCCAAAGCCTCAGCTTCCTAAGAAGCCAGAGCTGTACTTGGTTCCAAGAGGAGAGGTTGCCTCTGGCTCCACTCCACAAACTCCATATACACATTGTCCCCTGGGTTCTAGGGCCCCACTATTTGTATACAGTGTTTTGGAAGATCTTTTGTAAAAGCAGCCATTCAGCTTTTGGCCTTTATGAATTGATAGCTTTTTAACTACTCCAAGGAAGAAAGGATATGCACCTCCACAAGAAGTAGACAAGTTATGAGACAGAGCTTAGTCTCAGTTTACAAAATAATTGCTATACTCTTTCAATCATGAAGAGTATGGACCTGGATTAGTTAGCATAGAATATGTTATACTGTGGCAATATATAAACCATGAGATCTTAATGTCCTAGCACTTGAAAGTTATTTTTTTACCCACACAAAGTCCACCATGGGTCAGTATCTCTTCAGGACAGCTTTGCAAATAGTGCCTTGGGGATCCAGGCTAATTCTACCTGGAGACTCTATCACCTCAACATATAGCTCCTATGATTACTACAGCAGGGGAAGAATGAACATTGGGAACTCATGCCTATTCACCTATGCTTTAGCCCCAAAGTTGCATGGTCCCGCCTAACTACAAGGGCAGCTGGGAAATATAGGGGAGCACACAGTGAACTTTAATTATCTCTATTACAGAACACTTCTTAAAGGAAAAATAATGTTCATGGACACCCAAAGATTTACTGATCCTTGTAAGAGAAATGCTGACTCCACAAACCTGAGCTTTATTTATGAAAATCTCTTTAGTATTGTAAAAATGTTAACTGCAAAAGATAAATTTTATCAGATTTCTTTTTCTTTTTGGCCTTGCCATGTGGCTTGTGGGATCTTAGTTCCCTGGACCAGGGATTGAACCCACGCCCTCCTCAGTGAAAGCGTGGAGTCCTAACCAGTGGACCACCAGGGAATTCCCCCAGATTTCTTAAAACAAACAAGAAATGTTATCTTTAGACAACATTTTTTTAATATTCTCGAAAAGAAAGAAAACAATCATATCTATTTAGTTTAACATTTCCCCGATCTAAAGAAAAAGATGTTAAAAAAACCTAGGACATATACATGAACACACACCTTCCCCAGCAGCCCCTCCTCCCCGAACCCAGCTCTGTCACTTAGTGACATGGATTAGTTTTCATTTAACATCTCATCTCCCTCAATTTCTTTACTGTAGCATAGGGAGAATGAAAGGAGGCTGAATAACAGTGTGGCTGCTGCTATATTAAAATGGAAATGAAACATCTACATAAAAGAATACAGAAATTCATCAACACTCAGCATAGGTCTGTCATGTACTTGTTTGAAAGAGGAAAGGTGAGAATAACTGAAATTACAGGAATATCAATTGTAGTTGACTTTGGATAGTGCAGCTATAGGAATTTATTTTCTTCCTTCTTTTTTTTCTTTCTGTTTTTCAAAATTGCTAGAATTCCCTGGCGGTCCAGTGGTTAGGACTCCATGCTTCCGTTGCTGGGGGCCTGGGTTTGATTCCTAGTCAGGGAACTAAGATCCAACAAGCCACGTGGCATGGCCCCGCTCCCTAAATATTGCTAGAATGAGCCTGTATTACTGTCATAATGGAAAAAAAAAACCAACCTTATTTTTCAAATAGTATGAAAAAGAGACAGTAGATAAAAGTCCTTTGAAAAATAAGCATATTTTAAAAATATAAGCTAGGGCTTCCCTGGTGGTGCAGTGGTTGAGAGTCCGCCTGCCAATGCAGGGGACACGGGTTCGTGTCCCGGTCCGGGAAGATCCCACATGACGTGGAGCAGCTGGGCCCATGAGCCATGGCCGCTGAGCCTGCACGTCCGGAGCCTGTGCTCTGCAACGGGAGAGGACACAACAACAGTGCGAGGCCCACATACAGCAAAAAAAAAAAAAAAAAAAAAAAAAAAAAAAAAAAAAAAAAATATATATATATATATATATATATATATATATATATATATATATATATAAGCTAACTAAATGTATGTATTCAGCTTTGTCACAATTCAACATACATTCTAAAAATATTATTTTTACAATTCTCCTGTGAACATTTCCCTTCTGAGGTTACTTGCTTTTAATTTAATTTAAAAAATACATATTTTAAATGATCTGAACCATGAGTTTGGAGTATCAAAACACTTACCAGAAACATCCCACTTACACCAAAAGATAGATCATCCAGACAGAAAATTAATAAGGAAACACAAGCCTTAAATGACACATTAGACCAGACAGACTTAATTCATATTTATAGGACATTCCACCCAAAAGCAGCAGAATACACTTTCTTCTCAAGTGTACATGGAACATTCTCTAGGATAGATCACAACTTGGGTCACAAATCAAGCCTCAGTAAATTTAAGAAAATGAAATCATATCAACCATCTTTTCCAACCACAATGCTATGAGATTAGAAATCAATTATGGAAAAAAACTGTAAAGAACACAAACACATGGAGGCTAAACAATATGCTACTAAATAACCAAAGGATCATGGAAGAACTCAAAGAGGAAATTAAAAAATACCTAGAAACAAATGACAATGAAAACACGATGACCCAAAACATATGGGATGCAGCAAAAGAAATTCTAAGAGGGAAGTTTATAGTAATACAATCCTACCTCAAGAAACAAGAAAAATCTCAAATAAACAACCTAACCTTGCACCTAAAGCAACTAGAAAAAGAAGAACAAACAAAACCCAAAGTTAGTAGTAGGAAAGAAATCATAAAGATCAGAGCAGAAATAAATGAAATAGAAGTGAAGAAAACAATAGCAAAGATCAATGAAACTAAAAGCTGGTTCTCTGAGAAGATAAACAAAATTGATAAGACTTTAGCCAGACTCATCAAGAAAAAAAGGGAGAGGACTCAAATCAATAAAAATTAGAAATGAAAAAGGAAAAGTAACAACTGACACTGCAGAAATACTAAGGATCATAAGAGACTACTACAAGCAACTCTATGCCAATAAAATGGACAACCTGGAAGAAATGGACAAATTCTTAGAAAGGTACAACCTTCCAAGACTGAACCAGGAAGAAATAGAAAATATGAACAGACCAATCACAAGTAATGAAATTGAAACTGTGATTTAAAATCTTCCAACAAATAAAAGTCCAGGACCAGATGGCTTCACAGGTGAATTCTATCAAGCATTTAGAGAAAAGCTAACACCTATCCTTCTCAAACTTTTCCAAAAAATTGCAGAGAGAGGAACACTCCCAAGCTGATTCTATGAGGCCATCATCACCTTGATACCAAAACCAGACAAAGATATCACAAAAAAAGAAAATTACAGGCCAATATCACTGATGAACATAGACGCAAAAATCTTCAACAAAATACAAGCAAACAGAATCCAACAACACATTAAAAGGATCATACAACATGATCAAGTCAGATTTATCCCAGGGATGCAAGGATTCTTCAATATATACAAATCAATCAATGTGATACACCACATTAACAAACTGAAGAATAAAAACCATATGATCATCTCAGTAGATGCAGAAAAAGCTTTTGACAAAATTCAACACCCATTTATGATAAAAACTCTCCAGAAAGTGGGCATAGAGGGAACCTACCTCAACATAATAAAGGCCATGTATGACAAGTGCACAGCTAACATCACTCTCAATGGTGAAAAACTGAAAGCATTTACTCTAAGATCAGGAAGAAGAAAAGGATGTCCACTCTTGCCACTATTATTCAACATAGTTTCAGAAGTCCTGGCCAAGGCGATCAGAGAAGAAAAAGAAATAAAATGAATTCAAATTGGAAAAGAAGAAGTAAAACTGTCACTGTTTGCAGATGACTTGATACTATACACAGAAAATCCTCAGGAGGCCACCAGAAAACTACTAGAGCTTATCAGTGAATCTGGTAAAGTTGCAGGATACAAAATCAATACACAGAAATCTCTTGCATTCCTATATACTAATTAAAGATCAGAAAGAGAAATTAAGGAAACATTCCCATTTACCACCACAACAAAAAGAATTATACCTAGGAATAAACCTACCTAAGGAGACAAAAGACCTGTACTCAGAAAACTATATGATACTGATTAAAGAAATCAAAGACAACACAAACGGATGGAGAAACATACCATGTTCTTGGGTTAGAAGGATCAATATTGTGAAAATGACTATACTACCCAAAGCAATCTACAGGTTCAATGTAATCCCTATCAAATTACCAATGGCAATTTTCCAGAATTAGAACAAAAATTTTTACAATTTATATGGAAACACTAAAGACCCCAAATAGTCAAAGCAATCTTGAGGGAAAAAAACAGAGCTGGAGGAATCAGACTCCCTGACTTCAGACTATACTACAAAGCTACAGTAATCAAGACAACATGGTACTGGCACAAAAACAGAAATATAGATCAATGGAACAGGCTAGAAAGCCCAGAGATAAACCCACGTACCTTTAGTCACCTAATCTATGACAAAGCAGGCAAGAATATACAATGGAGAAAAGACAGTCTCTTCAATAAGTGGTGCTGGGAAAACTGGACAGCTACATGTAAAAGAATGACTTTAGAATACTCCCTAACACCATACACAAAAATAAACTCAAAATGGATTAAAGACCTAAATGTAAGGCTGGACACTATAAAACTCTTAGAGGAAAATATAGGCAGAACACTCTTTGACATATTTGTCAAATGTCAAATTATGTCAAAACACAATTTGACATAAATTGCTGCAAGATTTTTTGACCCACCTCCTAGAGTAATGAAAATAAAAACAAAAATAAACAAATGGGACCTAATGAAACTTAAAAGCTTTTGCACAGCAAAGGAAATGATAAATAAAACAAAAAGATAACCAAGAGGATGGGAGAAAATATTTGCAAACAAAGCAACCATCAAGGGATTAATCTCCAAAATATACAAACAGCTCATGCAGCTCAATATCAAAAAAAACAAACAACTCAATGAAAAAATGGGCAGAAGACCTAAATAGACATTTCTCCAAAGAAGACATACAAATGGCCAACAAACACATGAAAACATGCTCAACATCACTAATCATTAGAGAAATGCAAATCAGAACTACAGTGAGGGGCTTCCCTGGTGGCGCAGTGGTTGAGAATCCGCCTGCCAATGCAGGAGACACAGGTTTGTGCCCGGGTCCGGGAAGATCCCACATGCCGCGGAGCGGCTGGGCCCACGAGCCGTGGCCTCTGAGCCTGCACGTCCAGAGCCTGTGCTCCTCAATGGGAGAGGCCACAGCAGTGAGAGGCCCGCGTACCACAAAACAACAACAACAACAACAAAAAAACAAACTACAGTGAGGTATCACCTCACACTGGTCAAAATGGCCATCATCAAAAAATCTACAAATGGGGCTTCCCTGGTGGCGCAGTGGTTGAGAATCAGCCTGCTGATGCAGGGGACACGGGTTCGTGCTCCGGTCCGGGAAGATCCCACATGCTGCGAAGCGGCTGAACCTGTCAACCATGGCCGCTGAGCCTGTGCGTCCGGAGCCTGTGCTCCGCAACGGGAGAGGCCACAACAGTGAGAGGCCCGCGTACCGCAAAAAAAAAAAAAAAAAAAAAAAATCTACAAATGATAAATGCTGGAGAGGATGTGGAGAAAAGGGAACCCTCCTACACTGTTGGTGGGAATGTAAACTGGTCCAACCACTATGGAAAACAGTATGGAGGTTCCTCAAAAAACTAAAAATAGAATTACCATATGACACAGCAATCCCACTCCTGGGCATATACCCAGAGAAAACCATAATTCAAAAAGATACATGTACCCCAATGTTCATTGCAGCACTATTTACAACAGCAAGGACGTGGAAGCAACCTAAATGTCCATCCACAGAGGAATGGATAAAGAAGATGTGGTACCTATATACAATGGAATATTACTCAGCCATAAAAAGGAATGAAATAGTGCCATTTGCAGAGATGTGGATAGACCTAGAGACTGTCATACAGAGTGAAGTAAGTCAGAAAGAGAAAAACAAATATGGTATATTAACACATATATGTGGAATCTAGAAAAATGGTACAGATGAACCAGTTTTCAAAGCAGAAATAGACACAGATGTAGAGAACAAACTTATGGATACCAACGGGAGAAGGGGGGTGGGATGAATTGGGAGATTGGGATTGACTTATATACACTACTATGTATAAAATAGACAACTAATGAAAACCTACTGTATAGCACAGGGAACTCAGTGCTCTGTGGTGACCTAAATGGGAAGGAAATCTTAAAAAGAGGGGATCTATGTATACATATAACTGATTCACTTTGCTGTACAGCAGAAACTAACACAACATTGTAAAGCAACTATACTCCAATAAAAAGCAAAACAAAACAAAACAAAATGAAAACACCTACCAGAAAAACTTCCATGGGAAACTTGATGGGGTACTGATTGTAGGAAATTCTGATACATTTGTTGATTCTCAGAGCAAAAATAGCAGTTAGAAATAGTAAGATGCTGGTGGAATTAGCTTTGGGGAGACCTATACAGTAGTTAATTATGTTCTGAAAGAAAACAAAATTACAGAGGCTTAGAAAGGGATGTAATAACTGCCTAAATCTAGAAAATGACGCTCTTTCTAAATTAGTTCAAAAGGAAGTCCCTAGGCAGTGTTGCTGGGCACAGAGGTCTTTATGAGCATTACTAGAACAGTGAGAGCAAGTAGGTGGATACATATTTTTTAATTGAAAACAATATATTAAAAGACTGTAACGTCCAGTAAGAAGATAATACACTTTCTATGTTTCAGTGTAGTGGAAAGGACCCAGGAGTTCTGTTTATTAGCCTATTCTTTATCAATTTTCCCAGACCATGTATGTTTAGCTTGGCTCCTAGGCCATTCTTGCATTCAGGGACTACTTTGCATTTTATATTCTGTATATATTATGTTTTAGGATATATGTCTTTCAGGAGGCATGTAACGGGAAGAAGTATGATAATACAGTATCTCAAAGACCAAATTTTAATATAAATCACGTTGGTTTAAAAGGCTGGGGTGAAATGGTTAATGCAACTGGGAACATGGTCCAGCTGGCACCTGCAATTAATCAAGACTGTAAATCTAGAAGAAGTGAAATTATTTCTAGGACTCTCTTGATCCAGATGCCTATGCAGGAGTCTCTCCACTCGGATCTACTTCTTTTTGGAGGCAAGGGGAGGGGCATTTGTAAGTCTAGGTGAGGGTAGAAATTACTCACATAGAAGAAGGAGATGGGACCAGAATGGAAACTAATCATAATCCCGAAGATGCAGGTCAACTGGGACAGGATAATGTGTAGTGCCGTGGCAGCCAGGTAAGCACTGATTGCAGCCTCCGGAATGTAAGTGATAATGAAGCCAAAGCCTAACATGCCCATTGATAGCTGTAGGGGGTTCAGATGGAAAAGAAAACCAGTGAGGAGGAATGTCATCAAACCAGCAATATCACCAATTAGGCAAACTCCAGAGGGGTTCCAACAAAAAAGTTAAGTTAGGCCCCTTTGATAACTCTTGTTCCTCTTTCCCTAATTAACTGAAATTGATGAGCTAAGGTAGGTCCTTGGTGTTGATTCAGAGGTTTCCTACAGACATAAGACCACACTCCTTTCTTCACGAGTCCATAAGCTTAAGTTCTTACTCTAGAATCTACTGACCTTGTTGATGTGGGGTTAACAGTGACAAAGTGATCAGAACAAGACCTTGCCTTTTCAAAGCCCTTTTCACTAGAAGCTTTGATAGCCCTCTTCATGAGAGGTTAATATCCCTGTGAGGAATGCAGCTTTTTGCAAAGGAAAATATTAAAACAAACTGGGTTCCAGCTTAAACTTTTTGGCCTTTGACGCTTATCTTTACGAAGAATGATTAAACTGAATTTATGTCTTCAGGATTATACATAAATACATGTATTATATAGCATTTTACATGTACACTTGTATATATATGTAAATATATTTTTTAAATGTTTTTTAATAAACAAGCAAAGCATCTAAAAGGATAGATGGCAAACTATTAACAGAAGTTACCTTTGGGGAATGGGATTAAAAGTTTGGGGCAATATTTGTAATTTATACACTTTTTTATTATTTGAGATTTTTTGCAATATACATGTTCATCTTTTATAATAAAAAAATTGTAAAATTATGGATAGAGGGTGAGCCCCAACCCTCTTAAGAGGGTAGGTTAAGAAAAATGACACAGCCCAATGAAGAAGATGGGGAAAGAAAAACAAAAGTCGTGAACTCTTCTATTGTCACTACTTCATCTTCCACTGCACTAGGAACTTTCAGAAAACAAACTTGGAAGAATAAATCTATTAGCTTTAAAAGTTTTTTGTTTCAAAGCTTTCAGTTAGCTGGGCAGTCTGTCTCCCTTAATCTCCTGTCATTATTGCCCAATATGCTCCTTTACTCTAGCCAGGCCAATCTGCTTCCTGTCATTTGTGTGACTGGTTGATTTTTACTTCTGTGCTTATGCCCAAACCCCTCTGCCATCTCTTTGCCAATCCATGTTTATCATCTCTTTCAAAAGCTCAATGAAACTTCTCTTCTTTAGGAGGTGTGGTGCAAAAAGCATGATTCCTGGGGATAGAGAACTTGGCTTCGATGCTGGCTCTACCACTCACTGCCTGAGTGAGTTTGGGCAAGTTTTAAACTCTCTGAACCTCAGTCTCCTCACCTACAGAATGAATAATACCCAACATGCAGTGTTTTGTACGGATTACACTACATAATTCATGTAAAACACTTAGCTCAAATCTGAAAATAGTGACAGATGCAAATATGTACCATTCTTTCTTCATGCCATCCCTTCCTTCCACCTTGTAAATGGCAAATATCTTTAATTAACCATAGAACCCTTCCTTACCCAGCTGTGATGTGGCATCAGAATCTGGTGTTAGTGTAATTTTCTAGGCATCAGTTGTCAGTCAGAATTGGTCTGTGACATGAAACCTATCTGCCATCCTTATTGAAAACAAGTACAGACAGTTCCCAAATTACAATGATTCTAACATTTTTTTCAACTTTACGATGGTGCAAAAGCACATGCATTCAGTAGAAACCATACTTTGAATTTTGATTTTTTTTTTCTGGGTTAGCCATATGCAGTATGATACTCTGTTGTAATGCTGGGCAGTGGCAGTGAGCGACAGCTCCCAGTCAGCCAAACGATCATGAGGGTAAACAACTGATACACTTATAACTATTCTGTACTCAGTCAGCCATTCTGTTTTCCACCTTTAGTACAGTATTCAACAAATTACATGAGATATTCAATACTTTATTATAAAATAGATAATGTGTTAGATGATTTTGCCCAAGTGTAGTCTAATGTAAGTGTTCTGAGCACGTTTAAGGTAGGCCAGGCTAAGCTATGTTGTTTGGTAGGCTAGGTGTATTAAATGTATTTTCAACTTACAGTATTTTCAACTTACCATGGGTTTATCAGTACATAACCCCATCATAAGCTGAGGAAGTTCTGTACTAAATGTTTGGTGAATGAAGGAAAGGTTCAGTAAATGGTTGTTTCCTTCCCAGACAACTCCATCCCAGCTAAAAGTTATTCCTTCACTTCATATTCTTCTTTTTTTTTTGGCCACACTGCACATCATGTGGGATCTTAATTCCCCAACCAGAGATTGAACCCATGCCCTCTGCAATGGAAGCGTGGACTCTTAACCACTGGACTGCCAGGGAAGTCCCCACTTCATATTCTTTTGACAACAAACTCTTCACTTTTATTAACACTAGTTTGCACTTTAAGATTATCTAGTGTACAGATTCTAGAGGTAGACAAACTGAGCTTGAATCCCACTTTGGAGTCATACTGGTTATGTGACCTTGGGCAATTCACTTAACCTCTTTATACCTTTATTTCTTTAAAATAAGTACCAGAATAATACCTACCCTCATACAGGGGGGTGTTGTGAGGATCAAATGAGATAAAACATGTAAAGTGCTTTGAATATTGACAGCACATAGCAATAAATGTTAGATATTAGTATCTAGTTCAGACTTTTTTTTAATTTAAACTTTTTATTTTAAATAATTGTAGATTGACATGAAGTTGTAAAAAAAGCAACACACAGAGATCCGGTTTACCCAGTTACCCCAATGATAACATCTTGCACAACTATAGTATTGATACAATGCCACAGTTAGGATACTGACATCAATACAACCAAGTTACAAAATAATTCCATCAGCACAAAGATCCCTCCTGTTGTCCTTTAACAGCCTCTCACCTCTCATCTCTACCTCCAATCTCCATCCTCTGACCTCTACCCATCTTTAATCCCTGGCGACAACTAATCTATTCTCCATTTCTATAATTTTGTCACTTCAAGAATTTTACATAAATGGAATAATCAGTATGTAAACTTTCCAATTTCATTCATTTTTGCTCTTTATTATTTCCTTCCTTCTGCTTATTTTGGGTTTAATTTGCTCTTATTTTTCTAGGTTTTGAAGAGGGAGCTTTTATTATTAATTTGAGACATTTTCTTTATTCTACTGTATGCATTTTAGTGCTATTTATTTCCTTTTCAGCACTGCTTTAGCTGTGTTCCAAAAATTTTGGTATGTTTTATTTTCATTTACTTCAAGGTATTTTTTTTAAGATTTAATTTTATTTATTTTTGGCTGAGTCGGGTCTTCGTTGCTGTGCGTGGGCTTTCTCTAGTTGTGGTGAGTGGGGGCTATTCTTCATTGCGGTGCACGGGCTTCTCATTGCGGTGGCTTTTCTTGTTACGGAGCATGGGCTCTAGGTGCGTGGGATTCAGTAGTTGCAGCACATGGGCTCAGTAGTTGTGGCTCACCAGCCCTAGAGCACAGGCTCAGTAGTTGTGGCTCACTAGCCCTAGAGCACAGGCTCAGTAGTTGTGGCACACGGGCTTAGTTGCTCCGCAGCATGTGGGATCTTCCTGGACCAGGGATTGAACCCATGTTCCCTGCATTGGCAGGCAGATTCTTACCCACTGCGCCACCAGGGAAGTCCCTACTTCAATGTATTTTTTAAAAACTTCCCTTGAGATTTCCTACCTGACTTATGGATTATTTAGAAGTATGCTGTTTAGTAGTATCCAGATATTTGGAGACGTTCCTGTTAACTTTTTGTTATTGACTTCTAGTTTGATTCCACTGTGGTTAGAGAACATACTGTTTGATTTCAATTCTTTTAAATTTATTGAGGTTTGTTTTATAGCTCAGGATACAGTCTATCTTGCTGTATGTTCCATGGGTTGTTGAAAAGAATGTGTATTCTGCTGTTATTGGTGGGAGTATTCTGTAAATATCTCAAACCCTATTGGTGTCGTTATTTTGAATTTTATTATATGCTTGCTGATTTTCTGTCTAGTTGTCCAATCAATTGTTGAGCGAGGGGTGTTGAAGTCTCCAACTGTAATTGTGGATTTGTCTATTTCTCCTTTCCAGTTATATCAGTTTTTGCTTTACATATTTTGTAGCTCTGTTGTTTGGTGCATACATATGTAGGATTGCTATGTCTTCTTGGTAGACTGATACTTTTATCATTATATAATGTCCCTCCCTACCTCTGGTAATTTTCTTGGCTCTGAAGTCTGCTTTACCTGGTATTAATATAGTCAATCCTCCTTTCCTTTGATTAATATTTGCATGATCTATATTTCCATTTTTTTACTTTCAACCTGTCTATATTATTATATTTGATGTTTCTTGTAGACAGCATGTTTCTAAATATGTCAGTCTCTAACTTTAATGTAAATGTCAATATGTTAGGGCTTAAGTCTGCCATTTTTCTGTTTGTTTTCTCTGTTTTTCAACTCTATTTTTCCTGATTTCATTGGTTACTTGAACATTTTTTAGAATTTCATTTTGATTTATCTATAGTGTTTTTGAGTGTATCTCTTTGTATAGATTTTAAGTGGTTGTCCTAGGTATTACATTATATATGCATAACTTATCACAGTCTACCAGTGTAAACATTTTACCGGTTTGAGCAAATAATAGAAACTTTACCTCCCTTTATGTTTTTTATAAAATAATTGTTTTAAATATTTCTTCCATATGCATTTTGAACCACATCAGACAGTGTTATAATTTTGTTTCAACCATTGAACATAATTTAGAAAACCCAAGAAGCAAGGAAAACTACCATATTTATCCATATTTTTCCTTTTCCATTATCCTTTCTTCCTTCTTGATGTTCCAAGATGCCTTCTTTTATCATTTCCTTTCTGTGTAGAGAACTTCCATTAGCCATTCTTTTAGGGTAGGTCTTGCTGGTGACAAATTCTCTTAGTTTTGCTTCATCTGAGAACGTCTTGATATCTCCTTCATTCTTTTTTTTTAAATTAATTTATTTATTTTTGGCTGTGTTGGGTCTTAATTGCTGCATGTGGGCTTTCTCTAGTTGCAGTGAGCAAGGGCTACTCTTTGTTGCGGTGTGTGGGCTTTTCATTGCAGTGGCTTCTCTTTGTTGTGGAGCATGGGCTCTAGACATGCAGGCTTCAGTAGTTGTGGCATGTGGGCTCAGTAGTTGTGGCTCGTGGGCTCTAGAGTGCAGGCTCAGTAGTTGTGATGCATGGGCTTAGTTGCTCTGCAGCATGTGGGATCTTCCCAGACCAGGGCTCAAACCTGTGTCCCCTGTATTGGCAGGAGGATTCTTAACCACTGCACCACCAGGGAAATCCCTCTCCTTCATTCTTGAAGGATATTTTCACTGAGGCTGTGATTTTGGATTGACAGTTCTTTCAGCAAACAAAAAATATTGTGCAATTTCCTTCTGGTCTCCATGGTTTCTAACAAGAAATCTGCTGTCATTTAAATTATTTTCCCCCTGTAGGTGAAGTGTTTCTCTCACTGCTTTCAAGATTTTTTTTTCATTGTTTTTAGTTTTCAGAAGTTGACTATGGGGACTTCCCTGGTGGTGCAGTGATTAAGAATCCACCTGCCAATTCAGGGGACATGGGTTCAAGCCCTGGTCAGGGAAGAGCCCACATGCCACGGAGGAACTGAGTCAATGCACCACAACTACTGAGCCTGCACTCTAGAGCTCGCAAGCCACAACTATTGAGCCCATGCAGCACAACTGCTGGGCCCACACATCGCCACTACTGAAGCCCACATGCCTAGAGCTCGTGCTCTGCAACAGGAGAAGCCACTGCAATGAGAAGCCTATGCACCACAATGAAGAGTGGCCCCCACTCGCCACAACTAGAGAAAGCCTGAGTGCAGCAACGAAGACCCAATGCAGCCAAAAATTTCAAAAAAAAGAACATGATTTGTCTTGATATGGATTTCTATGGATTTACCTTCTTTGGGTTTTTCCAAGCTTCTTAAATCTGTAGGATTATGTTTTTTGCCAAATTTGGGAGTTTTCAGCTATTATTTCTTCAAATAATTCAGCCTCATCTTTTTTCTCCTCCCTTTCTGGGATGCTTATGACACAAATTTTAGAGCTTTTGTTATGCTCCCATTTGTCCCTGAGGCTCTGTTAATTTTTTTTTTCCATCTATTTTCTCTCTGTTGTTTGGACTGGGTAATTTCTATTGTTCTGTCTTCAAGTTCATTGATTTTTTCTCTGTCTCCTCCATTTTGCTGTTGAGCCCATCCTTTGAATTTTTAATTTTGGTTACTGTATTTTTCAGATCCAAAATTTTCATTTGGTTCTTCTTTATATCTTCTATTTACTTTTTAAGACTTTCTATTTTTTCACTTGTTTCAAGCATGTTCATAATTGGTTGCTGAAGCGTTTTTAGGATGGCTGCTTTATAATTTATGCCAGATAATTCTGATATCTCTGTCATCTCAGTGCTGGCATCTTTTTCTTGTCTTTCTTCATTTAAGTTGAAATGTTCTCGGTTCTTGACATGACAAGTTATTTTCAGTTTAATTGTTGACATTTTGTGTACTATGCTATAAGACTCTGGATCTTATTTAAACCTTCTGTTTTAGCCAGCTTATTTTGATAAAGTGCTGGCAGGAGAAGGGGAAGGTGCCACCTTGTTACTGCCTGGCAAGGCAGAAGTCCAGGTTCTCCTCTCAAAATCCACTGACACTTGAGGCAATAGGGACACTTCATTTTTGCTGGGAAGGGATGGAAGTTCTGGCTCCCCACTAGGCCTCCCATCCTGGCTGGGAGAGACAGAAATGCCTTTATTTCTCCCTACATTGACTCCATTGACACTGCTGAAGAGGGGATTGTCATCATTAATGCTGTGTTGTGGTGAAAGGCCTGACCCTTCACTAGGCTTTCTCTGACACACCCCAGCAAGGAGTAGGAAGGGTGTCTCATCACTGCCCAGTGGAGATGAAAGTCTTGACTCCTTATTTGGCCTTCTCTGACAATACCCCAGGTGGCTACCTCATTACAGCTGGGTGAGTGTGGAAGTCTGGGCTCCCTGCTTGGCCTTTGCTGGCATGAGTGGGGATGACACCACAGGATTTTTTTTTTTTTTTTTGGTGTTTGCCTGGAGTAGAGCAGTTATTGGGTAAAAGTTTTCAGTCTTGCTAGTCTTTCCTGGTCCTGTGGCTATAAAGAGCAGACTTTTGTTGGGGCTTTTTTTTGGTCTTCCCTGTTGGCATTTTGGGTTTCTGGCTTCTTCAGCACCAAGTTTGAGATATATGAGGCAAAAAAGAAAACCCAAGGAACTCATGACTGTGTTGTTCTTTGGGTCTGAGCCAGTTTGTAATCTTCTCTTTACCTTTCAGTCTTCTTATGTTTGTTTTCTATATAATTTTCCAAGGTTTTTAGTTTTTCTTAGCAGGAGAAATAGGCAAAAGTACATATATTCCATCTTCCTGTAAATGGAATATCTCCTCCTTTATTATATGAAAAAAAAATGACACTCAAACAAGGGGAAAGAACTTGCCAAGGCCACTTAGATAATTAGTAGGTTGCTGACTTACTGCCTGTTATTTTGTCTTCTCCTACAAGATTGAATATTTTAAACACAGGTATTATATCTTTTTATTTTTATTTTTTAAAATAAATTTATTTATTTTATTTATTTACTTTTCGCTGCACTGGGTCTTCATTGCTGCTCGCGGGCTTTCTCTAGTTGCAGCAAGCGGGGGCTACTCTTCTTTGTGGTGCACGGGCTTCTCATTGCAGTGGCTTCTCTTGTTGCAGAGCACGGGCTCTGGGCATGCAGGCTTCTGTAGTTGTGCCACGTGGGCTCAGTAGTTGTGGCTCGCAGGCTCCAGAGTGCAGGCTCAGCATCTGTGGCTCACGGGCCCAGCTGCTCTGCGGCATGTGGGATCTTCCCGGACCAGGGCTCGAACCCATGTCCCCTGCATTGGCAGGCGGCCTCTCAATCACTGCACCATCAGGGAAGCCCGGTATTATATCTTTTTAAAAAAAATTTTTGGTCTCTATTAAAGTACAAATTTCATTTCTCTATACTTGGTAATTATAATTTATTAATGCTTACTGTGTGACAGGCTCTGGGCTGAATGCTTTGCATGCATTTTCTCACTTAATCCTCACAAGAACTCTGCAATACAAATATTATTTTTCCCATTTTAAACATGAAGAAACTGAGGCGCTCGAAGGTAAGATAACTTAAGTAAGTCACATAGCTGGTAAGTGTCAGGGCTGGGGTCAGCCTACCATAATAGCCTGCCTTTGTAGGCTTCCAATAAGTTCTTGCCTAGTAAAAGATGGCCCCAGGGGAAATCAGTGAAAATTAGCTATAGAGCAGGTTAGCTGAGAAGAAAGAGAAATAAAACTGAAATATGTGACTTTAGTTCAGTGGGTGACACTTCAGATGGTAGACTCTCAGAAGAAATTAAATACACTGCCCAAAATAAGGTTTGATATTTTGATAAGTCATTGATATTGTCCATTAGCTGAGTCCTGTCATTGCAGAAAAAGGATTTCAGGTCTAACTCTAATGCTCACTAACCAAAAATATAGTATGTGAGCCCATGAATGATATTCTTGTTGAAAGAATAGAAAGAAATTTTTTAAAACATGAAATCATGAGTAGAACTCTAGGCCACAGTCCCTGGAACCCTTCTTTAGTCTTAGCATATTAGGGACTGATGAGAATATTGAGTATCTCATCCTAAACCAACGTGGTAGATTTCAGAGGAGGGAGAAGTTTTGTTACTGAGGAGACAGCCTACCCACAAGACCCATAAGTTTTTGAAAAATTAAATCACTTAAGTTCCAGATATATCACAATGGGTAACAGGAACAATTAAAGGAAGGGGTCCACGTGCAGACCTTTTATTTATTTATTGCTTCTTCAGGGGTTCAGAGACTCAGGTCCTACCTGAATAATCCCAGTCAGCAAAGTTGTGGATGCCACCACACTCAAGGATTTGTTATAGTTCTCAAAGAAGGAGAGGTTAGAAAAGTCATCCTTGATGAAAGTTCCCAGTATTAGGCGGCCACTGTTGAATGGGTAAGTCCTCAGGACATTGATCGTCAGAGCACTCACAAGGAAGAATGTACCTATGAAAGAAAACGTTTAGGCAGAAGGTGAGGTTTACTGAGTTTGAGAAGTTGAAGTGTTAGCTCTTCTCTAAATGTTTGATAAAATTCACCTGTGGAGCCATCTGGTCCTGGACTTTTGTTTGTTGGATTTTTTTTTTTTTGCAGTACGCGGGCCTCTCACTGTTGTGGCCTCTCCCGTTGCGGAGCACAGGCTCCGGACACGCAGGCTCAGCAGCCATGGCTCACGGGCCCAGCCGCTTCGCGGCATGTGGGATCTTCCCGGACCAGGGCACGAACCCGTGTCCCCTGCATCAGCAGGCAGATTTTCAACCACTGCGCCACCAGGGAAGCCCAGAAGGTGAAGTTTTAAGTCCAGGTAAACTGACAATATTGACAAAAGCAAGGCATGGTCTGATGTTTTGCCCTTGATCTGACAAACTTTTCTTATTTGAAAGTGGCCACCAAGAAATAAGAAAGCGCAGGGAAAAGAACTCTGGCTCCACGTACTGTAACCAACTCACAAGTTTTAGATCTTGGTGGTCTAGGTATTAACCTCTTTGCATCATGGGCATATGGAGTAGGATTAAAGAGAAATTGACTAGAAATGTATATTCAGGCTCAGCCACTGTGCCTGTTCTTAGAAATGGTAAAAAACGAGATGGTGGTAAAAGGATCAGAAAACAAAGCTAATTAATAATAATAAGGGGCTTCCCTGGTGGCGCAGTGGTTGAGAATCCACCTGCCGATGCAGGGGACACGGGTTCGTGCCCCGGTCCGGGAAGATCCCACATGCCGCAGAGCGGCTGGGCCCGTGAGCCATGGCCGCTGAGCCTGGGCGTCCGGAGCCTGCGCTCCGCAGTGGCAGAGGCCGCAACAGTGAGAGGCCCGCGTACCACAAAAAAAAATAATAATAATAATAATAATAATAATAATAAGAAGAAGAAGAAGAAGAAGAAGAAGAAAAGTAATACCTAACACTTATGAAGGATTTAATAGGTGCAAAATGACATGGAGCTGAACCTATTTCAAATATAATTTCATTTACTTCTACTATCAACATAAGGGAGGCAA
Organism: Kogia breviceps; assembly: GCF_026419965.1. NCBI lineage: Eukaryota > Metazoa > Chordata > Mammalia > Artiodactyla > Physeteridae > Kogia > Kogia breviceps. The sequence goes on from NC_081319.1 coordinate 70,084,719, forward strand.
AGGCAAATCTTACCTTTAAAGTACCTAACAGAAACAAAACTCTAGTAGCCCTCGTTATCAGTATTTGGAAATGATTGTAATGTGCTCTGGGAACTTGGAAAAATGGGAATAAAATAGTTCTCTTAGTGTTCAAATGTAAAATCAACACATAATAGATTTTAGTAAAGATATGGAATATTGTCCTTAAAAAAGGCAAAGGAGCACTCAACAGAATGGGATGGCAACTGGACTGAAAATACAAACACACCTGGAGAAAAACTGTGACAGTCAGAATGGTCAATGTTGGTTGCTTGGTCAGTTATACAGTGTGGAAGCTCAGAAAAAGGCACTTTACTGAGTGAATGTTGGCGATGTCCTTCTGAGACTCTCAGCGTGTTTTGTGATTTGATTTCTGTATAGGTTCACCTAGGGGAAGTAATTGTGCTAATTATATGACCTTCAGCTAGTCTGGTCTCTGTAACAGTCATTTCCAATTATAAATTAGTAGATGGACTTTTGACTTAGGGAAGAAAAGTGCTTATCCTGTGGGTTTGAGTGCTTTGATTACTATGACAGCATTTTCTCAATGTAAATTAATAATCTGACATGATTATTGTTATTATTATTTTTATATTAATTAATTAATTTATTTTTGGCCACATTGGGTCTTCGTTGCTGCACACAGGCTTTCTCTAGTTGCGGTGAGCAAGGGCTACTCTTTGCTGGGGTGCACAGGCTTCTCTTGTTGCAGAGCACGGGCTCTAGGCGCGTGGGCTTCAGTAGTTGTGGCACATAGGCTCAGTAGTTGTGGCTCGCGGGTTCTATAGTGCAGGCTCGGTAGTTGTGGCACACAGGCTTATTTGCTCTGCGGCATGTGGGATCTTCCCGGACCAGGGCTCAAACCCGTGTCTCTTGCAGTAGGCGGATTCCTAACCACTGCGCCACCAGGGAAGCCCTGACATGATTATTATAAATCAGGTCCACAGATTTTTTTTTTTTTGGTATGCGGGCCTCTCACTGTTGTGGCCTCTCCCATTGCGGAGCACAGGCTCCGGACGCGCAGGCCCAGTGGCCATGGCTCACGGGCTTAGTTGCTCCGTGGCATGTGGGATCTTCCCGGACCGGGGCACGAACCCGTGTCTCCTGCATCAGCAGGCAGATTCTCAACCACTGTGCCACCAGGGAAGCCCAAGGTCCACAGATTTTGGTTATTAAGGGTACAGCTGAAAAGTGGATCCACTCCAGGAGTTTTGGCAAAATCATTTCTGGATCTTCCAGGCTGAGGACAGTCAGATTCCAACATGTGGTAATTTCACCAAGAAAAGTACCTCTTGTCCTATAATTCCTTTAATAGCTTGCTGGCCTGTTTGTCTGGTGGTGACATTAATAATATCACAAAAGAAGTGTTCAATTTCTAAAATCTGAACACTAACCCTATGGATAGGATATCCATCTTCTGCCTCCTTTCCTTCTATCTTAAACATAGCTTTAGCTTGGGCTCCTTAGCAATAAGTAAATGATTGAGATGGAGACTTCATCCACCCCCTGTGGTGCCGGCACTGAACTCACCAATGGACATTTGATGACATGATCCCAAAATTCCATAAATTACTGAAGCACAGAAAGCTGAGTAAGAGACATTGAGAGGAGGAACCAGTTGCCTTGTCAGCAAACCAAACGTCAGGCCTGAAAAGCAAGATAATTTAAGTAAGCAAAGGTAGCCTGGCTTTTAAAAGTCACCTGAAATAAAAACTGTAAAGAATATTTAAAATAAAAATGACCCATGTATACAGCTGACTATGGTAACAGAATCCCTTGGCATACAACCCTTAATTAGTACTTTTTATTATCTCCTTTGATTTCTAACTTCTATTCCTATTTTATCACAAGCTTTTACACATCAATTCTAAATCATAGGCTTAAACACCTTTCACTGTGAGGCCTTCATGCAAATCATGGAAAGCAAACATCACAGCAATAAGACCTTTAATTCCAACAGCTCAGCAGCAGTCCCATTCTTACCCCCAGTCTAGTACAAGAAGGCCCTAGGAATCCTCCAGGGTTGGAGAAAAAGCTGGAGAACAGGCAAGGATTGTCACACTTAACTGACGAGACTCCAAGTTGGTATGTGTTGTCTCTCTTCCATATGCCAACCACTCCAGTCTCTTCCTTCAGCTCCTTCTTCAATACTTACTTTCTTTCCTAAGAAGCACCATGAGAATTTGTAAGTTTTGAGGCAAATGGATTAGCATGCATGGTGTCATCCTTTGACGTCTCAAGTTCACAGCTCCTGCCCTGAGGGACTCTCTTCAATTTACATCATACCGGTGTGCTCATCAGAAATCAGTTATGAGTCCGGTGAGCCAATTTATTGCCTTAAATGAGCAAGGCTTTTTTTAACGGAAAAGTTTAAACTTACTGAAAAATAGAGTATAATGAACCCCCAAGTACCCATCACCCACTTCAACGATGGTCAACTCATGGCCAATCTTGTTTCATCAATGCCCCCATTCCTCTCCCATCCCATATTATTTTGAGGCAAATTCAAAACACTAAATCATTTCATCTGTTGATATTTTCAGTATATATCTTTTTAAAAAACACCCTCTTTTGAGTGCAATACCATCATCACACCTAAGAAATTATTAATGGTTCTTTAACATCATCAAATATCCAGTCAATGTTCAAATTTCCCTGATTTCTCATATATAGTTGTACTGGTAGACCACCTCTAAGATGATCTACAATGGCTAATTGGTATTCATGCCCTTTTTTGAGCTCCACCCCTAAAGCATGAAATAACTTACTTCTAATAAATAGGCTACAACCAAAATGATAAGATGTCACTTTTTTTTTTTTTTTTTTTTTTTTTTGCGGTATGCGGGCCTCTCACTGTGTGGCCTCTCCCGTTGCAGAGCACAGGCTCCGGACGCGCAGGCCTAGCGGCCATGGCTCACGGGCTTAGTTGCTCCGCGGCATGTGGGATCTTCCCGGACCAGGGCACGAACCCGTGTCTCCTGCATCGGCAGGCGGATTCTCAACCACTGCGCCACCAGGGAAGCCCAAGATGTCACTTTTGAGATTAGGTTGCAAGAAGACTGTGGCTTCTGTCTTGGTTGCTCTCTGGCTCTCTCTTTCATTTAGGTCATCAGCTGCCAGAGTTGACTTCAAGGGCATGTGACCTAAGCAATCACATAGTGCCCTGGGCTTAGAAAGCCTCCACACTTGGCTTAATGCTCTACTCTGACCATCTTGAAATTCTGGATAATTTCTGAACTAGGGACTCTGTATTTTCACCTTGCACTGGGCCCCACACATGGTCCTACCAGCAGCCGTGTTGTGAGGACACTCAAGCAGCCCATGTAGAGGCCCACATGGCGAGAAACCCAGGCCTGCCAGCAAACACGGGTGAGCCTGGAAGATGATCCTCCAGCCTCAGTAGAGCCTTGAGATAACTGACAACTTGACTGCCACCTCATGAGAGACCTTGAACCAGAGGTATGGTGGGTTTGGGGGTGATCTTTTTAAAAAGTTATTTGCTATTATATGTTGTGTTTTGTTTTGTTGATGTTGTTGTGCTTTCTTTTACAATCTTTGTGTTTATAACAATTAGATCCTCACATTAGTAGATATGTCTCTTGAGTCTTTTGTAATTTATAGGTTCCCCTTCCACATATTTTCCCTAAGCAAGCCTCAGTTGACTGCAAGTAACAGAAAACCTGCTTAAATCAGCTTGAGCAAAAGAGGAGAAGAATTTTTTTTGACTGCACCACCCAGCTTGCAGGATCTTAGTTCCTCAACCCAGGCTTGACCCCGCGCCCTGGCAGTGAAAGCACTGAGTCCTAACCACTGGACCACCAAGGAATTCCCCAAATAGGAAATTTATTAAAAGAGGACAAAGGTCAGTTGGGCCTCATCAGAGACTGGAAACAGAACTAAAAAGCCATCAGGATCCAGGCAGCTATTTCCCCATTCTCTTTGTCTCCAGGCTTACATAGTCTCCTGTCTTTGTTTCCAGTTTGGGGGCCATTATGAACAATACTGCTATGAATATTCGTGTACATGATTCCAGGTGCACAGATGTATAAATTCCTCAAGATGATATACCCTGAAGGATAACTGCTGGGGCATTTACTGGAATATGCCAAACTGTTTTCCAAATGGTTGTACAATTTACATTCCCACCAACACTGTATGACAATTCCCATTAACTACATCTGTATTAGCACATGATACTGTCAGGATTTTTATTTTAGTGTGTATGAGTTAGTTAATTTCCACTTCTACTTCACTGATTATCAATAATGTTAATCAATTTTACTTAGCAGTTCCTTACAGATATGTAGGAATATATATATTATAGATTTAAGTCCTTTATTGGGTATTCTATGGTTTGCTTTTCAACCTTCATCATGCCTTTGAATAAACAGAAGTTCTTAACTTTTATTTAATTCAACTTAACAGTCATTTCCTTTTAGGCTAGTGTTTTTTGTGTCTTGTTTAAGAAACACTTTCTAAAAAAAAAAAAAAAGAAAAGAAACACTTTCTACGTCACGACCATGAAGATATTCTCCTATATTATTCCAAAAAAATCTTTATAGTTTTATCTTTCATATTTGGGTCTTTAATCTACAAGGAATAGATTTTTGTGTATGCTGTGAGGTAGAAGTCTACAAATTGATTTTTTTCATATAAGTATTCAATTGTTTCACATCATTTTTTAAAAGTCTGTTTCTATAGTGACACATCTGCTACAAACCATGCAACATATAAATGTGAGACCCTTTTCTGTTCCACTGGCCTAATTGTCTAAGTCTGTAATACCACACTGTTCTGTTTGTTTTGTTTTTTAATAAATTTATTTATTTCTTTATTTTTGTCTCTGCTGGGTCTTCGTTGCAGCATGCAGGCTTTCTCTAGTTGTGGCGAGCAGGGGCTATTCTGTTGCGCTGCGCGGGCTTCTCATTGCGGTGGCTTCTCTTGTTGCAGAGCAGAGGCTCTAGGCTCGCGGCTTCAGTAGTTGTGGCATGCGGGCTCAGTAGTTGTGACTCAAGGGCTCTAGAGTGCAGGCTCAGTAGTTGTGGTGCACGGGCTTAGTTGCTCCATGGCATGTGGGATCTTCCCGGACCAGGGCTCAAACCCGTGTCCCCTACATTGGCAGGCAGATTCTTAACCACTGTGCCACCAGGGAAGTCCATCACACTGTTTAATTACTGTTTTTAGTAATTAGTCTAGTAATAGTTTTATAATAAATTTAGTAATCCCCATTTTTATTGTGAAATATATAAATAGAAAGTGCATTAAAATAGATGTTAAGCTTAATATATATTTATAAAACAAACACCCATGTTATCCCCACCCAGATCTTTAATCACAACTCCATCCCTCCCCACAGAGGTATTCAATATTTTGACTTTTGTGATAATAATTTCTTTGCTTTTCTTTATAGTTTTACCACTGGCATACATATCCCTAAACAGTATAGTTTGTCCACTTTTGAACTTTATATTAATGGAATTACACTGTATACAATTTTTACTTCTGCTTATTTTTCTTATTATTATGTATATAAGCATCTTCCATGTTGCTGTGAGTTGCTTGAGAGTGCTCATTTTCCTTCTGTGTATTCCAATATGTGTATATGAATGCTTATTTATTCTTTCTACTTTTGATGGACATTATCTTAAACATTATAACTTTATATTCAGTCTTGATAGCTGGAGGAGCAAATTCTCCCATGTTGCTCTTCAAAAGAATTTGCCTGTTCTTGGAAAATGCTATCTTTCAATTAATTTAGGTCCTTATTAATATTTCTCAATAAAGTTGTATATTTTCTCTATAGAGGTCTTGCACATCATTTCTTAGTTTCATTACAACTTACTTCATATTTACTATGCTTTGGTAAATGGTATTTAAAATTTTTTTTCACTTTCTGTTGCCTGCAGGTATAAAGGAATGTAATTGATTTTTATTTACTCATCTTATATCCAGCAACTTTGATAAAATCTTATTAATTCTATTAATTTATCTGTAGATTCTTTTGAATTTTCTACATCAAAAAACCATCTATGAATGAAGTTTTATTTCTTGCTTTGCAATTCTTTACCCTTATATTTTTTTTTCCTTGCTTTAATACACTGCCTGTGAATTCCAGTATAATATCGAATAGCCCTATTTACTCTTTTTTTTTTGGCTGCATTGGCTCTTTGTTGCTGCATGCAGGCTTTCTCTAGTTGCAGTGAGCAGGGGCTACTCTTCGTTGTGGTGCATGGGCTTCTCATTGCGGTGGCTTCTCTTGTTGCAGAGCACAGGCTCTAGGAGCGTGGGCTTCAGTAGTTGTGGCATGCAGGCTCAGTAGTTGTGGCTCGCGGGCTCTGGAGTGCATGCTCAGTAGTTGTGGCACACGCGCTTAGTTGCTCCACATCATGTGGGATCTTCCCGGACCAGGGCTCAAACCCATGTCCCCTGCATTGGCAGGAGGATTCTTAACCACTGTGCCACCAGGGAAGTCCCTGAATAGCCCTATTTACTCTTGATAAGCAACATGCAGTGTGAGGAGAAAGTCTTTTGAAATGTAAGGTTTCAAATAACTCACCAATGCAGGGAAGGTAAGAGAATTACTTGGTAATGGCCTGAGAACTAAGTGGTCTAAGTCTCTGTTAAGCTTAGGCCATGGAGAAACAGAGAGAAACCAAGTCTCCAGACTTTCCAAAACCTTAAAAAATTTTTAAATTTTGAACTAATTTTAGACTTATAGAAAAGCTACAAAAATAATAGAGCATTTCCATATATACCTTACCTAGATTCCTCTAATGTTAACATTGTACATAATCATAGTATAATTATTGGGATCAGGAAATTAACATTAGAAATTTAACTAAATACTTTACTTGAATTTCAACAGTTTTTCCCCTAATTTCCTTTTTCTGTTCCAGGATTCTATCCACAGTACCCTACTCCATTTAGTTGTTATTTCTCCTTAGTCCTAAAATCTGTTATAGTTCCTCAGTCTTTAATTGTCTTTCTTGACTTTGACACTTTGGAAGAGTATTAATAGATGAGCTATTTTGCCAAATGCTCCTCAGTTTGGGGTTGCTTAGATTCCTTATGATCATACTAAGGAATTTTGTGTCTTGTTTAAGACATTTTGATGCACATACTACAGAAATGGTTTTGTGTCCCTTTTAGTGCATCATATCACAAGATTTGTGATCTCTGTATGTCTTACTATTGGTGGTGATAGCATTGATCACTTGTTTAAGGTAGTTTCTCCCAGGTTCTCTACTGTAAAGTAGTGGAGTAGTTGATAAATATCTTGAGGAAGATACTTTGAAACTATGAAAATCCTGTTACATAGATTGCAAACTTTTACCCACTAATTTTAACCTCTGTTAGTGGATTTTATTTCCAATAAGTATTACTGTAGTTTTTCACTAATGGTGATTTTCTACTTTCTTTCACATTTGTAAATTGGGATTCTACTGTCAGGAAGAGCCAGCACCTTTTTAATAAGGTTTTCATCATGCAGTATTTTTTTTCATCTGAAGAAAATTATTAAGTCATTAGGTCCTACCTGTTTAAATATAAGTAAAACTTTTGAATTATTTACACTACAAATTATTTCATTATTCACACTACTTAAAATAACACACATTCCCTTAGTCAGCAAGAGTTGCTTGGATTCATTCATTCACACAGTTATGTAATCATTATTCAACAAATATCTTGAGTACCTACTATATGCCAAACACTGTGCAGGATGCTAGGTATACTTATACATCCTAATGTCATTCTTATTTTGGTACGAAATTATACTGATGACTTGAAATTTAGCAAAGAAATGTCCTCAAACTCATAAATGAAGGATGTTTGATAAGTGGGTGTCAGTAGGGGACTCACAGGCAAAGCATCAGTGCCAAGAGTTCAGGTCTCTCATTTCAGCACCACAAGAATGTTCTAGAGACTTTCTGATACTTTCCTGGAAGTGATTATACTCATATAAATGGATCATTTTGGTTTGTATCTGCCATATGAAAAATTTAAAAGGTACTCCTTTATTCTGGGAATACAAGGCTAGTTCAAATTTTAAAATCAATTCATGTAATCCAGTCTAAAGGGAAAACTTTGACAAAATACAACATTCACTTATGATAAAAATTCTCAGCAAACTAGAAAAGATACAAACTTTCTCCACCTAATAAAGGGCACCTGCAAAAATCCTACAGCTAACATTATACTTAATGTTGAACGATTGAATGCTTTTCCCCTGAGATCAGGAACAAAGCAAAAATGTCTATTCTCACCACTCTTATTTAACATATACTGGAAGTCTTAGCTAGTACAATAAGCAAGAAAAAGTTATAAAAGCCATTCATATTAGAAGGAAGAAAACATAACTGTCTCTACTCACAGATGATATGAATATCAATGTAGTGAGTCCCAGGGAATCTACAAAAGATTCTTAGAACTAATAAGTGAGTTGCAGGATACAAGGTAAACACACAAAATTCAATTGTATTTCTATATGCAAACAATGCACAACTGGAAACCAAAAATGTTTTAAATTACCATATACAATATCTCTTCCAAAATGAAATACTTAGATATAAATCTAACAAAATATATACAGAATCTGTACACTGAAAACTACAAATGCTGATGAAAGAAATTAAAGCGACACCTAAATAAATGAAGAGACATACTGTGATCATGGAGTGGAAACTCAACATAATAAGATATCAATTCTCCTCAAAGCAATCTATGAATTTAATCAATGGCTATCAAAATCTCAGAAGGATTTTTTTGTAGATATTGACAAGCTGATTCTAAAATTTATAGGAAAGAATAGTTAAAACAATTTCAAAAAAGAACCAAATTGGAAGAATCACACTACCCAAGTTTAAGACTCACTAAAAAGATAACAATAATTGACACATGATATTGGGAAAGGGGTAGGCATATATACATCAATGGAAGAGAATAGAGTCCAGAAATAGTCCCACAAAAATATGGCTATTTGATCTCTGACAAAAGTTCAAAAACAATTCATTGGAGAATAGTCTTCTTTAAAAATGCAGCCAAAAATACACCTTGACCTAAACTTCACAACTTATTTAAAGATTAACTCAAAATGGATCAGTTCTAAAAGTAAAGCATAAAATGTAAGACTTTTAGAAGAAAACATAGGAGAAAATCTTTGTGACCTGATGGTTAAGTGGAGAGTTTTTATATATGATAAGAAAAGTACAATCCATAAAGGGAAAAAAATTGATAAATTGGACTTTATCAAAATTAAAACCTTTTGCTCTGCCAGAGATACTGTCAAGAGAATGAAAAGATAAGCTACAGACTGAGAGAAAATATTTGAAAATCACATATCTGACAAAGGACTTGTACTCAGAATATAAAAAGAATTATCAAAAATTAACAATAAGAAAAAAATCCAATTAAAAATGGGCAAAAAACTTGAACAGGCACTTTGCCAAAGGGGATCGAAGGACAGCAAATAAAAACATGAAAAGATGTTCAACTTCATTAGCCATTAGGGAAATGCAAATTAAAAACACAATGAGATACCACTACATATCTCTTAGAATGGCAAAGATAACAGATACCAAAAAGTAGACCTCATCAAAGTTAGTAATTTTGCTCTGTAAATACTCTGTTAAGAGAATTAAAAGGCAAGTTACAGACTGCGAGAACATATTTGCCAAACACAAAAGACAAAGGACTAGTACCTAGAATATACAAATAACTCTCAAAACTCAAAAGTAAAAATGCAAACAGTCCAGTTAGGACATGAGCAAAAGACAAGAAGAGCCATTTCATTAAAATGTATAGATGGAGAATTAGCATATGAAACGATATTAAACATCATTAACCATTAGGGAAATGCAAACTGAAACCACAATGAGATCTCACTACACACCTATCAGAATGGCTAAAGTAAAAACTTGTGACTACACCAAATGGTAGTGAGGATGCAGAGCAACTGTATCACTAATACATTGCCAATAGGAATGTAAAATGATACAATCATTCTAGAAAATAGCTTGGCAGTTTCTTAGAAAACTAAACATGCCAACTACTATACAATCCAACAATTGCACTCCTGGACGTTTATCCCAGAGAAATGAAGACTATGTTCACTAACCTACATACAGATGTTCATAATAGTTATATTTGTAATAGCCAAAAACTACAAACAATTCAGATGTCTTTCAAGGGTGAACTTTTAAGCAAACTGTGGTATATCCATACCATGGAATACTACTCAGCAATAAAAAGGAATAAACTATTGATATACACAACAACCTAGATGAATCTCCAGAGAATTATGATGAGTGAAAAAAGCCAATACCAAATGGTTACACACTGTATGACTCCATTTATGTAACTTCTTGAAATGATAACATTATAGAAATGAAGAAAAGATTAGTGATTGCTAGGGATTAAGGAGGGGATGGAGGCAGGGAGCAAGTGGGGGTGACTATAAAAGGGCAATATGAGGGATCCTTGTGGTAGTAGAAATGTTCTGTATCTTGACTGCATCAATGTTAACATCCTGATTGTAAGACTGATCTATAGTTTTGCAAGATTTACCACTGAGGAAAGTGGGTAAGGGATGCAAGGGACTTCTCTGTGGTTTCTTACAAATTCATGTGAATCTATAGTTAACTCAAAATAGAAAGCTTAATTTAAAAATACTGACAATATCAAGGGCTGACAAGGATGTGGAGGAACTAGAATTCTCATACATTGCTGGTGGGAATGTAAAATGGTAGGTACAGGCACTCTGGAAAAACAGTGTGGCAGTTTCTTACAAAGTTAAACATACACTTCCCATATAACCAACAATATCACTCCTTGGTTATTTACCTTAGAGAAATGAAAAATATTTTCAAACGAAAACCTGTGCATGAATGTTCACAGCAACTCTGTGATGGCCCAAAACTGGAAACAAAATGTTCATCAGTAAGTGAATGGACAAAAAACTGTGATATATATGCCATATAATAGGAATATTGTTCTGCAATAAAAAGGAATAAACTATCAATGCACATAACAGTTTGCATTAATTTCAAAGGCATAAAGCTGAATTAAAGAAGCCACCCTTCAGAAGTTACATACTGTATGAGTCCATTTATATGACATTCTCGAAAAGACAGAACTATGGTGATGGAGAAGAGATCTGTGGTTGCCAGGGGTTAGAAGTTAGTGGAGGATGTGACTAAAAAGTGATGGCACAAGAGTGTTTTGGGGCTGATGGAACTGTTACGTAGCTTGACTGTGGTGTGCTTATACAACCCTATAACTGTGTTTAAATTCATAGAACTGTATGAAAGAAGTAAATTTTACTGTATGATAATTAATTAATTATTTTAAAGGGATCCCTTTTCTCCAACTAACAGCCCTATGCCAGAGTTGGATTTCAGCTACCACTGGCCCCTTTGGTTGGCTTCATTTGTGTTTTACACAACTTGTATAATCACAAGTTTCAACCCTGCTTGGTTTGCCCCAGAAGAATAGAGAAACAGAGGTGTTTAAAGACTACGTAGGGAATTGTGAACTACTCTTGAGTAACGGATTAACACAAAATCTTTTCCCTTTCTCTGATAAAGTTGATCTGGAGTTAACCTTCTAGCTCTGTTTCTTTGGAAACCTGATAATGGTAGAATGTCAGCTGTGTTACCAGCCAACATTAGTTATGGTAAAAAGATCCTGATTAGTATATTCTATCTGGACCAAGGGGACTATGAATTAAAGATTAATATCTTGCGGAAAGCCTTAGTTTTGAGCTTCTCAGAGCACAATGACTCTTGTAACTGGGCATGTCGCGGTGGGACCCATGGAGGCATCAGTTATGGGAATTACAAGAGTTGTTGGTTTCTATTTGGGAAATGAGGCTTCTAAAGCCCAGATGGCTCCCGTACCTATCTGTGTGATCTTGTTGTATTATATCTGAACTGCCACTTGTAAGACCAAAGAGTAGCCCCTGGACTGCTGTGTGTGTAACTTGCTGAAGGGAAGCTAGCATGCTGTGTTTCCTATCCTTCACCTTTTTAAGTAAAACCAATGCCAAGTGAGATCTATAGGAGTGAGTATAAAATGACTACTTAAGCAAAAAACGACCATGAGCAGGCATTACAAATACTCTAGAAAGTATCAGGGGTCTAAACTAAACTGAGACTTTTGGAACTACCCTAGAAGAGTTAGAAATTTGGCAAGTAATGGAAACAAATGTAGTGATGTGAATGGAATTCACTTTTTTTTTTCTATTCATCTAGCACAAGTAATTTGTTTACTCTGGGCAAGTGACCACGTTGGATGTATTGTCTGTGGGTGAGGAACCTTCGTATCTTTCTTACCTTGGGGAACCTGCACAAGGCCAACACTTATGCCAGCAAGTAAGTCTCCAAGAAGCCAATCCTTGAATCGATAAAAACACATCCACTCTAGGAAGGGAAAGATTGTAAGCATGCATCTTCGAAACTTGTGCCATGAGCAGCTGTGAGAAAGAACAGAGACTTGATTAGGTTCTCCAAAGAAAAAGCCCACATGGCCAAGAAAAGGCATAGTGAGTACCTTCTTCTTCCCATACAACAGAGTTTCTTTCAACACTACTGATATTTGGACATATTGGACTGGATAAGTCTTTGTTGTGAGGCTGTCCTGTGCATTGTAGGATGTTTAGCAGCATCTCCAATCTCTACCCATTAGTTGCCAGTAGCATCCTCTCCCCTAGTCATGACAATGAAAAATGTCTCCAGACACTGCTAAATGTTCCCTGGGGGACGGTATCACCTTCAACTGAGAAACAGTGCCATATGTATGACAAGAACTAGGCCTTGTAAGTCCAGCATACGAATCAGGCCTGTGGTTTTACAGAATGTTTGAAAAGAATTCAACCTACCAAAATTTTCCAGTAGCAAAATGGACTGTTATGGCTTTCTCTTGGTAAAGACAGTTTTTTGAGATGTGCTATTGGTGGGTGGCAGGGCATTAACACATTCACATCATTCCTGTATACTAAAATTTTCACCAAGCATTAACTCTACATGGCTTTGATCTGTAATATGTAGAAATTTATAGAAAATATAAAATATGGAGTCTTGTGCTTATGGCATTACCCGTGGAAGGAAAAGGTAATAAAATAAGGCCTTATTACCTTAACCCAGTGGATAACGACCAGAAGCAATTTTGTTCCCTAAGGGACATCTGGTAATGTCTGGAGACATTTTTGATTGTCACCACTCGCATCTAGTGGGTAGAGGCCAGGGATGTCACCAAACATCCTACAATGCACAGGACAGCCCTCCTCAAGAAATGATTTCATGGTCCGAAATGTCAACAGTACTGAGATTGAGAAAACCTACTTTAACCTTTAGATCATCTAAAACAGCAGAATCATTGTAAACCAATCAATCAATCTGTTAAGCAATTAATCCATTAGTAAAGCTAATATGGTTTTAAATTGCTTTCTGCTATTTATATCTCATTATGGGCTGAAAACAAAGAGTATGGAGATTTTTCATGTATGAGCTATAGCTGAATAATTGGGATTTGACTGTAGCAACAAATATAACTTCAGTGTATGCAAGGCTAAAATGTGTGCTCAGAAAAGTAATTTCAATATGCTTGACTCTAACAACTATGAGCATTACAGTCCCTAAGGTAATTAAGGCCAAAGAAGTGTAAATGTCTTTGCCAAGGTCACAGTAACAAGTGTGGGCAGAACTGGGGCGAGAAACCAGATTTCGTGATTTTTAGTTCAGTGTTCTATCCAGTCTATTACCATCACAGTTCCTATCGACAGCTGTTGAATTCTGCTCAGGAGCCAGAAGCAAGACCATAGGTTTAGAAAGAACACCACATTGCTATTTTTATGAGAATCCCTGGGTGTGGAGAGTGTGCTGTCTCCAATTATGGCCCTCTATGGGGGAGAATACAGCATGGCATTGGGACAATTTGTTTCTGCATCTGGTCCAGTGTCCCTTCCTCTCCATGTGCCACCCTGGAAGACCAGCCACCCTAGGGAGAGTCATCAAAGCTCTTTGGCATGGCAAAAAAATAAAATGGACATGGAATAATGAGGACCTAAGACTGACAGGGATCAAGGAAGGAGTTAGAGGAACAGAAACTAAAGCTGGTGGTGGAGAGTTATAAGCACTTCGACATGAATCTGGATCCTAGTTAAAGCATCTTAAAAGTGAGGAATGTAAGAGTTGATGTGAAAGCACAGGGGAGATTTTTTTAGAGAGGGAGTATTGCAGATGGGTAACTAAAAGGGAGAAAATGAAGGAAGATATTAGGTTTTCTGCAGAAAGGAAGAGATGAAATTAAAAGATTATTATTATTATTATTTTACTATTTGCTAGGTGCTTTACAAATATTCTTTAAATCCTCACAATTCCCTTATAAGGTAGGTGCTTTTATCATCCCCATTTTATAGATGAGGATACTGAAGCACAGTAGGCATGGATAGCTTACCTAAGGTCACACAGTTGGGAAGCAAAAACCAGGCAATCTGGCTTCTGAGTCTTGCTCTTAACCACAGTGCTGTGCTACCTTTCAGGTTAAAATTCAGAAGTGGATATAACTGTTTGTTTTAGAAGTAGGGAATAAGCACTGCTATAAAAACCCATGGGTGGCAGTGTGGGTCAGATTTAAGGGTCTAAGGATAGGGCAGCTGGAGGGGAATAAGGCTGAAATTTCTTTGGTAGTACCTGTTTATGATGAGGTATAAGTCAGGAAAAGATTATCCTTTTGTAGAGACAAAACCAATGTGGCCCCCAAATGCTCTCTTTGATATATGACCTCTGACCCATCCTGGAGCAGAAAAAATGAGAGTTGTGATATAGGACGGGGGAGGGCCATCCAAGACCACAACTTGCAAAAGGCAGGATATGGGCAAAGGAGAAGGCTCAGAGGGAGGAAGGTCTGCAATAGGGCTGCGTGGAGGCCTTCTTCACTTGTCACCTAACTCATGCCAATTGTGAGTGATAAATCAAGGGACAAGAGGGACTAATGAATCTGGAGTGTGACTGAGAACAGTTTGAGTAGTTAGGGTAAATATCATGATGTAGGTCACAAAGGGTTTTTAACCTGAGGTCCATGAATGACCAAGGTGTCTCTAGATAGAATTTATGGGGGTATGTGACTTTAGGAAAAATTATCTTTTTTTTCACTAACCTCCTAACTGAAATGTAGCATTTCCTTCAGTTATGAACATTGAGAACAAACCACAGTAGTATCAGCAGAGCTTGACTTCTTCACCAATAGAATCACAAATATCTTCATATTACATTAAAATTGCTGCAGATATCTTAAAATAGCATTTATATTCATCATTACTTAGTATGGTAGTTATTAGACCCACAATCATTAAATATAATTTTTGGATATTGTCATATTTTGATAACTATATTTCAATATAACTGGTTTCCTTTATAATACTATGTATTCTATGCATTTAAAAATATTCTGGCCAAGACCATTCAATGGAGAAAGAATAGACTCTTCAACATATAGTGCTGGGAAAATGGGATAGCTACATGGAAGAAAATGAAGTCAGACTCTTACTCTATACTGTATACAAAATTAACTCAGAATGGATCAAGGATCTAAATTTAAGAGCTAAAACTATAAAACTCTTAGAAGAAAACAGGGGAAAAGCTTCATTACCTTGGATTTCACAATAGTTTCTTAAATATGACACAAAAATCACAAGCAACAAAAGAAAAAACTAGATAACTAGGATTTCATTAAAATGAAAACTGTGGGGCTTCTGTGGGGCTTCCCTGGTGGCACAGCAGTTGAGAGTCCTCCTGCTGATGCAGGGCATACGGGTTCGTGCCCCGGTCCGGGAAGATCCCACATGCCGCGGAGAAGCTAGGCCCGTGAGCCATGGCCACTGAGCCTGCGCGTCCGGAGCCTGTGCTCCGCAACGGGAGAGGCCACAACAGTGAGAGGCCCACTTACCGCAAAAAAAAAAAAAAAAACTGTGTACACAGGACACTATCAACAGACAACCTACAGAATGGGAGAAAATATTTGCAAATCATATATCTGCTAAGGGTTTAATATCCAGAATATATAAAGAACTCCTATAATTCAATAACAAAAAGATAAACAACCGAATTTTTAAAAGGGCAAAGGAAGTAAATAGACATTTCTCCAAAACAGATACACAGGGCTTCCCTGGTGGTGCAGTGGTTGAGAGTCCACCTGCCGATGCAGGGGATATGGGTTCATGGCCCAGTCCGGGAGGATCCCACATGCTGTGGAGCGGCTGGGCCCATGGGCCGTGGCCGCTGGGCCTGCGCGTCCGGAGCCTGTGCTCTGCAACAGGAGAGGCCACGGCAGAGAGAGGCCCGTGTAGAGCAAAACAAACAAACAAACAAAAAAGATACACAAGTGACCAATAAGCACATGAAAAGATGCTCATCATATTTAGTTATTAGGGAAATGCAAGAAAAAAAAGCAACACACAATGTGATACCATTTTACACCTACTAGTATGGCTATAATTTTAAAAAATGGAAAATAACAAATGTTGGAGAGGATACGGAGAAATTGGAACACTTGCTGATGTGAATGCACAATGCTGCAGCTGCTGTGAAAAAAAATTCCTCAAAAAGTTAAACATATGATCCAACAAGTCCACTCTTAGGTGTATACCGAAAAGAATTGTAAGCAGGGACTTGAACAGATACTCCTATGCCAATATTCATGGTAGCATTATTCACCATAGCCAAAAATTGGAAACAACCTAAGTGTCCATTAACAAATGAATGGGTAAACAAAATGTGGTACATACATACAATGGAATATCATCAGCCATAAAATGAAATGAAGTACTGATCCACGCTACACCATTGTGCTAAGTGAAATAAACCAGACATGAAGGACAAATATTGTCTGATTCCATTTAAATGAAATATTTAGAATACACAATCCATATAGACAGAAAGTAGAAGAGAGGTTACCAGGGGCTGGAGGAGGGGGGAAATGGGGAGTTATTGCCTAATCGGTACAGAGTTTCTGTTTGGGGTGATGAAAAAGTTTTGGAAATAGGTAGTGGTGATGGTTGCACAACAACATGAATGTCATTAATGCTGCTAATTTGTACACTTTAAAATGGTTAGAACAAAAAATTTTATATTATATATATTATATGTATATATAATATTAAAAAGTAAAAATATTAAAAAAGTTAAAAAAGTTATTCTGAAAGGATGTTCATTAGCTCTGATAGGCTGCTAAAAGGTTCACAGCACAAAAACAGGTTACGAGCCCCTGAACTATAGGGTTTACATAGTCATTCTGCTATCATTAATTAGTTCACCATGGTTGCTTTTGTTGTTGTTGTTAGGAGACTGGCAATGGTGGTTAATCAAACAATGTATTTATTAAATATCATCCCTAGATGCTGTGGGGGACAGCCAAGGTCTTTATGTCCATGAAGTTTATAATCAACGAGGTGCTACAAGGGACTTCTCTGGTGGCGCAGTGATTACGAATCTGCCTGCCAATGCAGGGCACACGGGTTCGATCCCTGGTCTGGGAAGATCCCACATGCCACGGAGTGACTAAGCCCGTGTGCCACAATTACTGAGCCCGTGTGCCAAAATTACTGAGCCCACGTGCCACAACTGCTGAGCCCACATGCCAGAACTACTGAAGCCCGCACACCTAGAGCCTGTGCTCCGCAACAAGGGAAGCCACCACGATGAGAAGCCTGTGCAGCAACGAGAAAACCAGTGTGCAGCAACGAAGACCCAACACAGCCAAAAATAAAATAAAATTTTAAAAAATTAAAGAAGAAAAAAAAGAAGGTGCTACAAGACAAACCACAAAAAAACTGTAGAGGAATTATGCAATAAGCTAAGGGTTCTGATGACAGGAATTCAGAGGAAGAAGACAGAAGTAGGCACCAAACGTGTCAAGTAGAGTTTTAGGGCTGCCAGATTGGTGGCAGCTGAATGATCGCACACACACACCGGCACTGGACATGGTGACTGACGGTGCTGATGTCAATGTCCAAGTTCCCAGAGAAAGCGGTCTTCCTTCTGTGTTCCTGTTGAAAGTTCTCCTCATTGTACACATCTCGCTTCACATCATACATGAAAGAGTTTTGCCTGTATCTAGAGCCCAAACTCTGGAAGCTCCTCTCTGGTTGCATCATTCCTGGATAAGTGGAAAGAAGTTAAACAAAAGACAGTTTTTTAAAAATCTAGATCCTTGGCACATTTTTATGGAAATAAAAATTCCATTTATTGTATAATTTTATACTTAAAACAACCCCATAAAGGAAGCAAGGTATACATTATTTTCATTTTCAAAATGGAGAAACCAAAGCCCAGAAGTTTAAACAGCCTTGGTTTTTGAATAGAGTCAGGACTAGAACCCAAGTGTCCAGCTAGAAAGCCTAGTTTTCTTTATATCCAATTATGTTGCTATGTTGCAGGGGAAAAGATTAAGGGGTAAAAGTATAATCACCAATTTTCACTGAAAATGCTAAGGGTTAAGGGGTCAAGATAGTGTCTTTTAACTCCTTTTCTCTCTAAAATAGCATCCATCATTATCCCTTTACCCTTTTCTTCATAGAACTAACCAGTACCTGATTCAATATTTGTCAATTTGTTCATTGTCTGTTTCCCACACTAAAATGTAAATCCAAGAGGCAGGACTTTG
The DNA here is from genome assembly GCF_026419965.1 of Kogia breviceps. NCBI lineage: Eukaryota > Metazoa > Chordata > Mammalia > Artiodactyla > Physeteridae > Kogia > Kogia breviceps. The sequence goes on from NC_081319.1 coordinate 70,103,394, forward strand.
TTCATGGCTGTATCCCCAGAGCCCAGGATAATGCCTGACGCTTAGCAGGTCCTCAACAAATATTTCTTAAATTATGGTCAAGTATCCAGTTAGTGGCATCATGATGTAGCAGAAAAAGCACTGCACAGGATATCAGGATTCTAGAGTTCTAGCCCTGGCTGTTTTTCTAACTAGCTGTATGACTGGGGGCAAGTTTCTTAGAAACTGAATTTCAGTTTCCTTGTCCATGAAATGACATGGTTTGACAATATGATCTCTAAGGGTCACTTTAAGCTTTAAAAATCTGTAGTATCATCCTGTCTTAAAGAGAATGAGAAGAAAGAGTTAATGAGGATGGATATAGATCCATCTCTGGGAGAAAGTATAATTGTTCTTGATCATCTGTGTTTTTGAATAATTAAAAAAAAGCATGAACTCTAATATTCTTCCTCACAAATGTGTAAAAAAGTATACATATATATATTTTGCATAGTTATAAAATATATAGGTAAACACTCAAATTATGTAGATTACACAAGTAGTTCTTTTATAGGTGAGGCTGCAAACAAGCTTAATGTATCAGCAACATTTGTTTTCCATCAGAATTATCCTGTATCTTCAGCAGCAGCAACATTATCATCACCAACATTTGTAGAGCACTTATTATATATCAAGCATTGCACTAGATTTTTTTCACGAGTTATTTCTTTTAATTCCAACAACAATCCTAGTACTACTATTATCCTCATTTTATAGGTGATAAAACTGAGGTTTTGGAAAAGTTAGGTAACTTGGCCATAGTTATATAATGTATGTTTACTCTCAAAGCATTGGGTAGCAGGGGTGAGCTGTATAACACTTATGAACTAATGATCACAAATTCAATAAAGTGAGAGTGTGGTTGGGGAATACAGAAGAGGATGGAAGACATATTTTACAATGTATTAAGAGAATCAGTACTTCGTGTCTTACAGAAAAAAAAGCAGAACTGTACACTAAAACATAAGTAATATTTTTCCCTTTCTTTCCTCCACCCATAGGAATATTGATCCAGTCTTCCTTACTTTTCCTGTGTAATCTTACAATAAACTTCCATGACTAGAATATATCTGTCCCTGGTAACTAAAAAGAGCCTAATTATCTTGCTTATTATATTGAGATTATAAAAATTGCCATCCAGGGTTAGATGCAGGGTCTAGAATCCAGCATTTTGTTTCTGAAAGTAGCACAAAGCAGGCATGAAGCAGGCAACATATGAACATCAAGCATAGTGGAAACAGTGGGCCTGGAAAAGGTAGCTGCAGCTATTCAACTGCAGCAATTGTTGCCATGGGTCATCTGGGGTCCAGCATGGCCAGCTCTGACCTTTTCCCAGAGAAGTCATAATTCCAGATTTTTATGTGAAATCTTCTGACTTTTAAATGTTGTCGATTACCTTACATATTTTTTAAAACACAGTACACATCTAACAAAACATCTCTGCAGGCTAGATTCAGTCTGTGAACCACCAGTGTGTGACCTCTGTCCCCAGAGCCTTGTTGTTAAAGACAAAATATCCTTATCTCCTCCCATCACAAATTATAGTTTATAGCCCAAGAATTTCTCTCTCTTTCAAAGCTAAAGCATTTATGTTTTCTGTTGTCGCACCCTTAGGAGGTATTATATCTCATCAATTCACTTATGGAAAGAAGGATTTCATTTTGTTGTCTTCAGTCTACATCATTTATATTTCAAGAGGTGGCCACCATCTACTAGACTAGGATTTGGTGAGTTTGTCTGCTTTTATTTTCACAATCTTATGAATTTCTACCATATGCATTCTTGGCCTTCATTTATTTCTGACTGATGAATGCTATTTCACCTGTGGTCAATTAATTTAGTGTTCCACAAACATTTGCTGAATGCTAGGTGCTCTGAGGATACAAAAGGACAAAGACTTGGGACTTCCCTGGCAGTCCAGTGGTTAAGACTCTGTGCTTCCAATGCAGGGGGCACAGGTTCAATCCCTGGTCAGGGAACCACAGCCAAAAAAAATAAAAGGACAAAGACTCTACAATTTAGTAGAATAAAAATACCAAAATATGGTGCTATAAGACTTTAGAGGTGGGAAAGACAGGAATTAACATTTATTGCTGGCCTGCCATATGCCAGCTTCTTCACACACATCATCTCAAGAGATAGGTATTATTTTCCTGATAATGATTATACTCATTTCACTTGTGAGTTTACTGGGCTCCTCTGCATCATATAACTATTAAACAGCAGAGCCAGAATCTGAACCTGGTCTTTCTGATTCTAAAATAGATGTCACATCTAATGCCACGTGATCTCCTATAGAGTGGGATTAATAACCCCAACCTAGAAGGATGAGGAAGTCCTCCTGTGGGAGATATGGTTTGAACTCTGTTCTGGCTAAGCTGGGGGCAGGGAGGAGAATAGGTATTTCAGAAAGAGAACAGGATAAAATGACTGTTTTATATATATAAGATAATATAAGGCAAGTAATTCAATAGGTCTGAGTAAAGTCAGTGTCAAACCCAAAAAAGTAGGTTGAGGCCTACTTCTGGAGGGTCTTGAATGTTGGGCTGAACCTGTACTTTTTAGCTATTTAAAATGTTCAAGAAGTAGTAATATGCACAGAGATGTGCTTTGGGAAGATGAATCATGTCAGTGGTATAGTCTAGAGCTGTGCTGCCCAGTACAGTAGCCACTGGCTACCTGTGGCTATTTAAATTAAATTAAATTGGGCTTCCCTGGTGGCGCAGTGGTTGAGAGTCCACCTGCCAATACAGGGGACACAGGTTCATGCTCCGGTCTGGGAAGATCCCACATGCCGTGGAGCGGCGGGGCCCGTGAGCCATGGCCGCTGAGCCTGCACGTCCGGAGCCTGTGCTCCGCAACGGGAGAGGCCACAGCAGTGAGAGGCCCGCGTACCATGAAAAAAAAAAAAAGAAAAAAAATTAAATTAAAATAAAATGAGGGACTTCCCTGGCGGTCCAGTGGTTAAGACTCCACGCTTCACTGCAGGGGGCACGGGTTTGATCCCTGGTCAGGGAACTAAGATTCCACATGCCGTGTGGCACGGCCTAAAGATTATAAATAAATAAAATGAAAAATTCAGTTCCTTAGTCACACTAGCTACATTTCAAGTGCTCAACAGCCATGTGTGACAGGGGCTACTGTACTGGACAGGGCAGGTATAAAACATTTCCATCATCACAGAAAGTTCTATTGGATAGTGATGGAGAGAGGAGAGACTAAGGCAAAAAGACCAGTGGGAGCCCATTACTACCATGGTAGTCTAAGGGAGAGGCAATCAAGTCACAACTCATGGGACCACAGTCAGGATGGCTAGGAGGGGCAGGTAGAAAGCTGTCTTTAAAGGACTTATCGTATGACTGGCTAAAGGCAGCAAGGGAAAACACATAATTTCCTTATTGTTTTGTTTTGTTTTTAGTAGTTATCTCTGAAATTTCTTCAGTTCCATTATGTCTTTCTTGACTTCACAGAAGCCCTACTGGCTTGTTTTTATGCACTAGCAGGACCCTTCCCTATAAGGTATGATGATCTGAAGCTGTTACTGACAAGTGGCAAATGTACTTTAACGTGGAAATAAAGCATTTCCGAAGAAAGTAATCCAGACTACACTGATGGGATAACGACCTTCCAGCTGAGACACAACACAAGAGGGAATCTCAGTTACTGACTCCTACAATTCTCTGATGCTTCCTGCCATCAGACAAAATATTTAGGTGGTGGGGCCATGGTCTGAACAACTTAAGGTTTTATTTTCATATTCTACAAGTGTGACATAGTTTGGGACATCTGGATTCACTACTAACTAATAGAAATTAATCTCTGTAGCCCATACTTGGTTACACAAACATCAGCATCATCTGGCAACTTGAAAATGCAAATTCTCAGGCCCAACCTAGCAAGACAAAATTAATCAGAAATTCTGAGGATGTGCCAGCAGTCTGTTTTAAGAAGCCCTCCAGATGATTCTGATACACAATGAAATATGAAGACCACTGTAAATATAGCTAATTATCTTTATTCAGTCATTCAGTGCTAGTTTTGGGCATACTGTTAACATGGGTACTTTTGACCTAGCTCTTTCATCCCCCATACTACCCCTATCCATCCAGCCATCGATTGATTCTTTTACATAATGTGTTGAAAGTACTTTAAAAGCCAAGAATAAAATATTTAAATACAGCCCAGTTTTCTGACTATTAACCCAACAGATGTGAAATCCTGAACCTTAGTTTAGTTTCAAGACTATCCTCTCGGGCTTCCCTGGTGGCGCAGTGGTTGAGAGTCTGCCTGCCGATGCAGGGGAGACGGGTTCATTTCCCGGTCCGGGAAGATCCCACATGCCATGGAGCGGCTGGGCCCATGAGCCATGGCCGCTGGGCCTGTGTGTCTGGAGCTTGCGTTCGCAACGGGAGAGGCCACAACAGTGAGAGGCCCGCGTAATGGAAAAAAAAAAAAAGACTATCTATGGTCATCTTTCATATGATCTTTCATATGTTCTCTACAATCATGGGAAGGTAAAATTCACTTCCAGAATTTCAAATAAAATATTTGTAATTCCATCAGAAACAACAGCCCTTTGCCCGTTATGCTTTTATGTTATGCTTTTAAGGGGGAATATATGTGGAAAAAGAAAAGGCACAAGCAAAGAGCACTGCTTTCAGTATCTTTCAGTCACTCGGTCTAGTGGATGGGGATGGTAGGGACACACCGACAACTACCTTTAATGCGACCTGGTGAGAGTATTACCAAAGGGCTGTGCTGGACAGAAACTCATTATTGGGGTGGGGATGTTGGAGAAGGCTTCGCAAAGGGACACATACATAAACAGAACTTAACAGGAAAAGAAAGGGGCCAAGAGAGGTGAAAGTGGGGGCTCAGTCAGAAGGAACAAAATGAACAAAAGCAGTGAGGTCTGAAAGGAGGAAGACCGTCTGGGCAGTCAGGCCTCAGGAGGAGATGGATGGGGGAGTCAGGTGAGGCTCATAGAGTAGACCAGTTCCGGCGCTTCTGACAACTCAGACCCACAATGGTGGAAGGATTCAGCTTGCCAAACGCACACACCATCTCTCCTCACTGCTGTTCCACGCGGCCTTTCCCAAGTAGAGCCGACACCTAAGAGAGAGAAGCTCCCAGGGACGGCTATCATTCTTCCATTCCCCAAACACTGACTGAGCGGCCGCGACGTGCCTAGCCCTGCGGTGACCGCCGAGGGCTCCGCCCAGGGACTTCCGAGTGTAACGAGGTGTTGGTCCTTCGCACCCGACGCCCGGGCCGGGGCCCCGCCGCCACCACCTGCAGCCCGCGGCCCCGGACGGCCCCGGCAGCGGCTCCCCTCCTTCCTCAGCTCACCTGGTTCCCGGGCTGCGGCGGGAGGGCGGGCTCTGGAGCCGGAAGCAGCTCCGGACAGGAGGGCGGCGCTGTGGACGCGGACGCCGGCGGTTCCCGAGCCGTTGCGTCCGAACCCGCGGGCGTTCTGGCGGGCGGGGGACAAGAGCGGGGCGAGGAAGCAGAGCCTGGGCAGCCGGGGTGGGGAGCGGGGAGAGGCCCAGCTGCGCCGCGGTAACCTGCGTCACCCAGCCCTCCGCTCTCGACGACTCTTGATTGAGGGCCTCCTTGATGCCAGGCCTCGCGCCCCGCACTTCACGTACAGTAATTCACTTGAGTCTCCCGACGACCCTGTGGGAACAGAAAATGCGGGAGGAAACTGGAGGCTAGAGGGTCACCGAGGTCTCCAACCTTAATTCTCAGCCCCACAAGCTTAGCTTCTCCCACTGAAGGACACTCTCCTGCCCAGGTCTCTTGCTCTGCTCCCCGCCCCTAATCCCCCTTAACCTCTTTGTGAGGTTCAGTCCCAGTCACTGCCTCTCACTATGCCTTGTATTCCTGCTTGGCTCAGTTGCAGTTTTATGCTTGCTTGATTACTGTATTATTGTCTAATATATTGTTCACTTTACCTATCCCTTTTTGAAATTTGTCTCATCCCCCAAAGGGCAGGGATTTTTATCTCTTTCATTAACTGCTGTATCATTGGTGCCTAAAGCAATGTGGTAGACCTAGTAAGTGCATAATAAATTTGTGTTGAATAATTGAATGATTGCCCTGCTGTTCATTGTAAGCTCCACATAGGCAGCAACTGTCTGCTTTTTTTTTTTTTTTTTTTTCCTTTGGTACACGGGCCTCTTCACTGCCGTGGCCTCTCCCGTTGCAGAGCATAGGCTCCGGACGTGCAGGCTCAGCGGCCATGGCTCACGGGCCTAGCCGCTCTGCGGCATGTGAGATCTTCCCGGACCAGGGCACGAACCCGTGTTTCCTGCATTGGCAGGCGGACTCTCAACCACTGCGCCACCAGGGAAGCCCTGTCCGCTTTTTAATCACCTTTCCATCAGAAGTGCCGGGTACCTAGGGCGCATTCAATACATATTTGTTGAATGAGTGAATGTATTGCTCATCTTTACCCTTTTGGTCACTCTCACTTCATCATTCCAATTTGTTAGATAAATATATGAATTTCTTAGAATTCCTACTTCCAGGTTTCCTCCCTTGTATCCATGCACTCGTCACCTTGATTCCCCACTCCCACCCCTCATATCTTTACTGTTGCATTTTTGCTCTCACTTCCTCCTTCAACCTCTGATACTTCTTAGAAAGCTCCCTACCCTTCAGGTTGACTTGGAACATTTTTATTTTTTATTAATTTATTTCTTTATTTTTATTTTTGGGTGTGTTGGGTCTTTGCTGCTGTGCACAGGCTTTCTCTAGTTGTGGCGAGTGGGGGCTACTCTTCTTGCGGAGCACGGCTCTAGGAGCATGGGCTTCAGTAGTTGCGGCTCGCAGGCTCTAGAGCACGGGCCCAGTAGTTGTGGCACATGGGCTTAGTTGCTCCGCGGCATGTGGGATCTTCCCGGACCAGGTCTTGAACCCGTCTCCTCTGCATTGGCAGTCGGATTAACCTGCCTGTGCCACCAGGGAAGTCCCTTGGAACATTTTTAAACAACATGTCTTCGTAGGCAAGAGTCACATTCCAGGCTAAGTCACATTGGATCCAAAGAAAGCTTTCCACAAATCACCCATGACCCTGGTTTGGGGGTTTATTTTGGTTTTCTTTGAGGAGAACTGAGAATCCTCACCGCCTCCTAAATTGAGATCATGGTCATTGTTCATAATTTGTTCAACAAATACTTATGAAGTACCTTTTATGTTCTAGGCACTGTGCTAGATGCTGGAACAAGATAGGCAAAGTCTGAGCACTCCAAAGGATACATACACAAAAGAGAATAATCATGGATAGTGATGAGAAGTGTCCTGGCTTGAATCTAGTTATTTCTAAAAGAAATGACTAAGAATAAGATAGGGTCCAATTCTGCCTATTGTAACAAGCTTTAGCGTAGGAATAGGTTAACAGTGGTGGCAAGGTATGGGGTTAGAATACCTTGCCCATTCACATTTATTACCTTGTTCAGCTTTCAGGTGGGAATGTGGGGCAGGAATTCTTTGCATAAACTGGAACTAAGGTCTGAGAAATGCCAATTGACTTGCCCAATATGACACTGCCAGAAGACCACTCTGCACTGTTCTTACTCTGAGAGGCATGATTAAAATTCTTAAAATCATCTTCACTGGAAGCTCTTCAAGGTAGGAATCAGTTTCAAACCTTCAGGGTAATGGTTTAAAAATTCTTCTCAAAGGGAGATACCAGGGACTTTCCTGAATCTGAATTACCTGGGGCGTATTATAAAAATGCACGTTCTCGGTGCCCATCACGGACCTCTCCAACTAAACTCACTGTGGATCCTGGGGATATGCATTTTTAAACTCTCAAGTGATTCTTCTACACATAAAAGTTTGAGAACTACTAGAAGAGTTTGGGTGGAAAACCTTAACCTTAATGCAGGGCTGCTATTTACCTTTGGGACAGATTTCGTCAGAATTCCGAAGAGTAAGCAGTGTATGTCCTTGAGCAGATGGAACTGCAACGGCTTTCTGGCCGGAAACTTTCTCTTTATTATGCAAGTATTTCTTGGAAATTGGGGGTTCTGCTGAGCAGGTGCTCGGCTGCTGGTGACTACCCGCAGTTCTAAGGTCTTTTGGCTTTTTTCCCCGACACCTTGTTTGTCAATGTCGCTTTCCACCAGGGAGCCAGGCGTTTGCCCCACCGACCGCGGTGGGGCGCACGCGGCATGTGTTGTCTGCTTATCCTCTCCTTCTCGGGTCCGCCTTGGCGCCCTTAAGAAGAGAAGTCCCTGGGAGTTCCTGCCTCTGGTGGCCAGCTGTTGCTCTCTTCTCGCGAGAATTGCTCCTCCCATCCTCTTCTCTCTTCAACCCCCTCCCTTGGGCAGGTTCCATATTGGGTAAAATCTCGGCTCGCATAGAGGCCCGGGAGCTGTTCTCGCGAGAGTACGGCAGGAGGCTCCTGTTCGCTGGCTGTAGAACGGCGACCACTGGATCCTCCGCGGGCGCTGCAGCAGGAGCCGTAGCCCCGCGGCGCAGCCGGGAGTCGGCCTGGTCTGGAGAGGGTGCAGCGAGAACGTGGCGGGCGCAGCCTTGAACCCCTGAGCGTGCCCCTGCCCTTAGCAGGGCTCACCCCCGTCGCGGAGGAGCGTCCAGCCGCTGCGGCTGACAGGGGCCGCGCGCGCGGGAGTCGTCTGGGTCGCGGTACTCACACCTGCGCGGCCGGCCAGCGCAGGGTCTCCGCCCGTCCGGCCGGGCGACGAGGTCGGGGAAGCGGGTGCGGGCGCAGGCGGGGCCCCGCAGGGCCACCTCCTCGCCCTGCGGCCACCGCTGGAAGATGTCTCAGGAGAGGCCCACGTTCTATCGGCAGGAGCTGAACAAGACAATCTGGGAGGTGCCCGAGCGTTACCAAAACCTGTCTCCGGTGGGCTCCGGCGCCTATGGCTCCGTGTGGTGAGTGTCACCGGGCTCGGGGCCTCGGTGGGCTGGGTGGCCCTTTATGCCCCAGAGCCAGGCCTTCCCCCCACGGCTCAGCAATGCACCAAGCGGTAGGAATTTTCCTTGGGGGAGGGCATCCCTGCCCCTTCGACCCCTGTCCTGCCCTCCCTGTACCCCTTGCACCCTTCACCCTGCACAGCCACATAGGTGGTCAGCTGTGTGTGGGACGCAGGTCCATGGTGGGCGGTGGGTGATGGTGTTGGAGCCCGGCCCTGGCTCGCACCCTGCGCATTACCTTCTTGGGGGGTTGCTGCTTCGGGGACAGGAACAGGAGGGCCCTCTTTGGGGGTCTCCCTGCTGGCATCGAGCAGAAGGACTCTCTCCCGAGATGTGCCCACCTTGGGCGCCGGAGCCTGCCCTCGGAGCAGACAAGCCCGGGGAGCTGCCTGGAGAAACAGAAGGGCAAAGCTCGACCGGGAGACTGCCGTCATCTGAACAAAACTGAGGACGAAGGGCGTTCAGTGCGGGCTTTTTTGCAAACCTCTGTCGAAATCCCATTTTGAGAAGCGTTCTTTTTGAATTCGCACTTGAATTAGTAGCTATCCATAGAGCTTAAAATACCGACTTTATCTCGGTGAGCCCTGTGCCAGCTTGAGTGGTGTGCTTCCGATTCAGTTGAAAGCGTATTTCCTTTTCGCAGAGTGGGGGGTGGGTGGTAGTGCCTGCAAATACACTGCAGCTTGAGAAACTGGCGGCCTCACTGGTTAGTCACATACCACTGCTCGTTTAAGTATTGTTTGACAAAACAGTTTTCTCCTTTGGAGCAAGTGAGATTCAGATCCGATGCACGCCCTCAAGATCAAAAAGTTATTAACAATGCCGGGAGGTATTGTAAATATTTTTTAATTGCGATAATTCTTGTGAAATACTGATTTTGAAGTCCCTTTGAGAGTTTGCAGGGAACTTATGTACACTTAGAACCATAGGTACATGATATGGATATGGAATATATAGTAAAGGAAGGAAGAGACACTTTTGCAGCTTTAATTCACATTGTGAATGTGTTTTCAATTAAATGATACTGTAAAATGTTCAGACCTGAAATATTTCACTAACTTTTCTAACTTTCAAGGCTTTAAACACTATATTTTAGATGTGTTGAAATTTGAGAGCTTCTGATCTGAAGCTAATTCATGTAATTCCTGTGCATGCATCATTTGAAGGGAGGTCTACAAAATTATTTTTTTGTTTTGCCACAAATTCCAGGCTTTTGGACTTGTTAATCTTTAAATGTAATTCCTGTGTTTCTTAAAACCCCAGCATGAATTTCCGGTTTATAGAATCTTCTGGGTAATTGAGATTGTGCAATTGTGTCCAGCAACAGATCATATTGCATTTTCTGGTTCAGGCTGTTTGAGTTATGTTGCTGATGGCACTATGCTTGACATCTTTTTTTCATTTTTATAGTGTGCTGTTGATTTGCTAATTTTCGGAGATGTGTTTGGATCATTGATCCTTTAATAGCTCATTAGTTTACCTCCATTTTTCATTCTTGAATTGACACATTAATTTTTGTGGTACCGAGTTTTTGTTTCCAATAATGTTTAAACCTTAAGGAGTGATACAGCAGAACAGCTCAACTATGGGGAGTTTAGTGAACTTGAAAAGAATTCCTTGCAAGGTTTCCCTACCGTTGGTGTGAATAGCTCTGCCCTAGCTCTGGAGATCCAGATTTACAGCAAAGTGCCATTAAAATGAACTCCGTGTTTTTTTTAGTACTATACTTTTCTGGTTTTTAGAAACCATCAATATCTGACACTTGGAAGTAATTTTGTTAAACAGGTTTTTAAAAGTAGGTGATACATTCACATTGTATAAAATTCAGAAGGTATAAAAAGATAGTGAAAAGTTGCCTTCCCTTTCTTGTTCTCCAATTTTGCTATTCCTTTCCTCAGAGACAACCACTGTTAAGTCTCTTGTGTGTCTTTCCATGGAGGCAGTTCTGCTAAGGGTATTTAAGATGTAACCTATAGCATAATGGTGGAGGAAAATAAACGATATTATGTGACAGTTGGCCATAAACAAATGTAACTGATTTTGGATTGAAAGTATGAGAATTTAGATGTACAAGTGTTATCTCATTCAGACTAGTTATTTGAAGTTGTTCTTTCAATTAACAACTTTCAGGTGTGGCAGAAAACTTTGTTTTTAACTTCTCTTAGAATCCACTTTGGAGGCTGTGTTATTTTTCACTATCTTCATTTTCTTGAGAGCAGATTTAATTTTAGGAAATAACAAAATCAAATTGAATCTGAAATAATTTAGAAAATTGGACTGAAGTCTGGTGAAAAAGATTAGGCAGCCAGGTTGATGATACTCTTTGAGGTCAGATAGAAGTTGTAACCATAAAGTAATGACACAGAATTTCCTGTGTGACTTGTAGAACTAGATCTGAAGTCTGTTCCAAAAAAGAATCTCTGAAAGTATTTCAAGGAATGCAATGTCACTGAAATAATCTGTGTCAGTTTCCTAATTTGATTGCTCTGAAGTGGATACACTTTGATGTGTAACTTAAAAATTTTTTTTAAAAATATTAAGCCAATTTTCAGTATTTTAATTTGTACTAAGTATATAGTAAAGCAAGTATGTAGCAATCTGAGTGATAACCAACCGTGAATTTAAAGATCAAGGAATCAGACTAGAAATTTGGGAATTGATAGGGTTTTACAAATATGCCTTTCCTTTTTAAGGGGTAAAGGGAACTAAACTAAGTCTTGCAATTTTAAGGAACTTTGTTGTCTGTGAGGGGAAATGAAGCAAAATTTTTTAAGAACACATTGTTGCACAGCATTAATTTTGTGGTTTGGGGACAGAAGGAGAGGGCTTGTGGTGAGTTTAAGGAAATATAAACAGGAACTTAAATGCCTTTCCTCTGGTATATGGGTTTTCTGGACACTTGCCTCTGATTACAGGAGGTGGGGCACTGGTACCATAAAATAGGTGAGAGTTGAGAATTATTCTTAAATCATATTCAATCATTTATTAAACAATATTTATTGAGTACCAACTATGGACCAGATAGCAGGCTAGGTTTCTTGAGCTAGAGTGTTAAGCAAGACAGAATAAGACAGTCCATTCCCTTATAGGGTTTATAGCCTGATGCAAGTAATAACTACATTTATGGATTGTGTTCTATGTTCCAGGCATTGTGCTATGCATTTTATGTTTATCATCAGTATATAAAGTGTATAACAAAACTTTTGGTAAAAGGATGGCAAAACTTACTAAGAAATCAAATCCAACTTCCTAAATGCTTTGTGAAACAAGATTGTGTGTAAATAACTGTAATAAAAATAAGTGAAGGACTTCCCTGGTGGCGCAGTAGTTAAGAATCCTCCTGCCAATGCAGGAGACATGGGTTCGAGCCCTAGTCCGAGAAGATCCCACATGCCACGGAGCAACTAAGCCCTTGCACCACAACTACTGAGCCTGCGCTCTAGAGCCCGCAAGCCACAACTACAGAGCCCGCGGGCTACAACTACTGAAGCCCACGTGCCTAGAGCCCATGTTCCACAACAAGAGAAGCCAGCGCAATGAGAAGCCCGCGCACTGCAACAGAGTAGCCCCCACTCACCACAACTAGAGAAAGCCTGTTCGCAGCAACGAAGACCCAACGCAGCCAAAAATAAATAGTAAAAAAAAAAAATTTATTAGAAAAGAAGTGAAGCTAAATTTTTTTAGTATTAATGGCCCTTCACCATTTAAAGTCTTTTCCTTTTTTTAGCATGAGCCAGGGCATGAATAAATAAAAGCACGTCATTATTGAGTATGCAAAGGTGACTTTCTTGACTCCTAATGAGTGAGAGGGATGTGCTGTTTATTTTCCGAGTGGTGATAATAGGCCCGGGCTGATGTTGCTTCCCATTTGCTTTCCTTTGTAACCAAAAGCAAGGTGATTGGCTGCATGTTACCAGTGCCAACCAATAAATAGTTAAACACAATGGCAAATATTTGTATTATTGATACACACTTTTAAGAAAGAGTTCAGTCAAGTTGGCTATAAAGTCATGCTTTATTTATCGGATTCCATTTTCCGCTGACTCCCATTTTAAAATAAGGATATCCTGAACCTCTGGCTTTTCAGTTCTGCCAGTTTAATTTCTTGATACTGAGGACTGTGCTTTTGATTTCTCTCTAAATCAGCCTCAGAGATGATCTGCATTGACTTTGCCTTTCATGGGCAATAGTGCAGATGGTGCTGAGACCCTGGGGCTTAGGATTCAAAGGTGGAAGAAGTCACTGTGCTAGATCCCTCTCACTTTAGTATTAACTGACATTTTTATGGGATTTTACACTTCATAATGTATTTGCATTTCAAAGCATTATTATTCAGTTTTCACTGGCTCTCTGAAGGCTGGTATTATTAACCCAGTTGTATAGTTGAGGAGCTGGACTCATTAAAGGAATGGCATACTTGTCAGTGCTACTTTGGATTTGGTTCTGGGGTTTCAACACTTGAGAATTCTCCTTTCCTGTACCTGTAGACTGCTAACATTGTGTGGTGGCACCTTCTCTTGTGCTGTTTGCCTCTCCCCTCCCTCCTTTTGTGAAGAAAGGGGTTGCTGGGTCACTTGAAATAGTAGAACTATGACTAACCAATCCCACCAATGTCAGCCTAGCTAATCTGAGGTAATGACTTATTAAAGTCACATCTCTTCCTCAGAATTGATAGACCAAAAATGGACTCATTACCCAGATTAAATTTTTTTCCCAAAGGATCACCAGTGCGACTAGTTAATTCCTGAATTTATGAATCCCCTTGGCTTGAAATTCTTCTGTGCACATTTTGGAAAGTTGAGATTCTCTGTATGTGCTTCTGTTATGTAAGTATAGTATAGGATATAAATAGAAATAACTGCCTCTCTAGGCCTTTGAAAATACACTGGACTTTTGCTCTTTACTGTGAAATTTGGTATTGATTTGTTTCTATCCAAGAGATACAATTACTATAGAGCTCAAAAAAACCTCATTATAAAGTGGCTTCCCCTGACTCTGGAACCTAGGAATATCATTTCATGGTTGCCATGTACTTAGAAGTGATGCACGAGTTTCTTCAGGACAAATAAAAACAAAACCTCTTTAAACTTGAAAAAAATTTTTTTTAATAAATGAAGCTTTTAGTATTAGAAGTAGTTGTCTTTGCATAGTCCTTCTGTAAGTTAAGTACATGTCTGTTAAGGATTTTTAAAATTAACCAGTTTCCCAGCATTTTAGCCTTTTGATAATTTATTCTAGGGAGGAAGTAGATGGTGGCCTGTAAATTCTGCACTTTAGACAAGTGGACAAATGGATCCTGAGCTTGGCTCCTAGGCTGAACGTGGGGGAGAAAGTACAGAAGAGAGAGGGGTGTAGAATGATCCCTAAGTTTTGGGCTTGGACAAATGGATATATCTAACTTTGGAGTCTTATAGGGAGAAGAGGATGGGTTCATGCTAATCTCCTTGAGGCCAGGACTTTGTGTTATACCGATACTTTGAGCACCTGCTATGCGTGGGTCACTCTTAGTGCTAGAGTTTGAGCAAAACAGACAAAAATTTCTGTCCATAAGAAACTATATTCTGGGCTTCCCTGGTGGCACAGTGGTTGAGAGTCCGCCAGCCGATGCAGGGAACACGGTTTCATGCCCCGGTCCGGGAAGATCCCACATGCTGCGGAGCAGCTGGGCCCGTGAGGAGAGGCCACAACAGTGAGAGGCCCGCGTACCACAAAAAAAAAAAAAAAAAAAAAAAAAAAAAAAAAAAAGAAACTGTTCTAAGGGCAGGGGAATAAAAGTAGACAATAAACAAAAAATTAAAATTTATAACATGTCAGGTGATAAATACTATGGGGGAATAAAGTAAGGAACAGAGAGGGAATACTGGGATGGCTGTGTTGCACTTTTAAGCAGGGTAGACCTCAGTGATAAAGTGACAATTGAGCAATGACCTGAAGGAAGTGATGTAGAACACTGGTTGAACCTGAATGGGGAGGGAAGAACAATTCTGTCTTGAGGGATCAGCACATGCCCTGAGGCAAAGGCCTCATTCTCTAGCATAGCTGGAAGACCAGTATGGCTCAAACTGAATGAACCAGGGGCCGAATAGTAGTAGGGGAAGCGGGTGGAGGGGCTACAGAGGTGCTGGGATCATAAAGGGTCTTATTTGCCTTTGTAAGAATTGTGCCTTTTACTCCGAGACGGGAGACCATGGAGGGTTATAACCAGAGGGGAGACATGATCTAACGTATGTAGATCACTCTGCTCTGGGGTCCCTGTTTTTTCATTTCTGTTCCTCACCCATTTAGAGGTGCTAACTGTAGTTTAGGGTAGAGTGGGGGCGTCAGATGAATTGGTGCACAGCCCTGATCCATATTCAACAACTTATTCCAGAAGGCTCAGTGTACCAGAGCCAGTACTTTTGGTGGGCCCTAGAAATTCAGGGTATTCCAGTCCAGCTCTTTAAATAACATGTGGAGCTTAACTTCACTTTTCAGGTTTCTGTTGCCAAAAGGAAGGGAGCAAAGAGATTAGCTCTAGACTTCTGACAAAAGAAGATTAGCCTGCTGGCAGGTTGAATGTTTTCTAACTTCTTTGGGCTTCTAGGTTTTTTCTTACTATTGGGTTATTTTTAAAAAGTCATTTTTACCGTCTTTCAACTTTTAAGATCTCATTTATTTTCTGTTTTATTTGGCCCTGTATCTGCTTTACATTCCTCTGCCTTGCCCCTATCACAATAATTTTAGTAGAGGTTGGATTATTGTTACCTGTTAATAATGTTTTGGCTAGGAGCCCCCAATGACTTCTCTGTTAACTTGAATAAATCTTATAGATTGACAGATTCTACACATGTCACTGTATAAAAACCCATAGGATTTATTTACTTTTCTGCCTTTATAGATGCAAGTTTCTCTCTTTTATGAAAGCCGTCCCCCTTTTACTGCTCTATCATCTAGTTGCAGAAAATAAGTGTTCCTAAACAGATTCCCATGACAACATAACAAAAAGGTAATAGAACAAATGTTTATTTTGTCTAGACCTGCTGTCTGAGTAACTTTATACCCTGAACATTTTGGCTTCTGTTACTTTGAATGATGTTACAGATTTCCTTATTTTCCTCAAAACCTTCTCCTCTTAGGCCTTGGTGGCATTGTCACTATGCCTGTGACACGACAAAAGGTATGTGAGTGTGTGTCTTTACTGTCAGTCTACCTGCAAGTATGCATTGGTTGCTTTACCAAGCTTACGGTCCAGAGTGTAGGTATCACACATCATTATGCAAAAAAAAACTAAACCAATTTCTTCTTTGTTTTCTAAATTCATTAATTCAGTATGGCAAGTGCTAGGCACTGTAGTAGGTATTCTTTTTATAAAGACTGAAAAAACAAAAAAGCAGGAAGGGTTCCTGCTTTTGAAAATATCAGTCTGGGGCTTCCCTGGTGGCGCAGTGGTTGAGAGTCTGCCTGCCGATGCAGGGGATACGGGTTCGTGCCCCGGTCCGGGAAGATCCCACGTCCAGCGGAGTGGCTGGACGTGCCATGGCCGCTGAGCCTGCACGTCCGGAGCCTGTGCTCCGCAACGGGAGAGGCCACAACAGTGAGAGGCCCGCGTACCGCCAAAAAAAAAAAAAGAAAGAAAATATCAGTCTGAAGGGACACATTTATGTTGCTTTCTCAGAGATTACTTTGGAAGTCCTCAGTAGCTTTTCTTTTATGCATTCTTTCAGCTTAAGTTGCCATCTCAAGTCTACCTTTATATTTCTAATGCGTCCCTTGAAATCTTCTTTTAGGTTTTTCTGTGTCTCTCTTGAATCTAGTAACATACTGGTCACTTTTTACATCTAGGGCAACTTTTTGCAAGGATGTGTATTTGAAATCTGTGTCAGAGAGACCTTTCCATCTGATTCAGAACTAGAAAGCGATGACATCAGCATGTGCCCGCAAGAGGTCAGAACTTCTTCTTTTGATCTGCCAAGGGCTCAGGGAGGCTATGGTTTAGGGGAGGAAAGGGACAATGAGAGTAAGTGTCCGGTAGATCATTAATGCAGCCCTATAATTCCACATGGGGTAGTGTCTCTGCTGTGACTGTCTTCTCACCTGCAAATTATGTGCCCCTAATAATTATGCCTTTAGTCTGTCCTGTGACACGGAATTTGAGGTGTCTGGTTTACCCAAGTATTTTCTGAACTCTTCATTCTTGTATTTCCTTATCCCTGTAGTAGATGTAACTTTATTCCAAGAATTAAATGCTTTATTCTTAATCCCTAGTAGCTATTTCTTTTTCCCCCTTCATCTAGGGCTTTAGGTAGCTTGAACCTTCTTGAACTTAGACTTTTGAATACTAGTTTCTATTTATGTTTTCTTCTCCAGGCTACCAAATGCTTGTAAAAATCTTAGTTATCTTTCTCACTTGGTATAATAAAACATGACTCCTTCATGATTTTAGTATTAAATTGAAGTGAAATTTTGATGTTGGTATCTTACACTGATATGCTTTTAATAATTTCCTTATCTGACATTATAAGTTTGGCTTGATTCATTTTCTGATACCTAGGTTAGTGGCCTAAATGCCTTGTTCTTTGAATGATCTGCTTTGAAATTAGCAGTCTCAATGATATTGATGCTAAAGGGAGCAAAAGGGAAAAAATAGCAAATTAAGAGAACATGCAGTAAGTATTGTGAGCATCTATCAAGCTGTGCTTACATTCCCAAATACTAGAGTTACTCCTGTTGACATCTTGGATTGATAATTTTTTTTGTTGTGAGGACTATCTTGTTCATTGTAGGATATTTAGCAGCAACCCTGTACCCTACCCACTAGATGCCAGTTGCAGCCTCCAGTTGTGACAACCAAAAATGTCTCTAGACATTGTCACATGTCCTCTGGGGGCAAAATCACCTTTGGTTGAGAACTGCTTATATAACCCTATATATTTGGATTGACTGGCCCTGAGTAAAAACTATATAGGATAACTTGAACCTTCCACCTGCAAAAAGAAACACTATACTTTCTGTGCATATTCCCTTTGAATTCATTGTCTGATACAGTCTCAACAGTGTCTTGTTCATATACTGTACATCTAAATTTATACTTCCAAACCTAATATCAAGAATGTCTAACTCTGGATTTCAAGTCTATTGAAAGGTAATGTTTCATGCTTTCCCTTGATTATTTTTCTACATACTTCTTGAGGACAGTCTCAGAGATGTAGCACTAACTACCCTAGAATTAGATTCATGTTATAAACTTGTATGGTTCAGCCTTAGATATGTGGAACTGATATTTGAAGGAAGCTTACCATTAGCACTGATGAATGGCAGTGGTCATGAAAATTACAATCAGGGAATAAGCCAATTGCCTGAAGATTTCTATAACTAGGTATTAAAGCAACATAATTATGAAAGTTTGAAATGTGTATGTATTTTTATATTTATGTTTTAGATTTGCTGTAGTGAAAGAAATCTGTTGGTCATCCATCTGACAGTGTTAAATGCCCACCAGTGTCTAAAAGAAACAGACATAAAATATTAGTGAACTATGTATATATATGTAAAGGTATTGATGTATACAGAGATGTGAGGGCCCTCTGGGCTATAGCAGTTGGCATGTTTCATGAAGGAAGGATTTGAGGATTTTTAAAAAAATAAATTTATTTATTTATTTATTGGCTGTGTTGAGTCTTCCTTGCTGCGCTCGAGCTTTCTCTAGTTGTGGCCAGTGGGGGCTACTCTTCGTTGTGGTGCACAGGCTTCTCATTGCAGTGGCTTCTCTTGTTGCAGAGCACGGGCTCTGGGTGCGCAGGCTTCAGTAGTTGTGGCTCACAGGCTCTAGAGCGCAGGCTCAGTAGTTGTGGCACATGGGCTTAGTTGCTCCGTGGCATGTGGGATCTTCCCAGACCAGGGCTCGAACCTGTGTCCCCTGCATTGGCAGGTGGATTCTTAACCATTGTGACACCAGGGAAGCCCTGAAGGTTGTTTCGAAGGATGGGTAGTATTTGGAGTATTTCTAGAAAGGGAACTTCTTAGGTAACAGGAGAAAACATAGCTAAGAGAATTAGATATGAGATGGACTGCCCTGACAAGGGTAGTATCTCAGATAGGGTGAACCCAGTTGTGGTTTTCATTCTGGTTGTGTTTCAGAATCACTTGTGGAGCTTTTAAACATACAGGTGCATGGGTCATAACCCCCCAGAAATTAAGAATTAGGTCTGGAGTAGGATTAAGGCAACTGCATTTTTCTAGTCAATAGAGAGCTAGTTACAGTTTCTTGAGTTGTAAAGTAGGGAAAGAAAGTATTTTTAAATTGGTTTGATTGGAGTGCTACAGAATGGATTGGAGGAAGCAAATATATTGCTTTGTAAAAGTCTCTAGTAATTTATGTGCGTATCTGTTTAATCTGACTCCCCAGCTAGGTTTCTCAATTCCTTGAGGTCAGGAACTATCTGCTTTGGTATGTTTTTACTAATCTTGTATTATGTTCCTCAAGATAAACAGATAAATTAAACTATAGCTTCTGCTCTCCTTCAAAGTCTAAATTGGGAAACAAATATATACAGGAATACCTTTTTTTTCAGTTTAGTGTCTAAAGAATTGGCTGCATTATGTTTCTGATTGTGGTAGTTCTTAGATCCTATCCATTAACTGCTGAATAAATGTGCATTTTAACTTGAAAGGAAACGATATTTTAGTTTTCCGTAACATGACAACAAATGATCAAGGATTTGGGTCCTTGGTTATATTTTAATAACCTGCCCTATCTTACTGTTGTTTCAGAAATATACTCAACGTCAAATTTGAGAGTAAGAGATCTAAAATATATGTTGAGAATTTACTATGTGATAAACCCCATGCTGGAAGCTGATCATGAAACTATTATATAATAGCATGTTCATTTCCACTTGGAACATTTACTACTTGTCTTTTATAGTTCATAAAGTACTTATACATAATTATCTTATGTGAGCCTCAAAACAGCATTGTAAGATAAGCAGAGCTAGTGACACCCCCATTTTATTGACCTGGAAACAGGCTCGTAGAAGCTTTGGCCAAGATCACTTGCTAGGAAGTTCCAGAACCAAAGCTAGAAATGAAACCTTTTGACTACTGGTTTACTTTTTTCTATGTCAGACTGCCTATGTTTATGCTTAATAGAATTTTTTGAGATCAGATCATCGAAATACTGCAGAGACCATTCACTAGGATGTAAAACTAGCTTTGTTAAGTGGAATTTCAGAGGCTTTTTTTCTAGAGCAATAAAAAAAAGTACTTATCTAGTATTACCAAAAGTAAGCAAGGTATTTTCCAGTGTTTTGATTATTAAAAATCAAGTTGCTAAAAATAATGATGTGAAAATTATTTGATACTCCTCCCTTAAAGAGGTGGTGCTTTAATTCTCCTCCCCTTGAGTGAAGACTGTATTTAGTGACTCACTTCTCTAAAATATAGACTGTGGCAGGAATGATGTAGTGTGACTTCTGCAGGTAGGTCATAAAAGACATTGTGACTCCTGCTTTGGTCTTTCTCTGAGATCATCTGCTCTAGGGCAGTTTCTCAACCTCAGTACTATTGGCATTTGGGGCCAGAGTATTCTTTGTTTTGAAGGATATTTAGCAGTGACCTTGGCTTTTATCCACCAGATTCCACTAGCAACCCTCCCTCCATCGCCACCACACACTCCCAGTTGTCTTAGACATTGTCAGATGTCCTCTGAGGAGTAAAATTGCCCTGTGTTGAGAACCACAGGGCTGCTACATTGAGAAGACACTGAAGCAGCCCTATGGAGAGGTACACATTTCAAAGAACTGAGGCCTGCCAACACCGAGTGAGTGAACCATCTTAGAAGTGAATCCTCCAGCCTCAGTCAAGCCTTCAGATGACTCTAGCTTGACCAACATCTTGACTGCAACTTCAGGAAAGACCATGAGCCAGAACCACCCAGCTAGGCTGCTCCTGAATTCCTGACCCACAGAAACTGAGATACTAAATCTTGTTTAAGCCACCAAATTTGAGGGTAATTTATTATCTAGTGATAGATAATTAATACTCAAGTGTTACTATAAAAATATATATGTGTGTGTATATATATGTGTGTTTGTGTATAGATATGGATAGATAGATATGTCATATAAGATGGAGAGTCACAGACATAGCAAAACCCAAAAGTTGTGAAGTCATGTCAATGCCTGTTATGTACATCTCTAGTCACGATCATAGCATGTATTTGTAGGGTGCTTTTCTGGATATGAAGGCTATGAACACTATTACTGTACAAGACTTTTAATTGTAACAACAAGGCAGAGTTGATTGATGGTAATACTAAATAGTTACAATGTAATATATGATTAGTCTGTTCAGTATTTCAGATTTGCTTGAAAGGAGTTAAAAATTATTTAATGATAACTTCCAAAACATTTGTTATTGAAATTTTCAAACACATAAAAATAGAGAAGATATAAACCCATGGTGGCAACATTCTAATGAGGCTTTGGAAAGTAATCCCCTTTAAAAGAAATGAAATAATCCATGTGTAATATTTTTGCATTCAATATGGGATAACTGTTGCTCTTGATGCAGATACATACTTCACATTTGCAATCAAAGATATATGTTAACTGACACCACTGTAGCTTTTAAAGCTTCAGTGAAGAAATTATTACAAAATAATTTCTACAAATTTCTATAAATTTCTACAAATCTTACAAAATTATTCTTACTTCAAACGGAGCTTTCAGCAAATGAAGATTAAGTGCATTTTAATCACAAATGGTTTGGGATTTTTAGATTGTATGCCTAAGTGAATTTCTACATTGTTTGAATGTTAGTTTTCATCAGCCTAGTAAAAATGGAAGCAGTTGTGAAAAACATTTTTGTTCCAGTAGTTTAGACGTTTTTGCAGCAGGAATTGGATCAGATTAGTTAGGAATGGCAAGTATTAGCATATATGTTGCCATTCCCTGAGTGCCGGTCCCATGGCTAATGTCCCTGATAAATCCTATCACAAATACATTTTTCTATCTGAATGAGATTTTCATGAAAATACTGAATTTGCCTAAAAGTTCTTGAACTGTAAGTTTCTGCAGGGCAAGGTAAGTGATCAATTAAATGACTTTTTTCCATTCCAGGCTGCTTCTCTATTGATAAGGTTTTTCGTGTGTCATTTGTGTTTCTTTTAACCTCTGAGAAGAATTTTTAGAAACTGAAAAGCTGGGGATTGGTCATATTGCACGTACTTGTAGCAACTGTATTAATAACTTCTGATTTTCTTCCTATCAATATGAAAGTGTTACTGTAAGAAATTGAATTCCATTTAAAAATACTATATATAGTGCAAGTAGATCATTTTGTGATTTATTTTAAAAATGAAAGTGTAGACATTAAAACAAGATATTTGAGAGTTTTAAAGGTATTTAAAGAGAGCTAACAGTGTTTCAAATGGTTAAGAGTTTTTAAAGTCAACTAAGTCCCTTGCTACTCTAAAGAATATTTTTTGAAGCTCTCAAATTAAAACTTGAGTTCTTGTTTTTGCATAAAGTTGCATTTATTTTCATGACATTGTTTCCAAAATGGAGGGGCAGAACATAAGCATCAAAAGTACAGTGATACTTGCACATTTGTCTGAAGTTAGAAGAAAGAAAAAGTAGGTTTCTGTAGTAGAGAGAGATGTGCTGAAAAATATTTCCTGTATGGTATTTGCTGATATTTTTGTCAAGTTGTTATAGGTAAAGAGAAAGTTCAAAGTTAGTCATCTGAATTACTTAGTTATTTAGAAACTGTTGAAAACTGTTATCAATTAACCTGAATTCAGTTGGAAAAAAGCCTCAAATTATATGGGGAAGAGATGTCATCTCTTTGCAAATTATTTATCTCCATGTAGATATTTTAATGAATTCAATGTATTACTGACAATTTGTTAATTCAGTGTAACTACGGATTTTAATATATTTCCATTGGGACTTTCCTGGTGGCACAGTTGTTGAGAATCCGCCTGCCAATGCAGGGGACATGGGTTCAAGCCCTACTCTGGGAAGCTCCCACATGCCGCGGAGGAACTAAGCCTGTGCACCACAACTACTGAGCCTGTGTGCCACAACCTCTGAAGCCCACGTGCCTAGAGCCCGTGCTCTCCAACAAGAGAAGCCACTGCAATGAGAAGGCCGCTCACTGCATCTAGAGAAAGCCCACACGCAGCAGCAAAGACCCAACGCGGCCCAAAATTTAAATAAATAAATAAATAAAGTTTTTTAAAAATAAATGTTTCCATTAATTTTCAAAAATAAGTAAAACTGTGTTGTCTTCTTAACCATTATTGACGGTTCATTTTTCCATAACGTCATTCAGGGATTAGAGAAGTTGTCTATGACCATTAAAAGAAATTGTAAAATCACTTAACGATGCCCACAAATTACTCAGATACTTGCCAGGAGATTGCTGATTCTTCATTTTGTTGGGGAAAACCCAAATTGTTTTTTGTTTGTTTGTTTTTTGGTTTTTTTTGCGTTACTCGGGCCTCTCACTGTTGTGGCCTCTCCCGTTGTGGAGCACAGGCTCCGGACACGCAGGCTCAGCGGCCATGGCTCACGGGCCTAGCGGGATCTTCCCGGACCGGGGCACGAACCCGTGTCCCCTGCATTGGCAGGCGGACTCCCAACCACTGCGCCACCAGGGAAGCCCCCAAATTGTTTTTTGAGGAAAATCCTGGTGCAGTCATTTATACTCTCATGCTCTGTGGACGTGGGCAGTTGTCCTGGTTAGGCAGCATCTCACCTTTCTTAAGAGGTTGTCTCTCTTCTTTTGCTCACTCAACATGTTGATCTGCCTTTACCTTGCAACACAGACACTCTCCAAGCCAGGTTCCAGTCATAGAGCATAAACACAAAGTCCCTGTGTCTCGATATCTCTCAAAAGCTCAGTTGATGGCAGTCATCTTTGGAGGATTGTCTGAGGAATATGGAGCTTATTATCTATTTTTCTAGAAACACTTAAGATTTCCTCTTGGATTAAGTAAGTCTGTCAGAGAGCAGTGTGCCGTGCTGTTTTGTCCTCTCCTCCCTGCCTTTGCTAATGAACTGTATTTTGGCCTTACGAAACTGTCTCCACTGATGGATGCTCTAAGTAAAGAACTATCTGAAACCCACTATTATAATTGTGTAAGGATGTTGATTAGGACATTTTTACCACATTATACAGTGTCTCCTTCATAAACATACACAGGAGGAACTCTTAGGTGTTATTACAGGAGTAATTATGCCTCTCTTCAGTTCTCTAAGTACCTGGTTTGTTTTTATTACATGGTTCCTCTGATTCATGTCTTAACTGGTTGTATTCTCTTTGTGATGGCTTTAGTGACCTCAGAGCCAAATTTGGGGCCCACCTCTAACAGGTATTTAGAAAGGACCTCACAATAAACATTTGCACTAACCTCACCCATACATAATTTCTTATTTATATTATTTTTCCCCTAATCACTTATTCTTATGTCAAGTTGTATGTATATAGTTCTAGGCTACTTTAAATCCATTGTGAAGTAAAGCAGGGTATATGTAAGTAAATTTAGAATTAAACAAAATTAGGATATTAAGAATCTAGTAAGCCACTTTTTTTTTCAGGGAGAGGGGAGGCAGGTATGAATGTATAACAAAACATTTAATTTTATTTAATGAATATTATTTTGTCCTAGGCACTGGATTCACAGTCAACAGTAGATACATGACGATGACAGTCTAATAATATGTTTTTAATGAATTTTATATTTCTCCCTTTAATTTTTTTTTACCATAGCAATGTTTTTTAAAGTATGAATTAATTTTAGAACTTTATGAGTTTACAATTGGGGGAAAACCTTATTGAGCAGTGTGTCCTGGATTTTATTCAATAGTTTGGAGAACCTGATCTTCATAAAGGTAATTCCATTTTATGATGTTGCTCATGAAAACAGTTTCATTTGTAGTTTCAGTTTTTTAAATGTGATTAAGAGGAATCTTCCCAACTGTAATACTAGTAGGTGTAATAATAAAGGCAAAGCCAGTAGCTGGGGTTGTCCTTATCTCAGGCTGCTTGGCATCCTGGAAAAAGAGCACTGAAATTAGATCTGAGTCTGAATCCCACTGCATATGAGCTATGTGCCATTCAGTGAGTTGTTAATGTTTCTGACCATTAGTTTCTTGTTTTGGAAAGTAAATATAACTATCTCACAAAGTTACGAGGATTGAATGAAATGTTTCGCAAATAATACGTGGTATGATCAGGTATTCAATAACTTGAATTTCTTCTCTGAGTATTCAATTGGTTTTATCAGATGATCTTTAAAAAATTACTAGGAATTTCTGCTTTGGGTAATTACAATGTTCAATTTAGGATGAAATATGTGGTTTCCTCTTTCTCCAAATATTGCTTTGATTAGTGATAAGAACAGGTTAGGTCAGAGCAAGTTAAATGCTTAAAGAGGTGGGGGAGGGGATGGATCATATATTCTTTGCTTCAGCAACTTTTGTCATAAGGATTACTAACTAACAAACAGAGCAGTTTCTCTGAACAATTCCTGTTTGCTCTCTTCTGTAAGTAAAGTATATTTTAAAAGGTAGGAATATGTGTCCTTTGAAGTAGAAATTATTAGTCTCTTAGGAAATCATGCAATTATGGAAGAAGCAATGTGAGTGAAGATGTCCATTGTAGTAGTTTGTATTATTTGTGTATGTGAATGAATGGAATAGCTTATAAGGCCTATCAATAAGAGAATGAGTAGTTTGTGGTTCAGATATTTTTGAAATTGTTGTGAATGATTGTTTAGTAAAACAAAATTCTTATGGCTTAGGTAAGGTGGGTACAAATTTATTTATATACTTTGAGTATAGCTATGTAAGGATCATTTGAAGGAAATATACCTGTCAGTAGTGGTTTTATGAAAGTTAGAAAGCTTGCCTCTTTTTGTTTGTTTTAGGGTAACAGAAAAGCACAGACTTATGCTTCTAACTTTACTAATAACCTTGTTAAAAGATATAAGTTCATTTTTTTAAAAGTCAGGGGATAGAAAAATATACATTAAAAAGCAAAAGTGTTAAAAGTCCAGAGTATATTAGACATTTATTCTCTGCTTATGTGTATATATCTGAATGAGTGTACATTTTTTCCCCCACAGATGGGGATAATTCTTTACTTCTGAAACTTGTCCTCTTTCCCATCAGCAGTATAATAAGTACATATTAGTATGTGGAGAGTCTTGTTAATGGCTACAGTATATGGTACATGAGAATGTACCATAGTTTAAACTGCTGTATTGGATATTAAGGTAGTTTCTAGTTTTGTTCTTGTGAACTGGCTGCAATGAACATTTATGTATTTTGAACCCAACTTACATATTTTTATATTTTTAAACCCAACTTACATAATTTTGAACCCAACTTTTTAAAAAGTGTAATAGTTGCACTTTATTATTAGGTATTTGCTTTCATGTATGTTTCATCATCCCAGTTAGGTGATTAAGTTCTTTGATATCAGGTACTATGTTTAATGTTTCTTTTGTATCCACAAAGAATCTCATGAAGGAGATTTTTCAGTAATGCTTAGGAAGTGATATTTTGGTATTTGTGAGATATTACATCATTGACTCCTTTAGTGTTTTAGAGTCATAGTATTAACTTTAGGGATTAAAAACTCCCCCTTGATAAAGTAATGTATATTGAGTGAAAGTTATTTCTTATGAAATACTTTTCATTAATATCCTGAGTTCAATGTAAGATCACAGGAAAAACTTTTTCCTTATGAAATGCAATTAATTATAGTGGGGCGCATTTTAGAAAAGAAACAGAGCCCCTACGATTAGAATATACTTAAAATGGACTGAACTGCTGGCTAGGTTGAATTTACTTTTCTTTTATGGTTAAAGAGTTCATGCTTGAAACACACCACTTGGATTTGAATCCCAGCTCTGCCATTTTCTGTCTGTGTGGGCACATTAGTTAACCTCTCGGTGCCTCAGTTCTCTCATCTGTAAAATGGGAATAATAATGTCTTCTTATAAAGTTGTGATAAAGATGTTCATTCATGTAAAGATTAAAACCAATGCCTAACAATAATAAACAACACACATGAAAGTTTTTAACATTAATATCAGTTTTTTGTTGGATGCTATTGAATTGATAAGAATTGAGGGCCAAATGATAAAGTTGAAGTTTTTCTTTCATATTTCATTTTATACTTTTGTAAAGCAGTTATTGAGAATGGATCACGTGCCAGGCATTAAGCTAAGTCCTATGGAATACAATACTGAATAAAACAAGACACTTCCTGCCCTCAGGGTGCTTATCATGAGTGGAAAATGCAGACATTATTATTTGAGCTTTACCATGGCCAGGCCCTTTGCTAAACCTACTGCAAAAATTGTCACATTTAATTCTAACAAACATCGGACAGATTAGGAATAAACGTTATCCTCATTTTGTATATGAGGCCGAGAGAATTTAATTAACCTCCTCAAGGTTATATAACTACTAACTGGCAGAACTGGAATTAAAATCCAGACTCTAATACCAAAGCCTTAGTCCTTATTTAACCACTCTGCTGGGTGGTAAATAAACATACAGTAATAAATTGTGATTATTGGGGTCTGTAGGGTACTGATTAACCCTAGCTTGCCTTTTGCTTAATAGATACAGGAGCCAAATAGAGATAAGAATATGTACTTTATTACTGGAAAGCTAGCGTGGGGAATGACTTGGACAGGTGGCTCAAGTGGGCGTCTTCTTTCTTCTCCACTGAATTGAACTTGCACATTCAGTTGCAGGCATGTCAGCTAGAAACCCGATGGCATTCCTTGCGCCAAGAGGCCCCAACAGGCTTCCCAGCAGAGGAGAGGGGAAAATACTCAGCCTGCGGGTAGGCAGGCAGACTCTGAGGTGGAGAGCTGAAGAAGATGGGTCACACAGGAGGCCAGGAAATTGGACGTGCCCTCCACCTGGATGCTGAAGTTGCCAGGAATGATGACAGAAGTTGGGAGGGGCGAGAGACTTTAAGATAGGACTTTAAGATGGAAAATTCCAGGTCAGTGGATAACAGCAACAGAGAGGGAGAGATGGTCGTGAGCAGGAGCTTGTGTAAATCAAAGGGGGAGTTACGGTCTCGAAGTGGAAACAGTTGGCAAGGAGGACATCTACCCCACCTGCTAGCCGTGAGGTACATGGGATATGAGAGTGAGAATCCACTCTAATGGCACGGCTATAAGAGAAGTAGTGTCTTCAAGGTACGGCCTGGTTTCAGTTAAAGCAAGGAGATGGAGGAAAGTTCAGAAGTGAAGTTTACAGGAGTTTATTACAAATTGGGAGTTGAACAGCAAGGACATAGGGTAAGGATTTGGGAGCAAAGGGAGGGGAACTTCTGGAGCCAGAGTCATATGGGAAAGAGAGTTTGGTGAGAATAGATGATCCGAAAGTCTTGGATATACCCATTAGAGACTGGAGATAAACAGGAGGAAGAGACATGATAGAATTAGCCCAAACAGTCTCTAAAAATAATTAAAATACACATCATTTCTTGCTGTAGAGGTCCTGTATGATCTGGCCTCTGCCTGTATCTCTGACCTCTCTTTTCCACCCTCCCCTTGCTCCTCGTGCTCCACCTACACAGGCTATGTTTCTTTTGTCACTCCAACAGACCATATTTTTTCTACCTGTTTTATTTTCCCTTTGTTTGCACTTGCTTTTCTGAGAGGCAGCATAGGAAAGTAGTTAATAGTGTGAGCTCTGGATCCAGACTTCCTGCACTGTCACTCTCTAGCTTTGTGACCATGGGCAAGTTATTTATACTCTCTGTGCTTCAGTTTCCTTATCTGTCAACTGGGGAATGATAATAAAGACTCACTAAATGTTAATAATATTATTTTTTCTTCTGCTTGAGGCTCTTTTCCACTATATCTTTACATGGTTGCTACTTTCTTATCATTCACTTCCCTCAGCTCAAATGTACTTCCTCAGACATCCTAGCTAATGTAGCATAACTCCACCACCTTTCTGTCGCTCTTTATCCCGTTATTCTATTTTATTTATTCATAGCATTCATCACTGTTTGAAATTTATTTTATTATTCTCCTCTTCCCCTCCAGCCCCCATCCCCTGAGGTCAGGGATATGTTGACTTATTCCGGACTGTATCTCAGCTTCTAGAAAGTGACACATACTTTGTAGGTGCTCGAGAAATTTTTCTGCCAACTCACTGTCCTGAAAACATGGTGGTTTCCAAGGTCTCTGATCAGGCAGCATTTGGTGGCAAGGTGACACTAAGGCCTAGGCCAAGAAGACAGAATCCAGCTCTTTGTGTACCAATCTGTTGGCTCATCTAGATCAGGTGGCTGCTTGTTTTGTGTTATTGGGACATAGCTACATCCATTTAAAAATTTACTATCTGCTGCTTTCCAGTTCCAAGCACAGAGTTGAGTAGTTGAGACAGAGACCCTAAGCCTCACAAAGTCTAAAATACTTGCTGTCCAGCCCTTCATGGAAAAAGTTTGCTGATCCTTGATTTAGATGCATAGAAAAAAAGACAAGAAGGAAACACCAAAAATTAATTAATAGATTATTTTGGATAGTGGGATTATATGTCATTTTAATTTTTATCTTTATACTTTTAAAATTTGTTAGAGACTCATTTAATTTGGAAATGAAATAGCCTTATAAATACTGATTTTAATATATTTAGAGAACATTTAATAATGAGCTTTTTATGTTCTTTTTTTTCCTTAGTGCTGCTTTTGACACAAAAACTGGGTTACGTGTTGCAGTGAAGAAGCTATCCAGACCATTTCAGTCCATTATTCATGCCAAAAGGACCTACAGAGAACTGCGGTTACTTAAACATATGAAACATGAAAATGTAAGTTAATAATTCAAGGCAGGATAAATTCTGCTCTTTAATAGACGGGAAAAAATGTGTTTTAATTACTGCAAATGGAAATGCATTAGAGTACATCAAACTTTGTACTGTCCTTCTTGTACTGGGGTGTTAGTGACCACTGCATTATGTCAGGTAAATACTCAAAGCCTTGGGATGAAATTGGTGCATCTTCCTGGAGTTCCAGTTTTACCTAAAGATTTTTAGAGGGAAAGCATATAAAATTTTTTAAATAAAAATGAGTATTGTGAGATAAAACACAACTCACAAGGATTTTTAACAGAAAATATTACAAAGAAGTTTCGTAGTCTCTACTTGGTTTACTTAAGACTATATTATCAGAATATGGGAATCCATGGTATTTTGTGTTGTTATGGGTTTCTTCAGTGGAGAAGTTTGAGGAAGAGTGCCTTAGGTTCACTGAATGTCCTATCAGAGATGGGTATTATTTTCTGGATAATTTAATATTATAATTTTTTCCTTTTAATTTTTAAAAGAGAGCTTTTCTAGATTCAGGGATTTTAATAAATGTGACAAAGACATTGTTTAAGTTAAATATAACGTTTTCTTGTCTATAAGTTTGGACATTTGAGAACAATGCTGTCCTGCAAAGGAGTGCTTAAAAATCCTAATAGCATAAATAAATGGATGCAGTTGGAATATTAACTGAAAGTGAAAAAACAATTGACTGAGGACACTTATTTTCCTGAATTTCAAAATCAAGTTAGAAAGGGTTTATGTGATTGCTGTATGAAAGGAACTGTAAAATTTGTAGCATTATAGAAACAATGGCCATAGAAAGTTTAGAACTATTTGACCCTATTGGTGGTTACTGTGTAGAAAAAAAATTCAATTTTTCAGTTTATTACTTGGCTATTCAGATATTTTTCTGTTTCAGTAATTGAACTTTTTTTTCTTCATAATAAGAAAAAAAATGTATTAAAATATATATGTTTCACGAAGTACATATTTCTTCTAAATTGAGAGCATTGTGACTTAAATTTGAAATTTAAGCTGTTGTAATCACAGCTGCAGCTTATTTATTTTCATGTTTTAATTGCATACTATTGAGAACGTCCTGTTTTCCACAGATTATCTCCATTCCTAGGTATAATTTTTATATGAGCATCCATGTGCAAACTTGAGTTTTTAAAAAGTTCAGTGCAGAGCTGCAGCCTTCCTAATCAGTGACATGTTTATAAGAAGTTGAAATATGTGGAGAAAGCTGGCAGGAGAATCATTATTCCGAAGTCTGCATAAAATCAAGGTGGTCTGGCAACTTAACTGATGGGTTTACATTTGGCTTTTAACACAGTTGAGTGTGTATGCTGTTTTTCATTACACGTTAATAAATGTGACAAAGATACTGTCATAGCTTTTTAAGAATACTTTGAAAATGGAATGCAAGCCAAACATTTATGGAACCCCAAAGCACCTCCAGGAGGCCCCAGGATCCCACTGATGTTGTCTATGCTAATTTAAGAACGTCTACTGTAGAAGATACCAGCACTGTAATTTATTGTTCTGCTTTATTTCATAGTCATTTTAAGCCAATGTTTAAGGCAAAAATTATTTTGCGTTATCTGAATCCATGCCTTGGCTTTTCTAGTGATCATTGCAACAACCTTAGTTAGTATGCTATCTTTTAATTTTCCATAATGAGATACTTTGAAATATGTCTTACATGATATTGGGCCGGTTGCATTTGAGCCATTCTGTATTTGTAGATATGAAGAGGCCACAGTGATGGGATACAATTGTTTTAATTTAGGAAAGGCTATACGACTTTAAAGAGGACTGACCGTATTAGGAAAACAGGATTTTAATTTATCTAAATTGTTTTATAAGCAGTTTGCTTAATAGCAGTCTTTTTTATATTAAAATGTTTAGGTTTTCACTGTATCAGTGTAGAGGGTCACCTGTATTTAGATGGTGATTTGTTTGAACAAAAGGAGGCAGATGGCTGAATGTTCATAGTTCTTCATTCTATTGGCAAATGTTTGAAGAGGGACTGGGAAGGGGCCAAAAGACTTTGACTAAATGTAGAAAAATAATGGAATTTCAGTCTATTCTACAAACACTTGTTAGGTATGTACAGTGTAAAAAAGTATTTTTACCAGGTGAAGAACCAAGACTTCCAAGTAAGTTTAATCGAGGATTTTAAGAGGAATTCCTCTCCTTTATCTTCTCTTCCTCTTTTTCTTTCTTTCTCTTCTTTAATGACTGTTTTGGGCCACTGTCTAACTTTTGGCTAGCTGCCAGGACTCCAAAGACAGCGAGAGCAGCAACTTAAAACTCGTGAAAAACTTAAGTAAGGATTGGTAGCAAATAGAATTTTTAGGTGCCAGAATGCACATGTGATCTTTTACACAAAAATGCCTCTGACTTACAATCCATAGTTCATTTTATTTCTTTTATTAGTGATAATGAATGACACATATGTAATTTTCATATGGGTTATAGGAGCTAGGGGATGTTACTCTCTGAACAAATTTACCTGGCCCATTCCTGACTGAATTTTTGACCTTGATCTCATTGATACCTGGTCTAAGGAAAGATTAAAAGGAAGCAGCTGGCTAGCTGCATCCTTTTGTTGTCTGAGTAGGTACCGTACAGTTAAGGGCCCGGAGAGCTATACATTAAAAAAAACTTTCAATGATTCAGGGACTCCTTTCATAAATTTTATTTGGGAGGCTTAGATTTAATCTTACCATGATAGAACAAGTGGTTGTTTTGGTGTGCTTGTGTTAAATACATTAAATATTGTCTTTGACTGATCACTGACTTAAAGTGTTTTGTGAGTGTGTACTAATTTAATAAAGATATATTACTTCTGTTTGTCATTGTAGGACAGTCATCAGAGATATTTGCTGATTATTTATACTATAACCATCTTTTCTAAATATTTAATTCCTGGGTTACTTTCTAAAGCATCTGAAACCATATAATGGCAGAAGGAGTAAGGAAATAGGCTAAAATATGACAAATTAAAAATAAATTTCCGGGCTTCCCTGGTGGCGCAGTGGTTGGGAGTCCGCCTGCCGATGCAGGGGACGCGGGTTCATGCCCCGGTCCGGGGGGATCCCGCGTGCCGCGGAGCGGCTGGGCCCGTGGGCCATGGCCGCTGAGCCTGTGCGTCCGGAGCCTGCGCTCCACAGTGGGAGAGGCCGCGGCGGTGAGAGGCCCGCGTACCACCAAAAAAAAAAATTTCCATTTAAGAAATGAGAAATGAATTGATTATGGAATGTTCCCAAAATCTATTTTAATGCTGGGAAACTTTTGTTTTACAGTATTTTCCTTATGATTAATACTCCATAAATAGGATTAATAGAGAAGGGGTATTGGTAAAAGCCCACAAAAAATTAAAAATACTCTGATGTAAAATGAGTGGCTTTAATGTAATAAAATGTGTCCCTTGTAAGGAAATTAAAATTTGATAGAGTATTTGCTAATATGCTTTGTTCTATTATTTTTTTCCAAATTAATCATTGTGCTTCTTGTAGCCATACTTTTTAATCATTTGAATAATTGAATTTAGCTTTATATGTCATGTTTTGTTACTGGAAGTAGCTGCTTCAATAGTTCAAATAGTTTGTTTCTGTGATTTGTATTTTACAATTCATTATAAAACTCTGATGTTTCTGGTCACGATTTATTTTGGTAATCCACAGCAGGTCAGTCTACATAATCTTCCCCAAAATACTATGAAAATAAGCAGTGATATACACGTGTCTTTCATCTGAGGAAAATGAGGCTCAGAGAAGATACTTTTATTTATGTAACAAGTTTTAATTGAACTTCTGTGTGCCCAGCAACATCCCATGTTTTGGGGTTATTGGAAGTAAAAGAAAGAAGCTCATGGGTCTAAGAAGTCACAGATTGATTGGGGGTTCAAATTTACAGCTGTTTGATTCTAAAATACCTATTGT
Source organism: Kogia breviceps (assembly GCF_026419965.1). Taxonomy (NCBI): domain Eukaryota; kingdom Metazoa; phylum Chordata; class Mammalia; order Artiodactyla; family Physeteridae; genus Kogia; species Kogia breviceps. The sequence continues at coordinate 70,137,136 of NC_081319.1, forward strand.
GTTTTCAGGCTGAAATGGGGGTTTTAATTTTAAACGCTTGGACTTGTTTCACTTTAGTGTGTTTGAGATAACCCTTGCATGAATAATCCTGTGTAAATTGGATTAGTTTAGTAGTTTAATTTTATTTTGCTCTGAGGATATTTTCACAGCCACAATTCAAATAATAATGTAAAACAATGTAAATTGTTTTAAAGTTTTCTGGTTGAGAAGATGGGGCATCTCAAATAACAAGAATCAGTGATTAGAAAATATTGGAGCAGGTGAATAAAATTGGCTTCTAGATCTCAGCTATCAGAAGTAGAAGAGGATGTAGGGGGTAGTAATCAAAAGACCAGAGGTTGGGACTTCCCTGGTGGCGCAGTGGTTAAGAATCTGCCTGCCAATGCAGGGGACACCGGTTCGAGCCCTGGTCCAGGAAGATCCCACATGCCATGGAGCAACTAAGCCCGTGCGCCACAACTACTGAGCCTGTGCTCTAGAGCCTGCAAGCCACAACTACTGAGCCCATGTGCCACAACTACTGAAGCCCATGTGCCTAGAGCCCATGCTCTGCAGCAAGAGAAGCCACTGCAATGAGAAGACTGCGCACCGCAACAAAGAGTAGCCCCCCGCTCACTGCAACTAGAGAAAGTCCGCGCAGCAATGAGGACCCAATGCAGCCAAAAATTAATTAATTAATTAATTATTTAAAAGACCAGAGGTCTTAAGCCAGGAGTGTATCAAACTCAAGGAGAACAATTATAATTTAGATGGGAAAGGAAAAAGAAAATGATTTGACTTAATTTAAAGCACTATTCAGAGCTATTATAAGGTCATAGATACGCTATTGGTGGGATCTAAGTTGGCCTCATCTTTAATGGAGGACAGTTTGACAGTATTAAGATCCTTAAGCATATTGATGTCCTTTGATCTTGTAATTCTATTTCTTGAAATTTATTCTCTGGAAGAAAATACAAGATGTATATATGCACGCATGCACGCATATGCACATATACTTGCAGTGTTCCTTAAATGTCCAAAGATAGGAAATTGGTTTTATTATGGTATATACAAATGATAGAACATATTATTGAAAAACATTTGAGGACATGAGAATAGTCATTATTTGTTAAGTGACAAGGCAGGATATAAAACTGTATGCATAGTATAACCCCGACTTAATTTATGTACATCAGAATAATCAAAGAAAGTATCTCAAAATGTTAATGATAGTTATAACCATTAGTACAATTAGAGGTAATTTTCATTTTCTTGTGTATGGTTGTCTGGATAAGGAGATAATGGATAACTGTACCTTTACTTTTGAATAAGATGCAAAGACTTGAAAAGCTATTCTTGAATTCCAAGGCCTTTTTTTAGTTTGTTTCCCTTTTGGGTTCAGGCTGTATAATTGAAATTGCTTTTAAAAGTTGATATTTGTGTGTGGGTTTTTTGTTTTTGTTTTTGTTTTGTTTTTCGTCTTATAAATTTATTTATTTATTTATGGCTGAGTTGGGTCATTGTTGCTGCATGCGGGCTTTCTCTAGTTGCGGCAAGTGGGGGCTACTCTTTGTTGTGGAGCATGGGCTCTAGGCGTGTGGGCTTCAGTAGTTGTGGCACACGGGCTCAGTAGTTGTGGCTCGTGGGCTCTAGAACACAGGCTCAGTAGTTGTGGCGCACGGGCTTAGTTGCTCCGCGGCATGTGGGATCTTCCCGGACTAGGGCTCGAACTCATGTCCCCTGTGTTGGCAGGCGGATTCTTAACCACTGTGCCACCAAGGAAGCCCAGAAGTTGATATTTGGATGAGTGGAGTAACATTCTAATTAAAAGTGCTCTTTTTCATGACAATATTTTGAGTGTTGGTATATTTTACTCAGTCCACAGTCATGGGTCAGTTTTCGTGAAGCCCATTTAGCTTTTGTTTGTTTCATTTCCAGATACCCTTAAATCTTGCTGAGCATATTACATATGAATTATATGTCTTGTTTGCCTTCTTGGTGCCTAGCTTTGTGGAAATGAGTGGTCTGGGTTTTAGGAGGACCTGGGGAAGTGGGGGGATGTTAAATTAATCAGTGTAAATTTATGACCAGAATAACTGCTCAAAGACCATGGATTACTGAGTATTAAGTATCTCTTTGCTTTATCCTTGTATAAAGATAGCTTTTTTTTTTTCAATTTTATAGTCTGATCTAAATATCTGATAGTGATTAATAATCTTATTATTAAGAATATTATAAGAATAATACCAAGAATATACTGAGAAGATATATTGGGGCTTTAAAAATGTCAGTTTTGAAGACAATATAGTAATTTTTATTGAATAATAATATATTTTAAAAAGAAAAATGATACTATAACAACAGCTGTAGAAGTATGACTTTTTTCTGTTTGTTAATCACTAGACTATCAGTGCATGTTAAGTCAAGAGTCCTAAATCTTTTTGCTTCCTGATAAGCTAATGGCTATATGTGACCAAATTCTAAAGACATGAAGATTTTAGTAGTAAAATGGGTTATTATGAAAAGTGACATTTAACAAGTAAAAAACAAAAGCATAATTTGGGTGAAAAATAAGTTGGAGTTATTAAGTATACGATAATGTAATGTTACTGAACTGAGAGCAGGATTTGGAATTAGTTCCTATTAAAATGACTAATACCTGATGGATAAGTTCAGTATTTATTTACTGTTTGATTTTTATGTTTTCTTATAGGTGATTGGTCTGTTGGATGTTTTCACACCTGCAAGGTCTCTGGAGGAATTCAATGATGTGTGAGTAAATCTTTTGTGTTTGCCTTCCTCCACTAGAGGTTAAAGATTAGCAGCCCATTTCTACTCCTGAGCCATTTAGCACTATCAGACTTAGATTCTCTATTCCTGTCATCCAACTCTTCTGTGGAATGGGGAATGGATACAGAAGATGTATATTTTGGGGGGTGTAAATTTGTATTTTCATCATCTCAGGCACATTGTGCCGTATTTGGAGGCACAGTGGTGGGTCCTGGCAACAGTTCCATAGAGAACAGTATAGGGAGTTTTGACCATGATTTTTATTCTCAAATTGTCTGTCCCAGCTTTCAAAGGGACATGTTTATATCAAGGAATGTAGTGGTGGGCTTCCCTGGTGGCGCAGTGGCTAAGAATCTGCCTGCCAATGCAGGGGATACGGGTTCGAGCCCTGATCTGGGAAGATCCCACATGCCACGGAGTAGCTAAGCCCGTGTGCCACAACTACTGAGCCTGCGCTCTAGAGCCTGTGAGCCACAACTGCTGAGCCTCTGTGCCACAACTACTGAAGCCCTCCTGCCTAGAGCCCATGCTCCGCAACCAGAGAAGCCGCTGCAATGAGAAGCCCATGCACTGCAATAAAGAGTAGCCCCCGCTCACCCCAACTAGAGAAAGCCCGTGCAGCAACGAAGACCCAACGCAGCCAAAAATAAATAAGTTAAATAAATAAACTTATTTAAAAAAAAGAAATGTAGTGAAGTCCTGGTTCCATATAGATTCTTCCATTTCTTTTATCTTGCTTGTGTGTGGGAAATGCATGCTGATCTTTATAGTATTGGATTTCTGTACTGGAACAAATGGTGAGCCTCATGTGTTTAGAAAGCTGATTCTCCCAGTTTTGTGACCATCTCTATTGTTTTAGCCTGGGGAGCCCCCCACTAGAAAGAGGGCCTGAGATTCTCAGGAACCAGTAGTCGAGGGAGGGCTAGGGAAGACGAAACAGAGAGGAAGAGAAAGTTGCTACGAGGATATGCTATTAAGTTAGTCACCATTGTGTGCAACTGGGCTGAAAACTGCCAGGGTCTTCAGTTTTCTAGAAGTTGTATAGAATGTACCTCAGATGGGGAGCATTTACCCGTTGGCTTCTGGCTCCACTGGCAAGTGTTGCCCCATGGGGCAGTAATGACCTCACATGCCCAGGTTGCATCTGTATGAGAAGTGTTGTGGATGTTGTGCAGGTGTTGTACATGTGTGAGTGCTCTACTGTAGCTTTCCCAATATCTGAATTAACATACCTCCTGTCCCCAATTCACAGGTATACTATACCATAAGAGAGAAGGAACACCTTAAATTTAGGGTTATACATATTGTCCTGGTGAAATTTTGGCGTTCCTAAGTGGAAAGGATGACTATTGTGAAAGTCCAAATAAAATTGCAGATCTTGGCTGCTCTTACTTAACCTCTACTCTCCACTGTCCCCAGTGCTGAACTTAACCCCACCCTTATCCTGGACTCAGTTTCTCCTACCCTTATGCTAGGCCAAGTGCAAGCACCATTTGCTCATTTCCCAAAGAACAAGTGGGAGGGAGTGGAGGAGATGTTCGAGCTTGTGTGTTCTGTCTAATGAAAGGGGGAAAAAATGAAAGAGAAATGTAGAATATTAAATGGAAAGAGAATGAGGAAGGTAGCAAAAAAATCTCCCACCACTTGAACTTAGTTGGAACATGATATGACTGTGAGTCGAAGATGAAAGAAGGAGAATCTAGTCTAAGTGCAAGAACTCCCACCCACATTAACCTTGATCCTGCCAATGAAAGTTTAAGAAAAAACTTTGAACTTCCTTCAAGCAAAGGGGGGGGGGGGGGAAGTCAGTAACTAAGAACGGCTGGGCTTCCTGAGCCCTGTGTGTCTCTAGAATGTGGAGGTTTCTAAAGCCTCCTTAACTGGATGCCCCAGGCAGAAGCAAGTGTGTTGCAAGTTGTTGAGCCCTGCTGTAGGCTATGCTTGGAAAAGAGAATATTGCCATGATGTTTTTTTCTTTAACATTAATTCATTAATTTTTACTTTTTTGAGGATTTTTTTTTTAAGAGCAGCTTTAGGTTTACAACAAAATTGAGGGGAAGGTACAGAGGTTTCCTGCTTACCCTCCTGCCCCTGTACATGCATAGCTTCCCCCATTATCAACATCACTCACCAGAATGGTATATTTTTCACCAAGAATGGACCTATACTGACACATCATAATTACCCAAAGTCCATAGTTTACCATAGGATTCACTCTTAGTGTTGAAAAGTTTATGGATTTAGACAAATATATAATGACATATTATAATATCATACAGTGTATTTTCACTGCCCTAAGAATGATGGGTTTTGATATTCTGTCTAAATGTAGAAAAAATGCTGAAGCAATATGTTTGTGAATTACTTTAGAGGATTGATTTTTATTTTTTAAGAAAGGAATTGATAATTTGCTGACCTAGGCTAATGCTGTATTTTGCCTTAATCAGGCATATGGAACTGAGTTATGAGGCTGTTTCTCCTATGTCAAAGACCTTATTTAAGGCTAGTGTCTTTGAGAGGTTAAGTTTTATCCATTGTGGTGCCTATTGGCTCCTTTATCCATTTGAAGGCTCACTGACTACAAGCATACCCACTGAACTGAAATTGCATTTATTTCTTCATTCATTCATTCAACAAATACCATGGCTACTGAGCAGGAATCTATTCTTTCTATGTAACTATAGCTGGGTTCTACTTGCTTATTTATTTCCAGCTTTACTGAGATATAACTGACATACAACATTGTGTAATTTGGGTCATGATTGTTTTTAAATAAGAACTTAGTTCACTGTTCGGGAGCAAATCTCTGTACTACTTGTTGAATACTTGCTGAGCAGAGTGTTAGAACAAGGCTCAGGATAATCAGAAACACTAGTCTTTCCCTTGATGAAATGAAAATCTTGTTAGGGGAAACAAATTCAAAACACTTTTATAGGGGCTTCCCTGGTGGCACAGTGTTTAAGAATCTGCCTGCCAATTCAGAGGACATGGGTTTGAGCCCTGGTCCAGGAAGATCCCACATGTCACAGAGCAACGAAGCCCATGTGCCACAACTACTGAGCCTGCACTCTAGAGCCCACGAACCACAACTACTGAAGCCCGCGCGCCTGGAGCCTGTGATCCGCAACAAGAGACGCCACTGCAATGAGAAGCCCGCGTACCGCAACGAAGAGTAGCCCCAGCTCGCCACAACTAGAGAAAGCCCATTGTGCAGCAACGAAAACCCAACGCAGCCAAAAAATAATAAAAAAATAAAATAAGTAAATTAAAAAAAACAAAAACAACACTTTCGTAACCAAGTTATCAGTTGACTGTAAGACCTTGGACAAGTCACTTTTCCCCTCTGGGTCCCAGTTAACTTCCGTGTAAAATGATGAAAATTGGGGTGGTTCACTTCTGAAGTGTTTTCAATCCCAGAGAATCTCTGAAAATAGAATGATGAACCTAAGGATACCTTTTGGAAAAATGTTTCATTGTTTACTTTTTTATGATGTATGTATCACTGAGAAAAAAATAGTGCTTGTCCAGGACTATGGTTATTTCAGTGTTTTCCAAAGTCATTTCATAATTTTCATAAGAGATCAAACATCTTCACCTACAATTACAGGGTGTGCAAATTTAAATACCTTTAGGGCCAGACAAATAACATAAACTAGGCTCAGTGCTATACAACAGAATACCTGCATTTCCTAAAAGCATTCAAATTTACATTAAAACAAAATAAACAGACAAAGACCCACTGTTCTGGCCAAATCAAACAAGCTGAAGACTAGAGTGGTTCTACAGGTTGCCAGGTTTGGAGCAAACAGTAATTTTGTTTTTTGTTTTTGTTTAAAATATTTATTCTTTTTTGGGGGAGTTGTTTGCTTGTTTCTTTTAATTTATTTTTTAAAATTTTTGTTTACATTGGGTCTTTGTTGCTGTGTGTGGGCTTTCTCTAGTTGTGGCGAGCGGGGGCTACTCTTAATTGCAGTGCACAGGCTTCTCATAGTGGTGTCTTCTCTTGTTGTGGAGCACGGGCTCTAGGTGCATGGGCTTCAGTAGTTGTGGCACATGGGCTCAGTAGTGGTGGCACGCAGGCTCTAGAGCATAGGCTCAGCAGTTGTGGTGCACAGGCTTAGTTGCTCCGCGGCATGTGGGATCTTCCCGGACCGGGGCTCAAACCCGTGTTCTTAACCACTGCACCACCAGGGAAGCCCCAAACAGTCATTTTGAACATGAATTTTCTGTGCTAATTAACAAAATCTCTAATTACTTTTCATAGTTATAGTTGGCTTTTAATCATGTATTTTGTGTATTTGTGCCTTTATGTTTCAATTAGCACTTTCCATTTATCATACAATTCAAGTTTTTACTGAATTTTAAATTTCTTAGTTAATAGGCATCCTACATAATTCATTAGTAAGACTATACTTTTGAGAAAGGAATAATAGGTAGTGAGTTTTGATCATTAGAAACAACGTGCAGTTACTAAATCTAACAGAGCTGGTGTTTGGAAAATGTGGAGTTAAAAGATAAGAATACAGTACCAACTTGTTCTTGACTGCGATATGTGGTTGTACAGCTGACAAAATTTTATAAGATATATCTAGATCTTTTTAGTGATTGGGTATCATTTGGACATTTCTGTTTGCTTATTTTTTTATTTTTTAAAATTTTTGTCTGCGTTGGGTCTTCATTGCTGCGCGAGGGCTTTCTCTAGTTGTGGCGAGTGGGGGTTACTCTTCATTGCAGTGCACGTGCTTCTCATTGTGGTGGCTTCTCTTGTTTCAGAGCTTGAGCTTAGGCGTGCGAGCTTCAGTAGTTGTGGCATGAGGGCTCAGTAGTGTGGTTCGTGGGCTCTAGAACGTAGGCTCAGTAGTTGTGGTGCATGGCCCCAGTTGCTCTGCATGTGGCATGTGGGATCCTCCTGGACCAGGGATCAAACCCGTGTCCCCTGCACCAGCAGGTGGATTCTTAACCAGTGTGCCACCAGGGAAGTCCCAGGAAAGTGGATCCTTAACGATACAGTCAGGTCCTCACACACATACCAAGATGTAGAGCTTAGTGAAGCATGTACCTGCTAGGCAGCTCCATCGCTGGCTGCTTTGACGTAATCCATACTCCTGCTAGTGTTGGAGGGTCTCCTGCAGGGGCGTGGGGTGGCCGTGGCTCACCGGGGGACAAGGTCACCGGCAGCAGAAGTCGTGGAAAGCACTCCTTGGCATGAGCCCTCCCAGAGTCCACCACCAGCCCCACCAAAGAGCCGGGTAGGTTGTCTGTTTGCTTCCTGATGGTAATATTTGGCAGGAGGTGGCATATATGTGCCATACACATGCTGCAAATATTTAGTTACCAATAGGAATCCAAAATCTTGAAATAGCCAGTATTAGAACCTAACCCTAGAGTAAGCTGCAACTTCATGCTACTACAACATTGCCTTTTCGTAGCTATCGTGGTTCTCTGATCAAGCTTAGTAGACAATGAAGAGTTTTTGGACTCAGTGCAAACAACTTCCTCAAATTTCAGGAAAACTGAATTGCCATTTTCCCCCTTATTTTATAACTTCCCATCCCAGGTTTCTTATACCCAAGTTCCATATCTCTGCTTGGTTCTTGAAGAGGGATGTGTAACTGGGGTTTTAGATTCTACCGTGATTTAGCAGAAGACCTACCACAGGGTCAGTCAGCAGCCATTGTTTTAGTGAAAGCCAATGGGCAGGTAATCACCTAGCTTATTTAGCCTTCCACTAACGAAAAATGATTGTTCAACCACTAAGTGTGGCCTTTTTTATCAGTGTAAAAGCTGCTGACTGTACCAAATAGGTACAGGAAGTTTCTAGATTTATATTTTAACCTGATTTAATTCATAAATATTTAAATACCCATCCTATGTTAAACATAGTACTAGTCTCTGGGGAATATAACAAATTAGATAAACATGGTCCCTGATGATAGATTGAGACTCTTTAATTGGAGAGAAGAACAATTTAAATGACCAAACAAAATACAGTGTGATAGGTTCTAGAAGATCCTACATGATTTTTATTACTGTTCACTCTCTGACCTCATCTAATACTTTCCCCACTCACTCTCTCCATTCCAGCCACTCTGGCCTCTTTATTCTTCCTTGAATACATAAATCCACATTCCCAGTAAAACCTTTGTACTGGTTTCTAATGTTGGCCTGGAACACTCTCCCCACATATCCACATGACTGGCTCCTTCATTTCCTTCAAGACCCTACCAAAAGGTCATTTCATCAGAAGCTTTTTTTTCCCTTCACCATAGCTGAAATACTACCCCCACTGTCAGGGTCTACTCCTTACTCTACTTTCTTCTTAGCAAATTTTATCATCATATATTTATTGTTGTCTGTCTTCTCCCTGTAGCTTGTAAGCTCTATTAGAGCAGGGAGTTTATTTTCTTCCTTGTTGAGTCTTCTTTATTTGGCTGTGTTGGGTCTTTGTTGCTACGTGTGGGCTTTCTCTAGTTGCAGAGAGCAGGAGCTGCTCTTCATTGCAGTGTGTGGGCTTCTCATTGTGGGGGCTTCTCTTTATTGCAGAGCATGGGCTCTAGGCTTGCGGGCTTCAGTAGTTGTGGCATGTGGGCTCAGTAGTTGTGGCATGCGGGCTCAGTAGTTGTGGCTCTTAGGCTCTAGAGTGCAGGCTCAGTAGTTGTGGCACATGGGTTTAGTTGCTCCACGGCATGTGGGATCTTCCCAGACCAGGGATTGAACCCATGTCCCTGCATTGACAGGCAGATTCTTAACCACTGCGCCACCAGGGAAGTCCCCTTGTTGAGTCTTTAGTAGTTAGAAATTCTCAGAAGTTGAGAGTGATGAACTGAATTGTATAATACCATATATAAAATTGTACACATCTTAGGTCTTTTTGGCTCTAAGTCTATTTCTAGTCACATTTTTCTTGACCCAGAGCTCTATTATTTGAAAGTTTGCTAACCCTTCTCATTGGGTAAATGCTGTGATAGGTTGTACGTAAGATGTCAAAACTAAAGGCCTTCAGTTCCATGTGGTCTCATTAATGAGGTGAAGCATAAATGCTTACCTAAAACAACTTAAAGGACCAAGACAAATTTGCAGTGTCAAAGCAACATACAGGGTATTAAGTAGTCTCAGAATATGAGAGAAGCTTAGTGGAGGAAAGCCTCTAAAGAAGGTAATAACTGTATCTGAAGAAACAGATAAATAAGGATTGGGTGTAGAGGTTGAAATATATTCCAGATAGTCAAAGAAATGAAGGAAATGTATAAAGTATACACAAAAGGAGATTTGTGTGGAATGGAGACTGTTAAGGAGTAGATAACCGTTGATTTTTCTTTTGTACTTGGATAAAAATTGTATTTTGGTAAATTCTGATTTTTTTTTTTTTTTTTTTTTTTTTTTTTTTTTGGTGGCAGAGGAGAGTTGTTTTCCTAATTTAGTTAAGAGGCATTATCTGCTTGGAAATAGTACTTTCCTCTATCACTGAAAGAAATTCCCAGCCCAGTTGTTTGGACTTACAGAAATATTCTTCTTCCTTGAAAATAGGTTGAGTACTCAAGATAGGTAATACAGAAAGAGAAGCAGTCTGGGAGAAAGATGAATGAGTTAACTGTATTAACAGTTATATTTGCAATTTATTTCCGTATCAGAGAGGTCTGCTAAAATGAGGATAGAGAGTTGGTAAAGCGTGTAGGTGTCGTCACTGACTCATATTTGAAATCTAAATAAATTACGCATCCTTTAAGAAAATACCATTCGGTTTTTGTCTGACGTGATCAGTAAGATGCCCCCTTTTTCTCAGATTAGCTGTTGTAAAAAGGTAAAGAAGCTTCAAGGTATAGTTTTGAGTTTGAGTCTCTCAAGAAATTTTCCCGTAATTAACTGCTTCCTAAGTCTGGATTGGTGCCCTCCCCTGTATGTTCTCCAGCACCTTGATGTACACTTTTATAACTCTAATTATGCTCTATTATGAGTATATGCCTTCCTCTCATCTAAATTCTGTATATTTCTTTTCCACTGTTGTACTCCCAGTGCTCAACAATAAATATTTGTTGATGGAGTGACTGAATGAATGAATAACCTTGTGCTTTCTTGTTTATGACTGGTTGGCAATCTAGTTGTCTGATAGCATGCCCAGTGCATTCTCTTTTGACTTTTTTTATTTTATCTTGGAATATAGACCATATGGTAGAATATTGAATCTGGTTTATTTGATGCAGGTAATGTGGAGGGCACCTTTCAGCAATCTTTACTTCAAATGAGGAGAACAGTTTGTTGTGAAATAAGCTGGCTAAGCTGCCTACCTGGCTGCTGAATGGTGCTTTTACCCCTTACATTGGAACAGTCTGGTCTGCTTACCAGATAAGATCTTTGGCATGAGTATTCCAATAAGATATGCCCTTGCCTGGTCTTACTAGTAATACTATATGAGTTGTCCTGGGTCATTCAATTAAATTCAGTGGTAATTGAGTGCCTGATATCTACTACACAATGTTTTTAGGTACTTTAGATACTACAGAGGACAAAAAAGAAGGCTGTCCTCCTTGAACATTGTACAGATAGATAGCAATAAACAATGAGCAATAAAAGAGGAAATTAGATAGCATGTTAGCAAGCACTAATGCTATGCACAAGAAGAAAAGATAGAGCAGGGAAGTGTGAGGGTTGGGGGAGAGATGCAATTTTAAATGGGGTGGTAAGGATAGGCCTCATTGAAAAGGTGAATTTTGAGCAAAAATTTGAAGAAGTAGAAGAATTAGACTTGTGGATATTTGGAGGAAGAGCATTCCAGGCAGAAGGAACAGCCAGTACAAAAGTCCTGAGGCAGAAGACTGCATTTTGTATTGGAATTGCAGCAAGGGGGCCTGTGTGGCTGGAGTAGGAGGCCAGTGTGGAGCTAAGTGAGAGCAGGGGAGAGAAGTAGATAAAGAAATGAAAGAGATAATTGGGGACAGGATACTGGATTATGTACAGCTTTATCTGCTGCTGAAGGGAATTTTGTCTTTAAGTGAAATGGGAAGCCTTTTGAGAGGAGTGACATGGTCTATTTTTCATTTTTACAGAATCACTCTGCTGTTTTCAGAATAGGTTGTAGTGAGTCCCAAGGATCATTGGGTGTATTTCAGAAGCATGTGGTTACGAATTGTCAATCCCTATGATTATTTTAAATACTTTGTTTTAATATGGAAATGTTTTTTGCCCTTTTAGATAATTATTTTATCAAATAGGGCTGACGGTAGTAGAGATGCCAAACTATAGATATAGAAGAGATTTTTTTCTACATAGGTTCTTTCTGATTGTATTATGCTTCAAAAAAAGAAAAGGCAGTAGAGTAGGAGTCTTGACAATTGGGTGTTATCCAAGAAGCGGTTAATAAATGAAGCTCTAAATGGGTTGCTGTCTTGAGTACTGAAAACCAGTTATTGTAGACTTCTGCCTTTTTGCTCGTACAGTACATTTTACTTTGAGAAATGATGGTTTATGCTCTTTATAGTTTAAGTTTAAAGGAAACCATCCTCACAAGAAAAGTAGAAAACAAGATTTGTATCATCAGGCTGTGAAATCATATTTTCAGCCCTCTACCTAATAAAGTCCTACTTATTTAATTCCTTTTTAAAGATGGGGGAACCAGGTAGCTTTCCAACTGTTGGTCAGATTTAATTATTTGAGGTGTTCTGAACACTGACAGTAATAGGCATGTCTTTACTAAAATGTAATTAATTAAGCAATTAAATGTAATTGCTTTGTAGAGACTAATACTATAGAAATTATGTGGCATCTCTTTTTTAAAATTTATTTAATTAATTTATTTTTGGCTGCATTGGGTCCTTGTTGCTGCACAGATTTCTCTAGTTGCTGCACAGATTTCTCTAGTTGCAGCGAGCGGGGGCCACTCTTCGTTGCGGTGCGCAGGCTTGTCATTTCAGTGGCTTCTCTTGTTGCAGAGCACAGGCTTTAGGCGCATGGGCTTCAGTAGTTGTGGCTCACGGGCTCTAGAGCTCAGCCTCAGTAGTTGTGGCATGCAGGCTTAGTTGCTCCCCGGCACGTGGGATCTTCCCGGATCAGGGCCCAAACCCATGTACCCTGCATTGGCAGGCAGATTCTTAACAACTGTGCAACAAGGGAAGCCCCTATGTGGCATCTATTAATGCTCCTTTGGGGACTGGCTTATTTAAAATGTGCCCATCGACATTTTCCTCCCACTTCCTTGTTCACTACTTTTAGAAAATGATATGTCTTCCATAAGCATTCAGGAACTTTGCACAACACTTGCTTTTGTCCACTGTTGCAAAATTTATTTCGAAAACCTTTCTGAATGTGATGAGTTGGAATTTGACAATTGGTTTTCATGGATTGGTCTTTTGGGCTTCGTGGAAACAACATATAGTGATTAGGTTAGTTCCTGCCAGACACATCTGCCATGAATAATGTGGTTCAGCTGATTTGATTGGAGCCTAGCAGCAATGTTTGATAGTTATCACTATATAGACTGATTAACCTTATGTACTTATATAATGTCTTGACAGTCTCTCCCTGTGTCTGGAAATTTAATGATAAAATGGATGTGGTCTCTGATGGGGAGGGGACTTAAAGGGAATTACACAGTGGTAGAATATTCTTTTTTCTTTTTTAAAAAAATAAATTTATTTTATTTATTTATTTTTTGGCTGTGTTGGGTCTTCGTTGCTGTGTGCAGACTTTCTCTAGTTGTGGCGAGTGGGGGCTCCTCTTCGTTGCAGTTCGTGGGCTTCTCATTGCAGTGGCTTCTCTTGTTGCAGAGCACGGGGTCTCGGCGCGCAGGGTTCAGTAGTTGTGGCACGTGGGTTTGGTAGTTGTGGCTTGCGGGCTCTATAGCGCAGGCTCAGTAGTTGTGGCGCACGGACTTAGTTGCTCCGTGGCATGTAGGATCTTCCCAGACCAGGGCTTAAACCCATGTCCCCTGCATTGGCAGGCAGATTCTTAACCACTGTGCCACCAGGGAAGCCCCGTGGTGGAATATGCTAACTAAAAGCATGCTCGCTCTCTCACGCTGTGCAGTTAGTGGTCTTCTGGCTGTATAGGGTTTTTAAAGTTATTGGTAACCATTTAAACACAATACTTAGACTTGAAATTACTATGTTTGCTTTGGTAATACTGCTTAACACCTTTGTGAACTAGCACAGACATTAGAGAGTTAAGATTTTTAGGTTTTATTTCAAGACAGATTAAGGTAGATTTCTAGGTAGAATCATGCAGAACAGTGTTTCCTTTTTTTACCTTTTCTCCTTTTTTTTTTTTTTTTTTTTTTTTTGTGGTACACGGGCCTCTCACTGCTGTGGCCTCTCCCGTTGCGGAGCACAGGCTCCGGACGCGCAGGCTCAGCGGCCATGGCTCACGGGCCCAGCTGCTCCGCGGCACGTGGGATCTTCCCGGACCGGGGCACGAACCCATGTCCCCAGCATCGGCAGGCGGACTCTCAACCACTGAGCCACCAGGGAAGCCCCCTTTTCTCCTTAAAAATATTTTTGAAAGTTGAAAGAATAATCCTCTTACTATTCAATGTCATAAAATGTAATTATTTGCAAAACAGTCTTATAAAACAGAAACTGGATTCCCTCTTCCTCAACCTGAGCCTTGCAAATTGTCATAATTGGTATTATGGATATGGCAACCATTATCCCAGATTTTCTGGGGGAAGTTCTGATTTCACAATATTAACCAGTTATTCACAGCATTCTCGTATTTGTCAGATTTTTGCATCAATTTGGGGTTAAAAAAATACAGTGACTGTGATTAGGATGGAATATTGCAACATTCATAAAACTTAAAAGAAATCATTCTCTTGACTTAAATTCTGTCAAGTGGAAGAATTTGGAGGCAGTATGGGCTGTGATTTAAGATCATAGTCTCTGAGATCAAACAGTTTTGGATTCAGCCCCTGACATTACCACTCTTTTAACCTTGAGCAGGTTATATATACTTGTTCTGTCTTGTGTTTCCTCCTCAGCGAAATGGGAATACTAATGGAACTTACCTGACAGCGTTGTTGGGAAGAGTGTATGAGACACGGGCCTAATAAATAGTGCTTGGCACAGAATAAGCACGAATGCCTTTGATTATGTTATGTTGAGCTTGGAGCATCTCTTAAATCAGAGCAACCTTTATGAAAACATTTCCAAAAATCCAATATAGTCTTTAAGTGACAGAGTATACTCTTTCCTCAAGGCAATATAAACATTCAAGTTTTAAAAATATGAAGTGCTAAAAAATCTAATTTAAGGTTATATCTATGCTAAGTCCTATTGCTCTTCATCAAATTGGGAACTGACCATAGCAGCCCAACAGGGAAATTAGGAAACAGAAAAAAAAAAAATGCTAATTCTTCTTTGAGGAAAGAAAGTAATAAATGTGGTGGGGTGTGTGTGTGTGTATAAAGAGAGGTTATACACATATATAATCATGTAAGACGTTAATAGTATATTTAAATTTACTGACCTGGTTTCTTTTCTTCCAAATTTATCAAAAATAAAAATGGAGATGAAATGAAATCAGCATTTTTTTATAGCTCAACTGATATACATTATTATTCAGCCTCAGGAATGGGTAGTGATTCTCATAGTAGATAAAACGTAACTGAATTTTTAAAAACTCCACTTCTTTAGTACTGATTGTGGTTTTTATGTTCCCATAGCAGTGTGATACAGTAATGAGTGAGTAAGGCATTGCATCTAGAATATCTGTGGTGAACCTGTTGGATTGAATGTAATCATTCCCTAATCTTACGATGTAAGGACAGGATACATATCCAGCACCACACCTGTGGGGAGAAGTTCTAGAATGCCTCAGCTTGCTTACAGATGAATTGTGTTCCTTCTTCCTTTAAAGTAAATGCAGGAATATTGTCAGTGAACAATATCCTTTTACCAGTCATTCCTGAAAAAGAAGAGGTATAATTGAAAATTTAAAGATACTCCTATTTTATTTATTGATTGATTTAATTGAGGTATAGTTGATTTACAATGTTGTGTTAGTTTCTGGTATACAGCAGAATACTGTACAGCAGTATTCTGTTTATTTATATACATATATTTCTGAATCACTAATCCAAAACTCCTAATTATCCCTCCCCCCCATGGTAATCATAAATTTGTTTTCTATGTCTGTGAGTCTGCTTCTGTTTTGTAAATAAGTTCATTTGAAGATACTCCTATTTTAGACCCTACAACTTGAAGGATATATAATGAGGTGAAAAATGTAGTGGCAGATTTTAAAATATGGCCATGCATTTAGTTATACTGTGTATTTCTCATGCAATAATATCATTTTTAAGAAGAATGATACTAACACATATATCATTCGAATCTCCATTTTTGTTTTTTCTTTTCTTTAGAGAACCTAGGAAAAGATGGCAAGTAGGAACTAGTATAAAAATTTTCAGGGCTTCCCTGGTGGCGCAGTGGTTGAGAGTCTGCTTGCCGATTCAGGGGACACGGGTTCGTGCCCCGGTCCGGGAAGATCCCACATGCCGCGGAGCAACCAGGCCCGTGAGCCATGGTCGCTGAGCCTGCGCGTCCGGAGCCTGTGCTCCGCAACGGGAGAGGCCACAATAGTGAGAGGCCCGTGTACCGCAAAAAAAAAAAAAAATCTCAAAAATAGACGACAGGTAGTAAAATTAGAATAGTGATGTTGAAAATAAGCCGTGCTGCGTGAGTAGCTACTAAGCTTTTAGCTGTCACTGCGGTACTTACTGAGTGAACTTCTAATAGTCTTATGAAGATCACAGCTTTCTTAGGGTTCTGGATTATTGTATAACTGTCCATTAATTTCTAGGTACCTGGTGACCCATCTCATGGGGGCAGATCTGAACAACATTGTGAAATGTCAGAAGCTTACGGATGACCACGTTCAATTCCTTATCTACCAGATTCTCCGAGGTCTCAAGGTACACTCAGTATTAGTAATAATTTTGAGGAATGAATTCTTTCTCTCCCTCTCTCCCTTCTATTTAAGGCTTAAGGGAAAACAAACAAAACTTTTCTTATGGAAAATTTCAAATACAGAAATCACAAGTACAATCATAGTATAATGAACCCCTGTGTTTACTCAGAGACCACAATTACCAACATATGGTTAATCTTGTTTCTTTTGTATTCCCCCAAACCCTGGATTATTTTAAGGCAAGTCTGGGCATCATATCACTCCACCCATCCGTACTTCTGTAGGCATGTCTGAGAATTAAAGACTCTTCATTATTACATCTAAACAATAATAATTTCTTGATGTAATCTAATATCTGGTCAGTGTCATGTTGAAACTTTGAAAACATCCTCAAGAAGACTAATTTATTTGTGGCGGGGCAGTTTTTAAATTAAACCACCTTTAATATTTATCATCTTTGAGTCCTTATTGTGCTCCAGAGCACCCACCAGGAAACAGATTGACAGTTCCATTTCACTCATACTCCAGCTCTGTGAACAGAGTTGATGGTATGGAAATAATAGTTATGATAAATGTACAGACTACTGATAATTACTTGTTCTGATTTCTAATCCTGCTGTTAATACTAGCATTTCTTATTGACTCATAAAAATGTACTTCAAATATGTCATATAATATGACAGTAAGAGGCTGGACATAACTAACTGACTTTTTGCTTTTTCACAGTATATACATTCAGCCGACATAATTCACAGGGTAGGTATTGTCTTTTGATTAAATTATTGGGGTGCTGGTTTGTGGGGAGACTGGCAAGATCCTTATCTAAGCTTATTTTAGCCATTGAAATATTGAGTGATTGCAACTTTGCTCTAGGTTTAACTAACGAATGAAGATATATAGTTTTTACCTGTTTAAGGCTAATGAGGTAGTGACTATAGAATGGAGATTGTTTATAGCTAGATGAAGTTTTTTTTTAAATTTATTTGTTTATTTTTGGCTGCGTTGGGTCTTCGTTGCTGCAGACGGGCTTTCTCTAGTTGTGGTGAGCGGGGGCTACTCTTTGTTGTGGTGCACGGGCTTCTCATTGTGGAGCACAGGCTCTAGGCGTGCGGGCTTCAGTAGTTGTGGCACATGGGCTCAGTAGTTGTGGCTCGCCGGCTCTAGAGCTCAGGCTCAGTAGTTGTGGCACACGGGCTTAGTTGCTCTGCGGCATGTGGGATCTTCCTGGACCAGGGCTGGAACCCATGTCCCCTGCATTGGCAGGCGGATTCTTAACCACTGCACCACCAGGGAAGCCCTAGATGAAGTCTTTTATGTTTAGCTGTTCATCATTACCTTTAGGGAGAGAATTTACCATGTGTCATAAAGTTGATTCTGTTCTCTCTTACTTGCTTCCTAGGACCTAAAACCTAGTAATCTAGCTGTGAATGAAGACTGTGAGCTGAAGGTAGGATGAAGTGACAGTGGTAATTGTTTCACCTTGTAACTATATGTTTAACTAACCAGGCAAATTTATATAGGGAATGTGTTTATAAAGCCATGACTTTTAGTCTGAAAATTCTTATTGTCCTTAGGAATATCATTAGACTGAAATTTAAACCAGAGATTTAGTAAGCTTTAGTTTAAGTGATATTGAAGGTAGCATCAGATGTCTTGTTTTCATTCTAAAATAAAGTTAAATTGAAATTTAATATATTAGTTATAATAAAGGAGGATTATAGTGTGAATATCAAGTAAGCAGTCCTCTTCAAGAGTAATTATTAGATTTTATGGGTTTCTAAGAGAAAAAAATGGCAGAAACACACTTATTCAAAATAATTCAAATAAGAGATAAATAATCTATAAAGAGCAAGCAACTCTGGAACTTTTTGTTTCATTTCTTTTTTTACTCAAATTTTTGGAAACATAATTTACAATAAAATGCATCACTTTAAGTGTACATTTGACAAACTTATATAGCTGTGTAACCACCAACACAGTTATGATAAAGAACATGTCCATCACTCCAGAAAGTTCCCTCGTGTCCCCTTCCTAGCCAGTCTCCACACCTCTACCCCTAACCCTGGCTTCAGACAACAACTGATCTGCTTTCTGACACTATAGAATAGATTTATCTTTTCTGGAGTTTCATACAAGTAGAATCATACAGTATTTTTCTATGTGTGTCTGACTTTTGCTTAGTATAATATTATTGAGATCCATCTGTATTGTGTGTATCAGTAGTTCATTCCTTTTTGTTGCTGAGTAGATCCATTTTATGATTATACCACAATTTATTTATCCATCCACCTACTGATAGACATGTGCTTCAATTCCATTTCAGGGCTGTGTAAAGCTGTTATGAATATTCACATACAGGCCTTTCTGTGGCACATATATTTTCATTGCTCTTGGATAAATGCCTAGCAGTTGCATTTTTGTTTTGCTTTTTGTAATTTCATTTTTTTTAAGTCCTTGCTGTGTTCCCCATGCATTCTAAGCATGGACCAGGAAATATGTTTATGAAAGTACTATATTGTTCTCACTTTTTATAAGGCACTGGAGTTTTTTCCCTCCTGCTTTACAAGCCTTAGGAGTTTGTTCCAGTGCCTGATTTATCTTCTCTCCCTTAGATCTTGGATTTTGGACTGGCTCGACATACAGATGATGAGATGACAGGTTATGTAGCCACTAGGTGGTACAGGGCTCCTGAGATCATGCTGAACTGGATGCATTACAACCAGACAGGTACTACTTGCACTTGTATTTAGGGCCTTATTAATACTATGTTGTGTGTATTTGGGGTTCTCAGAAGTGGAGATGGCAGGAGTAGGAAGAAACATTTTTTTTCTTCCCTCAGTGATCATTTTAAGTCCACGAATAGAAAAATATTTCAGTTGCTCAGATAGAGAAAATGGGGTTTTTCAAACTTTGTGATTTAGCAATTGGCTTTTTACTTATTTATATGTTCAGCATATTCTCTGAGTACTTCTGCCTGAAGACATTGGGTTCATAATATTAACCTCTCAATATTACTTGGGAGAATCCATCATTTCTACCAGTAAGAAACCTTTGCCCCTTTGTGAACAGCTTATTTGTCTTGCCATAACTATGTTTTGACTTAGCCCACCCATGAAGCCCTTTAATGTGGTAAGGGTCTTGGCTTATTTATTTCTATAAAAATGAGTATGATTGTTGAACCTCGGATGTCTTAAATGTTAATTTGAGTATTTCACCCCTTAACTATAGTTCCATTTGTAGCCAAGTATGATAATAGTGACATTGTATTACTTTTATTTCTCTTTAATTTTGCCAGTTGATATTTGGTCAGTGGGATGCATAATGGCCGAGCTGTTGACTGGAAGAACATTGTTTCCTGGTACAGACCGTATCCTTTAAAAAGTCTTGGGTTCTTGTTTCTTGTCTGTATTTTGGTGTCCATGGTAGTATATTACTTTTACCTATCTCTAGGAAGGGCCTTCAGTTACTTGCTTTTATAGTCCAGATATGCATTGTGAGATCTGCCCTCTTGCTGAGTATCTTGCCTTGCCAAGAAAGAGGCTTCAGTTTATTTTGAGAGTTGCAAAAATTCCTCATTATCTGGAAAGCCCTTTAAATCTTTCATATGTCATCTTTTTTGCAGCAAGTTCTTTATTAATCTTCCCACAGCCCTTCTGTAACCTGAGTGTATTGGTGAGAAGTTCTAGATCTCAATGACTGGTTTAGTCTTCGTTGCACCAGCGCTCAATGAACACAAGATAACCATTTATAAATCGGGGATATCTTGCTTGTATGTTTGATTTACATATTAAAAAGGCTCTATCTTGTAATGATACACCTGCTGACTCGTTTTGTTTGTTGTCTGACAACAAATAATAAAAGCAAGGAGATAAGGTCACCCTGTCGTGTGCCTTTTTTTCCCCTCAGCATGACTTTACTTTTATCCGAGATTGTAGCCAAACCTTAATTTACTTCCAGAGTTACTGTCTAGTTTATGGTTTATCATGGCCCCTTTATTTTAGCCCCTTTCCTGTCTGCTGCATGCCCATTTCACAGTTTAGTAATAATATCATCAAAATGTGATTTGTTGTAACTCCCATCAGTTCCACTTGGGGAAGATGTTTAGGCAAGAAAGAATTTTGAAATACATGTCTAGAATTAGGTTTGAAGATTTTTGTAAAATTCATTTGACTAGCCCTCCTTGGGTTTGGTTGAGCTTTTAGAGATGCTGCAATTGCCTGTGTTCTATCACGGTTAGAGACCTAAAAGCTGTTTTAGCGCCTCACCTAAGCAAACTCACTGAGTTTGTAAACCAGATTGTCAGTTCACTGGCTTACAGTTGAGATACTACTTCTATGGTGACTGTGATGTTCGTGTTATCGATCCACATATTCTATCTTCTGCTAGAGTGTACTTTCCTAATGAACTGAAAAACCTCTTCCCTCAGCCATTTATTTCCCTCTGAATGTTACTGGATTGATACAGAGTATAGTCTCCTTATATAGCTCACCTTATTCCTCCTCATCCCCAGATTCCAATTTTAATACCTAGTGTTTCTCCTTTGTCCTTTGCTTCATTTACCTTATACTTGTTTCTTAGAAATTTGATATATGCATTATAATCCAAGCTAAGAGAATTAGGGAAATTTTGTAATTTTCCTTTTCCTCAGGTACATACCTTAGAGTCCCATTCTTTAGTCTGTCCTCCCAAGCACACTGCTCTGATGCTCTCCTCTGTTCCCCCTCTTCTTCCTCTTCTTTCTATCTGTATCCCCATCTACACTCAGTCGTGGACACTGATACCTACATAGACGCACAAAGTGGTAGAGAGAGACAGACAGTAGAGCATACTGGTTAAGAGCACATGCTCTGGAATCAGACTTAACAGGGTTGAGATCTTACTTAGCTCTTATTTACTCCCAGCTCTGTGACTTTGAGCAAGTTGTCTAACCTCTGTCTCTTGGTTTCCTTAACTATAAAATACTGATAATAGTACATACCTCATAAGGTGGTTGTGAGAATTCAGTGAGATGAAATCTGGAACGTACTAAGAACAGAGCCTGCCAACAGATGTTAGCCATCATCTTCATCAGTGATCTTTGGGAAGCAGTTTCTCCCCTCATCTTCCCACTTTATTGTCTACTTGTGAATCATTTAAAGGCTAGTTTTTTGTTTTATTTAAATTCTGTAACAGGTAGTAAAGGATGGATCCCCTTGGCAGGCCAGTGGTAGAAAGGTTTCAAAGCAGTTGTGTGTGTCCTATGGTCCTATCTGAAGGACAGCTGCCTACTGATGGCTTGACTCTTTTAAAATGCTAACTTTCAGCCTCTAAGAAGTCTTCTCTCTTTTTTTAAAAAATAAATGTTATTTATTTATTTTTGGCTGCATTGGATCTTCATTGCTGCGTGTGGGCTTTCTCTTGTTGCGGTGAGCGGGGGGTCTACTCTTCATTGCAGTGAGAGGGCTTCTCATTGCAGTGGCTTCTCTTGTTGGAGAGCATGGGCTCTAGGCGTGTGGGCTTCAGTAGTTGTGGCTCGCAGGCTCAGTAATTGTGGCGTACAGGCTTAGTTGCTCCGCAGCATGTGGGATCTTCCCAGACCAGGGCTCAAACCCGTGTCCCCTGCACTGGTAGGTGGATTCTTAACCACTGCACCACCAGGGGAGCCCTAGAAGTCTTCCCTTTTATGCATACTTCCTTTTGCTTCTATGAACTTTAGGTAGAAAGCCTAGCATTTAAACTTTTTACTAGGAGATTTCTCTTTTTTTGCTGTACGTGGGCCTCTCACTGTCGCGGCCTCTCCCGTTGCGGAGCACAGGCTCCGGACGCGCAGGCTCAGCGGCCATGGCTCATGGGACCAGCCGCTCTGCGGCATGTGGGATCTTCCCGGACTGGGGCACGAACCCGTGTCCCCCGCATCGGCAGGCGGATTCTCAACCACTGCACCACCGAGGAAGCCCAAAAGTTTTAGTTTTGATGAAGTTCCAACTTATCTATTTTTTTCTTTTGTTGTTCATGCTTTGTGTCATTTCTAAGAATGTATTACCAAATTCAAGATTATGAAGATTTACTGTATTTTCTACTAAGAGTTTTATGGGTATACCTCTTATACTTAGGTCTTTGATCCATTTTGAGTTAATTTTTGTATATGATGTGAGGTAGGGGTCCAACTTTATACTTTTGCATGTGGAAATTCAGTTGTCCTAGTACCATTTATTGAAGAGACTATCCTCTCCCACTGAATGGGGTTGGCACTTCTGTCAAAGATCAGTTCTATTCCATTGGTCTATATGTCTATCCTTATAGCAGCACCACACTGTTTTGATTACTCTAGCTTTATAGTAAGCTTTGAAATCAAGAAGTGTTAAGTCCTTCAACTTTGCTCTCATTTTCAAGATTTTTTTTTTCTCTTTGGGCTCCCTTATAATTCCATATGAAATTGAGGATTGGCTTTTCCATTTCTGCAAAGAAGGCTGTTGAAGTTTTGCTCTCGATTGTGTTGTATTTTTAGATCACTTTGGGTAATATTGACATCTTAACAATATTAAGTCTTCCTATTCATGAATATGAGATGTCGTTCCACTTATTTACATCTCCTTTCATTTCTTTCAGCAATATTTTATAATTTTCAGTGGACAAGTTTTTCACTTTCTTAGTTAAAGTTATTCTTAGGTATTTTCCTAGCATCTTTAAGATGCTATTTTAAATAGAATTACTTTCTGAATTTCCTTTTTGGTTTGTTCATTGTTGGTGTGTAGAAACACGACTGATTTTTGTTTGTTGATCTTGTAGCCTGCAACTTTGCATAGCTGAAAGCTGAGAGCTCTAGTAGCTTTCTTGTGGATTCTTTGGTATTTTCTATATGTAGGATCATGGCATCTGCAAATAGAGACAGTTTTACTTCATCCTTTCCAATTTAGATGCTTTTTTTTTTTCTCATTTCTAATTGCTCTGACTAGAACTTCCAGTATAAGTGGGCAGCTTTCTCTTGCTCTTATCTTTAAGCCTTGAGTATAATTTAACTCTGCATTTTTCATAAATACTCTTTATCGTGGCAAGAAGTCCTCTTCTGAATAGTTTTATAGTTTCATAAAACTCATAGTTTTATGAGTGTATTTATCTGAATTTTAAATTTTATTAAATTTTCTTTAGATTACATTTAAATTTAATCACATGTGATTATTGGTATTGTATTGGACTATATGCAGTTTTAGATCTTGACAAATCATCTTCCTATAATACCTTTTTCTCATTTTTTTTTGCAATTAGTCTTCTTGAGAGAATCTTTTGTTACTAGTTGTTAATAATCCCTGGAGTTCCCCTAAAGATATAAAATATACTAATTTTTGTCTTAAAGCTAATTATGTTTTTAGGTTAGAAATTATTCTCATTTGTGACTTTGCAAAACCCTTCCAACTAGCTCAAAAATAGTACTTTTTTTTTTTTTTTTTTTTTTAAGAATGGAGCCCTTCCTCATAAGTCTAGTTGACTGGGTATATATATATATATATCAAGTGGACACACCTGAGAGAACTGTATATTAGAAGAGAGTGGGGACACAGAATGTGTCTTCAGTTATGGTGCTAACTTATTTCAAAAACCATTACTTACTCAAAAACCATGGCCTGCTCTGAAAAGAGTAAGCCAATTAGAAAATATTACTACTAATGCTTGACAGTCTGCAGCCTAAGGAAGAGAGACAATGAGTTTCCTAGCCCTGTTGCACATCAAATACTGTTTTCTTCCAGACATCTCAGGCTTGGCTTACTATTGTTTTCCTTTTCTAGGTAATCAAATGAATTTCATTCATGTGTAAAACTTTTCTTTCCTTCTTTCATTTTATTCGAAATGGTAACTAGACATTATCATTAACTTCGACATTAACTAGAAGATAATGAGGCTTCTGCCATCAGCTTGCTGCCCTACTTTATATGAATTTTATTAGTGTTTACTGGCTCCTTAATTCTGCTTTATTTCTTCTTTTGATTTTTTTCAAACATTTTATGAACTACTTCAGACATACAAAAAGACAAGGAATAATAAATGAACACCTATGTTTATATGACCCAGATTATGAGATAAAACATTGCCAGTGGAGTTAAAACTTCTGGTATACCCCTTCCTGTCACATCTACCCCTTTCTTTCAGACATTGGTTTCAAACAGTCTCTCATTTTAAAAAAACAGTTGTACTTCAGACACTAAAAGCAAGTGTCCTAATAAATGTTGAAGAAGAAAAATATTTTATTAGGTTATTTGCCTTTTCTTCTCTAACTTAAGAATATATTTCCCCATTTGAAAAGGCTAGAACTCTCAGACTTGTCCACAAATCTAAAGTACCTTAAAAATTTTTCTTTGTATGACAGTGAAAATGCCTATTTTGATGACCAAGAAGAGAAGGAAGTAAGCTAAGTCCCATTCTAGTCCACCTGTCTGTCACTAGGGAATTTCCACAGGTCTTTGTTCCAGCTTTGCCTCATATGGATTTTTTTTTTTTTTTGAAAACTGCATCTCATAAGCAGCAGTAGTCGCATGTAGGTTCTGCAAATGGTCCTCTTATTCATCTTCAACTCTCCAGCCTGCAGAGGATTCCTAGGAGTTACCTAGAACATTTAGAAGTGAATAGAATATCCCTCTTTTACTTTCCCTGTAAATACTCCATTACCCTTAAGTTTTTTTCCTTGCCTTTTCATTCTGGCCACCTTTTACTTTTGTACTTTTGTTACAGAGGACCTAGTCTAAAGAGTAACCTTAAGCCTAAGTTGTTTTAGGAAAAATCAGGAGATTTATTATTTAAATTTTGACATTGTGATTATTACAATTAAAACACATTTTTGACTAACAGTAAAAATATCTGCTATCTAGGGAAAAATGGGTTAAACCTGTAAAAAGGATGGCTTGCTGTGGAAATAATTGTCATAATGTGGTATATTTTGCTTTGCTCTGCTTCTATAGCTACTTGAAGCTCCTTCTGGCCTTAACTGCCTGGACAAATTGTAGTGGCCTTACAGTAGCTGGTATTATTAGAAGACTGACCTGTATTTCAATGGATTTGCCAGCTCTTGGAGAACCTATGGTGATTTCCTATGAGGTTTGCATGCTTTGACTTCCTTCATGCAAGTGCTTTTAGCTACTAAGTAGATTTTTATTTTGCATTGTGTGTTTACTAATCTCCTAAGTATTGGCTGTCATGCTGTACCAGCTCTTTGTCCATACCCCTTACACACTCATCACACTGTATTTGTATGCTCTTTATGGTATAAACACTTCAGATGGGGCGTTTGCATATGAAATGAAGCAACTTTTCTTCACTTCTTTTTTGTATATAGACTTTCCATTAGAGTATGGTCATTCTAGATTTCTCAGGGCAAGACAGAGGGCTGGAGCTGAGTTGGAAAGCATACTACAGGAAGTCTTTTCAAGTTAATATTTATTGACCTACTCAGTGGAAAGTGCTGGAGGTAAGATGGTACCTGTCCTCCAAGCCAGAATGATCATACTCAGCAGAAAGTGAGTTATAGGAGTCACTTGAACAATGTCTGCTCTCTGCTTATAAAACAAGGTGTAGTGATAAGAATACTATAATAGAGGTATAAATAAGTTACTGAGGAGAAGCAGAAATTAATTCAAACTCAGGATATCCAGGAAGACTTCATGGCAGAGTTCTTGTTTGAGCAGGACTTTGAAGAGTAAATAGGGAAAGAAAAGGTTTGGTAGGAGGGGAGGATGGAGGGTATTCCTGTTTATGACTTGGAGAAATAAGAAGTTGGAAGCTTCAAAGTGCCTGGAATATTTGGTGTGAGTTGAAGCATTGAGTGCATTAAGGAATAATAGTTTGAGGGAGAGTCAGGAAAGAGTCTTGATGCCAAATCAGGGAAGGCCATGAATTTGAGGCTGAGGAATTGGGGCTTTATTCTTCAGGCCTGAGGTTGTTTCATACTGGCTGAGGCAGGAGAACGACATGGGGGGGGGGGTCCCCCAAGTCATTGTTGTCATAACCACTGTGACCAGTGGAAGTGGCATACTTTTCAGGTATGTTGGGGTGAAGTTAAGACACTTGAGAAACTGCCCAGAGTCTTCCTCAGAGAGAGTGTAAAGCTTGATTCTCATTTTCAGTAGTCAGAAGTCTTTTATATAAGAGTGCCAATCTCACTAGTATTATTTCTAGAGGTCAGTTTTGATGCATTTTTTGTAAAACTACCTGTTTGAGAATTCAAGTAGTCCAGTTTTTTTTTTCTCATATGTGATATACTTTATCTTGTGCGATAGCTACCCCGTTAAATTCGTTCCTTAAGAATGTGAGAGGGCTTCCCTGGTGGCGCAGTGGTTGAGAATCCGCCTGCTGATGCAGGGGTCACGGGTTCGTGCCCTGGTCCGGGAAGATCCCACATGCCGCGGAGCAACTAAGCCCGTGAACCATGGCCGCTAGGCCTGCGCGTCCGGAGCCTGTGCTCCGCAACGGGGAGAGGCCACAGCAGTTAGAGGCCTGCATACCGCAAAAAAAAAAAAAAAAAAAAAAAAAAAAAAAAAGAATGTGAGGGAACTAAATTTTTGTAAACTGAATCATTTCAAATGAGCAAAGAGGATCCTATACTAAATTCTGTTGTAATACAGTTAATTTGATTATTTTAGAGCAAGATGGTATCTCTGTCCCCACTGCCTGCTCCATCCCCATTAATGTATGCTTTAAAATTGTTTTCTTGACAACACCTTGAATTAAGAAATCAGTATTGAAATTTTAGCCTCCAGAACACATTGATTTTTGCTACTTGCAGAGGACAAAATTTTCTATTTTTAAAATTTTTATTTTATATTGGAGTATAGTTGATTTACAGTGTTATTCTCTACTATTCTTAATTCAGAAGTAACTTCTGTGAGGGGACTTGCTTTTAATTTATTTTGTATAGAACATAAATTGTTAGAGTCTACGATGGGGTTCTGCAAACCTTTTCTTAAAGGGCCACATAGTAAATATTTTAGGCTTTGGGAACCATACGGTTTCTGTTGTAAGCACTCAATTCTGCTGTGTAAGTTGAAAGCAGCCATAGACAATACACAAACAATGAGCATGGCTGTGTTCCAATACAACTTTATTTTCAAAACAGGCAGCAGATTGGGGTTTGCTGACTCCTGTCTAGAATTTTGTTGTGTTTAAGCCAATTTCATATCTGGAGAAAAAAAGAGAATGGGGCAGGATATTATTGCATAACCAATTCCTGTAACTCAGGCAGCTATGGCTTGCAGAGGCCATTATTTTTAAGTAACACTGTACTGCCTTCATATGTATAACCATAAACAGAAATAGTTTCTTGCATTCTCTCTCCTCTCCATCCTGCTGTACCTTCTTAAATATTTTGAGTTCCCACCATGTAGCACATGTTAGGCTAAGCACTGGGGATAAGTGGTGAACAGGCAGAGCAGCCCCTCTCCTCATAGATCAGTAGAGGTGACAGACAATAAGCAAACTAAGCAATTATAGATTGTGACAAGCACTGTGACGTTGTCAAGCTCTATGCTGAGATGGAGAATAACAGGGAGGGCAGTGCTTCTTCCACAGAGTGTTGGGGGAAGCCTCTCTGAGGAGGTAAAGTTCAAGCTGACACCTGAAGTTGAGAAGGATCTAATCATGAAAAAAACCTGACAGGGTTTTTTTTGACAGGAATCAGAAGACAGTCATCCTCTCCTCCTTTTCCCTCTGAATGTCAGTATAGACATGGATAAACTATTCACATTTTCATAGAGAATATTGAAAGCTATTTTATAAGATTTTTTTTTTCTCTCCTTTTAGCTTTTTAGGCAAGGCTAAAAGCCGTAAGAACAAATGGGAAGTCTCTGTCTTCTGGTCAATAGATGTACATACATAGTGAATATGCACAGAAGAGTTGGCTGCCACGATAAAGGTCTGGGCATTGTGCCCTATTATTTAGAGCTCTGGGGATGCGTGAGGTTTGTTAATGCATTTATAAAGTTGAAGCCTCATATGCTCTATGTTATTATGGCGCTCCAGAAGGCTGTGCAGATGCAGTGAGGTGGTGGGGCCCTCTGCTGGCTGACTATCACTCACAGTTCTCTGCTTAACCATAGTCAGTGTGGACAGAGAGGTTTTCTGGAGGACATCTCAAGTGGTTAGGCCCCGGGAGGTTCCCAGGCCCCTGTCATATTACAGGCTCCTTAGATCAAGCCTTAGGGGAATATTCACAGGTAGGCTTGTACATCCCTAGCTCCTATGCTTTCTGCTTCTTTCTTCTCTGTGGCCTTCTGCTGACAGGTGCTCTTTGCTTGACTGGCTACTGGTGCTTTGGTGGAAGGTAAGGAGGTAGGTGTGGGCTGAGCATATGGACTGAGTGATGCTTTAGGAGGTGTTTTCACATGCTGTCTTTGGCATCTAAGTACCCAGCTATAGTCGCTTCACTTTACTGACAGGGGATGTTGACAGAAGCATAAAATGAATATAAGTTGGATATGTGTGTGGTCGCATTTTGAATCTTTGTACAGGAGGGGCATGTTCTACTTGAAGTGACCATCCTGCAGAAGGCTTGACCTAGATGAATTCACCATTTTGACTTGGTTTGGGGTTTTAAATTTTTGTTATTGGGGTATTTTGTTTGTTTTGTTTTGTTTGTTGTTTGTTTTTCATTTTTATTTTGTCCCAACATTTTCCTTTATAGTCCACCATTAGATATTGATCAGTTGAAGCTCATTTTAAGACTCGTTGGAACCCCAGGGGCTGAGCTTTTGAAGAAAATCTCCTCAGAGTCTGTGAGTTGTTGCTTTGATTGTAATAATCTGCCCTGTTGGGAGCCTCTGCCACTTTCCTTATGTCAGTCTGTACTTTGATCCGGGTATGTTTGTAAGCACATATGCCCTTTGTATGCCGACTTCCGAGATGAAGGAGGTGTGTGTGTGTGTGTGTGTGTGTGTGTGTGTGTGTGTGTGTGTGTGTGTGTGTGTGTGTGTGTGTGTGTGTACCTGCCTGCTCACATGCATGAGTGTGTTTTGTTTTCTCTCTATCTGGGTATGTAATACTAGAGCATAGGAGCTTGTATTGGGCAGTAGTATGCCAGTAAATGAGATCTGAGATTCTAATTCATTCCAAGAGATTAATGGAAAACTTGTGTCTCCATTCTCCAGCCCTGACTTCATCTTTCTCAAAGTGTTACATATACTCAAGGGCTCCTTTCACTTTTTGGTTAGTGTTTATCCTCAGAGCATGAGCCTCACCATGTATTAGTCTAGCTTTATCACTAAAAGAATGAAATGTGCATTGTCTGCGCTCTCTTGCCCTTTTCCAGAAGTTACTTTCTTTTTATTATTTTAGAATAGACAATTTGCACATCTTGTGTAAGGTGTCTCTTCCCCACAGGGGTCCATCTCTACCCAGTCTCCAGACTATCAGAGGTAACAGCCCCACTCCTGACACCTCAGATACACAGGAGTAGGGTTGTAAATCCTTCTCCCACAGCCTGCCTTTGTAATGGCAAGTTGAGTAACCTGAGAAAAAACTTCGGAGCTAATGCCTTCCTGCTTCTAAGCAGGCATTTAGAGAGAAGCCATGGGAATGTGACTCTGGCTTACTTTGGCTCTCATTTCCTGCTGTTGGTCATTTTCTTGGGCCAGAGGCCTGAGAGAAATCATGAAAGCCCAGTCTTTCTCCCCTTTCCCTTCTGTCTGCTGCCAGGCAGTTGGATAAAAGGGAAAAAGAGCTGTGGAGCCAAGTCCATTTGTGCCTTTCTGGATTCTCCTCCCAGCGTTTCTGACTGAAGGGGTCCCTTTGCCCAATTGGAAAGACTGCTGGGTAGCCAGAGGCAGGCTTTTAATTTGTTTCATTTAAGGTGAGGAAGCAAAAGCACAGAAAGACTGTGACTTGCCCAAGTCATGCACTGAGTCACTTGGCAGAGCTGAGCATACATCCCAGATGTTCTGATAATGTGTTCTAAACTTCAATCTCACGATTGCACAGTGTTTTGAACGTCATTGTCAGAGTTATCAACCACAGTGTCAGCCTGAAGGGGTGTTTTCTTTTGCTTTATGAAATGCAGAAAGCTGGGTTGGAGTGAATCAAAGAAGATATGGGATGATGTTTACAAAGGATGGCGCTTTTTTTGTCTTAAATGCCTTTGCTTAGAAAGATTGGCTAATAGAGAGGACATGGGGCAAGGGAGTGGGGTTGGGGAGGAACTCTGTTTATTAATGAACAGTGCTCATGAGACTGAGATAGCAAATGCATTCCCTGTCTGGGGGTGGCCCCTAGCAGCTCTTTCTCAGTCTTCTCACCCACCCTCAGCCATCTGCCCTATAGGTATGTGCTGTTAGTCACAAGAATTTCTAAAAGAAAAAGTGTGGGTAAAATGATCGTGTTTACCTGTCATTAATCCATCTTTTTTTTTTTAAAAGAAAGAAACAACACTAAGTGCCTGACCTAATAATGAAATGTCTTTATCTTATGTGATATAGGGCACGTCATACATTTCAAAAGCTCTAGTATAGAGTTGGGCATAATAAAATTGAGTATCAGAATACAGAACTTAAGTAATATTGTGTTGAGTATAGAAATAAGAAAATGGTGGTTTTTTTCTCCTGCATAGTTATGGCTAGTGCATAAAAGTAATTTAAACATTGAAAAGGGTAGACGAGATTAATTTGATGTTAGTAATATTGCTCAAGTACTAGTTTATCTTAGAAGCACATGATTTGTGGAACACAAGATGCATAAATAACAAAGCCAGGTGAGTAAAATGGTTTAAAGCTTTTCAACGTGAAAAGAAAAATTCATTAGTAGAGGAATGTAGTAAACAGAGAAAGCCAATGGCTGTTTTCGTTACTCCTGAAAAGTAGTGAAGAAGTGATGCCATTATTTATTGATCAGGCAGTAAATAATAGGACATTCTGAGTAAGAGAGTGCAGTGATAGATGGGCTGACTGAGAACAAGTTAGCATGTGCCATGAGAAAGGTGATAAATGGGTCACGATGGATGTAAGGAGAGAGAAGTTTTTTTGTTGGTGACCCAATACCTATAGTAATCAGTGAAAGGACAAAAAAAAATCATATTAAGAAAGCAAAAGCCCTTTGACTGACTCACTCTCACATGTTTCTCTGGAAATATTTTCTTCCTAACTTCCCAACAAAAAGGGGATATAATAATCTATTTGACTAAAGGAGACAAAAAACAACAAAAACAGAAAATGTGCAGGCCAAGTTATTGTTCACAAGAAAGAAGAGAAAGGTGACAGGATTTTAACATTTAAAACCCAGCTGGTATTCCTATTGCTGGTTTACTTGTTGACCTCCTTTTGTTCTTTCTCTTGGCATGCAAAGTAGTTTGTTATGTAATTTATTTAAAGGTAAATCTAAACTTTATTGAGAATGTTAAAAGAACTTCATACCACCTTTTGAATTTGCTGGCTTCTGTCTTTGGGCCAGGGAGCATGAACGGCAGGGTGGAGCTCATGGCCCCAGCTCTTTCCTAATAGCCAGCCTTGAACATGTGTTTGTAGTAATCTGACCACTAGGGAATCTGAGTTCAGAGGATGAGCTAAAGTGGAAAAATAATAGAGGGAAGCCACAAAGAAGTGAAATTACTTGATTCAGATACTTACTGAAAATGATGCTACAACAGAAGGAGAGAATTAATAGATAACAGCAAAGGGAATATGAAAAGGCTTTTATTGAATTGTGTTGAGGATTTTAAAAATCCCATCACTCTAATAAGCAACACATGATAAAGTAACAATTCTTGTAGTGTTTGTGTTAAAATTGATGGGGCAGCTAAATGAGAGAAGTTTAGAGCACAACTTACCTACGTGCACATACATTTGGAAGGCCTTATAGTTCTGCCTTTGTCAGATACTTGCAGTGTTTTGCCAACTTCCTCCAGGATGTTTGTTAAGCAAAAGTCAGTCTGTTCACCTGTTGAAGAGACTTGTGGGAGACATCATTGTGACATGCTGTAATACTGTCAGCAGCTTGTGACTTCTGTTTTGTCTCTGCCATTAGCTTCTAACTTTCCCCCCATCTCCCTGTCACTTACCATTGTGTGTTTGTGGCATGTATTTTAAATGTATCACTAACTACTGTCTTTGAAACTTGGCACTGCTTATCAACCCACATACCACCTTGGTCTTACCTTAGGAGGGGTGGTATTTTGGAGAATCACCTGAACCTGTGCCACAAAAATGTTACAAAAATGTAACCTTAAATGGATATATTGGACATCTTATTATATCCAAAGTTGAGTCAAAATTTTCTGAATCCTCTCCATTTACCCCACAAGCAAACACGTTTTGGCCA
This sequence comes from Kogia breviceps, assembly GCF_026419965.1. NCBI lineage: Eukaryota > Metazoa > Chordata > Mammalia > Artiodactyla > Physeteridae > Kogia > Kogia breviceps. Next base: position 70,170,067 of record NC_081319.1, read on the forward strand.
TCAGTACTTGAAAACAGTTCTCTGGCTGGCATCCTGGATCCAAGGGGCAGTCTCTTTCCAGGGAGCCTAAATATTTAATGTTAAAGATGATGCTACAACCAAAAGAAAGTTTTTCTTCTCCACATGGCCGGTCACTGGCCACATGCCTACTAACTCTCATGCCATTCACAGAAGCATGATTTCACATGCAGCCTTGGGCTCTGGCCTGGGGTGGGTGGGATGGGTGGAAGTAGGCTACTTGTTTGTTTGGGGGTGGCTTTTTGGCCTTTTTTAAAACTTGAGTTGAAAGTTATTTTTCGCATTGTATGCTTAACAATGCCCTTGACTAGGCATCTAAGATATTAACCAGCTTCAGCAGATTATGCGTCTGACGGGGACTCCCCCTGCTTATCTCATTAACAGGATGCCAAGCCATGAGGTGAGAACAAATAGACTGTGCAGGGATCTCTAATTCAGAGGGCCACGTTCTCATTCTATTGCCACTGTATCACCAACACAGTTTTCAGTGTCACTGAATGCTTGCATGTGCCTTGAGGGCTACTAAGGCAAAGACTGCCTATGTGCTATTACGGAATGTTGACATTTGGGATAAAACGTCATCCAATCCTGTGAACTGAGAATATAATTTACAGGCTTGTACTTAGAAAATGATGTTACTTTTATATTTGAGTTTTATGAATTTAGTGCTCAAGAGGAAGTTCGTGTTTTCCTAGGATTCTGTGCCTACAGTCAGGGTATGCTACCATCTAATGATTTTCAGCTGGAGGTGTATTAACTGAAGGCCATTAACATCCTTTCCTATTCATCCGTTTTCTTAATGACCAAAAGAAGAGTCTGCATTTAAAAAGAAAAAACAAACAAACCTATAAAATGTCTAATGCTAGTAAGTACTATATTTAAAAGAAGATATGCAAATAATATAAAATAAATGTGAACACTTAGATAGAGTTAGGTTCCTTTTTTACCAATGCTTAACTACTTAATCTAACTCTGGTTTCATCATCAGAGATGATTGGGGCACTTCTTTCTAAGGTGCCCTTAATGTTTTTGGGAATCAGGTTGGCAACACAGCTTTATTCAGGTAGTCTTTTTATTTATCTTATTATAGGGAAGATTGTTCTCTGCATGAGACAAGTCTCTTAACTCTGTTTTCCCTTCATTCTGTTATCTACATGCTCAAGTAGGAAGGGATAACAGGCATGTTGATAATTCAATTCCTAGAGCTTTCTTTTCAAATCAGAAAGATCCTCAGCTGCTTTTCAAAGTGGGCCTCTCCTGCTTGCTCTGCATACAATGACTAAGAATGTGAAGTTATTAAGAGGTACAAACTACTATGTATAAAATAAATAAGCTACAAGGATAGGTTATACAGCACAGGAAATATAGCCAATATTTTATAAATAACTCTAAATGGAATATAATCTATAAAAATTTGAATCACTGATATATACCTGAAACGAATATAATATTGTATTATATGTATTAATATTATAGATATAATTATATATATATATATAAATTTTAAAAAGGTGAAGTTGCCCTAGCAGCTAGAACTTTTTCTAACCTTGTATATGTGTGTATATATGTACATACATAACTATACATGCATACCTTTAAAGAAGTTTTACCTCAGCTACTCAGATGGACTGATAGTGGGATTTATTCTTTGAAACAGGGAAGGTCATAAACTTATTTAATACCTAATACCTGAAGCACACATTTATGAGTTACATTTGTGTTTATATGATTATTCTCAAGACCAGTGTTTCGTTTTGCCTTGATTAGAGCTGTCAGTCCTTGAAAGTATTTTGCACCTTAAGTTCCTTAGAATGAAGTACAGAAATTGTCAGGCTTTCCTTTCTAAAGGCAACAGTGAGAGCAGCTAATGTTTATTTGAGCTCTCCCTCTGAACCAAGTACCACGCTAAGGAGGTACTACTTTGTTATCGCTAGTCCTCACTCCAGCCCTGTGAGCTGGGCACTGTTATTAACCCTGTTTTATAGATGAAGAACTCAAGACTTAAAGAGAATAAGTAATTTACCCAAAGTGGTAAAGTCAAGATTCAAACTCAGGCCTGTCCCACCCCAAGGATCAAACTTACAAAACCTATATTGGTATATAAATTTTGTGTGTCAGAATTTTAGTTGGAAGCTCTCATGAGTTTTATCTTGCTTGAGTATCACAATAACTATATGGTATAGGCAAGCCAAATACTAATATCTAATAGTAATACTAATATTTTACAGATGGGGTCATTGATACGCTAGTTAAGACTTGCCCAAGAAGATGTATCTTACAGGTGGTAGGGGAAGGATTTCTGCCTAGGCTGTGTAACTTATCCAGTATTCTTTATTACTCTTATTAAATTGGTTTAGTATTTTTTAAATGTGTTTGAACCTCTTAGAATAATATATATAACGCTTACATTTACTTTCTTGTCACCATGAATATTTTGTTAGCAAGGCTTAATACTGATATCCTTTTCATATACTAAGAATACCTGCTGAGATCAGCACCATCAAAAGACAGTTGATCCTAGACTTTCTTTGGGAATACCAATCCCTACGCCAACTGCAGCTTTTTTAGGAAGGCTGTCTCAGAAAGGTCTACTTCTTAGATATATTTTTAAACTTCTGATCCTGTGACCAGAATGCTAATGAAAGGGAACTTAATTGGTTCGCATTTTTGTTCACTTGAAATTTAACTGTGAGAGATAGCAGGAGTAAATAAAGGTGCTGATCGTAAATAAGGAGGTTAGGATGGCAGTACGAGGGAAGTATTTAAAGAATGTCAGTGACATTCATAAACATTGAAGCTAGCAGACCCTGTCAGTTAACACTCGTTCTTTGACATGACCCAGACTCTGAGAGCAGCAATACTGAACAAAGCCATTTTGAAAACCCTCTGTTTTACAGGCAAGAAACTACATTCAGTCTTTGACCCAGATGCCAAAGATGAACTTTGCAAATGTATTTATTGGTGCCAATCCCTTGGGTAAGTTGACCATGTCCTCATCTAATGGATTCAATATCAATATATTCAATATTGGTTATGACATAAGTTAGGGATTTGAAGAAGAGTTTTTCCTTTTGACTAAATATCGTACCATTTATTAAATTTTGGAAGGAGGTAAATAATGCCATTTATTATCCGTGTTTGTTTTGTCAGGTTTGTTTTTCAGTCTCATGACATGCTTATATATTTATATGATCACAGAATTTGATGGGGGAAATAGGCTGGGACAGTGAAGAAAGGAGAGAAAGTAATGGCAACGCTAGGAGAACAGGTTGAGGGATACAGGAAGAAAGAGGAACAGAGAAAAGCCTGTGAGTCGTTCACCACTGCTGTTGGGTTTTTTTAAATAAATTTATTTATGTATTTATTTATTTAATTTATTTTGGCTGCGTTGGGTCTTCATTGCTGCACGCAGGCTTTCTCTAGTTGCAGCGAGCAGGGGCTGCTCTTCATTGCAGAGTGCAGACTTCTCATTGCGGTGGCCTCTCTTGTTGTGGAGCATGAGTTCTAGGCCCACGGGCTTCAGTAGTTGCGGCATGCAGCCTCAGTAGTTGTGGCGCATGGGCTCAGTAGTTGTGGTGCACGGGCTTAGTTGCTCCGTGGCATGTGGGATCTTCCCAGACCAGGGCTCGAATCCGTGTCCCCTGCATTGGCAGGCGGAATCTTAACCACTGTGCCACCAGGGAAGCCCACTGTTGTTGTCTTGCGGTGTCCCTCACTGAGGGAGAAAACAACTGAAGCACAGATGGTGGTTAGTAGACCCACCCAGGCGCTCCCTGCAGCGTGCCCTGCTCTACCTACAGGTCCCATCATCCTCAGGTACTTTTCCCTCCCCCTCTTCTTCTTTTGCCCTTAGAGACTTAACCATTCTCTCTTGGCAAAGCTAATTTGCCACCCCAGACTTTAAGGAATGGCTCCATATTCCTTCCTGCCACCATCACTTCCAGGATCTTTGGCAAAGGGACGTAACAGTGGCAGCTGCAGGATGTGTACTGCCTTGGCTAAAAAAAAAAGAGTTGCTTTGTTCCTTAATACCGGGGGCTGATATGTACTTTTTTTGGTCCCCAAAAGTGTTATTGCCTGAGGCTCTAATTCCCTGACTCTAGGAGAAGACAGGGGACAGTGCCATTTAATGACAGACACAGAAAAATCAGACCAGGACCTCCCTATGACAGGAGGGGAGCAATGCTGTGATAATAGTACAATCAATCTTCTTACTTTTCTGAAAATTGTATCTTAGTAATATGTTTTTTGGTTGTTGTTGTTGTTTTTAAATTTTATTTATTTATTTTTGGCTGTGTTGGGTTTTCATTGCTGTATGCGTGCTTTCTCTAGTTGCGGCGAGTGGGGGCTACTTTTTGTCATGGTGCATGGGCTTCTCATTGTGGTGGCTTCTCTTGTTGCAGAGCACGGGCTCTAGGTGTGCAGGCTTCAGTAGTTGCAGCTCGCGGGCTCTAGAGCACAGGCTCAGTAGTTGTGGCGCATGGGCTTAGTTGCTCCGCGGCATGTGGGATCTTCCCGGGCCAGGGCTCGAACCCGTGTCCCCTGCATTGGCAGGCGGATTCTTCTTAACCACTGCGCCACCAGGGAAGTCCCTCAGTAGTATGTTTTTAAATCTCAGTTTTGGTCATCCCTCTGCTTAAGGGTCCCAGTAGTCGGGCTTCAGGTTTAGTTTTATCTTTCTGAGAGCTGACACCCATGACAGCCTCTTTAGGAGTTGGAGTGAAGGCTAAGTGGCTTTACTTTTTTAAGTACTTCATCCATGGTGATTGTTTGAGAGCACTTTAGTGTTACTGTGATAATTCTTACAATAGCAGAGATGCTCACACTCTTTGAAGTGTTAGGCAGCTATAGATGAGTCCATGTTGGCCTTGGAGATGGAGAGTATGTCAGATCTCAGCTGGATCACTCTCACATCTAAGAATAAATCCACAAACTCATCAGGGGTATACAGAACTCTGCCGGGGTTGGCTTGGGTTTGCATCTGCCCTGGTATGCTCTGATTGGCTTTGTATGATTTGTTTATACTGTGTTATCTAGTTCAAGGGTCTGTGAGAAGCTCTCTTTGAGTCATAAGTACTGTAGGATGTTGGGAAATTATGTTGTATGCTGGTCGCTTCCCTGTCTGTCATTCTATTATGAGTTTTTTCATCATATCAGCTCACGTTTTAGACATGGCAATGCTTACTGTTTGACTTCCTGATGGCTGACTCAGAGAGATTTGTTAATTCATTTTTCCGAGGAAGGGGGAATATGTGTGTGTCCCAGCAGCTTATTTGGGTCACATCTATCCTGATAGGTGTCCCCCTTCTCTGGAATCATATGACATTTAAGCATTCAAAAGAACTGGATACCACTTAGTACTGTAGGCTGCTAGTGAGTTGAAGGAGGCTTTGAGCCATGTGCTGCTCAGCACTGCAGTTCTCAAAATTTAAACAGACCTATCAGTCCACTGCCCAGTGATGTCATATAAAGAGTCTCTTCTTGCAGGCAGAACGTAGTGTTACTGACCAGGAACTTGTGCCCAGCATATTAACCAAGAAGGAATATACTAACAGGGTAAATATAGACAGCTCTATTTTGTCCATTACTGACTTCATGTTTCACCATTATCCTCAAAACATGAAGTAAAACTTAAATTGCCCTTTGATGGAGTGTGTGTATTTGTATCTGTCAAGATCTTCAAGGAGTCTTTTTCTTTTCTTTTTTTTTTTTTTGCGATACGGGGGCCTCTCATTGCTGCGGCCTCTCCCGCTGCAGAGCACTGGCTCTGGACGCGCAGGCTCAGCGGCCATGGCTCACGGTCCCAGCTGCTCCGCGGCATGTGGGATCCTCCCGGACCGGGGCACAAGCCCATGTCCCCTGCATCGGCAGGCGGACTCCCAACCACTGAGCCACCAGGGAAGCCCGAGGAATCTTTTTCTTAACCTTGATCTTATTTTTTATCAAGATATTGGTTATAAGGACATGGTTCTTTTTACCCTGGGGGTGGCAAAGACTCATCATATGACCCAAACAACACCTGATAAGGTTATTCTAAGTAGAGAAGAAGAACATATATCTAGGCAATGTTCCCAATGCTTTAAAGTGTAAACTTATGAACTTGACACATAAATATTCACTTTGTTCCTGTATTCCTCTGAAACCCACATTTCTCCTTTGGATTACTCTGGAATTGAGGCTGCAGGACAGGGGTCTTTTACATCCTCCAGTGTATGCAGCATGGATCTCTTCAGGAAACAGTCCTCCCCTTCACTACCCATCCCTGCCCCCTTCCACATTTAAGGAGACATCGATAATTTGCAAAGCCTCAAATGCCTTTGTTACACCAAAGTGATAACTGTCGAAATGTCACTATTTGTCCTCTCTAGTGCCACCATTCTGAAACTCAAAACATCCTCATTTGTAAGAATTAGAAAACAAACAAACAAAAAAAACCCCCACTGTTTTGTGACCCCCTAATGAAATAGTTGCTGGGAAGGAAAAATCAATGGATGCTGAAAGCTGTAAGTGAAAGAAACTGATATGTACCTGGTGTGTCCCACACGGTACTTTCTTGGGGCAAAAAAGAAAAATCTTAACCCAGTGATCAAATTTAGCATCATTATTAATGGGACAAATGGCTTTAATGTACCATTAAGTACATAGCATCACCTATGAAATATTCTTTCCAAAAATATTTATAACCCAATTCTTACCAAATTTTCAGATCTAATAGGGTTTAGGAAATACAAGGAATAGAGGAAAACAAGGGTGTAAGTACATGATAGCACAAGACAACTGGGGGTGGGTATTTTCAGGTCGAAGTTAGGAAAAAATAGGGGTTAGAAGTGGGGGGATTATTTCGAGACTAAGGAAACTCAATCTAGTGCATGGCATGGCCCTTAATTGGATCCTGGTTTGAACAAACTAGATATAAAAAACAACTTTAGGGTAATTGAAATTTTAACAGGTACTGGATTTTAGATGATATTTGGGAATTATATATTTGTCATATGTAATAACAGTTTTATGATTGTGTAGGAAGCTATCTGTATGCTGAAATATTTAGATGTAAAGTTTCACGTCTGTAATTTTATTTTAAAATGGTTCAGCAAAAAATATAATGTATATATATATAGATAAAGAAATACAGAAGGTTAATTGTTGGTGGTGGGCATATGACTATTCACTGTCCTATTATTTTGTATACTGAAATTGCTCATAATGATTTTATCCAAATACCACGTCTCATCCACACACCCATAAAAAATCCTCAATTTGTTCATTAGATCCATTAGATGAATATTCACCTGCCTTATGTTAGTAAATAAACAGAAGGGACAAAACATTAAGAAACCGGCCCTACTTACCTCTTGTAGATTACTTTAGTTTTGGGCTTTCATTCTGACATTTTGACCATAGTGGTAGCAGTTTGACACTGACATTCCACAAAAGCTTGTTCAAACACAATCTGTTACTTTTTAAAATTCTTCTTGAGTAATATATTCTTCTCTAGTTTTTTTTGGGGGGGTTGTTTATTTATTTATTTATTTATTTATTTATTTATGGCTGCACTGGGTCTTCATTGCTGCGCGCGGGCTTTCTCTAGTTGCAGCGCATGGGCTTCTCATTGCGGTAACTTCTCTTGTTGCGGAGAATGGGTTCTAGGCGCGCAGGCTTCAGTAGTTGTGGCTCGAGGGCTCTAGAGCACAGGCTCAGTAGTTCTGGTGCACAGGCTTAGTTGCTCCGTGGCATGTGGGATCTTCCTGGACCAGGGCTCGAACCTGTGTCCCCTGCAGTGGCAGGTGGATTCTTAACCACTGTGCCACCAGGGAAGTCCCAGTAATATATTCTTAAAAAATACAAAATCCACCCACCCATCCATACATGCATGCAAGCATGCACACACATGTATATGTTTAAAGGAGGAAAGGAGTAATATATCCTAGATCAGATACTTTGGAGAATTCTTTGTTTGGGTATGAAGGGTCAAAACTATGTGTTTGCTTAATAAGGCATAAATTTTTGGTAACGTGTTAAAAACTCTTCTTTTTTCCTTCCAATCTGTGGTACTCATAGCTGTCGACTTGCTGGAGAAGATGCTTGTATTGGACTCAGATAAGAGAATTACAGCAGCCCAAGCCCTTGCACATGCCTACTTTGCCCAGTACCATGATCCTGATGATGAACCAGTGGCTGATCCTTACGATCAGTCTTTCGAAAGCAGGGACCTCCTTATAGATGAATGGAAAAGTAAGTCATAGCAGGATGAACATCTAGCTTGAGAACTTAGATTTAAAAATCTTTCCTAGGTGAACCACTATCCAAAAGCTGGGCGGGGGGTGGAATTTTTTCTGGTTATATCCAACTCGTTAAAACTTGTAATGAGGGTCTCTAATGCAGAATGAGTATGTTCCTCTGATGGAAACTGTCTGTTGTAGATGACGACACTGTGGACCTTTGAGATGCTTCTGTCTGGTCTGATTTTGTGCACAGCCCCTCACGTCTGCATAGAGCTTTGAGGTTCTCAGAATTTCTGCATTTATACCATCTCTCCGAGCTAAGTAGGGAATAGGGAATTTTTACAATTGATAGAATTGGGGCAAAGAGAGTTTATATCATATCTCTTACCTTAAACATAGTTAGGGATGCAGCCAGAAATGGAACCCAGGTCTCCCATGCCCAATCTCACATTCTCTCCATAAAACACAAATTCAGAACTCGAGTTAAATCCCAAAAGCCAGGATTATCCGTTGCTGTAGCGTGTGGGATTGCTTTGCTACTCTTGAGCATCTTCTCCAGAGCTTTAAAGAGGAGGCACTAGATGACAAAAGAAACAAGAAAAATGGTTCTTTTATATGTATCCTTGAACTTCTGTGTAATCACACGTTCCATTAGGATATTACACACAAGCAATGAGGCAATTATTTGAAGTAGCCCATCGAACCAGCAGCCTGAACAGGGAGGAAGGATCTTGAGCTTAGAAGTTAGGGTGCTTGCCAGCAAAGTGAATAGTCTAAACTCTCACATCGTACTTTTCCTTCCCAATTTCTAGGCCTGACCTACGATGAAGTCATCAGCTTTGTGCCACCACCCCTTGACCAAGAAGAGATGGAGTCTTGAGTATCTGGTTTCTGTTCCATTGATCCCACTTCACTGTGAGGGGAAGGCCTTTTCATGGGAACTCTCCAAATATCATTCAAGTGCCTCTTGTTGCAAAGATTTCCTCCATGGTGGAAGGGGTGTGTGTGTGTGTGTTGTGTGTGTCTGACTTTGTGGAGGGTAAGAGATTATGAGCAAACTATCACAGTGACTTTACGTGGAGTGACAGATGCTCTGTGGCAGCCTCTGCTTGCTCTTGTTCATGAGAGTCAGCTAGGCGGGCTAGAGCTGCCATCTTGTAGGGTTTGTTAAATGCAAAGTGAAAAATATTAAACATCCCAGACCCCAGTCATGCTTTTGCCATTTTGGCCTCTCCTGTGGCCTCACCTTGACGGTGGAGGTTAGACTTGACCACATCCCACAGTGGCATAGAGAGAAGGCTCATACCTTCTGGCTGCTTCACACCTGGAGCTGTCTCTCAGCGATGCATCAGCCAAAAAGGACCAACTGGCTTCTGTGCACTAGTCTGTGATTAACTTGCTTAATGTGATTCTCAGAACTCAACAGCTGTACCTGAAACTATAAATATGTCTGTGCCTTAAAAGGAGAGAAGAAAGTGTAGTTGGTTAGGAGAGTGCAGCGGATGAAGTTCTGAGCCAGGCAAGTAGTCAGGTTGTTGGACGGCCACTTGTGAACCCGAAGTGGCCAGGGAGCCTTCGGAGGCACCATGTGTGAGCGTGCATATATGTGCTTCTCTCTCTTCCTCCCTCACACCCACACCCCCACCCAGGTGTCTTTGCCATTTCTCTGCATACCCACCACCTTCATTGCAGAGGTTTCTTAACTACTGGCCCCAGTAGTCAGAAGCTGGTTCTTGCTCTCAGTGTACTTCCTGCGTGCTCTTTATTCCTAGCAGAGTGATGTTGTGTTTTGCACGTCTTGCTATTTGAGCATGCACGGTTGCTCGTCCTGTTCTCTTCGGGAGGCCCTGGTGCCAGGCAAGTTTGCCAGTGAAGACCTTGTGGGTAGTTCAGAATCCACATCACCTCAGCTGATGCCATGGGCAAGTGATGTCATCCTCTCTTCAGCCCCCAGTGCTATTTTGTGTTGAACACAAGTGATACTCCAGGTGCTTTTGATGTGAAAACTATGAAGAAATGGAACAGATGGATGTATAGCATTTCCATTCTTGCCATCTGGTTTTCAACAGACTATTTTTGGGAAGCCGTCAACCAGGAAAGATCAGGGCTTGTCCCAGGAATATCTCAGACTTTGGAGAACAAGTCATTCTCTTCACTCCCAATAACCAATGCTAAGAAATGCTGAAAATCAAAGTGAAAAATAAAAGCTCATGAGGCCAGAAACTCCTTTTGCTATCTTTGTCTAAATATGGTTTTTTGTTTTTTTTTTTTAAAGTAATGAGGTGTCTTTTCCATCCTTCTTTGGAAAAGGGTCTTCTTGGCAGCTTAACATTGACTTCTTGGTCTTGGTTTGTGGAGAAATAACTTTTGTTTCAGAATTTTCTATATTGCAGGAATCCATTGAGAATATGATTCCTTTTGATGGGGAGAAAGGGCAAATTATTTTAATATTTTGTATTTTCAACTTTATAAAGATGAAATATCCTCAGGGGTGGAGAAGAGTTTTTATCATAATTTTCTGAATTTCAGGCATCTTGTGCTACATAAGGGCCCATATATTTAAACCTTTTGTGAAAGAAGAAAGCATAGAGCCACTTCCAGTGTTGGCTGTGTGACAGAATCTTGTATTGGGGCCAAGGTGTTTCCATTTCTCTGTCACAGTGCAGTGATACCTGCACTCCAGAGGGACAGGGTAGGACCCCCAAGTGAACTGGAGCCAGAAGGAAGGAGGCAGCTGATGGTGATCACACCTCACCCGGGATTCACCCCCTCTTTAAAGGAAAATGAACGCAGAGGCCTCATCTCCTTTATATGCAGTTCAAATCCTCGTGATCCACAGCAGGATGAATTTTATCTGCCATGTTTTGTTGTAAATGCTAGTGTGATTTCCTACAGAAATACTGCTCTGAATATTTTTTTCATAAAGGTCCTTGCACATGAGACCATATACGTGTTAAGAGGCTGAATGCGCCAGGAGCCTGGACTCAGCTGGAGCCTGTGGAAGAGCTCCTTGGTTTCTGAGCATAATGCTCCCATCTCCTGATTTCTCTGAACAGAAAACGAAAGAGAGAATGAGGGAAAATTCTATTTTATTTGTACTCATGAACTTGGCTGTATTCAGTTATGCCATATAGGATGTCATACAATACCACTGGTTAAAATAAAGCCTATTTTTCAAATTTAGTGAGTTTCTCAAATTTATTATATTTTTCTCGTTTTTATTTAATACACAATATAGCATTATATCAATTGTCTTTCAACTGTGGCCTGGCATATGTTTCTCACAGATCTTAATATTACTCTTAAAATGTGGAAAACATTTATAGAGCTCCTTGCTTGTACATTTTATGGTTAAGCAGGTCAGTCTTTGATGTGGATGGCCAAAGCAAAGAGCAAATAAACAAGGTATAACACTACAGGCTACACTTGGGTGTCAGAGTGGCCTAGGACAGGGGTCAGCATACTATGGCCCAGGGACCAAATCCAGTCTGCCACCTGTTTGTGTAGCCCACTAAAAGTGGTTTTTACCTTTTTAAATGCTTGAAGTCAAAAGAAGAACAGTATTTTTGTAGCATGTGAAAAATAATGTAAAACTCAAATTTCAGTGCCCATAAATAAAAGTTGTATCAGAACACAACCACACGTTGTTTATGTATTGTCTGTGACTGCTTTTGTGCTACAACAGAGTTGAATAGTTACGACAGAGACCGTATGGCCTGCAAAGTCTAAACTATTTACTCTCTGACCCTTTACAGAAAAAGTTTGCCAGCCCCTGGCCTAGGATTTCAGATTCCTCATCTGAAACATGAAGTTTGTTTAAATATGCTTGAGTCCTTTTCAGCTTTGACATTCCAAGACTATCTGTAGAAAGTTATGCTTTTATTTTAAAATTGTAGGGAGAAGGTTGTATGTGTACATTGTTTATAGACTTTTGAGCAAATGTATTTGATGACTCTTGTCATATGGCCCTTGACAACAATATTCTTCAAAACTACCTGATTGCATCACAAGATTAAAGAGTCACGAGGGTCTCAGCTGTTCTCAGGGCCTGTGTTGGTGTGCTTCCTTCCTCAGTGGCCCCGGAATGCTGACTGACAGGGGTCCCGGGGTGGGTTGCGAGGCCCAGCCTGTGAGGATGTTGAGGGTGTGCAGCTGGGGGTTTTGTCCTGTGCTGTCTGGTCCCCGGCTGGCAGCTGGGAATGATGGCAGGGATAGAAGGCAAACCAAGCACAGGCTCTTGTCTTCAATCTGTCCTCAGTGACTTCTTAAGGGTGTAAGAGAAAAGAGACCCAGTTGTGACATGTGATACATCAGCCCCTGTAAGGATCAGACAATGGTAGGAAATATTTTGCCTTCCCATACCAGAATCGGCGCTGTGACACAACCTTCCTCCCAGGCTGCTGAGAGCAAAGGGCCTGTTTAGCTCAGGGAGAGGGTTGACACCAGAGAAAGCTCACCTAAAAGTGAAGCCACTTGAAACGGGGACCAGAATTTCATTGTATATGGTGGGGATTCAGGGAGAGACGAAGTCTAATGGGTACCTTCATCATGAAAACCGAATGAAATTATAAAAGCTTGTAATTTAAAAAATATTCTTATAACAAAGAAAGAATCAAGTGTTTGTAAAGAAAGAAGTGTTTGTTTTTCGAGTGAAACCATGTTTAGTATCCTACAATATTCTTTCCATCTGATTTTTACAGCATAATCATAGAGGGAATTTTTTCAAAAATATTTGAGATCTGGGACTTCCCTGGCTTTCCAGTGGTTAAAAGTCCGAGCTCCCACTGTAGGGGGGCACAGGTTCGATCACTGTTCGGGGAACTAAGATCCCACATGCCACTCGGTGGCAAAAAAAATTGAGATCTTCCTGTTTTCCTATGGACCTCAATCTCTTGATATTCACATTGTCCTTTTTAATAAGTGATCGCCTTGGTGATCACCTTGTCACCTCTCCCTTTATTGTCATCCTCTGAGTCTGCCAATCCACATTTTTCAGTGGCTTTGCTTGAGATTTGAGCAGTTTTCTAGCATTATGTGTCAAGTTCATCAAATCCACTCCTTTGCAAGATTTGCAATTATTACAATTAATCTGCATTATATTTGTGTCATTTGTCATATTGCTTAAAATATAATCAATTAGAGACTAAGAATACTAGAATGGGTAGGCTAGGCACTTGGTGCCTTATCTCGTGCAGCACATGCTGGGCCTCACCCAGGTCCCAGTCCCCCCCTCCCCTGCTTCCTTATCATCTGGTATAGAAACTCACCTCCACCCTCCGTAGAGAAGCGGGCCAACGAAGGGCTGCAGCAGCTACCTTCTTCCCTCCCTCAGCCTCTCTTCAGCGCCTCTCTCCATAGCTTCACGTCACTTCCTCTCCTTCTCTGTGGCACTGCTCTAAATGCACACTGCTTCCTCTTGTCTCCTGGTCTTTGTGCGTAATATCCCCTCTGCCTAGGACCCCCCGCCTTCTCCTGCCTCACTCCTCTGGGCCAACTTTCCCTATCACGCCCTCTGAATCTTCCCTGAGCATCCCCAAGCTTGGATTAGGTGTGGCTTCTGTGTGCTTTTTTTTGGGGGGGGTACTCATCTGCATTGATCAGTGGTGGCACTTGTCACATTTCTTGGTCATTGCCTGGTGTCTGTATCACTTGCTCGAGAGAAAAAATATGAAGCTTAAGGACACAGACTCTGGAACCAGTCTGCCTGAGTTCAAATCCCAGCCTATCTCCTAGTGGTATAATCTTGGGCAAATTATTTTTCTCTCTGAACTTACCTCACAGGTTCACAATCCTCATTGTGAGGATTAAATGAGTCAAGATATGTAAAGCCCTTGGCATACAGTAAGTGCTCAATAAAAGTTAGCTCAGGGCTGTATGTCCTTAAGGGCACAAACTCTCGTGCACTACAGTGACCCCATCACCTAGCATGGTACCTGACACAGTAGGCATCTCATCTTTATTGACTGAGTCAGTGAATATCATCTTTTAATCACTTGCAAATCATCTTGTCCTTTTTCCTGTTTTTACAATCGACAGTCTGCAGTAGCAAAGACCATCTAAAGAAAGAAACCAAATATGTAAAGATTATCTGCCCAAAGAAACCTTGCCGTGTGCAAGTTCCCAGTTTAAGAAGCGACAAGTGTTAGAATTAGTTTGATTCTCTTGGCTCCATCTTGCCGTGTAATTCAAGTTGGATGCACAGCAATTTAATGAATTGGAACAAGAATCAAAAGATTATTGAAGATGGCTAAGGGCCATGATCTAGATAATTTGTCTCCCCATCCATCTGCCGCTTTAAAGTGAAAATATCAGGGAAAAAGAAGGGGAATTGAAAGTCATTAGGGTACCTTGCACCCTCATTCAGCCATTCCACAAAGAGCTATTGGGTAACTTCGATGTGTCAGGCACTGAGAACATGGGAAAAAAATAAAGGTTAGATTCCTGCCCTCCTGGAGCTGACGTTCCAATGGGGGAAGAGTCGTAAACAATGACTGTACCATTTCCCTGGCACCACAGAACAGAACCTCTGGGCGTCTTGCTGGTGGCCATTTCTGGGCCAGATGCACCTTTAATTTCACCTCCATGGCACTCAGCAGACAGGGAGTGGGATTTTCTCGTGGGAGTCCTGGGCCTGTGTGTCCTCCTGGGTGTTACCTTGACCTGATCAGCTGGCTCCACTTGCAGGGCAGCCGACGCAGCTGTCTGTTGCCGGTCGTGAGGTGTGACGTCATTGTCTGTGCCGGCGCACGAAGGCCCGTTTCAGCGCCACCATTGCTCAGGTGCGACCCAACTCGAACCCACAGCTCTGCCTGGTGAGAGAGGCATTGCCTATCTGATAATAGCTGCTGACAAAGTGCTTATGGTAGGGAGTATCCCCAACCGGAAGCTGTTCTCTCCCCCGACAAGTCCCACCCTGCTCCACACCCCACCCAGCCTCCATGGGAGTCAGGTAGCCACTCCACGTGTTTCTGTAACTTGCACCAAGCTGACTAGTGTCAAAGCACCCACCATCGTACTTTTTCTAACTACATATTATTCTTTGACGACACACGTAAAACATGTTTATTGCTGAAAATTTCTGAATGTAGCTAGGTAACATTACCCCACTACCCCGAAATAATACCTGTTGGCAGGCTGGTGTAACTCCTAAAAAATTTCCTAAATCTGTAAAAATTTATAACTTTTATAAACACAGATGCATATAATTCAGTCATCTGCATCAATAAATGGTGTTGAAACAACTGGACACCTCCTTTCCTCCCTTTAGCTACAATCACTTGCAGGCCAATCAACGATTTAAATGGAGAAAGGCGTTTGAAGCATGTCACAAAGCCCAGAAGCCACAAGGGAAAGGCTAGTGATTTTGACTCCACAAAAATTGTAAAACTTTCATACACTGGAAGCAGTTTGGCAGGATTTAGTAAAACTGGAAGCTACACATCCCTATGACCCTGTGTTCTACTTCTAGGTAATTATTCTAGAAAAACTTTCCCATATGGGCTCAAGGAAATTAGTATGGGGATTTTTCACTCAGCATTATCTGTCATAGCAGAGAAAAAAAAAAAAAAAAAAAAGCCTGGAACAAACTTCAAAGTCCATCAATAGGAGAATAGGAAAGGGAATTCCCTAGTGGTCCAGTGGTTTGGACTCTGTGCTTCCACTGCAGGGGCCATGGGTTTGATTCCTGGTTGGGGAACCAAGATCCTGCAAGCCCCACGGCACAGCCAAAAAACGGAATAGAAAAATAAATTGTGGTGCATTCATGTGACGAAATAGTACACAGCAGTGAGAACAAATGAACTAGCATGACTTTGCTTTATGCTCTCTCCTGCTACCTGACCCCACTCCAGATTTCGTCTGTGTCCCAGGGACAATTGGCAATGTCTGGAGACATTTCTGTTTGTCACAGCTGGGGAGTGGAGGGTGAGCTACTGGCATCTAGTGGGCAGAGGCCAGGGATGCTGCTCTGATGCACAGGGCAGCCCCTCACCCCCACCACACAAAGAATTATTGGGCCCCAAATGTAAATGTCACTGGTGCCAAGACTGAGAAGTCTAAGCTAGATTAAATCAACATGGGTGGATCTCGCCAACAATCTTGAGTGAAAAAGGAAATTGCAGAATTATCTAGCTTGATATTTTTATAGATACATGCATATATAGCACAAGTAAAAAGCACATATGGGAATAATATGCACCAACTTCCCAAATCTGGAACAATCCATCCAGGCATTTTTCTTTATTCTTTTCTCACGATGCTGGAAACGTCTCTTTATTGATATAGAAGATAAACAATACAGTGATAGTGTGTGCCCCCTTGCCTGCTTTATGTAGACTAAATCCGTCCATTAATGGAATTATCAGGAGAAATGAGGTGCACATTTTCACCATTTTGATAGCAAACTGCCAACCAGTTCTAACAGCTGGTACCAATTTACGCTCCTACCTGCAGGTGACAGTGTGTTGTCATTTCCTTGTTTGCTCTGCCTCCCTAGGGTATGAGCTTCCTGAGGACAGGATACATGACGTCCATCCACGTCTCCTCCATGTCTTGATAGGTGCTCAGCAAAATCTGGTGGAATGGATTAAGGCTTTACAACACATTGCTGAGTATGTACAGAGAACAGAGAAAACTAAAACACTCATGCCCTCAAGAAACTTACAGTTTCGTTTTGTTTGAAAGTTAACTGACAGTTCAAGTCTAGGCCTGCCAAGCCATGATCCTACAGGAGTCAGAGGAGGGAGAGCGCCCGTGGGCAGGAGCAGCCTGGCAAAGCCAGCCCCAGGAGGTGCTACTGAGCCAGGTCTTGAGGCACGAGGGTCCGCCCCATCTCTGGCAAAGCAGAGAAATGGCATTCCAGGTGGGCAACAGCTCAAGCCAAGGTGTGGTGACAGGTGAGTAAGACATGTTTGTGAGATACTTGGAATAGAGGTCGTTTATGCACAGATGCCATGGAGGATCTGATTAGCAAGGCAGGGCCCAGATGGGGGCAATCCTTGTCCAACAGGCTAAGAAGTTTAAACTTTATCCCGAAGGCAATTGGGAGCTAACAGGGTGGGGAGTGATGAGCAGGCAATGATGCTCTAACCAGGAAGATTAGTCACAGCTGGTTCGCCTGTCACACCTGCTCAGCCTGGCTCTCAGGCCGCCCAACTGGTGCACCCTCTCCACGTGACAAGAGCTGGAGCCCCAGCCCCCTGCATGTTAGGAAGGGTGGCCTCAGGGAAGTGTGAGGGAGGGGAGGCCTGACAGGGCCTGTGAGGCAAGGCCAGGGGGACCAGCTGGTGGTTTGTACCTGAGGAGTCCCTTACTCAACCCTGTTGCCACACCTTTGCTTGGGCTGACAGGGGTGCACTGGAGCTGCTCATCGTGGTTCTTGGGGGCTGATTTTATGTACCTCTTCTCAATTCTGTGTTCACTGATGTCAGGTTGGTAGCGTGAACTTGGCCATGGTGGGGGTATGTATACCACAGAGATCGACAAACACTAGGCATCCCCCAGAGCTGGCTGTCCTACATACCACTGGCTGTTTCCTTCTGGAAGTCACGGGGATTCAGTTATTAGATTTGAAGAACGGCAGGAAAGGAGTTTGTTTTTGTTTTTGTTTTGCCACACTGCACAGCAGGGGGGATCTTACCGACCAGGGATCGAACCTGTGCCCCCTGCAGTGGAAGCGCGGAGTCCTAACCACTGGACCGCCAGGGAACTCCCGGGAGATTCTTGTTTAGGGAAGCCGCATGGAGCCTTTAGGAAAATGAGTGTCTGCCAAATAATGGAGGCACCATCAGGAGAATAAATTCAGATTCCACACAGGTAAAGGCTGGCCCTTCACAGGCACCATCCAGTGCAGCTGAGCATAGTGGTTACCAGCACTGACTCTTCAGCGAGACTCCTGGGCTTGAATCCTGGCTCTGCTATTTATTTACTAGCTGTGTGACCTTGAGCAAGTCACTTCACCTCTCTGTGCCTCATGTTTGTCGTATGTAAAATGAAGGGTATTATTAACCCATTTCATAGGGTTCTTGAGAGAAATGAGTTTACACGTACATAAGCTCTTTGAATGGTTTTTGGCAAGTAATTAGTGCTCTGTCAATATTTCTTAGACACATAAAATAGAAAACTAAGTATTCAGAGAGGCAGTGTGACTTACTTAAGGTCACACAGCAAGTTAGAGGCAGAGTTGGAATCATCCCTACTAGTCTTGTCTGGATTTCTTTGACCCTGACAAGTGTTGTGGGATGATCCATGTGTCCCAGCGTTAGATGTTTACATAGAAAGGGTGGAGCAGGCAGACCCAGTGGCCTCTGCCCTGGAAGAGCAGGCTGTTGAGGTGTCCTCCGGGTACACAGCCTCCTCTTCCCGGGGCAGGTCACACAGGAGCCCAGGCAGCACAGCCACCCTAGTACCGAAGTTCGTTTGTAAGGTCATTCAAGCCAGGACTGCCCCCCAGGCATGAAGGTGAGTTCGGCCAACCTATCAGTTGTAAAGAAATAAGACAGAGATGTATGGTAATAACAGTAGCTCCTGTTTATAAAGCCCCTACTACGTACCTGCCATTCAGTCAGTCAATGTATACCAGGCATAGCTCTAGGAACTTGGGATTCAGCAACAAACAAAATAGACAAAATGCCTACCCTCATAGGCCTGACACATAGAAGGGTATATATAAAATAAATAAAGGCTTGAAGGAAACTGAGGCCAGGAAAGGCAGGTGGGGCATGGCTTGTGATGGGTCAGGGAGGACTCTCAGAGGAGGTTGACATATGGCAGTCCTGAAGGATGGAAGGGAGCACCACGCACAAGGCCTGCAACCTTGCAATCCACAGTCTCATTAAATCCTCCTTGCCAGGTGGGTGTAGCTCTCCCATTGTACTGATGAGGAAGCTCAGAGACGTGCACTCACCTGCTCAAGGTCACACAGCTCTATGTGTTGACATGAGATTCAAACCCAGCTCTGCTTCCCAGTCCTCGGCTACTCTCCACTGGCTCAGAAGAGTACCAGCCCACCCAAGAGCGTGGATGTCACAAAGCCTGGGGGTGCGTGGTGGGGAGCAGCTGGGGTCATCGGGTCGGCAGGGTATGTACAGGGGTCCTGGGGTGAGCAGGTCTGTGGTTCACTCAGGAACACCTCTTTGAAGAGGTGAGTTTAGAGCCAAACTTTAAAGACCAGGAAGGAACGGCAATTCCAAACAAAGGGTGGAGGGTCTGTCTTATCTAGAACCTCAGTGGGAGCAGTGAGGGCCGTAGACAGGGAGAGGCCTGCTTTGGAATCAAGTTTGGTACAAATTCTTGGGGAGAAAAGAGGTCCCCAAGTTTGGGTTGTGCACCCTGGTTTTTAATCAAGAGCTTTTTTACCACCACACAGAGGTCCAGCCTTGCACACACAGCATAATATGCATGGGCCTTGCCTCAGTAAACAAGGAGAGAACAGTG
Organism: Kogia breviceps; assembly: GCF_026419965.1. Classification (NCBI taxonomy): domain Eukaryota; kingdom Metazoa; phylum Chordata; class Mammalia; order Artiodactyla; family Physeteridae; genus Kogia; species Kogia breviceps. The sequence continues at coordinate 70,189,740 of NC_081319.1, forward strand.
AAAGCCAAGTTTCCAGGACAGAAGATGCCCAAGTGACAGAGACCACACCCCAGACGCCTCACAGTAGACAGATGCCAAGCACCTTCCCCTACTGTTGTTCCCTCAGGTCTACCATTTGGGTCTTCAAACCACATCCCCTCACTGCCTCTTGTACCCACAAGAGACACAAAAATCTTTGGTTCATTCCTTCACTAAGTCTTTACTGAGAACCTACTGTGGGCCAGCATGGTGCTGGGGGCTCAGCAGTGACCAAGACACTGTCCTTGCCCTCATGGAGCCATTTTTCCATTTGTGGAGATGGACACCTCACAGAGGACAATGCAGATTAATTAAAAGTGTGGTGGGGCTTCCCTGGTGGCGCAGTGGTTGAGAGTCCGCCTGCCGATGCAGGAGACACGGGTTCGTGCCCCGGTCTGGGAAGATCCCACATGCTACGGAGTGTCTAGGCCCGTGAGCCATGGCCGCTGAGCCTGTGCATCCAGAGCCTGTGCCCCGCAATGGGAGAGGCCACAGCAGTGAGAGGCCTGCGTACCACAAAAAAAAAAAAAAAAAAAAAAAAAGTGTGGTGAATGCTACAAAGGACAATGCAGAGATCAGAGGGAGCGGAGGCCTCGACATTGCTGGAATATTCCACCAGACAGACCCCAGGCCACATTTTCACAGGACTGGGTCAAGGACAGGAGAGCCCATCCAGTAGGCTGGGTGAAGGGAGGTGGTTCTTGGGTGGAGGAGAGGGGGCGTGAAGGACAGCGTGGTGTAGGGTGTGAAGAGGGGAGGTGTGCTTTCTGGGTCCCTAGAAGGCTGTGCAGGGAGCTGCCATTCCAGCAGAGCTGTCCCTACCCCCATCCTCCACCAGGGGGTGCTAGCGCTGAGGCAGGGAGAGAGGACCCGGTCAAGGCAAGGGGTGGGGAGGCTGAGAGAACAGCTCTGCAATGACGGGGTGCCTGTGAGCAGGGTATGGCTGATGTTCTGTGCTTGGGATGGATGTTCTGTTCTGGCTCTGAGTTCCCTAGAAGGGGAAGAGGTACTGCGGGAAGATGGCCCAGTAAGCCAGAGGCCAGTAAGCTGCCCCCAGGTGTGCTGAGCTGGAGGACTTACCAGAGACTTTTGGAGTGGGGAGGGGGAGGGGCACCGGAGGAATGAGGCTGGAGGGCAGGTCCGATGTGGGAACAGAGCGGAAACTTTCGGAAGGCAGGCACCTGCTCCTCCCCCAGAGATCCGCCTGGCTCACTCCCTTGCTCATTCAGGTGCTGCTCCAATGTCACCTCCTTCTACAGACCTCCTCTGCCTCTCCCACTCCTCCCACATCTAAAAACAGTACTCACAGTCCTTCTTTATACCCTTACTTGGAAGTATTTTCTTCACAGCACTTACTGTTACCTGGCGTTACATTTGACTGAGCCATATAAACTTGTCAAATATCAGCAAGGTCATATGGTTCAACCTAATACTGTATATTTGTTCACTGGTCTTTCATCTGCCTCCCCCACCAGAATGTCAGGTCCACCCGGTAGGGATTATTATCTGTTGCATTTCTTTTTTGGCCACGCTGTGTGGCACGTGGAATCTTAGTTCCCCGCCCAGGGATCGAACTTGGGCCCCCTTCAGTGGAAGCGCAGAGCCCTAACCACTGGACCGCCAAGGAAGTCCTATCTGTTGCATCTCTGCTACATCCTCAGCACCCAGATCAGTCCCTGGCACACAGTAAATGTTGAATGAATGGGTGTATGAATCCTTGGGCTGGGTATTTGGCAAAAAAACTTGATAAAGGAGTTGGACGTGAGTTGGAGCTGACTAGGGAGCTGCTTCTGCAGCTGGGACTGAACAGCAAAAGGGGAGAGCAGCCGGGTACCTGGGCCAGGGAGGCAAAGCTGGACAGCACTGGGGAAGGAGCATCTGGCGAGCACCTACTATGTGCCAGGCACTGAATTAGACACTTCTGTCGTCTCTTTTAGTCCTCATGACGGCCCCATAAGGTGGGTATTGTTACTTACTCCCATTACACAGATGAGGAAACTAAGGGTTAGCGAGGCTAACCAATTTGTCTGAGGCTCACTAACTAACTTAACAAGCCACAGAGAAGCCCCCACGTGCAGGGGGCCTTCCCTCTGCATCTCCCCACCTCCTTGCAATTTTGATTGTTTTGTGGAGTTTCAAAAGCCCCTAAGGAGCATGGGACCCTCTCAGATATGGGGCCAGAGCTCTCAGGCTGCCTAGCTGTTTCATGCTTGCAAGACCCCAGGCAGGTCATAATTTCTCTTTTTGTAGAGGTTTCATGGCCAATCATGGTGAGAATTTGAGTAGCTGGCCTTGCTCTTTGGGACCGCGAGGACCGTAGTTTTGGAGGAGCTGCCATATTTCTGAGTCAAGATGCAGTCTGGGAGGCCAGGATGGGCACCCAAACTCGTAATCATGTGGGGCTTTTGTCTCAGTTTCTAAGAAGTCAGTCCACAACCCTAAAACCATGTCCCTGCCCTCCAGAGGCTCACAGGCTTGCTAGGAAGACAGCACTACAAGAACAGGCACTTCTCAGGCACTTGCTGGGTGCCAGGCGGCCTGGCTGGTGGTTAAGCGTATAGACTCTGGAGCAGGACACCGGGTTCGAAGACCATGTTCACCACCTTCTTGGTCATGCGTGGCTTTGGGTAAATAACTTAACGTCTCTGGGCCTCAGTTTCTCCATCTGTACTAGGGAAATAATGGTATCCTGATACCTGGGAGCTGCCCAGTCCCATCAGCCAGGCCCTGGCATTGCTCGGAGCTGGCCTAGCACAGCTCATCTTGTTGTGCTCCTGCTGAATGCAGACAAGGCCATCTGTGACCACAACAGATCAAGACAAAAGCAAGACACTCTGTAATCATGTCTGAACGCAGAGAAAACACGAATATTGTCCAAACCACAAACATGACCAAACACCCTCATCTAGCTACCCTGAGTGAAGGCTGCTGCTTTACCAGTTACGGCTCTCTCCTCATCCTAGTTGGCTGTCCTTCCAGATAAGATTTAAGACACCTAATCACAGAATCACCTCCACTTCCTGATGGCACCTCATCTGGAACAAAGTCCGGCTTCCTTATACCCTCTACCAAATTACCTAACGCAAGCCCAAACCCTACAATAAGTCCTTTCCAACACCCTCTAACTGAGACACACACACACCCCCGCCCCCGGTTCCCACATGCATGTTCTCCCCTCAATGCAGTGACAAACCCAGCTTGTTCACCCACAGGTGTGTTTCTGGGGATCTTTGGCTAGACGCATTGACAGTCCCTACCTCAATGGGTTGTTGTTTTACTGCACTTGGAATGGAGCATTCCCAGGACCCTTTAAATATACTTATCATGTTTTAATATCATTTCCATTTTACAAGGAGGACACTGAAACTCAGAGAGGGGAAGAAACTTTGCTCAGGGTCACATAGCTGGTAGTGAAGAGGCAGGATGGAAACACAGGTCTCCATTCCAAAGTTGGTTTCCTCACCCCCTGCCACGACGTTGACAGGGCAAAAACTGACCACACTGGGCCAGTGTCTGGGAGGAGGAGAGCAGAGGGGCCTTGGAGCTCAAAGAGAAGAGAGCCTCGGTACTGTGGGAGGGGGCACCCAGGAGGTCCTCAGTGACCCCTTCTCTTCCTCTCCCATTCGTGACTTCCCACACAGGACCGCCCAAGGCCATCTCTCCAAGGCTGCCTGGCTGCTGAGTAAACACAGGTCCAGCAGAGGCCCGAGGTGGGGGTCAGTGTCAGCAGAGTCTGAGGCCTGAGTCACTTCCTGACCATTGCTTAAGATACATTCAGAGCCACAACCTGAGTGGCCAGCTCGTGCCCTTGCAGTATTGTACCCACTTGGGCAATGAGCACTTCCCTGGTATTCCTTACCTTTCTGGGCACACCTCTGCCGCACTCAGGTTTTCGAGACACACAGCACAGAGGCTCAAGGCCCATCCCTACCCTGGAGAACTGGATCCTCAATCCAGAAGGAAACCTGAGTCTCCTGGACAACTCTCTCTTGCCTGTGTCCAGCCCTAGACTCTGCCTTCCAGGATCCTGCCCCAACTTCAGAATCAGAGTGCCTTCCACTGGAACCACCAACCCCCAAGACCCAAAACTCCTGTAGCCCTCCCAGGCTCATTGCCCTTCACCTTCTCCTATAGTGTCTCAGGTCTGGAGTAAGGGGTGGGGCAGGGGAGAGGGTGGGAAGTATGTCAGATTTCTAGGGCAGGATGTATGAGGGAGACATGGTTTGATCAGTAGACATGTCCTTATGATGGGTGAGGCAGATGATTTGAAACACAGGCCATCTCCTTTAAGAAGAAATGCCTCTCAACCCACAGACAATGCATAGCCTTGGAGTCTCAAACCAGATGGTCTTAGCTTCTTCAACCCAGCTCTGTCCATTACCAGCTGTGTGACCTTGGGCAAGTTACTTAACCTTTCTGTACCTCAGGTTCCTCATCTCTAAAATGAGGATAATACTACAACTGATTCATAGGCCTCTAACTGGGATTAAGGGAGGTGTGTGTGTAAAACACTTAGAACAATGACTGGTACGTGGCAAACCCAAGGGTTCATTAAAAAAATATTTTTTCACATTTAATGGACTGACTCTTCCATTCATTCTCCACAGTTTTACACATCCTACTGTGTGCCAGATATGCGTAAGACAGACTCCCCATCTGCAATGCCTGTTGGGCATTTCTGTGGGATCCCTGTGTCTCCCTCCCCCAAACCCCCAATGGTCTGGGCTGTGCCCAACGCTGCAGGACTGTGTGGGAGGGGCTGTGGCATAGGGTTTGGGTTCAGAAGACTCTCTAGGGAGGACCCCCAGCTTTCTGCAGGCCACGAGCAAGTTCCTTTCCTTCTTCTCTACTGTTGACAAAGTGAAGCAAGTGGTCCCCCCACCCCTTCCACAATCCCCTTCCCAGGCCAGGCATCTGGATTCCTTGTAGCCATTCTCCGCCCCTGACCCTCTTCCTGGGCGTTCTCAGTAATTTAATTTGAGCACAGAATCTTCTCCAGGATGCACAAGTCACCAGACACAGGTGGCAGAAGGCCTTGGCTTGTCATTGCCCTCATGAGGCATTAGGAAACCAGCAAAAACCACATTCAAAACTGGAAATTTGAACCTAGACTGGATAGTTGTTATTACAGGATTACTGTTATTAATTTTAGGTGTAAAAATGATACTGTAATTGTGTTTTTAAAATAAGCCTTATCTTTTAGAGATACAAAAAATATTTATGGATGAAATGATATGATGCTTGGTTTTGCTTCAAAATGATGGGGGAGCAAGTATGCAGAGGAAACAGATTTGACTAGGAGTTGATGTAGTTGTTGAAGCTGTGGGATTGGGGCCATGCAGGGTCACTAGAACCTCCCTATCAAAGTGTGGTCCAGAGATCTTCGGAGCCTAGGAGCTAGTTAGAAATGCAGAATCTTGACTCCACCCCAGATCTACTGAATCAGAATCTGTATTTAATAAAATATAATTCCCAGGGGATTCGTGTGCACATTCAAATGTGAGGAGCTAGTCTGTCTATTCTTGTATATGTTTGAAACTTTCCATAATCAAAAGATGTGGGCTTTTGTTTTGCTTTGTTTTTTCCCAAAATTGTCTTCAGAATCTCCAGGGAGATCTTCCTACAGAGTCCCGCGCTGGAGGAATCTGGGAGGCTCTATCTTCCCGCCCTCCGCCATCCGTGGGAGCCCCTCGGGTCTATCGGGCCCCCAGCCCCACCCCAGCACACGACGGGAAGCACCCCTTCCCTGCAGGGCGACTCACCTGCCGCTTCTAGCTGGTCTGTGGTCTGGGCGCCAAACTCCGGGGCTGCCGGAAATCGGGCTCCCCAGCTTGCCGTTGGGCAGGCCTGGGCGTGGCTGCGGGGCGCACCTGGGCGAGCCGGCAGGTGGGACGCGGGGCCGGCCGGCCGGGGGCCCCGCCCTCGCACGGGGTGGGGAGGAGCGGGCGGCGCGGGGACCGCGGGCGGGGGGCGGGTGCCTGGCGGGCCGCGAACGTAGCCATCGCGCTTGGGCCGCCGAGATTGAGTGCCCGGGATGAACCTCACCTGGAAAAAGGGCTTCTACAAGCAGGACGTCAACAAGACCGCCTGGGAGCTGCCCAAGAGCTACGTGTCCCTGACGCACGTAGGCAGCGGGGCCTACGGCGCCGTGTGGTGAGACCCCCGGGCCTGTGCGCCGGCGGGGGGGGCACGGGGGGCGGTGCCTGGGGCATCGGGGTGGACCTATGGTCGGCGCCCAGAAACCGGGACGCGGGTGGAGCCTCTGGAAGGGCCGGGGGCCAGCCATTGCCCCCTTCCCGGACCCGCCTCCCGTGTCGCCTCTCCTGCTGGCGCTCGAGGCTGTGCGCCCACCACCTTGATGGATGACCCCAAGGCCCAGAGCTCTGCGGGCTTGGAAGAACTTCGCGGGTGCCTTTCCGGGGCAGAGGCCTGGAGCTGGGAGGAGGCGGAAAGCTGGGCAGTGAAGCAGAGTAGGAGCAGGGGGCCTCAGGCTCTGGAGGTTGGCCTAGGGCCACTCCAGGTGCCACCTCTCTTTTCTTACCGGCTTGGTGGGAGTTTCTGTGGGTTGAATTAGGACTGGATCTGTTTCTCCAGGACTTGAACCTTACAGAGGACCCCAGAGTTCATCCGGGCGAATCCCCATTGTTACAAATGGGTACACTGAGGCCCAAACAAGAAGTGACTTGCCAAGTTGCTCAGGATCCTGTTGGCATTAAGTTTGTGTGACCCAGGGGCAGTGCACCTCCCTCAGATTCTGCCTGCTCTCTCCCCCTTCTCCCAGCTCCACTGTGCTGTCAGCTGCTCACTCACATTCCAGGTGGTGGGCATCAGTTCCTCCCAGCTTAGACTGCTGGCCAAGAGGGATTGGGGTGAGGATGGCCATGGCTTCCTAGATGGCCTGGGAGTTACCACCCAGGATCTGGAGTCCCAGGGTTGTGATGGGGGGCCACTGCCTGCTGACCTGTCTTTGACCCTACAGCTCAGCCATCAACAAGCGGTCAGGGGAGAAGGTGGCCATCAAGAAACTGAGCCGGCCCTTCCAGTCTGAGATCTTTGCCAAGCGGGCCTATCGCGAGCTGCTGCTGCTGAAGCACATGCAGCATGAGAACGTAGGCTGGGCCTGGGGGCTGCTTCTGGGAGGCAGGGAGTAGAGGGCAGCTCCACAGAGGGTCCTGACCAGGCATGTGTATGCGTGTGGGGGGGGGTCCTGACCAGGCGTGTGTGTGTGTGTGTGGTTGTGTGGTGTGTGTGTGTGGTCCTGACCAGGCCCGTGTGTGTGTGTCGCACACGGGAGATGGCCCACGAGGGTGCAGGGAACTCATAACAGGGCCAGCAGAAGGGGAATCTCCTCCCTGCTCCTTTGATCCTTGTTCCTAATTATTAAAATCAGGTGCCAGGCCAAAGGGAGTTTTTGGCAGTGGAGCATGAGGTGCAAACTTACTGTCTCACTGTTATGAGGGAATAGGCACAGAGGAACTTCGTAGTTGTTCTAGATCTAAGAGGTGGTGCCCAGAATGCTGGTTAGTGTTGTTTCCACATAATAACAACAAGAATAATAGATACTTATGAGCACTTATTATGTGCCAGCCATAGTTCTAAGAACTTTGCATAAACTAACTTGTTTAATCCTCACAATATCACGTAAGTACTATTACCCCCATATACAGATGGGGAAATGGAGGCACAGAGTGAGTCACAGGTTAAATGCTTAGTCGGTGGCAGAGCTAGAATTTAACCCTAGCCAACCTGGCTCCAGGCCCCAGTGCCTGACCTCTAGACTACCCTGTCTGACTGAAGCAGCCAGGAAGACTAATGACCCAGTGCTGGGCCTGGAGCCCAGGCTTTTCTGCAGGATACGTAGATTGGAAGGTAAGCATTTGACATAATGATTTCAAAATATTGTTCACATTTTAAGCCCCATTCCTCTTCAGCAAACCCCTCCCCATGGCCTCCACCTGGGGTAATCTTGCTCCCAGCTCTGAACCAGCCCTCTGGCAGGTAAGGTTGGATGTGGTGAGAGACCCAAGGTCAAGGGCAGGGAGCCTGCTGGCTGGAAGACCCCTTCTCTCTTCCCTCCTTGATTCCTTTCACCACCTGTGGTTCCCTGCTTGAGTTGAGAGTGGGTTTGTGCTGCTTGTCCTGAACACCAGACTTGGGGTCAGTGAGCACAGGAGTGTCCACCTCCCCTTCTCCCCAGCCTGACTCTCCATCACTGTGCACTGCAAACTCCCTCCCAATTAGAGGAATTCCTCTTCCACCTCTGCCCCTTTTACTGCTTCCCAGAAGGCTGGGAACCTACCTCCTGCTGGAGATGGTGTTTTAGGAAAGGGCAGGTGGTCCTGTGCAGGCCTGGGGCCCCAGAGGAGGGGAGCAGAGGGCTGCAGCAGCTGCCCAGTCCTCACTGGCAACCTTCTCCCCAGGTCATCGGACTCCTGGATGTCTTCACCCCAGCCTCTTCCCTGCGCAACTTTCATGATTTGTGAGTGGGGCCGCGCTGGGTTCCAGGACATTTGCAGGCCTTACTTGACACTGGGGAGAAAGTAAGGGGAGGGTCCAGATTCTCTTCTGGGTAGGGGGGCTTCCTGCCGCAGGAGTCCCTGTGCCTCTGGGCTGTGGAGCGTTTCTTTCAGCCAAGGGTGGAGAGAAAGGCCAGCAGGAAGAGGTAGGAGGGGCTTTATATGGACCTTGCCTGACACAGAACTGTCTGCTCATCTGCGTTGCTTTGCCCAGCTTTACCACCACAGAGACATCGTTGCCAGTCCCCACAGGGTTTGCATCAACCTACCTCACCATTTCCTGGGGATGCAGGTGTGGATCTGGACCTTGCGGTTCTTCCTAGCATGAAGCAAGGATCAGGACGCCTTGGCCACCTCTGGCTGATGGGATGTTTGTCAGAGTCACACAAAACAAAAAAATTTAGTTGCTAAATGCACGGCTTTGCTAGCGCAGTACCTGTTCTAAAATGTAGGAAGCTTTGGGAAGGTGAATTTTTTTTTCAGTCCTATTTCAAATGCAGCTGCAGGTCTCTTTGTTAGGATGCTTTCATTTTCAATTTAATGCAGTGATTTTGAATGGGTTTGTTTTCCCTACAATGCCAGCTGCTGGGCTTAGCATTGGGAATTTTTTTATATATATAAATTTATTTATTTATTTTTGGCTGCACTGGGTCTTTGTTGCCATGAACAGCGGCTACTCTTCGTAGCAGTACGCGGGCTCCTCATTGTGGTGGCTTCTCTTGTTGTGGAGCATGGGCTCTAGGCACGCGGGCTTCAGTAGTTGTGGCACATGGGCTCAGTAGTTGTGGCTCCTGGGCTCTAGAGCGCAGGCTCAGTAGTTGCAGTTGCTGTGCGGCATGTGGTATCTTCCTGGACCAGGGCTCAAACCTGTGTCCCCTGCATTGGCAGGCGGATTCTTAACCACTGCGCCATCAGGGAAGCCCAAGCATTGGGAATTTAAAGTGGACCTTGGGGGCTGACAGTAATGAATACTGACAGTGGTGGTCAGTACTCTAGGTCTGGATAGAGAGCCAGAAACTGCAAGCTGCCTCAGCGGGCTTCACAGAGGAGAAAACTTTGAACTCAGTCCTGAAGGATAAGTTGACATTTGCCTGAGGTAGAAGGGGCTGAAGGCAGCCCAGGTAGAAGGAACTGCATGGGAAAAGGCCATGATGCCTGAAAGAGGCTGGGCCGTTTGGGCAGTATTGACAAGTACAGTGTGGCTAGTGGAGGCCAGAGGCTGGTTGGGTCAAGCTGAGTCCAGAATTGATCCTACAGGCATCCTGTGGAGGTTTTGAGCAGGGAGATGCTGTGATGTGGTCAGATCAGATTTTGGGGATACCCTCTGGCGGCAGCAAGAAAGGAGCAGGGAGCAGCTCTGGGAGGTAGGAAACCTGGAGGGTAGCATTCGAGACCCTGACCTTGACCCAAATAAAATAGAGGTGATGGGGTCCTGAGAGCAGACTTGACACCCATAGAGAGGCAGGACTGTCAGAATGTTGTACCCCTTGGGATGCAGTGGCTGGGAGAGGTGGCATAGGTCAGGGGATGCCAGGTTCCTGCTCAGAATACAAGGTGGAGGAAAAACAGATCTTGGGAGAAAGCTAATGAGCTCCATTTTGGACACTTCATTTTTGAAGAGCCTATGAACATTCCAGTTCAGCAGTAGCAAATAAACCTGGAGTTTAGGAAGGTCTGGGCTAGGGATGTGGATTTGGGCCAGAATAATCACTGGTGGATGATAGCCAAAGCCTAGGGACAGGCTAGTGTAGAACATGATTAGATACTGTTCATTCAGGTATCAACACTAAAGGGACTTCCCTGGTGGTTCAGTGGCTAAGACTCTGCACTTCCAATGCAGGGGTCCTGGGTTCGATCCCTGGTTGGGGAACTAGATCCTGCATGCATGCCGCAACTAAGAGCCTACATGCTGCAACTAAGCCCGCATGCCGTAACTAAGATCCCACGCACCATAACAAAGATCCTGTGTGCCGAGACTAAGACCCGGAGCAGCCAAAAAAAAAAAAAAAAAGGTATCAACACTAAAGAAAAGGTATAAGAGCATGTACAGACAGAGCCTGACTAGAGGTAGAAGCAGCAGAGAATTCTGAGGGAGTGTCAGGCTTTGCAAAAGTTTCAATATAAAGAAAGGGAGCCATGGGTGTTATGTGTTGGGCTGGTGGGGCGGGAGCAGATGCCAAGTTATCAGGGGACTGGACATTAAGGCAGTGGGGTCAAGAGGTGAGGACCGCTCATTCTAGAAGTTTGATCAGGAGGGAAAGAGAGAGAAGGGGTGGTTACTTGAAACGAGGTTAAGCAAGGGAAGGTGGTTGTATCACAGTGAGACTTCAGCAAGTTTGTCAGCTGAGAACAAAGAATCAGGGTCCACGCAGAGGTGAAACACAAAGGTGGGGAAGGGTCTGTGCATGGAGCAGGGTCCCTGTGCTGGGGGGGGCGTGGAGGAGGGAAGCGGGGTTATGGTCAGGTGGGGGGAGACTTCAAAAGTCACAGGCTCACAGAGATGGCCTCCACATCCTTTTTTTTTTTTTTTTTGCGGTATGCGGGCCTCTCACCGCCGTGGCCTCCCCCGCTGCGGAGCACAGGCCCCGAACGCGCAGGCCCAGCGGCCATGGCTCACGGGCCCAGCCGCTCCGCGGCACGTGGGATCCTCCCGGACCAGGGCACGAACCCGCGTCCCCTGCATCGGCAGGCGGACCCTCAACCACTGCGCCACCAGGGAAGCCCTCCACATCCTTTTTTTAAAAAAAAATTCCTTCCTACATCTCTATCCTTTTTTGTTCTGGACTTTGCTATTACTACCTTGAGTAACAGTTAACATTTTGCTGACTTCGACCTGTTTTGCAATCCCATTAAGAGGGTGTGTTGGCTCAGCTACCTCCTTCTTCCTTCTTCACCCTCCTGGAAACTTTTATTGTTTCCTTCTTGGAAGGAGGACATTTGTGTATGTTTAAGGAGCCATGTTGGCGGGGCATGACCCTCTGGGGGAGGAATTATTTGTACAGAAGCAGAAGGAAATACTGGCAAATGTTTCTGACTCACAGCAGTGGCTTTCTGTGGGGCGTGGAGGAGGGCAAGCAGAGGGCACCTTTGAAGAGAGGGAGCACTGCTCCATTTGGTTTCCCTGAGCACAGCTCCAGCTGGAATGCTTACCCTGAGCTCTGCCAACAGGGCAGCCACCAGGGCCAGGCTGGGAGCCAGGAGTCAGGAGGCCCACTGCATGGGGGTCTGGCTGGCTGTGGTGGGGCTGGTTCTTTTTGCACATGAAGGTCATCCCTAAGGCCTCTGTTCTGCCCAGCCCCTTGCCCTCCTCTGAGCTCGGACCTGGAGCTGGGTGGGGCTGGGGACTGTTCAAGAAGTCCTCGTGACTTGCAGCTACCTGGTGATGCCCTTCATTCAGACGGACCTGCAGAAGATCATGGGAATGGAGTTCGGTGAGGACAAGATCCAGTACTTGGTGTATCAGATGCTCAAAGGTCTTAAGGTGGGTGGGAACCTGCATGATGGCAGGGGAGGGGGGCTTGGTGTTGAGACCTGGGGTTTGGGGGAGGCTAGACCTTGAAGGCTAGAAGAGTACACCATGCCAAGGCAGAGGAGATCTCTGAGCCAGCCTGAAACACCTGGTGCAAAAGCCAGGCACCGGATTCACCCTTCTTCTCCTCTCCCCAACACAGTACATCCACTCAGCTGGGATCATCCACAGGGTGAGTGCTTTCTCTGCTACATCCTCAGAGGCCCCGCCCACCCCTGGGGGCTAGGGTTAGGGTTAGGGGGTTCCAGGAGGTGGAGGAAGCAGGGAAAGTGGATTTTTCAGATCTAGGCTTGGCCCAGGAAGACCTGCTCAGAAGAATTGCTGTGTTCTGGGGAACTTTCTGGGAAAATTTTGCCAACAAAACAAGCCCTGAGCTGGGTGTTTCAGGCTCCAAGAGGCATTTTAGAGCTGGATGGGCCCTAGAGGACACCTAGTCCAACCCTCATTCTGCACAGGAGACCAGAACCCAGAGAGAGGGCCAGGGGCCTGGCCAAGGTCGCACGCTGGCTGGCAGCCGAGTGGGGACAGCCCCCATCTCTGCCTCTGCCCAATGCTCCATCTCTTCTCTCATCTAGGACCTGAAGCCAGGCAACCTCGCTGTGAATGAAAACTGCGAGCTGAAGGTGAGTGGGCCCAGGCAGGGCCAGCCTGGGGTTGGGGTGGGCCCCTCTCCCATAGGAGCCCCCAGAAGCTGCTCAGGGAGCCTCTCTTCAGCGAGCTCCTTTTTCCTATGTGTCCCGAGTCATAGATTTTGGATTTTGGGTTGGCACGGCATGCAGATCCAGAGATGACTGGCTATGTGGTGACCCGCTGGTACCGGGCCCCTGAGGTGATCCTCAGCTGGATGCACTACAACCACACTGGTCAGTGGTCTGCTGCCCGGGGGAGGGGGATAGGGCTGAGGTTCTTCTCTGACAGCTTCCTCAAGGCTGTCTTGGTGACTCTGGGTTGACTCTTGATGACTGCCGGGTCTTGGTCAGCTGGTCCAGGTGACACTTCCTCCCCCTCCCTCTGCAGTGGACATCTGGTCTGTGGGCTGTATCATGGCAGAGATGCTGATGGGGAAAACTCTGTTCAAGGGGAGAGATTGTATCCTTTGCTGGAAAAGCCACACTGCATCCAGGGATTCATTCCTTCAACAGACACTTTATTACTTAAATCTTTTTTTCTTAATGTGAAAGTGATACATGCTCCCTGTGGAACAACTTTAAAGTACAGAGAAGCAAAGTGATGAAAACTAGTCACCTGTCATTCCAACACCATGCACAAAATACTTGACGTTTTGGCACCACACTCCTGAACTGGGCACCTGTGTGTGCTGCTCAGGGATTAAGGAGAAGATGTGGGTCTCCCTGAGAGTGCGAGGGTGTGGGGGAAGTAGACAAAGAAATGGACAGAGGTGACTGAGTGGGATGAAGCCAAGAAGGTGGCACATGCAGGAGCATCTGTGGGGAGGGACCCTTTACCCAGCCTGGCAGGTAGGAAGCCTTCCAGATACCTGAGTCCTGAAGGATGAACCTCCCCTCCTAAAAGCAGGAGGAGGTGAGGGTCTGGAACCTGGATGGTCCACAGTGCTGGGTGGGCCTGATGGAGGGGCAGCAGGAAGGGCAGCTTCAGACCCACCCACAGGGAGTGAGGACGAGCCTTAACCTGCTGCCAAGACCTGGACCAGCTGACGCAGATCCTGAAAGTGACGGGGGTGCCGGACGCTGAGTTTGTGCAGAAGTTGAATGACAAAGCGGTGAGTGGCAGATGGGCCCAGGCTGGCCAGGGCTGCGTGCATGGCTGACCAGGGCCAGGTGGGCTGCAGGCTGTGCCTCCCCTCTGCCCTGGCAAGGGCTCTTGCCTTCATCTCACTTTGGATTTTGACCTGAGCCTTCAGCCCTGCTCAGGGGCTTTTCTGGGGTCCCTGCTCTATAACCCATGGCCTAAGCCCTGAGGGGCTGACAACTGGGGATTATTCAGTGCTTTTCTGTCTTCCAGGCCAAATCCTACATCCAGTCCCTGCCACAAATCCCCAAGAAGGATTTCTGTCAGCTCTTCCCACATGCCAGCCCCCAGGGTGAGTCTTGGGGCCCGCAGTCTGTCTCAGCGGGCGGGCTCTCCATGGCATGTGAGGCTCACACTCTGTGACCGCAGCTGCAGACCTGCTGGAGAAGATGCTGGAGCTGGACGTGGACAAGCGCCTGACTGCCTCTCAGGCCCTCACCCACCCCTTCTTTGAATCCTGCCGGGACCCTGAGGAGGAAACAGAGGCCCAGCAGCCATTTGATGATTTCTTAGAACATGAGAAACTCACAGTGGATGAATGGAAGCGTAAGGGCTCCGGGCCTCGGGCTGCTTCCTCTCTCTGCCTGCAGCATCCCTCTCCTCTGCCTGCTTCGTTTTCCTGCCTGCCCTCAGCCAGTCCCAGCACCCTCCTGGAGACTATCACCTCTTTCTCTCTGAGCAAATACTGTCTCCTGTGTGCACTTCTTTCTCCCTGCACTGAGCTGACTTCCTGCTCCACACTATGTCTGTTGGGAGAGGGGGGCTGTCTCTTGCCCTCAGCACTCCCTACCCCTTGAACCACCCTGTCTTTCTCAGAGCACATTTACAAGGAGATTGTGAACTTCAGCCCCATCGCCCGGAAGGACTCTCGGCGCCGGAGTGGCATGAAGCTGCAGTAGTGACCCGTCTAGCCCGACCCTCGGCTGAGCCCAGGAATGGCCACATGGTACCACCTGCCAGGCACTGCCCCTGGGACCAATATTTATTTATTGACGTTTTAACCTGTCTTGGATTATAGCCTTCCAAGCAGAGGACAGAGGACCCTTGTCCTTGTGTAGGCAACAGGCCTAGTAGATGCAGAATTGAGAGGTGTTGGTTGGGAGAAAATAGCTATGATAATAACTGGCCATATTAAAGCACCCATCCAGAGAATCGCCTGTGTGTGGGGTCCTTACCTTCGTGGCTACAGTGGGGCTGAACTGGGGCAGGAGTCTACGGCAGTGATGGTGTATTAGTTTGCTAGGGCTGCTGTAACAAATTATCACAAACTGGGTGGCTTAAAATGATAGAAATTTATTCTCACAGTTCTGGAGGCTGGTAGTCTGAAATCACGGTGTTGGCAGAGCCACGTTCCTTTTTTTTTTTTTTTTGGAGGTACATGGGCCTCACACTGTTGTGGCCTCTCCGATTGCGGAGCACAGGCTCTGGACGCACAGGCCCAGCAGCCATGGCTCACAGGCCCAGCCGCTCCGCAGCATGTGGGATCTTCCCGGGCCAGGGCACGAACCCATGTCCCCTGCATCGGCAGGCAGACTCAACCACTGCGCCACCATGGAAGCCCGGGCCATGTTCCCTTTGAAGGTTCTAGGGAAGAACCCCTCCTGGCCTCTTTTTAGCTTCTGGTGGTTCCTGGAATCTTTGGTGTTCTTTGGCTTATAGCTGCATCACCCCTGTCTCTGCTTCTGTCTTCACATGGCCTTCTCTGCTCTGTGTATCTCCATCTTTGGCTGATCTTCTAAGAACATCAGTCATTGAATTTAGGACTCACCCTAATCCAGTGTGATCTCATCTTAATCCTCAGTAATTACGTCTGCAAATATCTCATTTTCAAATAAAGTCACATTCTGAGGTTCTGGGTGGACATGAATTTTGGGGGCACATTTTTCAACCCACTACAGATGGCCATGAGGGAGGGGCCCCATCCCAGAGCCCCTTTGTTGTGAAGCCAAACGTGTTTGGCTGCTAAACTAAGGGAGTTGCAGAGAAAGCTGCAGCTGGTGAGACATTGCATGCAGGTTATTTTGGGTGAGTGATCAGCAATCAAGATATGAAACAGCAGGCCTGTTGACTGGGAGCTGCAGAAGGCAGAAACGGGCTTTTTCCAGGAAAACAGTTCTACTCCTTCCCCCTTTTGGGAATTGTACATCTCTCCTGAGCTTTAACCTGACAATGGGTTGGATCCTTCTGTTCAGTTTTGAAAACTCTGTTCAGGTCTCAAACTTCCCTATGTACCAGGGCCTGGTTAATATGCATATTCCTGGGCCCAGCCCCTGGGATTTTAATTTAGCAGGTCTGGGGTTGAGACCCTAAAACGTTTGAATGAGGACCCCTTCACCTCAACCCAAGCCCAGTGATTCTTGATGGATATCTGACCACATTTAGAGAAACATTTAGTTGATTTCAGTATTACTTAATTTGTCAAAAGGCCTAAATTAGAAACCTACAAAGGGAGACTGAGGGGCTTTGGATGACTTTCACACTCTCATTTTAGAGATGTTAAAACTGAGGCTCAGGGCATTTTTAGGGCAGTGAAACTATTTTGAATGATGTCATTGTAGATACATGACATTATGCATTTGTCAAAACTAGTGGAACTGGGCTTCCCTGGTGGCACAGTGGTTGAGAGTCCGCCTGCCGATGCAGGGGACACGGGTTTGTGCCCCGGTCCGGGAAGATCCCACATACCGCGGAGTGGCTGGGCCCGTGAGCCATGGCCGCCGAGCCTGCACATCCAGAGACTGTGTTCCGCAACGGGAGAGGCCACAACAGTGAGAGGCCCGTGTACCGCAAAAAACAAACAAACAAACAAAAAAAACTAGTGGAACCGTACAACACAGTGAGTGAACCCTCAAGTAAACTATGGACTTTCTTTAATAATAATGTATCAATATTGGTTCATCAATTGTAATAAATGTACCACATTAATGTAAGATTTTAATATTAGGGGAAATCATGGGGGTGGGAGGGAGAGAATATACAGAACCTTCTGTAGTTTTGGCACAATTTTTCTGTAAACCTAAACCTGCACTAAAAAATAATGTCTATTTTTAAAAAGAAGAAGAAAAAGCTTGAGGCTCCAGAGAGATACCTACAATAAGAAAGTGGTAAAGTCAGGATTTGAACCACAGCAGCCTTGAACACTGTGCCAAAGGCTGTCAACCCAAGCTTGGAATCAAGGGTTGCCAGCCTCCCCACCCTTCTAGCCTGTCTCTGAACTTCTTCACTGCTGCCTGTGTCCAAGGACCCTGTTTTCTCTCCCAAGGAGTGGCCCTCCTATCCAGGAGGGAGGAGTGGATCGAGGGAGGGGCTCTGACCTTGCTGGTGACTAAACTGCCACCAGTCCCCTTAGTCTAAATCCTTCAGTGAATTGTCTTCTGAGACTCCTCAATAGCCCCAAGGAAAGTCTAGCCTTCTTGGCCTGGTATTCAAAGTCCCCTGCATTCTCTAAACTCATCTACTCCTACTGCCTCCCATTTTCCTTATGCCAGCATGGCCTGCCAAGGAACACCAGCCCTGGGATACAACACCACAAGGCTCATTAACAGGTTAAAGGTTCTGACAAGTCCTACGGTGAGGAGAACTGTTCAACATCATTTAATCCAGAACTTGCCAAATGTGCTTAACTGCAGGACCCCCTTTCTCCTGACGGCCAGCACACACAGAAGCCTCTTTGCCTAGTGCAGCCCAGTATGCAGGTCCCAATACTGCTTTTCCCCAAGCAGGCCTGGAGCTTGGGCTTCTTTCAAAGCCTCTGCAGAGAAGTCCCTCCCTCTTTCTTCTCCTTATTCCCTCCAGACTTTGCCTCCGGCCTCCCTCCAGGAAGTCATTCTCCATCACCCTCCATCAGAGAATGGGCAGCTTCCTCCGTCTGCCCCTGGCCCTCTATGAACAGCATTTACAGTGTGCAGGGCTCTGCTTCCCCTCCCCACTGCCCACTGTGAGCCTCTGACTGGAACAAACATCTATGAATGAATGATGTCCCAGGGGCCTGTTGGTCGTTTCTCTGCCCAGATCAGACCAGCATGGTATCCAAGGCAGCAGAGAACCCAGCAGGAAGCAGAAGTAGGTGGCTTGGCCTGTACCTTAGGGTGTTTCCCCTGAAAATCTCAGGCTCTCAGACTCCCAGGCCTCTCCTCATCATCCCTCAGTGTCCTCCAGTCCATCCCCCATCCAGAATTAAACTTCTGTGTGTCACCTCAGCCCCTTCTCTACAATTATCTCAAACTTGGAAAGTTTCTCCAGAGGGAGGTGAAGGTGCTGAGCAGTATGAAGGGGTTCATGGGTTCTGCCTTACCCTGTGGGCACCTGGCCAGAGTGACAGGAAATGAGTCCATTCTCAGGCTGGGTGGGGGAACGGGGCTGAGCTTGGGGTTCTGGGTTCAGTTACTCTCACAGTTGGCCTGCAGGTCTTTTGCCCCTGGCCCTTGGTGGACAGGGTTGAGCTTTGCCCTGTGGCCAGTGGGGCAGCTCAAAAGGTCTTGACAGAGATAAGGAAGCCAGACTCAGGAACTGGAGAGAGGTCAGTAGCAGCAATCGTGCCCTTGATTCCCTCCTTTGTGAAATGAAGGGTGTCTTTGCACAAAGGCACAGCTCCTCTCCCAAGGCAGCCTGGGCCTATCGCTGGGGCCTGGCAATTTGTGTCACTTGGGGCAGGGCTAGCCTGGCATGAAATGGGGGTGGCATTGCTCCCAGTGAGGGGCAGCACATGGAAAGGCAGAGATGGAGGAACTGCCCTTGCAAGGAGAGCCCGGTGTGCACACATGTCCCAGTGCCTGCAGGGGTGGAGGCTTGCTTGAAAGAGGGCTTGGCTCAACTTGCACATGGCACATTGAAATAGCTTTTGTTCTCCAGGAGGGTGTGGGACAGTCATGTCCCTGAGCCGAGATACAACCACAGCTGGGGAAGGAGGAATCTCTTCCTCTTTGCCCCACATTTTCTGTCCTCATTCTCCCTAAACCCCCTGTGATTTAAGGTAAGAGGCTGGTGATTTTCTCCTTATTCACAATGGGCAGCAGAGGCACAAGGCTACTCTACCAAGCTAAAGAAGATGTCGCCGTCATGCCTCACACTCCTACCCCAAGATTTCCTGGAGCAGGAGCAGTGCCTGGTGGGATTCTGACCTGGTTCCTCCTGTGCGAGCCTATGCTCAGCGGGGCAGCCGTGATCACTCTGGGCCAGAGTGTCAACAAGGCCTCACCCCACCCCGTCTGGGGGGATCCTGACCTTTTTTGTGCCATGGATCCCTTCTCAAAATATTTTCCTATGCATAAAATAAAATACACAGGATCACAAAGGAAGCTAGTTATGTTGAAATACAGTTGTGAAAATATTTAAGTGTGTGATGTTTGGTGAACATGGGTTTCTTTATTAACACATTAAATAACAGGATCAAGGGGGTGAGCCCAACAAACTACTGAAAACTTGAAGTAGAAATGAGTTTAAACGATGTTTCAAGGTATCTGCAGCACTGTAAAGGGAAATGAAAAGTACTGCTTTCTACTGGCCCTGCTAATGCAACTGTAATTTGTTGCCTTTAAAAGTTGTAATATTTTCCAATCCAAATTCATGGACCTCTGAATTCCGGTGTACCGTCTATGGTTTGTGGACCCCAGTTAAAAACGCTTGTCGCGGATACTAAAATGTGACTTTTGGAATCCTCTGCTACGTCTTAGCCAACCCCTCTATTGTACCCCCAGCCCCCGCCTTGCACGATCATGGAGCCAGGCTAGAAATGCCCAGATCTGCACCTGGATGCCTACAACACATACTAACCACCATTCCCGTGTTCCCCAACCTTACTGTCCAGGTAGGAATTGGTCTGACTGAGGCATTTCGCTAGGGAATTTGCTGAGGCCTCTCTATCTAGTTTTCAACTAGGTGGAATCCTCCCATCCCCTCCCCACAGCGTTCCTTCTAAACAATTTTACTGATGAAGACATTTGGGCCCAGAGTAGAGACGGGGGCCCAGGTCTCCTATTTACCACTGCACTGTTCTTTCCACTGCAACGGTGACACAAGCACATATTGAGGTCAATGCGTGCTCTTCTCTCCCTGCATTACTGCCCCTGTTCCCCCAACCATCACGGACACAAAAGTAGCAGGGCTTTGAGACAGGTTTGTGTTAACTGGCCAAGGGAAGAAACTCCCAGAAGCACACTTGTTTCTCTGTTTTCTTAAAGGTCTCACCCTTGAGAATATTTTGGTAGGACTCCGGGAGGGGAAAAGGTGAGGGAGTGAGGAAGGGAAGTGCATTTGAGAAGTGGTGTGGCTTAGCTAGGCAGTTTCTCCTGACCGGAAGGAGGTAGAGGCCCCTTAATGCCCACATTCTTTGGGGACTATGTCCAGTTCCCTGTAAGGTGGTTAAGTGTTGAGCTCTGGAGGCATACTGCCTGCTGCTCTACCACTTATCAGCCATGTGACCTTGGGCCTCAGTTTCCTCATCTATAAGGATAATAATACTAAAGAAATTAACATAAGGGAAACACTCAGAACAGTACCTGGCACATGGGAAGTGCTCACCAAGCATTAACTATTATTTTTAATTATTTTCTCTACCACATCCTCTTCCCTCCTTGATTACCACATCTTCCGGACATTGTCATTTCCTCCTTCTCAACAGCAGTTTTCTCCACTCACCTGGTCTCCTTCATGTTAAATCTTCCCTCATAGGTCCTCAAGATACCTGGCCCCGGTCACTTATACTACAGCTTATATTATGACCCTGGTATCTGCAGCTTCTCATGCAGGGTCTGGGAGGCAGCAGAGTGTGGAGTTGAGAATGTGAGCTTTCCATCTGAAAAGACCTGGGGTTGAGAGAGAAGGGGGATGGATTAAGGAACTGGCTCAGTGACTGGGTGGGGAGTGGTTGGCAAGTCTGACATCTGTAGGGCAGGCTAGTAAGCTGAAAATTCAGGCAGAATTTCCATACATATTACAATCTTGAGGCAGATTCCTTCTTTTCTAAGAAACCTCGGTTTTTGCTCTTAAGGCCTTCAACTAATTGGATGAGGTCCACGTACATTATAGAGGGTAATCTGCTTTACTTAAAGTCAACTGATTGTAAATGTTCATCACATCTACAAAATTTCTTTCCAGCATCATCTAGACTAGTGTTTAAGGATACAATTGGGCATACAGCCTATCCAAATTGACACATAAAACTAACCATCACACCATGTGTTTGAGGGCAGGGTATTTACTCCTCTGAGCTTCATTTTCTTTCTCTAAAATGGAGTAATAGAAGGGTCTACCTCACAGGACTGGTGAGGGGTAAGTGCATACAGAGTGCACAGTAAATGTTACTTCTTGTACCAGGAGGTGCTCAAAAACACACTGATGATGGCAATCCTCTTGGAAGTACTGGGAAATACATGCCATGGCCCATGGCCACTGCTCTCAAGCTTTTGGCTGAGTCATGTAGGTATGCACTGTGCTTACTCCCATCTGCTCCCACCCAACAGACTGGCTCAGAACCTTTAGTTCATGTGAAAAACTCCCAAAGAAATGAACCTTCACTCTCTTTTTTTATGGGGAGAAGAGGAAAGTTTATCCACTGGGTTTCATTATCTTTGAGACAGTGGAGGACTTGGAGCAATACGTCAGAAAGAATTAAATTTCACTTCTTCAGCAGCCATTTCACATTTTGTGAGCACTGCATATTCATGTCGGTAAACAGCCAAGTAGGAACCAGATGACAGCTCAGTTTTCCTGGAAATCAGGAAATCAATCAAGCTGCCAAAATGAGATGACTGCATTGTGAAATACTGCTAACATTCCAGAAAGTTGTTTTAAGATGAATTTTTAAAAACGGAAATTCTGTTTCTCTTCCTCTTTCTCTTCCTCCCTCCCTCCTACTCTCCCTCCTTATCCCTTCTCCCTCCCTTCCTTTTCTTCCCTCTCTCCCTCCCTCTCTTCCTTCCCCCCTCTCTCCCTCCCTTTCTTCCTTCTTACCTACCTACCTTCTTTTCACTCCTTTTTTTAAGCCAATGCTCAACGACTTCTAATATGTTCAGCCTAGGTTCGAGTTTTCAAAAATAGGTGAGATGATATATGGGTCTCTTTGCCTCTCTCTGAGACCTTTCCATTGTTCCAATGGCACCCTTCTCTACCTGTGCAGGAGTCTGCTTGCCTTTATCCACACCTGTCTCTCCTGTTTCTTATCCTTTTTTTTTTTTTAATTTATTTATTTGGCTGTGTCAGGGTCTTAGTTGCAGCACGTGGGATCTTCATTGTGGCACTCAGGATCTTTCATTGCAGCACACAGCCTCTTCAATGCAGTGCATGGGCTTCTCTCTAGCTGTGGGACGTGGGCTCCAGAGCACATGGGCTCTCTAGTTGCGGCGTGTGGTCTCTCTAGTTGTGGCACATGAGCTCAGTAGCTGCAGTGTGTGGACTCAGTAGTTGAGGCACATGGGCTCAGTAGTTGTGGTGCACAGGCTCTCTAGTTGTGGCACATGGGCTCAGTAGCTGCAGTACGTGGGCTTAGTAGCTGCAGTACGTGGGCTTAGTTGCCCCTCGGTAAGTGGGATCTTAGTTCCCCAACCAGGGATGGAACCCACGTCCCCTGCATTAGAAGGCAGATTCTTAACCACTGGACCACCAGGGAAGTCCCTGTTTCCTATCCTTTTTTATAGTGAAACCATGACTTCAGCCACCTCCTTAAGAACTAGGAATAAAATGATTCCAAAAAACCTCTGTGTCTAGTGTCAAGCTGTACCTTAAAATTTATTTGTTTAAATATATAAAATAAACTTTTAGTTTTAGAATAGTTTTAGATTTATAGAAAAGCTGCAAAGATAAAACAGAGAATTTCCATGTACTCCACACCCAGTTTCCCTATTATTAATATCTAACATTAGTATGCTACCTTTGTCACAACTAATAAATCAATATTGATATATTATTAACTAAAATCCATACTTTCATATTTCCTTAATTTTTACCTATTATTTGCTGTTCCAGGATCCCATCCAGGATGCCACATGTCTGCTTAGGCTCCTCTTGGCTGTGACAGTTTCTAAGACTTTCCTTATTTTCAGTAACTTTAACAATTTTGAAGAGTTACTGGTCAGGTATTTTGTAAAATGTCTCTAATTTAGGGTTTGTCTGATTTTTTCTCATGATAAGACTGCGATAATGTGTTTTGTGGACTAAGACCACATGGGTAAAATGCCATTCTGATCACACTGTATCAAGAGTATATAGCATCAGGGACTTCCCTGGTGGCGCAGTGGTTAAGAATCCACCTGCCAATGCAGGGGACACGAGTTTGAGCCCTGGTCTGGGAATATCCCACATGCCATGGAGCAACTAAGTCCATGCACCACAACTACTGAGCTTGCCCTCTAGAGCCCGTGAGCCACAACTACTGAAACCCACACGTTCTAGGGCCCGCGTGCTGCAACTACTGAAACCCACGTGCCTAGAGCCCATGCTCCGCAACAAGGGAAGCCACCGCAATGAGAAGCCCGTGCACCACAATGAAGAGTAGCTCCCGCTTGCCACAACTAGAGAAAGCCTGCACGCAGCAACCAAGACCCGAAGACCCAATGCAGCCAAAAAAAAAAAAAGAGTATATAGTATCAAAATGATTTATCACTGTCAGTGTTAACCTTAATTATGTAGGTAAGGTTGTGTTAGCCAGATTTCTCCACTATAAAGTTACTTCCCCCTTTTCATTCCCCTTTTTCACTGCCATTCCTTGAGAAGGGAGTATCTACAAAAATTATTTGGAGTTCTCCTGTATGGGAGATTTATTCAGCAATTTATACCAGAATGGACTCATGGATATTTATTTTATACTTTGGGTTATAATCTAATAAATAACAGAATAAAATAAAATAATAAATGCTTTACCTTTTGAATTGATCTGTAGGTTTTCTTCCTTTTGTGTAGATTGAGCCCATATTCCTGAAAGGACCTGGACGTACTGCCCACAGCCAGACGGAGAGTCCACTCATCAATCTTGCAGACACCCAGGGTCCTAGGGGTAGTGGGAAACAGTTTACACTTCTCCCATTTGGATGCTGGTCAATCCAGAGTCCACTGTGGATAACCATCCTGAAGGCCCTTCCCTCTCTTGTCTGTCTTTTTCCTTACTGGTCCTCTCCGTCTTTTCCATCCCTATGTCCGCCTACTCCTGGTAAGGAATTTGGGGGAAACTTCATTCTATTTGCATGAAGTAATAAAGCTAAATACAACAAATAAAACATTTATAGGCATTATAGCTATCCTCTAGTTGCATGTTTCCTAGGTGCACTGTTTTGGGTACTTTACATATATTGTTTCTAATCCTCACACTAATGACAAAGTAATTGCTATTCCCATTTTACAGATGTGGAAACTGGGACTCTTGAGTGTTTAAAAAATCCACCCAAGGTTTTTCTGCTACTGTACAGTTTGCTCCTTCTCAATAGTCTCCTTCACTCCTTCATCTTCTCATCCACCTCCTATGTGCCTACGGGCAAACCACTTCCATCTGAGCCTTAATTTCTTGTCTGGTGATACTGTTGGATGAATTCAATGAGAAATGCATAGAATGCATAGGAAGTCTTCTGAACAGGGGACTTCCCTGGTGGTGCAGTGGTTAAAAATCCACCTGCCAATGCAGGGGACACGGGTTCGATCCCTGGTCTGAGAAGATCCCACATGCCGCGGAGCAACTAAGCCCGTGCGCCACAACTACTGAAGCCCGTGCGCCGAGAGACTGTGCTCCGCAACAAGAGAAGCCACTGCAGTGAGAAGCCCGCACACAACAAAGAATAGCCCCAGCTCGCCTGTGCGCAGCAACGAAGACCTAATGCAGCCAAAAATAAATAAATTAAAAATTAAAAGATTAAAAAAAAAAGAAAGTCTTCTGCATAGGAGTCAATAAATAGCATCTGTTATTACTTTTAATTTCATGAGGATTAAATTAATTTTTAAAAACTCTATTCTTGTTTCCTTTTTCTATTTATGCTCACCTCTTAATGGTCTCATCTATTTCCATGGCTTTAAGTACCATCTATATGTCAATGAATAACAAATGTATATATCTACCTTGGATCTTTCCTTTAAATTTCAGACAAGTCAACATCTTCACTTGAGTGTTTTGAAACAAAAGTTGGAGGTTCTGCTTCTAGTAGTGATGGAGTAGCCTGTATTGTATTATAATAATAATGGACTCTGGATAAAATAAAAGAATACAATGATTTGAAGGGACTGGAGAGAATAAAAGCAGGAAGAAACTGCAAGGGAGTCAACCATTGATAGAAGGGAGGTGCAGTGGATACGACTTGTGATTATAAGGATTTTTGCCTGAAGGCACTACCCAGAAAAAGTAGCATAGAACGGCCAGAATTCAAGCGTAAAGTTGCTAGTTTGACAAGTCAGAGAATCAAGTTTAGAAAGGAAATCCAAGAAAGGAAGAAGGCACAGAAGCTTCTTAAAAATGCATATAAAATGTGACCAAATCCTTGGCTGACTCCTGACCTGTGCATGTGCAGGGGATACTCCAAGGAGCCCAGCAGAAAACAATGAGAAAAAGACAACTGGAAAATAAATGAACTGAGCAGAAATTTTAGCTGCTGCCTATCTCAAGGGACACAGAATTTGGAATTTTATGCCTGCCAAGTTAACTGCCTAATAAAAATAGTCTCTAGAGGAAGATAACAGAATCTAGATTTTCTACAATGTATCTGCTACAATGCCCTGTATTAAAAGATTTTTTTTAATGCTGAACTTGCAAATAAGCACAGAAATGTGAACCATAGGCAAAAGAAGGGCAGTCAATAAAAAACAATTCTGAAATAACTCAGATATTTAATTAGTGGGTGAAGAGTTCAAAGTGGCTATAATAAATATGTTCAAGAGCCTTAAAAATATGTACTCATAATGAATAAGCAAGCAGGCAATTCATCAGAGAACTAGAAAGTATTAAAAAAGTGGTAATTCTAGAATTAAAAAACATACATGAAAAATTGACTAGATAGGCTTAATCCAGTAATACATGATACGTGGCAGGCTGAGGCCGTGGAGGCAGAGCCGTGGATACTAAGCAACTGCGCATATGGAGGGCTAACTATAAGCTATATGTAGATTTTTGACGGCACAGAGGGTCTGTGCCCCTACCCCTGCGTTGTTCAAAGGTCAACTGTATATTCTTCTCATAGTTTCTTTAAAAGAGATGAATATTTAAAGTGAAGAATATACCACTACATTGTAGAGTTTATAATATATGTATATTTAATAAATATGAAGACAATAGCACAAAAGATAAGTTGGGGAAAAAAAAACATAAAAAAGGGCTTCCCTGGTGGCGCAGTGGTTGAGAGTCTGCCTGCCGATGCAGGGGACACAGGTTCGTGCCCCGGTCCAGGAAGATCCCACATGCCGCCGAGCGGCTGGGCCCGTGAGCCATGGCCGCTGAGCCTGCGCCTCCAGAGACTGTGCTCCGCAACGGGAGAGGCCACAACAGTGAGAGGCCCGCGTACCGCAAAAAAAAAATAAAAAATAAAATAAAAAGATAAGTTGGGGGAAATGGAACTTTACTGTTGCAAGATTCTTACATTTCATGTGATGTAAGACAATATAAAATGCAAGTAGAGGACTTCCCTGGCAATCCAGTGGTTAAGACTCCATGCTTACATTGCAGGGGTCACAGGTTCAATCACTGGTTGGGAAAGGGAACTAAGATCCCACATGCCACATGGCATGGCCAAAAAATTTAAAAGAAAAAATTAAAATCCAAGTAGACTACGATAAGTTTAGGATGCATGCTGTAATGCCTAGAGCAACCACTGAAAAATAATGCAAAACAAGAATTAAAACAAAATGAGTAAAACATTCAATTAACCCAAACAAAGGCAAGAAAAAAGCAGATGGAACAAACAGAAGTAACAAATAGTAGACCTAAATCCTACCATATTTATGGTTCCATTAATGTAAATGACCTAAACACTTCAAATGAAAAGCAGAGATTGTCAGAAAAGATAAAAAAGTAAGACCCAACAACATGCTGTCTACATGAGAAGTACTTTAAATATAAAGACACGGGTAGATAGAAAGTAAAAGGATGAAAAATGAAAACACTAAGCATAAGACAGCTTGAGTGGCTACAGTATAGCAGACAAAAAAGATTTCAGGACAAAGAGGGACATTTATAAAATGAAAAGGTCAGTTTTCATCAGAAATACAGAACAATCATAAATGTGTGTGCCTAATAACAGAGCTTCAAAATGCATGCATACTGACAGAACATACCCAATATATCTATTTCATTATTTTGTGTTCCATATCACTAACATCTTCCCTTAGCTATTTTAATGTCTATTATGCTTGTTCTAAACTTTTGGTTCATCTGTTTGAACACCTCTACTTCTGAAGGTAGTGCTCCTTGGGATGTCTTTTTATTTTGGCTCCTCTGTCTAATAATGAGCACTGGGGAAGGCCAGAGGTCATAACCTAGTCTGTACAACAATAAGATAGTGGGGAACTTTGCCTTGTTTCAAAGGAAGTGCTTCTAAAATACTTAACGTTGTGATTAAGTATGAATGTTTACTGGGTGTTGGTGGATACATTTAATCAGGTTAGGGAAGTTGACTTTTTCTAATTTGCTAGTGTTTTTTTTTTTTTTTTTTTTTTTTTATTTATTTATTTTTATTTATTTTTTTTTTTTATTTTTGCATTACGCAGGCCTCTCACTGTTGTGGCCTCTCTTGCCGCGGAGCACAGGCTCCAGACGCGCAGGCTCAGTAGCCGTGGCTCACGGGCCCAGTTGCTCCGCGGCGCGGCATGTGGGATCTTCCCAGACCAGGGCGCGATTGCTAGTGTTTTTAAAAAAAGTTGCATGACTATTAAATTGTACTGAATGCCTTTTCTATAACAATTATCATGTTTTCCCCTTTAAATCTCTTTATATAATGAATCTACTAATAGATTTTCTAATGTTAAATTATCCTTAGATTCCAGTGGTAAATCCTTCTTGGTTATAATACATAGACACACATCTATTATTAACATCTTGTGGTACATTGGTTACAATCTATGAATCAATACTGATATACTCATGAACTAAAGTTCATAGTTTACATTAGGGTTCACTCTGTGTTGTATAGTGGTTATAGCTTTGATAAATGCACAATGTCATGTATCCACAATTACAGTATCATACACAATAATTTCACTGCCCTGAGTGTTCTATTAATCCCACCCCCACCCCCTGCCTGCTGCAGCCCTGGCAACCAGTAATCTTTTTACTGTTTCTATAGTCTTGCCTTTTCCAGAAGGTCATATAGTTGGACTCATAGAGTAGGTAGCCTTTTCACATCATTTTTTTCATTTAGCAATATGCATTTAAAGTTCCTCCATGTCTTTTCGTGACTTGATAACACTTCTTTTTCTCACTAACGTTCCACTGTCTGGATGCACCACCATTTACTCATCCATTCACCTCTTGAAGGATATCTCGGTTGCTTCCAGTTTGGGGCAATCATGAATAAAGCTCCTATAAATCCGTGTGCAGGTTTTTGTGCGAGCATACGTTTTTTAACTCAGTTCAGTAAATACCTAAGAGCACAATTGCTGGATTGCACCGTAAGCCTTTGTTTAACCTCATAAGAAACTTCCAAACTGTTTTCCAAAGTGGCTGCATCATTTTGCATTCCCACCAGCCAAGAATGAGAGTTCCTGTTGCTCCACATCCTCATTAGCCTTTAGTGTCGTCAGTATTTTAGATTTTAGCCAATCCAATAGTTGGGTAGTGGTATCTCATTGTTTTAATTTGTAATTCCCTAATGACATATTCTGTTGATCATCTTTTCATGTGCTTATTTCCCATCTGGACATCTCTGGTGAGGTGACTGTTCAGATATTTTTTCCCATTAAAAATATTAGGTTGTTTCGGGAATTCCCTGGTGGTCCAGTGGTTAAGACTCCACACTTTCACTGCTGAAGGCCCGGGTTCAATCCCTGGTCTGGGAACTAAGACCCCGCAAGGTGCGCAGTGCGAGCTAAAAAAAAAAAAAAAAAAAAAAATTAGGTGGTTTTCTTACTGATGAATTTTGAGTTCTTTGTATATTTTAGATACACGTCCTCTATCAGATACATGCTTTGCAAATATTTTCTCCCAGTCTGTGACTTATCTTTTCATTCTCCCAACACTATCTTCTGCAGAGCAGAAGTTTTCAATTTTGATGTAATTCAACTTATGTATCTATTCTTTGATGGATCATGCTTTTGGTGTTATATCTAAAAACCCATCACTAAACCCAAGATCACCTAGATTTTCGCCTATATTATATACTCACCTGACTTGAAATGTTTGGCTTTTTCATTCTTCTTCACAGTACAACCCTCTTCTGACTTCATCTCAGAAGTTTCTGTGCTATTTTCTAGTTTTCCCTATTTCAGCAGTCACATTTCTGAATCCTTTATTTCTCAGATACTAGTTTTCTTACCTCTTGGGCAATCATCTCCCTGAGTCAGTAAAAGCCAATTACTTTTTCAGTTTTCTAGTGTCTCTGATCTCATAGCTGTGTTCTTTGACTTTTGGACAACCATCACTCACTCTTTAACTCTCAAAACACTGCCATAGAGGTCTAAAAGGAAAGAAGGTAAATGATATGGAGGTAGCATTTGCTAGTTCCCAGAACCAATCTCAGGAGATTAAAGAGCAAACACTTCCCAAACTTTGTAATTCCAGCCTGTTTGATCTAAATTCATATCCAGTGCTCACTTGTTAATTAACAGCCTTCTTTGTTGATTTTCCTTGCACACTTAGCAAGGAAACCTCTATAAGAAAAAATTTCAGTTACAGAATTTAAACTGATAATAACTCTTATATCAAAAAGGAAAAACAAATTGGTTTCTTCCCATTTGTCTTTTCTTTTTGTAATTGAGTAATTTAAGTTCTTAAAGGTTCTAACAATCATATTTTATTTCATTAGAAAACAATAGTAGTAAGAAATGTATTTGATGGATTTGTTGGGTAATTTTTATAAATGACTGCTCTTTCTGATTAAGTATGCTTTTACAAAGATAAACCACTAAATCATTCACATAATTTCTGTCTGACATGTTTAACTTAAACAAGCTGAGGCAGACAGTGTGTATTAGTTTCCTAGGGCTGTTGTAACAAACTTCCACAAACCGGGTGACTTTATAAATGATAGAAATTTATTCTCTCGCAGTTCTGGAGGCCAGAAGTCTAAAATCAAGATGTTGGCAGGGCCATGCTCCCTCTGAAGGCTTTAGGGAGAAGAAGACTCCTTCCTGGCCGCTTTCTAGCTTCTAGTGGTTACCGGCAATCCTTGTCATTCCTTGGCTTATAGCTACATCACTCCAGCTTCCGCTTCCGTCTTCACATGACCATCTTCCCTTTGTGTGTTTGTGTCTCCAAATCTCCGTCTTCCTTATAAGGACACCAGTCATTGGATTTAGGGTCCACCCTATTCCAGCATGACATCATCTCACTAACTACATCTGCAAAGACCTTCTTCTAAATAAGGTCACAGTCACAGGTATCAGGGGTTAGGACTTTAACATATCATTTTGGGGAACATGAGAGTGCATGCTAGAGGTCTAGGGTATAAAAATCAAATTCAAAGTTGATATGCTAAAGAAAGAAAAACACAGGACAAAATGTGCTTTAGGAAGAATAAATGGGGTGGTGGTGGTGTGGTATGTGGTTATAGCTGTGAAGAAGGGCTGCTTCAGATGGAGAGAGTGCCTATTCTAAACCTTCAAAGAGAAGCAGGGTCTAAATAGGCTTGTCTTCAGTCCCCCCAAAAGAATGAGGAAAACAAAGATCCCAATTCCCCAATATTAATTAAAGAAAATTGTCAAAGTGACTGAGTAAAAGTTAAAAGCAAGATAATCACAGCTAAACGTGAGCAGGATGTATTGGACTAGGTCTCATAATTGGTCACCAGCCAAGTTATAGAAGGCAACACACTCGCTATACCTTTACTTTTTGCTTCTCTTTTTGTTTTGCTTCGTTATTGGCTAATCAAGTGTCTGGTAAACATTTCTCATCTATATTATCGATTGGCATTTCCCTCAACCATTTGCTCAAATCTCAAAAAGCACTGGCTGTTCCATCTTGTCACATAAGAGCCCTGGGAATCCAAGGGGGGAAAGACCTCAGAGTCCCTTGAGTCTCTCTGGAGGGAGAGAGTGAGACACTGGGCTGTGAATCTTTTCCTCCAGCTCAGGGACACTTGAGGAAAGTTTGACCCTGAGTGGAACTTATACTAGGCAAGTGATGTACCCGTTAGAGAGATATAAGGCTCTTGTTGGGGTGGCCACGTACTAGCTACTGATCTGAGGATGTCCTAGGTATGCTCTCCCTGCTTGTTGGAATTGCTTTATATCTAAAATCCTTTTAAAAATCTTTTTCTGCACTTTATCTTAAAATTTTCTTTCTTTTCACTTTGTATTTCTCTTAAGGTATCATCTGTTGTGTTTTCCCACTCTTGTGCTTCTTTTAATTAGGTCTTCATTTATGGAATGATCTTTCATTTCTAATTACTTTCTGAATTCCGTCACCTCCGAATTTCTAATTCTGATTTAGGGTTATTTTTCATGCCATGTACTATTTTATTTTAATGTCTGTTAGCTTGTTTTAAAATAATAGGTTACAGCTTTGATCTACTGTTTGAGCTTGTCCTGGCATGTGTTCATTAGCTGAAGGAATGTTATTCTGTATATTATTCCCTTTTTATTATAATAATTTTGTTTAGGGTTAATACTGATATTTTTTCTGTTGCTCCTTTTTTTCCAGTTTTTCTTTAAATTATGGTAAAATACACACTAAACGATGACTGTCCATTCCCTCCAGACCCTGGCAACTTTCTATCTCTATGGTTTTTGACTACTCTAAGTACCTCATACAAGTGGAATCATACAGTATTCGTCTTTTTGTGACTGGCTTATTTTGCTCACCATAATGTCCTCAAGGTTCTTCCATGTTGTTGCATATTGCAGAATTCCCTTCCTTCTAAAATCTGAATAACATGTATGCACCACATTTTGCTTATCCATTCTGATGGACACTTGGGTTGCTTCCACATTTTAGCTATTGTGAATAATGCCACTATGCATATATGGGTGCACAAATATCACTTTGAGACCCTGTTTTCAATTATTTTCAGTATCTACTCAGACTTGGAATTGCTGAATCATATGGTAATTTTTTTTTTTATGTTTTGAGGAATTACCATAATATTTTCCCCAGACACTATACCATTTTACATTGCCACCAACAGTGCACAAGGGCTCCATTTTCTCCACATCCTCACCATCACTAGTTGCTTTCTGGGTTTTTTTGATAGTGCCCATCCTAATGGGTGTGAAGTGGTATCTCATACTTTCTCCGTGCCTCAACCAGCAGCTTGCCTTATAGCACAGCAGAGTGGCCTATTGAGGATCCAGGTGAACCTCCAACTGAGACAACAACTATCAGGTGTTGGATGCTGGTCTGCAGGATGTACTATATGCTTGAAATCATGAACCAATGTATCTGCACACACTGCTTCTCCTAATTGCAGGTATGGAAACGATGAGGTGGAAGTGGGATAGTGCCTTTCAATATTAAGTGAAATGACTTGCCAAATAATTGCTTCTTATCTCCATGACTTGGGACTCTGCTGATTTGGGATTGGGGATACAAGAGCTTACTTAAGGGGAAAAAACAATGTTTCCATTGTTGGTCATTTTGGACTTTTATACCACAAATAATTAGGCAAAAGAAACTGGGGTGACTCGGGCTTCCCTGGTGGCACAGTGGTTGGGAGTCTGTTTGCCGATGCAGGGGACGCAGGTTCGTGCCCCAGCCCGGGAAGATCCCACATGCTGCGGAGCAGCTGGGCCCGTGAGCCATGGCTGCTGAGCCTGCGCGTCCGGAACCTGTGCTCCGCAACGGGAGAGGCCACAGCAGTGAGAGGCCCGCGTACTGCAAAAAAAAAAAAAAAGATAAAAAAAGAAACTGGGGTGACTGATCCTGAATAATATTGACAATCAAGATAGAAATGTTGCAGCTTCAAAGTGGGCATGAGAGAATCTTAACTCAGATCTGTTGTTCTAGAGCAGGTCTTATACTACCACATCCAATGGAAAAAGTTAATGGAAGACCACCACACCCCCCAAAGGACAGAATTATCAAGGGCTAGATCCCTTGTGAAGGTAAATTTACTAGAAACCCCAGTTCACTGAGTGCCTGTGTGAAGGCAAAGGGAATGTGGCATAAATTACAGAAGGGGAAAGTCATACATACCAATTGCATCCTCATAAGCAATTACAGAATAAAGACTGTCACCTCTAGCCATATTTCTTTCATTGTTGCGTATATATTTATACATTTTAATGAGTTTTTTTCTTCCTCTTCCCCACTTCCACTATTGTATTTGGCATGTAAGTTGTGGTTAATTATACAATTTTTAAAAATCAGGTTTATTGAGGTATGATTTAGTATAGTAAAATTCATCCTTTTTAAGTGTACAGCTCAATGAATTTTGACAGGTGTACAGTCATATAACCACAATCAAGATATATTTCCTTTACCTCCAAAACTCCCTCATGCCCCTTTGAAGTCAATTTGCTCCCCCCAGTTCCCAGTCATTGGCAACCACTGATCTGAATTTTAACCCTATGCTTTTGCCTTTTACAGAATGTCATTTATATGGACTTGTACACTATGTACCCCTTTGTGTCTGGCATCTTTTGCTTGGCATAGAATCTTTTCATTTATTTATTAAAATATTTATTTATTTATTTATTTATTTTAATTTATTTATTTTTGGCTGTGTTGGATTTTCGTTGCTACGCATAGGCTTTCTCTAGTTGTAGCGAGCAGGGGCTACTCTTCATTGTGGTGCGCAGGCTTCTCATTGTGGGGGCTTCTCTTGTTGCGGATCATGGGCTCTAGGCTCGCGGGCTTCAGTAGTTGAAGCATGTGGGCTCAGTAGTTGTGGCTCACGGGCTCTAGAGTGCAGGCTCAATAGTTGTGGCACACAGGCTTAGTTGCTCCATGGCATGTAGGATCTTACCGGATCAGGGCTTGAACCCATGTCCCCTGCATTGGCAGGCAGATTCTTAACCACTGTGCCACCAGGGAAGACCTTGAATCTTTTAAAATGTATGAAATGCTTAAAGAAATAAAAATGCTATCATACTATGAGTGACAAAACAAGATCCAAATTGGAATACAAAGAGATAAGAAGGTGAAAAGCTCTTAAAGAGGGTTTAGGGATATGGGGGATAGAACGAGAAGGTCTAATGTAATGTAATCAGTCATGGCAGAAGAAAACAAAGAGACTGGAGAGAAGCAATGTTCAGAATAGCAATTACTAAGAATTTTCCAGACTTGAATCCTCTGAAAAGAATGCGGAATGTATACCAAGCAAGATAAAAAAAAGAACCACATCTAAGCACAATATAGTAAAACTCAGGACATCAAAGACAAGGAGTAGGCTTCAAAAGCAGCTAAAGAAAATAGGCAGATCACCTACAAAGGAACAACAAACTGACTAACAGCAGACTTCTCAACAGCAACAGTAAATTCTAGACTACTGGAATACTGCCCCAAGTCTGAGAGAAAACAGCTATCAACCTAAACTTACAACCAGAAAATTATCTTTCAAGAAAAATTATCAACTAAAGATATTTTCAGATAAACAAAAAACACCTAGCTTTCTTTGAGAATTTCTAAAGGATACAATTCAGGTAGAGGGAAAAAGATCCTAGTCAGAAGGTTTGAGATGCAAGAAAGAAAGGAGGGCTTAAAAAAAAAAAAAAAAAAAAAAAAGTAGAAATGTAGGCAAATCTGAACAAACATTTTATCAAGTGATAATGAAAATATCTAATATGCAGGGTTAATAAAAGGTTAAGGCTTGTGGTAAAAGGGGGTTGGTGAGAGCAATTTCTCTCTTCTTAAAGTTGTCTTGCAAAAACTGCAAGAAATATGGGGGATTAAAAACCAGTTAACTCTATTTTCAGGAAAACTGAGTGACAGGTATCATTTGTATACTCAAAAATGCATTAAGTGCTGCCAAAAGCATCACAGAAGCCGCATGGTGATCAAGTAGATACCACAGGGATTAAGTGAACAGAAAGAGGCCAGAGGTGACAGATCTCAGAAAATATTAGGAAAACTACATTTCCTGTGGGTAAAGGGCTCACCCTGAAGTGAGTAACCTACATCCTTTACACACCACAAGAGTTGAGAGAGCTGGAAATCACCAGGCAGAAGGTAACTGGTCAGAAGCTATGTGGATAGAAGTACAAGAAAGATAAAGGGAGAATAGAGAAAAGACCCAGAGGTGGCAGATCTTGGAAAATGCCCACATAATACACTCACTGAAGGAATCTCTTACAAATGGCTGGGCCAGAAAAATCCAACTCATTGAGTAAAGAGTAGTAAAAAAGAAGTGGCACATCATTATTACAAAAATACTAGAAGACAAAAGGTGGGAAGGAACAGCAAAAGTTAAGAGATGAAGAACCAGACAAGAAACAGATTAAAAATCTAACCACAAGTTAACTATAAACAGAACAAAACAAGCAACTACTTCAATGAAGAAAGGCTTCATAGCAGAAATGCAAGAAATCAAGGAAGAGATGGCAAGAAAACAGAAGATGGAATATGGAAAAAAAAAAGTAAAAGCAGAAATTAATAAGTTAGAAAACAAGAAGGAAAGAACCAATAAATAAATGGAAAAGGTATGGGGAAGAAAAAAATCCTAACTTAAACTAATGAAGAAAAGATGGAAGAAAGCACAAATACACAAAAATAAGAAATAATCACAGAAACAAAAAAAGTTTAGAGAATCATTTAAAAATTACTTTGCTGGGAATTCCCTGGCCGTCCAGTGGTTAGGACTCCGTGATTTCACTGCCGAGGGCCCAGGTTCAATCAATCCCTGGTCAGGGAACTAAGATCCCACAAGCTGTGTGAACAAAAATAAATAAACAAAATAAAAATACTTTGTTTAACCCTATGCAAGCAATTTTGAAAACCTGTATGAAGTACATCACTTTTGAGGAATTATATAATCTATCAAAACAAACTCCCAAGTAAGAAGAAAATCAAAATGTGATAGTTTTTAAAGAATACCCCTACCAAAAAAATCAGTCCCAGGTCTCACAAGGAAGTTCTACCAAGCCTTTAAGAAACAGACAACTGCCCAATGCTTATTTCCCAAATGTTTTTTAAACTATTTCAAGGGATTGAAAATGAAGAAAACTTCCAAGTTATTTCTATAAGGCAGGTATAACATTAGTACCAAAATATGACAAGGAAAGAAGGAAGGAAATTACAGACCAATCTCACTTCTGGGTATTGATGCAAAAATACTATTAGTTGTCTATTGCTGTGTGATAAATTACCACAAATACAGCAGCTTAAAACAATATACATTTATTATCTCACAGTTTCCATGGATTAAGGAGTCTGAACACAGCTTAGTTGGGCCCTCTTTTCAGAGTCTCACAGGGTAACAATCAAGGTGTCAGCCAGGCTGCACTCTCATCCGGAGCTCACATCCTTTTTCAAGCTCACATGGTTGTTGGCAGAATTCATTTCTTTGTGGCTGTAAACTCAGGACAGTTGACATCTTCAAAGCCAGGAGGATAGCTTCTCTGAGTTCAGAAAAGGCCCTAAACTCTCTTTTAAAGGGTTTACTTGATCAGGTAAGGCTCATCCAAAGTAATCTCCCTTTCATTAACTCAAAGTCAACAGATTAGGGACCTAATTACATCAGCAAAATCCCTTCACCTTTGCCACATAATATAACATAATCACGGGAGTGATATACCCTATTATATTTCATAGGACCTGCCTACCTTCTTCAAGGGAAGGGGATCATACAAGGGTACAAAATACTGCTTAAGTACACTAAGTAAAATATAGCAAACAAAAACCAGGAATACAGTAAAGAAAACACATTATGATAGAGTAAGATTATTTAAAAAATACAAAGATAGTTCAATATAAGGATATAACTTTCACAGATACTAAGAAAGCTTTGATAAAGTTCAACAAATATCCCTGATTTAAAAACCCTCTAAAGGGGCTTCCCTGGTGGCGCAGTTGTTGAGAATCTGCCTGCCAATGCAGGGGACACGGGTTCGATCCCTGGTCTGGGAGGATCCCACATGCCGCGGAGCAACGAAGCCCGTGCGCCACAACTACTGAGCCTGCACTCTAGAACCCACGAGACACAACTACTGTAGCCTGTGCACCTAGAGCCCGTGCTCCTCAAGAACAGAAGCCACTGCAATGAGAAGCCCATGCACCACGAGGAAGAGTAGCCCCCGCTCACTGTAACTAGAGAACGCCTGCATGCAGCAACAAAGACCCAATGCAGCCAAAACTTAAAAAATAAATTAATTAAATAAATAAATTTTAAAAATAAAATAAAAACCCTCTAAAGGACTTACCTGGTGGCACAGTGGTTAAGAATCTGACTGCCAATGCAGGGGACATAGTTTCAAGCCCTGGTCCAGGAAGATCCCACATGCCGTGGAGCAGCTAAGCCTGTGTGCCACAACTACTGAGCCCGTGTGCCTACAGCCCATGCTCTGCAACAAGAGAAGCCACATCAATGAGAAGGCTGTGCACCGCAAGGAAGAGTAGCCCCCGCTTGCCACAACTAGAGAAAGCCCGTGCACATAAGTGAAGACCAAATGAAGCCAAAAATAAATAAATAAAATTAATTAAAACAAAAACCCTCTAAAAAGGAGGAATAGATTCTTCTTTAACACTGTAAAATAAATTAATTTTATCCCCCAAATGAATATGATACTTAATGAGGAAACAGTAGGAGCATTTTCAGTGAAATCAGGAAAAGACTGTCTACTACCATGACTGTTATTAACATTATACTACAGATACTACCAACACAATTGGTGAAGATTTTAAAAAATTCAGAAGTATAGAAACTGGAAAGGAGGGGATAAAGTTATTACTATTTGCATAATGTGACTATACACATGCAAAACGCAAGATAATCAACTGAAAACTACTAAAAACAATAATAAAATCCAGTAAAGTAAAATATAAAAAATTAATACATGAACATAAGTAATTTTTGCATATGCAAGCAATAATCAGAAGATACACTGAAAGGAAATGTCCCATTCATTACAGCGACAAAAATATAAAATACTCAGGAATTACCTTAACCAGAAATGTGTAAGACCTAGCATGGGGGGGGGGGAGCCTAAAACATTACTGAAGCACACAAAAGACTTGAGCAAAAAGAAGACCTACTGTTGAATAGTAAGACAATATCAAAGAGGTTTCGATTTTCCCTTTAAAAATATCAAATGACTTCTTTTAAAAAATATATCTTTCTGGGGACTTCCCTGGTGGTCCAGTGGTTAAGACTGGACCTTCCAACGCAGGGGGTGCAGGTTGGAGCCCTGGTCATGGAGCTAAGATCCCACATGCCTCCCAGCCAAAAATCCCAAAATAAAACAGAAGCAATATTGTAACTAATTCAATAAAGACTTAAAAAATGGTCCACATCAAAAAAAATCTTTAAAAAAAGAATCTTTCTTTTTTCTTTTTTAAACCAATTTCATCCTAAAATAGGTATGGAAAAACAAGAATAGCCAGCAAAAGATCATCTATATGATCATTAAAAGACAGAAAATACTTTAGGGTAATTTAATAAAAATGCACAAAACCCTTGCACTGAAATCTATAAAATATTTCTGAGTGAAATTAAAGACATGCATTCATGGAAAAAATATTCTATTAATGGACTATAATACTCATACTGTTAAGCTATTCCCCCCAAATTGATATACTCAATGCAATCCCAATGAAAATCTCCAGCAAGCTTTATTATGGAAATTGATAAGCTGATTCTAAAATTTATATGGAACTGCAAAGGACATAGAATACTCAAAATGACCTTAGAAAAGGGAAGTAAATTTGGAGAAATTATTCTACATGCCTTCAAAGCTTATTATAAAGCAAAGAAAATCAAGACAGTGTGACACTGGCAAAAGAACAAACAGATCAATGTTATAGAATAGAGTCAAGAAATAGACCCATGTGTATCAGTCAAATTATTTTTCACAAAGTTATTAAATAGAGAAAGAAAAATATTTTTGAAAAATGATACTAGAAGTATAATTTACATACCGTGAAATGCACAGATTCAAACTGCACAGTTCCACCAGTTTTAACAAACGTATATATAAATTAATACATTCTTACTCTTGTCAGTTCCCAGGTTGATGGCTTTAAACATATGAAAGAATGCTCAAACTCTCATAATAATAGAAATTCAAGTTAAAACTACATCAAAATATCATTTTTTTCACCTATCAGATTGGCAAAAATTCTAAAAGTCTGCCAACACATTCCATTGATGAAGCTGTGGGAAAGCAGGCACTCTCACACATAGCTTATATGAGCATAACTGGCACAGTCCTTACGGAGAGCTATCACGCTTCCACATGTGAGTCTTTGACACAGGAATTCTACTTTGGGTGATTTATCCCACAGACATACTTCCATATGTATGAAACGATATGTGTATACAGTTATTCTTTACAGAATTGCTTGCAATAACAGGGCTTGAAACAACCCAAATTTCATCTGTATGGGACTGGTAACTAAATTATAGTAATACATATGATGAAATACGGATAGCTATTTAAAAAAATAATAATCTCAATGCACTGATTAGATCTCAACGCACTGATATGGAAAGGTCTCCAAGATATACTAAGTGAAAAAGAGTAAGACACTGAGCAGTTAATGCAGCATGTTACCTTTTTTATTAAAAAGGAGAGGTAAAATACTAAAAATCTATGTTACTTTGTGTTCGTGCATAATAAAATTCTGGAAGGATTAAATAAACTAAGAACAGCAATTTCCTATGAGAGAGAACTGAATGGATGGGGGACAAATATGGGATGGGTCTTTTTGCTATACACTATTTTATATTTCTGGCTTTTGAACCTTATGAATTTATTACTTAGCCACAAAAATTAAATTCAAAAGAAAAGTTCTAAAAAACTATATTATGTAATCAGAAGGCCAGGTAGTTGGAGTAAAAGAGTTCTAAGTTTCTTATATTGTTCAGGAGGACTTATTCATGTACCAGTCACTGCTTGCCTGTACCTTCTACCTGATTTCATGGATAACTGTGTGCCACTGGCTTAGTCCTATAACACAAGGAAAATGCTTTTTTAAAAAAATTGAGATATAATTGACATATAACATTATATTCGTTTCAGGTGTACAATATAATGATTCGATACCTGTATACACTGCAAAATGATCACCAAATAAGTCCAGTCAACATCCACCATGATACAGTTACAAAATTTTTTTTTCTTATGGTGAGGACTTTTAAGTTCTACTCTCTTAGCAACTTCCAAATATACAGTATTATTAACTGTAGTCCTCATGCTGTACATTATAGTCCCAGGACTTATTTATAACTGGAAGTTTGTACCTTTTGACCCTGTTAACCCATTCTGCCTACCCCAACCCCCAGCTCTGAAAACCATCGATCTATTCTCTGTATCTGTGAGTTTGTTTGTTTGAGATTCCACATATAATTGATATCATATAATATTTGTCTTTCTGTCTTATTTCACTTAGTATAATGCCCTCAAGGTTCATCCATGTTGTCCCAAATGGCAAGATTTCCTTCTTTTTTTATGGCTGAATAATATTCATATATATACAGTTGACTTATACAGCACATCTTCTTTATCCATTCACCAGTCAATGGACACTTAGGTTGTTTCCACATCTTGGCTACTGCAAATAATTCTGCAATGAACATAAGGATGCAAATATCTTTTCAAGTTAGTGATTCCATTTCCTTTGGATAAATACCTGGAGGTGGAACTACTGGATCATTTGGTAGTTCTATTTTTAATTTTTCAAGGAATGTCCATACTGTTTTCAATAATGGCTGTACCAATTTACATTCCCATGAACAGTGCAGCAGGGTTCCCTTTTCTCCATATCCTCACCAATACTTGTTACTTCTTGTCTTTTTGATAATAATCATTCTAACAGGTGTGAAGTGATATTTCATTGTGCTTTTGATTTGTAGTTCCCTAATGATAGTGATGTTGAGCACCTTTTCATGTACCTGTTGGCTTCTTGTGTGTCTTCTTTGGAAAAATATCCATTCAGATCCTTTGCCCATTTAAAAACTGGATTGTTTTGTCTTTTGCTATTGAGTTGTATGAGTTGTTTATATATTTTGGATATTAACCCCTTGCAGATCTATGCTTCGCAAATATTTTCTCCCATTCAGTAGTTTGCCTTTTCATTTTGTTGATGGTTTCCTTTGTTGTGCAGAAGCTTTTTACTTTGATGTATTCATTTACCTTTGCTTTTGCTTTTGGTGTCAAATCTAAAAAATCATTGCCAAGACTGATGTCAAGGAACTTACTGCCTATGTTTTCTTCCAGGAGTTTTAGAGTTTCAAGTCTTTAGTCCATTTTGAGTTAATTTTTGTGTATGGTATAAGATAGTAGTCCAGTTTTGTTCTTTTGCAGGTGGATGTCCAGTTTTCCCAACTGGACATTTACTGAAGAGACTGTCCTTTCCTCACTGTATATTCTTGGCTCTCTGTCATAAGTTAATTAGTCATATATGCATTATTTCTGGGCTCTCTATTCTGTTCCATTGATCTATGTGTCTGTTTTTATGCCAATACTGTACTTTTTTGATTACTATAGCTTTGAAATCAGTTTTTGATTAATATAGTTTGAAAACAGGAAGCATAATTACTCCAGTTTGTTCTTCTTTCTCAAGATTGCTTTGGTTATTTGGGGCTCTTATGTGGTTCCATACAGATTTTAGGATCATTTGTTCTACTTCTGTGAAAAATGCCATTGGAATTTTGATAAGAGATTGCATTGAATCTGTAGATTGCTTTGGGCAGTGTACACATTTTAACAATATTAATTCTTCCAATCCACAATCATGGAGTATTTTTCCATTTTTTATGTCTTCTAGATTGGTAGTTTATTAAAAACACTGAAAGGACTTCCCTGGTGGCACAGTAGTTAAGAATCTGCCTGCTAATGCAGGGGACACAGGTTCAAGCCCTGGTCCAGGAAGATCCCACATGCCGCGGTGCAAGTAAGCCCACACGCCACAAATACTGAGCCTGCACTCTAGGGGCCGTGAGCCACAACTACTGAAGCCTGCGCGCCAAGAGCCCGTGCTCCCCAACAAGAGAAGCCACCGCAATGAGAAGCCCGTGCACCACAACGAAGACTAGCCCCCACTCACTGCAACTAGAGAAAGCCCACGCGCAGCAACGAAGACCCAACACAGCCACAAATAAATTAATTAATTAAAAAATAAAAATAAAAACACTGGGGGCTTCCCTGGTGGCGCAGTGGTTGAGAATCTGCCTGCTAATGCAGGGGACACGGGTTCAAGCCCTGGTCTGGGAGGATCCCACATGCCGCGGAGCAACTGGGCCCATGAGCCACAACTACTGAGCCTGTGCGTCTGGAGCCTGTGCTCCGCAACGAGAGGCCGCGATAGTGAGAGGCCTGTGCACCGCGATAAAGAGTGGCCACCGCTTGCCACAACTACAAAAAGCCCTCACACAGAAACGAAGACCCAACACAGCAAAAATAAATAAATTAATAAACTCCTACCCCCAACATCTTCTTAAAATAAATAAATAAATAAATAAAATAAAAACACTGAACATGCAATTACCATATGACTCAGCAATTGCACTCCTGGGCTTCTAACTCAGAGAGAGACGTATGTTCACATAATAACGTGTACGTGAATGTTCAGAGCAGCTTTATCCATAAAAGCCTCAAACTGGAAACAGCTCAGATGTCCTTTAATGGGTAAATGGTTAAACAAACTGTGGTACACTCATATCATGGATTATTACTTAGCAATAATATGGAACAAATTATTGATAAAGGCAACAATCTGGATGAATATCCAAAGAATTATGTTTAGTGAAAAAAAACAATCTA
The DNA here is from genome assembly GCF_026419965.1 of Kogia breviceps. NCBI lineage: Eukaryota > Metazoa > Chordata > Mammalia > Artiodactyla > Physeteridae > Kogia > Kogia breviceps. The sequence goes on from NC_081319.1 coordinate 70,232,544, forward strand.
AAAGGTTATATACTATATGATTCCAATTATATAACATTCTAGAGATATCAAAATTATAAAACAGAGAACAGATTAGTGGTTGGCAGGACTTAACATGGCTACAGGAAGGAAACAGATGTGGCTATAAAAGGACAACATAAGAGATCCTTGTGGTGCTGGAATTGTTCTTATTTTGACTGTATCAATGTCAAAATGATAGGAGACCCTTCCAAACTGGCAGAGCAAGGAAGGACCTTAGAAAACTGCTCCTTATAAACAATGAAAGCACTGGCAAAGTTGTCAAAATCAACATTTTCCGAACTCTGAAAATTAACCAAAGGCTCAGAACAGTCTGAAGAGTATTTATTACAAAAAATGGCTGAATCTCAGTAAACAAAGAACTTTGTAGCATTTTAATTTGCCCTATTCACGTCTTCTCTCTCCTTCCATGATGGCCTTGGAAACCAACAGCCCTGCAGACATGGCAGCCATGAAGACTAGCAGGCTAGCAGTCACTGGAGAGGCCAAAATAGGCTTGGAGCTTTTCAAAGGCTCCATCCCCAAATAACTGTAATTATTTGACCTGTCTGGCAGTTCCCTGTAAACCACCCTGTAAACCCACTCTCAGGGTTTGCGTTTATTTGAACTGACTCAGAGCTCATTCACTGTGAATACCCTTTTCCCTCGAGCATTTATTGAAAATAACCAGGGGCAATTGTTTAACATCACAAGTGACTTAGCTGATAACAATTGTGTGAGACAAGGAAGAAGCTGACAAAAAGCTTAAAAGGAAAAACTCTGGAATAAGGTATCTATAGGAGTCTTTGAAAAGTTCCAACATATTCTTGGATATCTAGAAGACCACATGTATGTGCTGGGCCGTGTGCATGCCCAGGAAAGGTCTGAGAAGACCCTAATCTCACTCACTGCTGGGAGACCTTTAGGCTCTGCACAAGCAGGAAGTAAAGACTAAAGCAGAGGGGCTTCCCTGGTGGCACAGTGCTTGAGAATCCGCCTGCCAATGCAGGGGACACGGGTTCGTGCCCCAGTCCGGGAAGATCCCACATGCCACAGAGTGGCTGGGCCCGTGAGCTATGGCCACTGAGCCTGTGCGTCCGGACCCTATGCTCCGCAATGGGAGAGGCCACAACAGTGAGAGGCCCACGTACCACAAAAAAAAAAAAAAAAAGACTAAAGCAGAGTTGTCCACAGTGTGCTGGAGTCTTGAAGATATACCCCAACACTACACACATGTGCACACACATACACAAACACACACACACACACCTGGCAAAGGCCAGGAGACATTAATTCAAGGCATGTAAGGAGATAGCTGTCCATTCATTACCTGACCACTAAACTAACCAAGCAGAGACTATCAGTGCCACTCATGACAAAGAATACAGACTTTACAGAATTAGTTCAGGAAAGTCACTAAAAAAACAGAAGCAGCAGCAGCAACAACAAACAGCAACCCCAATAAACCCTGGGAAGAGAGGGGAATGTGATATGCAGAATTGCCACATTATATTATTTAAAATGTCTAGTTTTCAAAAAACATATGAGACATACAAAGAAAAGGGAAAACAGGACATAACACAAGGTGGGGGGGAAGAAGCAATTAATAGAAACTGTCTCTCAGAAAGCTCAGATGGACAGAATTCATCAGACAAAGAATTTAAATCATCTATTATAAATACGATTAAAGAACTAAAGGAAATCATGTCTAAAGAACTAAAGGAAAGTATGAGAATGTCTCACCAAATAGAGACTATCAGTAAAGAGACAGAATTCTAAAAAAGAACCAATATAAATACCAATATAAAAAGAGAACTTCAGGGGAATTCCATGGCAATCCAATAGTTAGGAATAGGCGCTCACTGCTGTGGCCTGGGTTCGATCCCTGGTCGGGGAACTGGGATCCTGCATGCTGCTCAACAAGGCCAAAAAAAGAAAAGAACTTCAGTACAATAACTGAAATGAAATTTTTTTTTTTTTTTTTTTTTGTGGTACGCGGGCCTCACTGTTGTGGCCTCTCCTGTTGCGGAGCACAGGCTCCGGACGCACAGGCCCAGCGGCCATGGCTCACGGGCCCAGCCGCTCCGCGGCATGTGGGATCTTCCCGGACCGGGGCACGAACCCGTGTCCCCTGCATCTGCAGAAGGATTCTCAACCACTGCGCCACCAGGGAAGCCCTGAAATGAAATTTTTTACTAGAGGAGCATGACTGTAGATTCCAGCTGGCAGAAAGAAGAATCAGAAAACTTGAAGACAGGTCAGTTGAGATTCTCCAGTCTGAGGAACAGAGAGAAAAAAAAGAATAAAGAAAAATGAACAGAGCCAGAGCTTCAGATACCTGTGAAACACCATGAAGTGTACCAACATGTGCATAATGGAGGTCCCAGAAGGAGAGGAGAGTAGGGAACAAAAAAAAATTTGGCCCAAAATGTCCCAAATTGGGTGAAAATCATGAATCTACACATTCAAGAAGCTCAACACACTCTAAGATAAACAGATCCATATCTAGACATATCAGAATCAAACTGTCAAAAGCCAAGGACATCGAGAATCTTGAAAGCAGCAAGACAGATATGATTCATCACATATAAGGGATCCTCAGTAAGATTAACAGCTGAATTCTCATCAATGTCATTATTCTGGTTGTGATATTTTCTATAGTTTTGCAAGATATTACTATTGGAGGAAACTGGATAAAGTGTACATGGAATCCTTCTGTATTATTTCTTATAATTGATTGTGAAACTATAATTATCTCAAAATTAAAAATTTAACACACACACACTTCAAAACAACACTTGGATCCGAGATAAAATCATAAGAGAAGTGTAAAGATATTTATAATTGAGCAATAATGAAAATACTATGTATCAAGACTTGAGAAACATATAAACAAACAACAGTGGTAATTTGAGGTAAACTTGTAGTCTTGAATGCTTATATTAGAAATGAAGAAAGTCTGAAAATTTAAAAAAATAGGCACCCAAACTTTTAGAAAAATAACAGAATAAAGTGGAAGGAAACAGATTAAAATGGTTAGAGCAACAATAAAAAAAAATAGACTAAGGATGATCAACAAAGCCAAAAGCTAGCTATCTAGGGGGGAAAATTAATAAAATTGATAGGGGGTAGAGGTAAAGGGGAGAGAAAAGAAGAAAAAAATATTAGTAATGCAAAGGGGAACATAACTATAGATGTAGCAGAGATTCAAAAGAAAACATTTTGCAAAACTCAGATGAACAAACCCTAGAAAAATATTCCAATTTTCCAAGAAACAGTTCATTTCAATCATAAACAAACTCATCCATAAAACTGAAAAAGAGGAAATATTTCCAATTCATTCTATGAGATTAATAAAACTTAATTTCCAAAGCTATCAAATTACAGTAATCTCACTTGTGAACCTAGATGCAAATATATTAAAGTATTAGCAAACCAAAGCAGTGATGCATAAAAGAGTTAATAAATCATGACAAAGTCAGGCTAATTTCAGAGATACAAGAATGGTTTAATATTAGAGAATCAATTCTTCACATTAACAGTAAAGGAGAAAACCAATTATCATCTTAATAGATGCAGAAAGAGCATTTGATAAAACTCAACACTCATCATGATAAAACAACTTTTAGCAAAGTGAGAATAGAAATGATCTTTCTGAATCTGTTAAAGGGTATCTCACATAACACCGAAAGCAAACATCATTCTTAGCGGGGAAATGTCAGAAGCATTTCCTTAAAACTGAGTAACAAGTCAGGGAGGTCTATTGCCTCTATCTAACATTGTGCTGAAGGTCAGTAAGGAGGAGAGAGAGAAAGGGTGGGGGTGGGGGGGAAGGAAGGAAGGAGAGAAGGAAGGAAGGAAGGGAGGGAGGAAGGAATGTTTGAAAAGGGAAGATCAAAACTATTATTTACAAATAATATAATTATCTATAGAGAAAACCCTTAAGAACCAACCAAATTATTAGAAATAAGAAGTTTAGCAAGGTGGCTAAATATAAGATGAAGAGGCAACAATAAACTGTATTTCCTATACTAGTAAAGAAGAAATATTAAGATACTACTAACAGTATAGGCAGTGGTGGCAATGTCTTAGCTAGATTATATTTGATTTCTAGCTTGCTCCTCCAGTCTCCTTTCAATTCTGTCAGCCCCACTTCAATAAATTCTGTTTTTTCCTGAGATAGCTAGAATTGGGTTTTATTGCTTGCAAACATGCATCCTGTAATTACACTATTATTTTAATGGGTATTTGAAGTAAAATGTGTGTCTGGGGTCCTCAAGACCACCCCCAAATTCAGTGATTCAATAGGAAGAATCAGGATTCAGCATGCAGCTGTATGTATGGTTACAATTTATTATAGAGAAAGGATACAGAGCAAAATCAGTAAAATCAGGGAAGAGAAAAGGAAGGCACATGGGGTATAGTCTGGAGGAAACCAGGACCAAGCTTCCAAGAGTCCTCTCTCACACAGGATGCACTTAATTCCCTCAACAATGAGTTGTAACAACACATGTCAAATGTTGTATACCAGGGAAGCTCATTAGAGACTGTCCAGAGTTTTTACTGGGGGCTGGTTACAAAGGCACCCTCTGCCTGGTGGCATGTACTCCAGAAGGAAAGCAGCTATCTAGCGTAAACCATATTGTTTGCACAAATAGTTTAAGCACAGTGAACCACTCTTATCAGTGAGGGTGGTGAGAACCTTCCTGAAATCCAGGAAGTTCCCAGATGCCACCCATGTAAGCAGGCATTTCAAAGGACAGCAGTCAGGCCTGCTATGTTAACTCTCTTCTGTATGATGCACACTCTTTCTGCCATACTGAATCGGAAAGCTAATTTATTACAGCCACTTTTCAATCCATTCACTTACTTTTGAAATTATATAATTTAATTTTAAGTATATTTCATATCAACTTTTACGAAATTACATAGTTTTTAAAAGACAGGGCTTTCCTGGTGGTGCAGTTGTTAAGAATCCACCTGCCAATGCAGGGGACACGGGTTTGAGCCCTGGTCCAGGAAGATCCCACATGCCTCAGAGCAACTAAGCCCATGTGCCACAACTACTGAGCCTGCACTCAAGAGCCCATGAGTCACAACTACTGAGCCTGCATGCCACGACTACTGAAGCCCGCACGCCTAGAGCCCATGCTCCACAACGAGAAGCCACCGCAATAAGAAGCCTGTGCACCGCAACGAAGAGTAGCCCCCACTTACCACTACTAGTGAAAGCCCGCGTGCAGCGACAAAGACCCAACGCAGTCAAAAATAAATAAATAAAATAAATTTTTTTTAAAAAGAAATAAAAAAATAAAAAGTCAAATAATTCTGAGGCTTAAAAATAAAACGAGATCCCTGCTTCACCCCAATTCCTGCTCTCCTAATCCATAAGCAATGCTTTCAAACTCTTTTGTAGTTTCTTCCAGTATTTATCTTTCATTTCTAAATAATTCGCATTTACTGTTACTTCTTGATTTTTCAACTTTACACATTATCTATTACCTTTCAACTATAGACAATTAGGATTTAACTTTCTTATATCTCCTACTACTCACCTCATATTCTCAAAAAGTTTTATCATTAATTTTTAGTTAAATCTCTATTGTTTTTCATTATTATGATGATATAAATGTTTGCAAATGAGTCACACAGGCTTTTAGAAATTATATTGTGAAATATATAGAAATTATATTTCTTTTTCACATGAGTTGTCTTTCCTGGAATTAATAATAGCCTGTTTTAAATTTTTAATTATCTATATACATATCATTAAATCCATCTCTAAACTATCAGTACTGAAAACCTCCTCTCATACGGTCAAATGTATATGGTAAATTATCCATTCCAGTTGTTTCTGGAGTCCTCCAACTCCAATGGTTGCACCCTAAGCCTGCCACACAACTCTTCCTGGGATTTCCCTTCATCATAACTGGGGATGCCTTTTGCTTCTTTCTCATATTGGATCCCATTTCATGGACCCCGTGACTTCTATTTAAAAAAAATTTTTTTCTCCATCATTTGGTGGAAAACGTCATCCAGTTGCTTCCCGAGAAAGGATAAATGAGACCTTGCAAGTCAGAAAATGTCTTTATACTATTCCCACACTTGATACTTTGGCAAGGCATAGACTTGAATATTGAAAACAACATTCAGCATTTGATGGGATTATTCTGATGTCTTCTAACTTGGTATCATTCTGATTCGTAATCTTTTCTATGTGACCTGCTTTTTTCTCTCTGGAAGCTTTTAGGATCCTCCCTTTTTCTATCACTAGTGTTCTTAGTTTAGATCTTTTTGTATTCATTGTACCAGGGCACTGGGGCAGTCTTTCATTCTGGAAACTCACGACCTTCAAAATTTATCATTTCTCTTTCTAGAATTACTATAGATGGGATGTTGAGTGTCCTGAATTGATCCTCAAATTCTCTTTTCTCTTCTCTGTACTTTCCTATTTTCCCTCTACTCTCTAGGAGATTTCAACTTCACCTTCCAAATCTTCCATTGTATCTTTTTAAAATCTTTCATATTTTCTTGTTTTTAATTTTCAAGAGTTTTTTATCTTCTGACTGCATCTTTTCATTCTCCCTCCTTCCCTCCCTCCCTTCGTTTCTAATATTATCACGTTCCCATTTCATGGATGCTACTCTTTGAGGCTGAGATTTTTGTTTGTTAAAACTTCTGTGGTTCTCTACATTAACTGTTTCCCCTGTTCCTTTGTTTTGCGCTATGATGTTCGCGAGATTTTCCTCATATATCTGTTGGTTCTTGACTGTCTACTCAATTTTGAGTGAGGTAATAAAAAGTTGTTTAAAATTGTGTGTGTTGGGGCAAAGGGAGGGGGTATTTTGGTATCTGGTAGGCTTCAATATAAGGCAAAAGGTGGCAAACTGAATTTCTTTTTTTACTGGGGATGTTCCTCCATAAATATTTGTAAATAGGACTTTACTTTCAGAAAGGAATCCTGGAATTTTCTAATATCCTTTAATCCACTGCTTCTCAAACTTTAACATGCAAAACATGCACTGGTGGTGCACTGATTGAGAATTCGCCTGCCAATGCAGGGGACATGGGTTCGATCCCTGGTCTGGGAAGATTCCATATGCCGCGGAGCAACTAAGCCCATGCGCCACAACTACTGAGCCTGCACCTCTAGAGCCTGTGCTCCGCAATGAGAAGCTCCTGCTCGCCACAACTAGAGAAAGCCGGGGGGCGTGCAGCAACAAAGACCCAACGCGGCCAAAAATAAATAAACAAATAAAATAAATCTATTAAGAGAGTTAATTATTTAAAAAATTACATAAATCACCTGGGGGAATCTTGTTAAAATGCAGATTTGGGTTTGGCAGGTCTGGAGTGGGGCCTGAGAGTCAGCATTTCTGACCCCCTCCCAGGGCATGCCAATACTACTGGTTCTTGGACAACAATCTGAATAGCAATATTCTAATATATTTGGCTCCTGGTGTTCTAAAATGTGAGGTGGGGGAAGAGGCTGGGCCACTAAGGATTTTTTCTTTCTTTTTTTTTTTTTTGTGGTACGCGGGCCTCTCACTGTTGTGGCCTCTCCCATTGCGGAGCACAGGCTCCGGACGCGCAGGCTCAGTGGCCATGGCTCACGGGCCCAGCCACTCCGCGGCACGTGGGATCTTCCCGGACCAGGGCACGAACCCGTGTCCCCTGCATCGGCAGGCGGATTCTCAACCACTGCGCCACCAGGGAAGCCCCCACTGAGGATTTTGATATCAAGAAAATATTTTTTTCAATTCCCCACCTGAAAGGATAAGCTGGCTAAAAATATTTTCATGGGATCTTTTTCTCAGCCCCCTTTTGGACCACCAGATCCCATCAATTTGTACCAGCTTCTCCCTTCCTCTTTATCAGCACTGAAAAGGGAAATGAGGTGGGGATGGAGTGTCTCACCATTCAGTATGTAGAGTTTCATTCTAATTGCCATTTTCAGAATGGTACTTTGTCCCTGCCTTCATTGGTGCCTGCCTGGAATCTCCAAGTCCAGATCTCTTTAGTTCAATTTCTTGAGATGGCAAATCTCCAAGGAGTAGTGGGGAGATCTGATGGCATCTAACCACCCTTTTAACAGGTTTTTCAGCCAATCCTACTTTCAGGCCTACTCTCCAAGCCACTGCCACCCCCTCACCACCACCCCCTACCCCCCAGCACGCACATTTCTTCAGAAGTACCTGCAGTCTCCTACTTCTAAGCCTTTCTAGTGGTCTAATGTGAATCAGCTGATTTTTACCGGCTCTTCTTGCAGACTTCTAACTCTCTCTGATTTGTTCACCCATCTACTTCCATTCTCCAAAATTTTATTGACAGTTCTCAATTGCTGTTGTTTCTTCCCCCCATTCTCTGGTTCTTGTGGATTTTATTATCTTGCAGGGTTTTTTAAATCCTTTATTAACATATTAAGTGAAGTTTGGGGGATAAATGCATGTGCTCAATCCACACATTTTAACCATCTATTGTTAAACTTTCCCAAAAATGTCCCTCTCAACATACACTGTTCTTTCTACCGTTTAGACTGTAGATTGACTTTATATCTGCCATCATCTTACTGCTTATTTTTGTTCTTATTGCTTATTTGTGTTCCTTTTTGTCTTCTTTTTGATTGGTTGAATATTTATTATTTCTTTTTTCCTCTCTACTAGTTTGTGAGTTATATACTCTTTTTTTCATTCTTTTAATGATTAGTCTAAAAATGACAACAGGTATTCTTTTTTTAATCAACTTAATTGTGGTACAATTTATGTAAAATACATGACGGCTATCCCAGTATTTCGATAACTTCTGACAAATGTTTCTCTACCACCACAATCAACTTATAGAAGGTTTCCATCACTCCCAAAATTCCCACATGCCCCTTTATAGTCAGTACTCTCCTCTACCTCCAGGCAGCCACCAATCTGCTTTCTGTTACTATAGATTAGTTTGCATTTTCAAGAATTTCAAATAAATGGAATCATACAACAGGTATTCTTGACTAATCAAAGGCAAATATTAATTCTTGAGCTTTACCCTTTTCCCAGACAATGCAAGGACCTTAAAACACTTTAATCCTGGAATTGTCTTATATCCTCTAATCCACTGCTTCTCAACTTTAATATGCACATTGTATTAATCAGGGTTCTGTAGAGAAACAGAATAAATAGATATTATAGGAATTGGTTCAAGCAATTATGGAGGCCAAGAAGTCCCATGATCTGTCATCTGCAAGCTGGAGAACCAGGACGGCTGCTGGTATAACTTAGCCAAGTCCAAAGGCGTGGGAGCCAGAACCACCTATGTCCAAGGGCAGGAAAAGATAATGTCCCAGCTCAACCAGAGAGCAAATTCAACCTTCCTCTACCTTTTTGTCCTAGTCAGGCCCTCCACAGATTGGACGATGCCCATCCGCACTATTAGGGGTGATCTTCTTTACTCAGTCTACCGATTAAAATGCTAATCTCTTCCAGAAACAGCCTCACAAACACTCAGTAATAATGTTTTACCAGCTATCCCTTAGCCCAGTCAACTTCACACATAAAATTAACCATCACACATATGAATCACCTAGGGGGATTTTGTTAAAATGCAGGTTCTGGTTTGGTAGGTGCTCTTATTATTTTTTTTTTAGGTGCTATTACTTTTGTTCATTTTCTCTCTTTAGTAAAATTATACCAAGTAGGTGGCTACTTGCAGGGTCAGTTCTTTTGTTAAAATATGGAAATAACATATTTTATGGTGTCCTGACTTCAAGCATGATTAAAAGTTTAGGACTGGGCTTCCCTGGTGGCGCAGTGGTTGAGAGTCCGCCTGCCGATGCAGGGGACACGGGTTCGTGCCCCGGTCGGGGAAGATCCCACATGCCGTGGAGCGGCTGGGCCCGTGAGCCATGGCCACTGAGCCTGCGCGTCCGGAGCCTGTGCTCCGCAACAGGAGAGGCCACAACAGTGAGAGGCCCGCGTACTGCAAAAAAAAAAAAAAAAAAAAAAAAAAAAAAAAAGTTTAGGACTTAACAGAAATGCTAATTAAAGGTTGAAATGAAAGGACATTAAATCAGGTTGAACAATTTACACTTGCCACATGCTATTCACTTTTAGGTTTGTGGTTTAAAGTTTCACTAAGAATATGGTAAAATGTTCTAGCCAGAATTCAAGTCCAAAGAGGATAATGTAAGCCATACTAGGTGGATAATTTAAACCATACTGTACCATACTCTCTTGCCTGACTGGATCTTCAAGCATGAATTATTCAAGCCATTTCTTTGTTCTAAAAATCATGAGGAACTACTGCCCCTTCTCATCCAGTTCCCCATAAAACAGACTCCATGCTTGGACTTTATCTTTCCAGTATCTTCACTTACATCTCCCATTTTTGGTCAAACGGGATAACCCACTGTCCCCTGAATCACTATTATGGTGTCCCACCTTTCTCTGCTCATGGTGCTCAGCCTGGACCACATTCCACCATCCTCCTAGTTAACACTCAACCCAAGCTTTAAGGTGGAGCTCAATTGGCACCTTCTTCATGGAGCCTTCCTCTCTTCTCTCTCATCTCTAACTCTCATGCCACTCTGCTTGCATCTCTCTTGAGGTGCTTATATGTCATGGCATGTTCTGGTTACTAATATACTTGCTTTATTCCTGTGATTAGATTTTAAGTGACTTCAAGTGTGACAGCATAGCCTTTTCACCTTTGTGGTCTTCACAGGCATAAAATACAACTTTACCTGCAGCTCACAGATAATTATTGAATGAATATGTATTTTAATGTGACTAAAAGGGGCTCCAGAGAACTTGGGCTGACTTATCATTTCCTCAATCCTCAGGCCCTCAGACCCAAAAGGAGCTCCGGAATAACCCTTTGCCACCTCTTAATTTGCAATGACCATACTAGCATCGTCAAAACCTCCTAAATTTGAGGTTAGATTCATCTTTGATTCTCTCCTTTGTTCCTATGTCCAATCATTCATAAAACTGTTGATTTGTCTTCTGATTTCTGATTTGACTCTTCCTTTCCTTTTTCTCTACAGTCTCATCCACCATTCTGGTTAATGCCCTTTTATTTTCACAACAAATACTACAAATTCTTCCTAGTTTACCTAATACTGTTCCTGCTCCAGTTTATCCTATGTGTAATGGGGACCATAATAATAATTTCACAGAGCTACAAATTGATAAATGAGATATAGCATGCATGTTGGACCTACTTTGTACAAGTGCCCACTATATCTTTGGAGAATCATCTCCTGCCAGTGTCCTCTGGTTCTGTTAGTGAACAATGACCACACCTCATTAGAGTATCATGTCTTTCTGGCCACAGCTATTAGTTCAGGTTGGCTGAGAGACTGCAAGAAACTATGTCCTGATGACATAATCTGAATCTCTTGACCTTACCTAAAACCAGATGCACCCCTGGACCTTCTGGTTATGAGAATCAATAGATTTCCTTTATTAATTAAACTAGTTTGTTTTCTAAGTGCAAAAAAGATTTTTAATAAATACAGTATGTAAAGCACTGAGCACAATACCTTGCACATAAGTGTTAGGTATTATTTTTATTATCCCTATACCCTTGCCATGTCCAATTCAACTTTTTCTTTCTTAACAACTTCCCATACAGACCAGCTAGGGTAATTTCCTTATTATTCCCTGCATGTTATCCCTTTGCCTGGGCTGCCCTGTCACCAATCTAATAATGTCATTCCACACTCTTTTCGCCAATTCACATCCACCACTATTTAGAACCAGGCTAAAAGAAGTCTCCTATCCTCCATTTGAAGAGCAGTGGCTCTACACTGTTCACTGCCTTATCTGATTTCTCCTACATGTATTTTCTAGTTATTTCTAGCTTGCTTCTTGATTGTACACTACTCAAGGCAAAGAAAAATATATTCTACATTTACATATGATCACTGTGCCCTACGTTGAGATTTTGTCATTATTTTTCAAAGCAACTTGAACAGTGTTGGACACACAGATGTTCGATAAATGTCTGTTACAGGAATAAATGCAATTAAATTTAGAGGGTCTGGTGTTCAATTTAAAGCCTGTTGTTAGCATAAATTTTTTCCTTTTTCTAAGCAAACTATATTCTTACAGCATTTTCATTACAGCATAAAAATATCACAATGATTTCAAACTCCCATATTCTTCCTACGTATGGTTTAGAATTCTTTTAGCCAAAGTCTAAGGAAGGAATATTCTATTAAAAATAATTCAACAATTACTCAAAGTCTATTTTCTTTTCATTACACGTATTTTTATTAATCCAGTGGGTATTGCATCTGACCCTTCAGAGGTTTCTTGCCTTGGTAAACTAATGATAATAGTAAATTGTTGACAAAGATATCCTGAGATGCTGGGAAAAAAATTGAGGGGGACACTTTTTGTACTCATGTTTCATTTTCTGGGTTTAAGTGGTAAAATAGTCTCCTACTCCAAATTAAGTTAGTGCCTACTTATAAATGGAGGATTTTTAAAACTACTATTGGGAATCAAAGGTCTGTGCCTCTGTCTGTTGAAATGAATTGCTGTATGGTTTAATGGAAAGGCCAAGGGCTGGTGAATTTAAACTATTTAAAATAGCTAAAGATTAAAGTGAATTAAATTTAGTGCCTCTGGGATTTTTGATACATGTTCCAAATTTGTTTTTTGAAAAATAAATGTATTTATTTATTTTTGGCTGCCTTGGGTCTTCGTTGCTGTGCATGGGCCTTCTCTAGTTGCGGCGAGCTGGGGCTGCTCTGTTGCAGTGCACGAGCTTCTCACTGAGGTGGCTTCTCTTGTGGCAGAGCACGGGCTCTAGGCGCAGAGGCTTCAGTAGTTGTGGCACGTGGGCTCTGGAGTGCATGCTCAGTAGTTGTGGTGCATGAGTTTAGCTGCTCTGCGGCATGTGGGATCTTCCCGGACCAGGGCTTGAACCTATGTCCCCTGTATTGGTAGGTAGATTCTTAACTGCACCACCAGGGAAGCCCTCAAATTTGTTTTTAATGACATAACTGTCCCATGTTACATTTAAGATTACATCATAGTGAACTGGCTCTGTGTGCAGAAACAATTCCAAATGTCAAAAATAGAAGCGAGGACAACTGTAAAGTTACCATTAAGAAAGTGGAAGTTGAAAATGGAAGAAAAACATTTAGGCTGAATAAGGTCTTCTATGAAAGCTTTAAATAGAAAAACCTGGAAATTATATGTATCAGGTTAACAATGCATTTTCAACAGCATTTAAATAATTATTTTACTTACTGTTACAAATGGAAACCAATACCTTTCCTCAAAGTATTTATTCATTAACTTTAGTGGAAAAAGGTCCCAATCACACAAATGGGAATTGTACTAAATAAATTTTGAGAACATCCATCAAGAAATAAAAGTTACTAGTTATATGCAGAAATGGTTATATTTCACACTTTAAAAGAACAATAAATGAAATTCAGTGTTCTTGTTTCTATTAGTCTTTTTTTTTTTCTTTAACTAAAAGTAATTGTAATATTCTCTTGCCTCTGGGGCTTTCCCTTCCACAATTAATCATCTTTTCTTCTACACCTTCCTTCCAAATGATTATTCTCCCTAGCCTTTTGACGTTAATTCATACTATTTCACCTTCACAGCTTTCAAAACAATGCCCTGTCCTTGCTTAGCTTCACAAGCCAGTCCTTTTTTCTTTAAAAAAAATTGGTTAATGAAGTATTTTTGCTATCATTTTGCCAGAAGGTGCTACCACGTAATCAGGAAAACATCTTTGTTATACAAATTAGCTTCCTTACTTTTATCAAACTTTCAAATCCAAAATACAATATGTTTAAATTCCTTAGGGTAATGAACATCTATACTTCAAAAGTAGCAGTTCGTTAAGTTTAAGCATTTGGAAGACTTGGATCCTAAGCCTTTATCCTTCATCCTCTGACTCTACAATCTGTGTCATTGATGATCAGAACCAAGCAAGAAACTGAGTCTTACCAAGCTACACCACCAGCGCCGGCAGAGGAAACGCTTTCAAAACATGTCATTCATGTTCACATTTAAAGGCAGTCTATCCATACATCCTTTATAAACATCGTTAAATACTGGTGCTTAAGACTTCAGTCATATGAGGTAAGCTTTCCAATTTACAGGCAAAACAGGTGTGGCAAAGGAGCCCTTTTCTCTTCTTAAATTTATTTACCAAAGCAAAAGCCAGGCTGATTATATCTGAAAGTCTGAAGTTGCCATTTGTCAAACATCTATTATAAAAGGGCTTTTGCATTAAATTAACGGACTCCTAGCCAAATCAGGTTTAAGGAGACAGTGTTTCTCAGTCTATGGTGACAAGCGAGTTACCAGACGTCCTTAAGTACACGGTCAAACTTTTATGTTTACTCTTTTATGTTTACTCTTTTTAAACACAGAAGGGAGAGGATGGCACACAACGAAAAGTCAAGTCTGTTTCTTAAGAAAGACGTCTCGTGGGGAATAAGAGGCTCACCTGTACACAACAGAGGCAGATCTTCCCCGGCTGTCCTCACTGGGGAAGGGTATGGACATCGATAGACCTTTGTCCTCCGGACTGGAGCAAGGGGGGAAGGGGGCGACTTTCTGGGAGAAGTGCAGGAACCTGCACCCCAAGAAACTACAGACCGGTTTTGTCTTCAATGACTGCTCTTGACTTAGCCTTTGGAGGGACCCTCTAGCTCAGGGACAGGGGTTGTTGCTCCAAACCTTAGCCACCTCCCCCGCAGGGCTGGGGGAGGGGATGACTAACCACTCTAAGGAGTTAGGGACCCCGTCTTTCCCAGCTGGACCCGAACGCCCCCCAGCTCTCTAGTCGTACTCGCCCCGTGGCGAGCCAGGTCGGCGTGAGCCGGGGCCGCGGCCGGCGCAGATCCCGCCTTTGCTCCGCGCCCCTGCCGCATCCGCACCGCCACCGTGAGGCCGAGCAGGGGACGGTGCCCTGTGGCGGCAGCGGCTCCGCGCTCCTCTCCGCGCCGCCCCGGCCGCCGCCGCGCCGGGCACGGGCGGGGGGATTTTTTTTCTTGTTCCCCCTCTCTTTCGCGCTCTCGCTCCTGTTCAGCGGGAGAGACCGCGGAGCCAGAGAGGGAGCGAGGGAAGGGGTGGAGGTGGCGGGGGGAGGGGGGGAGGCCGGAGGGGCGGATCCTGCCTGGGGGCTGATCCCTCCCTCCCCTCGGCCGGGCTCCGTGGCGGCAGCGGCGGCGGCGGCGGCGGTTCCATTCCCCCTCCTCCCCCGGGAGCGGCGGCGGCCGGGCCGGGGCCCCAGCGCGGGCCGGGAAGGGGCACGGCGGTGGCCACGGAGGCCAGCGCGGGAGGAGGCCGCGCTCTGCTCCCCGGGCCGCGCCGACCTGCTAGGCGGCCGGCCCGCCCGCGCCCAGGAGCCCCGAACGGTGGGGCCGGGCCGGCTGCTGAGGTAATGGGGGCGGCAGCGGGGCCGAACGGAGCGGGGGCGAGGGCAGCGGGGCCTACGGGGACCAGGGACTGCGCGGGATGGGGTAGGGAAGCGAGGGGCTTCCCGAGCGGGGCGGGGGCGGCGCGAAAGCTCTTTCCTGGAGCCAGGGTGGCAGCGGAGAAGGAGAAGGCGGGTGAGGGGGGAGCTGAAAAGCGAGGACCCCCTCCCGCAGCCGCCATCTTGTTTCCCCCCTGGCCCTGGAAGCCGAGCCGCCGAGCCCCGCCCCCGCCACGCTCTCCAATTGGTCAGGCCAGAGGAGAGTTCCACCCCCTGAGCGTCCCTTGGCGCCCCGGTTCGTCCAGACGGGCAGGTGAGGCGGCCAATGGGCGCTTGCCTCCGCCCCTCTTGTTCGCAGGCGCTAGCTTTCTCTCTCTGAGGGTCGGACTTCGGGTCTTTCTCAGGCGCGTTCGCTCTCTCTCCTCTGGTGAGGAGATGTTATTTCCCTCCTTTCCTCTCCGAAGGGTCAGGATTCTTCTGGAAGAGGTGCCCCTTTAGAGGGGCGGGATCCTGCTGGGGTCCTTACTTGTCTCATGAGTATCTCGTGTGGGGTGCGGGGGGAGCAGTCTAATTGCAGAAACTCCTTATTCTTCGCGGACCTGGTTGGGGTGGGCGAGTGGGGGGCTCAAGGGATGCCGGGTAGACCTCTGGGGGTGTTGGAGGTATGTGGAACTGTGTATGTGGGAAGGGCTGTGTGGGATGAGAAACTCCCGCCAAAAAACTAGACTGTAAGCTCCTTGAGGGCGAAATTCATTTCGTTTTCCTCAGCAACAGCCCTTCCCCCTCTGGAGTTGGCCCCCCAGTGTCTAGAGGCTTGGGTAGGACAGCAGAGGCCTCTGTAGATACTTGCTGCTTGGTTGAGAGATACTCGAGTTGCCTAGGAGGTAGCGGGTAGGGAGGAAGAATATATCGTGGCTGTGACAAAGGAGGAGCTACATCCCCTTTCTGAACCATTTCAAGTTACTGTTGAGGTAGATTTTCACACCTCTGCAAGGGTCTGCATGCCCTTGACAGGGTGGGGATAATAAAGCAGGTCTGTTGGCCCGGGCTGCCCCCAGGGAGTTGGCATTTGTCAGGCATGTAGTGGCCAAGGGTCTCTGGAACCTGGACAGAATTTCTGCGAATGATTCTCTTTCCTATGGTTCCAAATAGGGTTTGTGCCTGCCTGGCACTGTGCCTCAGCCAAGTTGTTTTTTGTTTGTTTCTTTCCGTCACACTTTGGGATTGGAAGGCTTTTAAAATAAGTATGTTAAGAATACCTTATTAACAAATAGCAACCCTTAAGAAATAAATTTTATTAATTTCATTTTACTGATGGAGTGTGCGGGCACAGAACGTTTCAGTGTCTTTCTCCGGGTCACACAGGGCCAAGATTAGAACCTGGATTGCCTCAGAGCCTCTTTTTGTACCAGACCATGGCATCTCCGTGGTGTTCTTATGTCCTAGTGAGATGGCTTGAGCAGATCAGAAGATCTGGGTTTGAATTGTAGCTCTGTCACTTACCAGCTTTAGGAGGAGTGACACCTTTCTGAGCTTCTGTGTCTTCATCTGTAAAATGGAGAAAATATTAAAAGTAAAAGGGCTTTGTAGTTTGTGAAAGTGTGCTACATTATCATCACCATCTCCACTTTATAAAGATGGTCGATCCTGCAAGCAAGGTGACAAATTCTGTTTTTCTCCTTGAAATCATCTACCTGTTCATACCCTTCCAAGTCTCTGCCCGCATCTCAGGGCACCATATCCCCAAAGGTCTTTCTTAGTTATTGATGGCCTCAGTAACTGTGACCACAGCTCCTTGTGAGCTTGTCATAATTCCCTCCATCCCAGAGAACAATGGGAAAAACTTAGAGCTTTCTCTTTGTTGCACAAGGGTGGACTGGATGTATTTTGGGAGAGAGGGGCTTTTGAAGTAACAGAGGCGTTGAGAGTTTACCCTAGATATTGCCCCAGTTACCTTGGCCTTAGGTCCAGTGAGGGTCCCACATAGGCCACTTGGGGCCACTCCCAGAGCCTCCAGGGTTTCTGCTTAGAGACGTACTAGCCAGTGCATCCTGAATGCTGCCTTTTGCAGAGAATACCCTGCACATTGTAGTTTGAAGTCCTTAGACCACATGCGATAGACATTTCAGGTGCCTTACCCCTTCACCGCTGGGCATGGTCGGGGATAGGGTTTCTGATCATGGATCATGGTAAGATGGGTTGGGAGAGTGCTCTAGACCTGTGGATTTTTGATCCCCCATGGGGCCACAGGTCATGTGTAGAGCTTGTAAGTGGATGCTGTTCTTGTTTACTCCTTTCCTAAGCCTTAACCACCACCCTCTTTTCCATAGTTAGCTGTCCCACAGCCTTATGTACCTCATTAGGACATTAGCTCTCTCCTCATGTTGCATTGATCTGTAGTCATCTGTTGTGTTTACTTTTCTGTCCCTTCAGTCAGACAGCGCTCTTTGAGGGCAGGGATCATGAGTGTTTGATTTCTCATTTCATTTAGCTAACACTTAGAGAATGCTTACTTAGGAGTCAGGCACCATTCCAGGTGCTGGAGATACAGCAGTGAACAAGACAGGCAAAAATCCCTCCCCTCATGGACCTTACATTCTAGTGGAAGGAAACAAATATTCATGATAAATATATAAATTACATAGCACAGTAAAAATTGGTGAGTTATAGTGAAATATAAAGCAGGATGAAAGATTGCTGGTGGGGGAAAGGGATTTGCAATTTTGGATAGAATGGTCATAGGTCTCACTGAGAAACACTGTTTATGGAAAGACTTGGAGGAGGTGAAAGAGCAAGCCATGTGGACACCTGAGGGGCAAGATGTTCAGACAGAGGGAATAGCCAGTTTGCTCAGTGGCCACTTGATCAGATGGAAGGGTGAATGAATGCATGCACGCCTGAATGTCTGGCTCACAGTCTCCTGGCCTCCTCTCCTTAGGCCTGTCTCGTTGGTTCCCGGGTGCCATGAGGAAGCCTCGCCGGAAGTCACGGCAGAATGCCGAGGGCCGGCGCTCTCCATCCCCCTATAGTCTGAAGTGCTCACCCACTCGGGAGACCCTGACATATGCCCAGGCCCAACGGATCGTCGAGGTGGACATTGATGGACGTCTGCATCGTATTAGCATCTATGACCCGCTCAAGATCATCACAGAGGATGAGATGACTGCCCAGGATATCACCGAATGCAATAGTAACAAGGAAAACAGTGAGCAGCCTCAGTTCCCTGTCAAGTCCAAAAAACCCTCATCCAAGGGCAAGAAGAAGGAGTCCTGCTCCAAGCATGCATCCGGCACTTCCTTCCACCTCCCGCAACCCAGCTTCCGCATGGTGGACTCAGGCAGTCAACCAGAAGCACCCCCGCTGCCTGCTGCCTACTATCGCTACATTGAGAAGCCGCCTGAAGACCTGGATGCAGAAGTAGAGTACGACATGGATGAGGAGGACCTTGCCTGGCTGGACATGGTAAACGAGAAACGGCGAGTAGATGGGCACAGTTTGGTGTCGGCAGATACCTTTGAGCTGCTGGTGGACCGGCTTGAGAAGGAGTCATACTTGGAGAGTCGAAGCAGTGGGGCCCAACAGTCACTCATTGACGAAGATGCTTTCTGCTGCGTGTGCCTGGATGACGAATGCCACAACAGCAACGTCATTCTCTTCTGTGACATCTGCAACCTGGCTGTACACCAGGAGTGCTATGGCGTCCCTTACATCCCCGAGGGCCAGTGGCTATGCCGCTGCTGCCTGCAGTCTCCCTCCCGGCCTGTGGATTGCGTCCTCTGCCCCAACAAGGGTGGCGCCTTCAAACAGACCAGCGATGGGCACTGGGCCCACGTGGTGTGTGCCATCTGGATCCCTGAAGTCTGCTTTGCTAACACCGTGTTCCTGGAGCCTATTGAGGGCATCGACAATATCCCACCTGCCCGCTGGAAACTAACCTGCTATATCTGCAAGCAGAAGGGGCTGGGTGCAGCCATCCAGTGCCATAAGGTGAACTGCTACACGGCCTTCCATGTGACGTGTGCACAGCGGGCTGGGCTCTTCATGAAGATTGAACCTATGCGTGAGACCAGCCTCAATGGCACCATCTTCACAGTGCGCAAGACCGCCTACTGTGAGGCCCACTCGCCGCCAGGTGCTGCCACTGCTAGGAGGAAGGGCGACTCCCCAGGAAGTCTCAGTGAGGCTGGGGACGAAGAAGGGCTGAAGGAGGGCTGTGGGGAGGAAGAAGAGAAGGAAGAGGTAGAAGAGGAGGAGGAAGATGAAGGCCAAGGTGGGATAGGCGGCCCTCTCAAGGGAGTGTCCAAGAAGAACAAGATGACTTTGAAGCAAAGGATAAAGAAGGAGCCAGAGGAAGTGGGCCGAGACACACCCTCCACTGTCCCCATGGTCACTGTCCCACAGATACCCTCTTACAGGTGAGCCTGCCCAGGAGGGCTCCCTAGGGACTCATGATTTCTTCTCGGGCTGGTGTTGACCCTGAGCCAGGCTTCTTTCCCCAAGGTTGGTGAATACCTGTTCTCTTCTGTGCTCTCAAATTTAGACTTCTCCTTTAGACCCTGGGCTCGCCTGGCCTGGTTTGTGGTTTTGATTGTGCCCTTCAAAGCAGTGTATTTCCTTTGATTCAAGGTGAGACAGACACTTAAGTTGCTTAGAAACCCAGGTGGCAGGATGTCTAAGGTAATATTTTTCAACAGGGCACAAGAGTTATTTTGGACAGGAAGTAATTCATTATTAGGGCTGTCCCATACGTTTCTCGATGTTTAGCATCCCTGGTCTTTGTAAGTACCATTTGCATCCCCTCCCTCATTGCCTGGTCTTTGTGACAACCTCAGATGCTCCCTACATATGTTTCTAGTAACCTTATGGGGATAGAACTACTTCCAGTTGAGAACCACTGTTTCAAGGGGTCAGTATAGGTACCTGCTCTCCAGAAAGCTCTGTCCTGGGAATGATGGGGACCTTGTGTAAGGGGGTGGTTGTATGGGGAAGATATGCTATTTCTCCTCCTGAGAAGCTTTTAGATTTAGAGGAAAGAAGATCACTCAGCTCTGCTGTGTAACTAAGCCACCTTGGCCCCCACCAAGTCTGTAGAAAAACCATTGTGCCTGTTTTAAACCATCAGAGAGGTAGCTGGCGCTGTTGGAGGGATGGGAGCTTGGCAGACAAGCAAGGGACGGGGAAGATTTTCCAGCGGATGCCCATCTCATTGGTAATGTTCACTAAAAAGACTACAGTGTTAGAGCAGGAAGGAATCTTGGAGATTATTCATCTAACATAGTCCTTGCACCTTCTCCCACACCCCCAGATGAAGAAACTGCGGCCTCGGGAGGTAAAGTTGTTCACTCCATTATTCATTCAATGAGATGTTTATTGAGCACTTACTATATGCCAAGTCCTGTTCTAAGGGCTGGAAGGAACCAGGGGTAAAGCGACAGACCCTGGACAAGCTGGGGCTTGTGATGCCTCTAGGTTCTGTTCCTGCTGTCTGTCTCTCTTGGTATAAAGGATAGGGAGAAAAGAGTACTGGAGGGCAGTGGGGAATGAGTTGTATGAGGGAAATAGGCAACCAGACTTGTTGGTCTGGAAGGAAGACACAAGAGCTGACAAGATCCAGAGGGAGAGGCTCTTGTGAGCCATGGCTGGAGTTAGATTCAGTCAACTGGAAATGGGCCTTCTAGTCACAGAGCTGTTCTAGGCTCCCCTTCTCCCTTAGGTGAGTGGGTCCATGCTTAGTCTCCATCTGTAGGGTGGTTTCGCCCTGGGGCTAGACTTTTTGGTTGTCAGGTCTGCTCTTGTAGGTGGTCTCTTGCAGGGGCCAGCACAGTATGCTGGCTAAGAACCAGACAGACCTGTGTTTGAATCTTGCTTCTGTCACTAACTACCTGTGTGATCTTTGGCAAGTCACTTAACTTCTTTCAGCCTTAGTTTATTTATTTGTAAGTGAACCTACCTCGTAGGGTTGTTGGGAGAAATAGATGAGATAATACAAGTAAAGCACAGTGCCTGGCAAATAGTAAGTGCTCAATAAACGGTGGCTGCTGCTGCTACTGCTATTTTATTATTCTTTTTCCCACCTGCCACAAATGTCGTTGGGACCCTCCATGGCCAAGAGGTTGTAGAGGGAGGGAGCTGCCTGCATCTGGGCAGGTGTGCTTGGCTTGGGTGTTGGTGGGGGATCTGTCCTTTGGGGAAAGGCCTAGGCCTTGATTTTGTAAGCTTGGCTTTGGGGCAGGAATGTCTGACCATGGAAAGGCGCAAGGCCTGGGTGAGCAATGTCTAGCCCAACATGAACATCCTTCTTAGATTCTACCTTCTTGTTTAGCCACAGTTGTCTTCCTTTTAGTGGAGTAAGAGGAAGAGAAGAAGCAGAGGAAATGCCACAGGAGCAC
The DNA here is from genome assembly GCF_026419965.1 of Kogia breviceps. Taxonomy (NCBI): domain Eukaryota; kingdom Metazoa; phylum Chordata; class Mammalia; order Artiodactyla; family Physeteridae; genus Kogia; species Kogia breviceps. Next base: position 70,254,365 of record NC_081319.1, read on the forward strand.
TGAGGCCTTGCTTAACCAATGTCGGAGCACAGATGGTGTAGCAGAGAGATCATGAGTTCAAATCCTCCCCAGATTCACCATCTTATTAGCTGCATTAGTGACTTTGACAATGAATTCAGCCTCAGTTCCTAAGCCGCCTTTTCATCTTTTGTAACATGGGAATAATGCGACCCACGTTGAAGTTTGGGCATTATGGTAGAGACTGTGGGAGCTCATTAATTCCCTTCCCACTCCTCCCCCGCCACGTGTTATTGGCTTGAACATTGACCTCCAGACTTCTCTTTTGGCGCAGTTTAGCCAGCTAAATTAAAAAAATATTTTTAATTTTCATACAATTTTTAAAGCTTACTTTCTATTTGCAGTTATTACAAAATACTGACTATATTCCCTGTGTTGTACAATACATCCTTGAGCCTATCTTACACCCAATAGTTTGTACCTCCCACTCCCCCAGCCCTGTATTGCCCCCCACCCCCCTGCCACACACTGGTAACCACTGTTTGTTCTCTATATCTATGAGTCTGCTTCTTTTATGTTATATTCACTAGCTTGTTGTATTTTTTATTTATTTATTTTTTTTGGCCATGCCACACGGCTTGTGGGATCTTAGTTCCCTGACCAGAGGTTGAACCTGAGCCTTCACAGTGAAAGCACCAAGTCCTAAGCACTGGACCGCCAGGGAATTCCCCTGTTGTCTTTTTTAGATTCCACATATAAGCGTTATCATACAGTACTTATCTTTCTTTGTCTAGCCAGCTAAATTTTCAGATTCTCCATCCTCTTACATCTTTAGATCCATTTTTTTTCCATTTGGTTCAAAATTAGACATTTTTAGGCTACTGAGATTTTTAATGAAAAACCAGAGGTCAGACAACTCCAAAGGGTTGTATTTGGGTTCAGAAGGCAGTAGCCTGCTGTATTCCTACTAATTTTTCTTCCAGCTTGGCTATGGACTACTCCCTGGTCTGGTGGGACCCTTAACTACAGGGGTCAGGAAATAGTGACCGCTTTGCCCACAGCTTATGCAAGTTCCTGTTCTCTTTTGCTGCCTTTATCAAGAGAAGAGTGGGGGTGTTGGGGCGCAGACCTGTGTCTCGGGAGTCCAGGAATATAGGGTGAGGGTTCTCCTGGGGGAGGGTTCTTTTGGAGGGTCAGGACTGCAAGGCAGGAGGTGGAAAATCAAGTGAAATATCCCATGCTGAATCTGAGCTGCTTAACTTTGCTGTCCTTTTCAAGGCTTTCTCTGAGGTGAGGCATTTGGCTACTTTATTCTGTCTTCCTCTGTAAGTTTCAGAAATGAACCAGGGGGTCTGAATAGGAGGCTGTAATCTGGGCTACCCACTGACCCTGTCTTTCACTTCCCTCTGCCTCTACTCAAGGTTGAACAAGATCTGTAGTGGTCTCTCCTTTCAGAGGAAAAACCAGTTCATGCAGCGGCTTCACAACTACTGGCTGTTGAAGCGGCAGGCACGGAACGGTGTCCCCCTCATCCGGCGCCTGCACTCCCACCTGCAGTCCCAAAGGAATGCTGAGCAGGTAGGTGAAGTAGTTATTTGAGGGCAGTGGAGGGAGGTGGAGAGTGACGAAGGAGAGATGGTTGGGGCAACCCTCCCTGAGCCCTCTGCGGGGCCTTTGCCTGTAGCCATCACCTCTCTAGGTGGTCCATCCCAGGAGTGATCTCCAGGACTGTAGAGCTCTTCAGACCAGACAGCAGCCCTTCTAGATGAGAGAGGCTTGTCTTGGAGCAAATTCTAGGGGAGAGTGGAAAGCAAGCCCAGCTTTCCCTCTACGTGGGGAAAACCCTTTAGATATGGCAGAAAGGAAGAAGTGGGCTGAGTGAGAGTCAGGTGACCATGTTGTATAAGTTAGGAAAAGGCATACTTTCCTTAAGACACTATACTGCCATCTGCCTAAAAACGTTCCATAAAAAATACACTAACCATCTAGGTTGTAGCACACAGCCTGCCCAGTTGGGGTGATCTTTTAGACATTAGCAACTAGAGTTGCTGCATGTTTAGTGTTTTCTGAGATGGTGGAGGCCTCCTGAGAGACTTTAAAAAAAAACATATTTAGTTCTCTCTGCCTCTTCACTTGTTCCATTACTTCTGCCTTTAAATATTCCCACACTATTACTCCAGAGACGAGGCAAGCCTTCCCATGATTCTGGTGCCCTCTGTTCTGTCTGATTTTACTTTTGCCTTTTGTAACTGAAGTCCTGAAGGGGAAGTGTATATCCAATCTCTCCTTGAAATGGTCTGCTTGCTCCCCTGTAGCTTCTTCTAGAACATCGGTGACCCCTTCCAGCCCAGCAAGTCTTTCCTCAGATTCTCACCTTATAGACTGTTGGACTACATTTGACACCACGATCACTTTGTCTTACAGCTTCTCTGTGACACCATTTCCCACCCCCTCTACCCCACTGACTGTACCCTGTGCTGATCCTAATTCTTACCCCTTAATGATAACACTCCCAGGGGCTCTGTTGCCTCCCTGTTGGCTTGGAGAGCTTGTCCACTCTCATAGTTGTCAATAACTGTGTAGCAGTAGCTCCAGGTTTCTTGTCTTGTCCCCTCCCTTTTGTCTGCCCTCAGTCCCTCTGGGGCAGAGGAACTATAGATGTCCGTGTAGATGTTGTTTCCTGAACTCAGAGATTGGAAACTGAATTCATTATCTTCCTTCATCTCCATAAATGTATTTCCCCATTACTGTCATGTAACCTTCTTCCTCCTGACCCCAGATGTTGCCCACCTTGGAGTTACTTTTGGCTCTTTCCTCCATAAGGAGCTGCAGTTAATCATCCCCTGATCTGTTTGGGGGGATTTATCAGTATATGGCCCTTTATCTGTATTCCACAGCTACCCTGCTCACCCATGCCCCCTTAATTTCAGCAGTAGTTTTCTAGGTGGTCTCCAACCTCTAATTCTTTCTTTGCTTTACAGCTGGTACTGTCTTACACACTTAACCATTTTCCATCCTGTCATTTCTTTTTCCGGAATATATTCCCCCTCTCCAGGTAGGCCACGTCCAGGCTTTTTTGCCTGGCATTTGAAGCTTCTTGCCAGCTGGATCCTGGGTCTTCCTTGGCTTTTGTGGTTCTCCAGTTTCTCTGCTCTGGCCAGCCCGTTTTTCTCAACAAGCAAAGAATCACTAATTCTGCCTTCATACTTCTGCTTTGTCGTCCCTTCAGTTCCAAAAGAGGCCTTTCTTACTGCTTTCTTCATCCACATGCATCATTACATGTGAAACCCTAGTAAGATTGCTTGCCCCAGGAATCCCTGACCTAACCTCAGTCCACTGAGATCTTCTCTATTTTATGTCCTCTTAGCATTTTATATTCAGTTTATCCAATCAGTTTTTGTTGTCTTTATGCTGCTGTGCCCTGGCATATCAAACCCTGGGCCTCTTTCTTCCCTCAACTACACTGTAACCTCTTTTAGGGCAGGAATCATGTTTTTGGTGGTGGTGGTGGTGTTTTAAAGTACGTTCAAGTCAGTAAGCACAAGCTCGTAGTAAAAACTTCGCTTTGTTTTCTAGCCAAGTCAAAGCTCTAGGGTGAAATTCTTTCCACCCTGAGGTGTCTGTTAGTTTCCTTCTGAAATTCTTTCCAGCCCTGAGGATGCACAGCTGATCTCTGGTGTCCCTGGGGGTAGGGAGAAGCAGTCCCAGCTCTCACCCCAGCAATGGTTATTGTGCTATAGTGAAGAAACATTGTTATAAGGCTGGGGAAGCCCTGGAGGAAGGGTTGTAGAGGGGGTGGAAGGGCTCTCCGGGACCATGGGTCCAGGAAGGGGATGGGGCTCTTACCTGCTGAGGCCCCAGGAGGCTTGAGCAGGGAGAGGACTTTGGGCAGAAGGAGGCCCACAGCTCCCCTATCCTTTCCCTTCCCTCCTGCAGCGGGAGCAGGACGAGAAGACAAATGCAGTGAAGGAAGAGCTGAAATACTGGCAGAAGCTCCGGCATGACTTGGAGCGGGCACGGCTGCTAATTGAGCTGATTCGGAAAAGAGAAAAGCTCAAGCGGGAGCAGGTGAGGAGGAGCCCCCAGGGCCCTTGTTCAAGATCTTTTTCTCCTACTACTGTCAGTGTGGCTTCAGGAGACCCAGGAGCCCCTGCCTGGTGTCAGCTTTCTTACCTTCCTGCCCAGCACTATGGGCTCCAAGGCCTGCCTACTCTGCGTTGGGTGTGGTGCTGCTGATGGCTTCGAACTTAGGGAGTTTAGCTCCTGGTGGCCTCAGGCATAAGCTTCATATCCTTTGCCTGGGCCCATCCCTGGAGTTTCTCATTCAGGATATCTTGGGGGGAGCCTGGCCTTATGTTTTGGAGAGCTTCTCAAGCCATTCTTATGGGTATCACCTTTGACCTGGGAGCTTCTGGGGTTTCTCACTTGGCCTTTAAACACTTATAGTCTTGGAAAATTTAAATTTTCCAACCTCTGTTCAAGGAGATTCTAAGCCTCTGAGCATGGGGAATGTTGAGGTAGGTAGTGTAGCACAAGAATTAGGAATATGAGCTGTGGCATCAGGCAGCTTGCGTGTTTTTTTTTTTTTAACTTCTTTGTTGGAGTATAATTGCTTTACAATGTTGTGTTAGTTTCTGCTGTATAACAAAGTGAATCAGCTATATGTATACGTATATCCCCATATCCCCTCCCTCTTGCTTCTCCCTCCCACCCTACCTATCCCATCCCTCCAGGTGGTCACAAAGCACCCACCGAGCTGATCTCCCTGTGCTATGCGGCTGCTTCCCACTAGCTATCTATTTTACATTTGGTAGTGTATATAAGTACATGCCACTCTCTCACTTCGTCCCAGCTTACCCTTCCCCCTCCCCCGTCCTCAAGTCCATTCTCTACGTCTGCGTCTTTATTCAGACAGCCTGCATTTATATCCTGGCTCTGCCACTTACTACTTGTATGACATTAAGTTGCTTAATCTCCTTATACCTTGAGTTTCCTTAACTATAAAATGGGGGTAATAATAGAACCCATCTCATAAGGTTGTGAGGATTAGATGACTTAGTGTATATAAAGAGCTTAGAACAGTGCCTGGCACATAATAAGGCTATAGAAGTGTCAGCTGCTATCATCATCATCATTATTGATACTCTTTGCCTCCCTGAAGTGTCTACGGCAGTACTCTGCACATGACAGTGAGCAAAAACTATTAATTGAATGCCAAAACTGTTCTCTCTGGTCCAGGAATAGCAGCTGTTACTCTCATGCTTCAGAAGCCTGGGTTAAAGATGTTCTTTCTCTCTTTCTCCGAACTCTGCTTCGCTGTTCAGCCCCAGCACAAGCCCTTCTCTCACGGTCCTGTAGTCCGAGTTTCCACCACTGAGACTGGGCAGCTCTTGCCATACTTAGCACAGGTGGGCATGGAGGACATCTCAGGACCTTGTCTATGGATTCAAACTGTCTATGCCGTCCCAGGCCTGGTCCCACAGCTGAGCTTCTCTTCTCATTTCTGGTCCAGAGAAATGTAAGGGAAAAGGAAGCAGGCAGGGGATGCAGGCAGGCCTGTTTTGATGTAGCCAAGAGGCAGGAACTTCTAGTCTAATACATGGCTTCCCAACCTTCTTACATTAGGGCACACATGGAAAATAACATTTGTATAGCACACTGCTGTAAATATGTCAGGCTACTTGCCACCTAAGGGGGTGAGCCTCGAGGCCCTGGTCACCCTAGGCCGACCTAGGTGGTCCAGGGGCCAATTAGGTGGGAATTCTGGCCCAAGGGACATTTTATATCATCAGTGTGCCTCTTGGACTAAGTCATACCTAGGTATAAGTCCTGTATCTGTTCTTCTCTAGCCAGGTGACCTTGGGTTAGTAACTCCTCATTATACTCTTTTCAAACCTCAGATTCCATATTTGTAAAATGGAGATAACAGTTTCTCCTTCAAGGTTATTGTGACGATTAACTGAGGTAATATAAGTAGAAAGGCAGTGTGGCATAGTAGTCAAAAACACACACTGTGAATCCCAATCTGTCCCTTATTAGCTGTGTGACCTTGGGCGAGTCACTTACTTAGTCCTTCCGTGCCTCAGTTTCCTCTTTGTAAAATACCTCATTTGTACCTATTTTGAACATTACTTGGCACTTAGTAAGGACTATAAAGGTATTTATTATTACTATAAGTTTTGGTATAGCGCTGAATGCATAGGAAATGTTCACAAAGTGGTAGCTGTTGGTATCATTATTTCTAGGCTAAAAGTTCAGTGATAACTCCTCAAATAGTGGTCAGCTTAATATCTTGTGAAAATTTGTTGTACACAACTGGCAAAAGTCAAGTTATCAAGCAAAAGTTCGGTGCCTCTTTGGGGGTGTGTCCTGATTTCTCCCCACCTTCCCCACAGGTCAAGGTCCAGCAGGCCGCCATGGAGCTGGAGCTTATGCCATTCAACGTTCTGCTGAGGACAACACTGGACTTGCTGCAGGAGAAGGATCCCGCACACATCTTTGCCGAGCCCGTCAACCTGAGTGAGGCAAGTTCCCCCCCTACTTTCTGAACAGTGAGCCCCACCTGAAATGGAAATAGGGTCTGAACAGGCTAGGAAGGGGTTGGGCCACAGGGTGTACAAAACCTGGGGGTGTCTGGCAAGGCTAGTAGACTTGCCCATGGTGAGAGCTCAGCAGGCCAAGGTGGGCCAGGGCCCTGGGGCTGTGAGTGAGCCCGGCATGGCCAAGCCAGAAAATGGGGTGGCAACAGTGCCGCTGAAGGGTGCTCCTGTTTGGCTAGTAAATGGTTGTTGTAATTGTACAGGTTTTATATGTTTAGGTTCCAGATTACCTGGAATTCATATCCAAGCCAATGGATTTTTCTACTATGAGGCGGAAGCTGGAGTCCCACCTGTACCGCACCTTGGAGGAGTTTGAGGAGGACTTTAACCTTATAGTTACCAACTGCATGAAGTATAATGCTAAAGACACAATTTTCCACCGAGCAGCTGTCCGCCTGCGGGACCTGGGAGGGGCCATCCTGCGGCACGCCCGGCGGCAGGCAGAGAACATCGGCTATGACCCCGAGAGGGGCACCCACCTGCCCGAGTCACCCAAATTGGAGGACTTTTACCGCTTCTCCTGGGAAGACGGTGAGAAGCCTGGACGGGCAGGGAGGAGAGGGGCCAGGAGGAGGCACAGGGATAGAGCCCAGAGCGCCAGGGATCAGGATGGGCCTTGGGGCTATAGCGCAGACTCCAGGAGCAAAGCTGGGGATAGGCACAGGCTGGGGTACATGTGCTTGTGGCTGGAATAGTTCCAAGGGTTAAAGTTAATTCCCTGAGCACTTCTTGAATAGTAGGATAAGGGGAATCAGGTACTAGCGGTCTGTCTGAAAAGCTAAAGATTCACCAAGGGTCTTTCTTTCCCGGACTCCCTCTGTGTGGCGTTGCAGCATGGGCAGCAGGAGTGCAGTGCTGGTGTGTGTCTGGCTCATTCAGAAGAGTGCAGGTAGAGCATCAGAAAAATGGAATTGCCTCTGTAATTCCCTACTCTGCCTGCCCCTGTTCTCTGCTTCTCGATGGCAGCAGCCAAACAGTCACTCAGGCCGGGCAGTTGCCAAGCTGCCTCGTGCCTGCTCCACGGAGCCCATAATCGTGACTGTGAACTGCTTCCTGCAGGTGTTTCCCAGATTCTGACCTTGTCCCTGTGGCTGCCCTCCTGGGAGCGGTGTTGCCAGGGCCAGGGCCCCACAGTGACGCTGCTGGAAGCCACTGGCCCAGGCACTCCAGGAGAATATTTTGCATCCGAAGGAATTGGCCCCTGCCCTTCCCTTTGCCCTGGGCTGGTCAGGTCCTTCAGCCCCTTCTTCTGTCCTCCCTTCTCCCTGGCAGTGGACAACATCCTCATCCCAGAGAACCGGGCCCACTTGTCCCCAGAGGCGCAGCTGAAGGAGCTGCTGGAAAAACTGGACCTGGTGAGTGCCATGCGGTCCAGTGGGGCCCGGACCCGCCGTGTCCGCCTGCTACGCCGGGAGATCAATGTCCTTCGGCAGAAGCTGGCACAGCCGCCACCACCGCAGCTGGCATCGCTAAACAAGACTGTGTCCAATGGGGAGCTGCCAGCAGGGCCCTGGGGGGATGTGGCTGTGCTGGAGCAGGCCCCGCAGGAGGAGCCAGAAGACGATGGGGACAGAGGTGAGAGACAGTCACGGGCAGGCTGGGGGCTGCAGGCCAGGGTAAGGGAGGGTTAAGCTGAAATCCTGTAGTGGGAACATCCTTCCCCAACTCTAGGTGTGGCCCTCGTGGGCAAGCAGAAGCCCTGGGAGGGTTCACACTTTCATGCATACCCAGGGATGATACTCAAAATATTTAACAATATGTAGAGACCAAAATTCATCCGTCAGAGTAGATGTTTTCTGTTATATTGAACGGGGCTCCTGAGGGCCTCTGATGCAGATATTTAGTTGTTGGACTGTGAGTGGGTTCAGGGAGTTTCAGATGCTGGGTCCCAGTAGCTGTTTACTAACTTGTAAAGAAGTATTCCAATATTTTGCACGTGGTATGGCCATATTGCACATACCAGTTAAATATTAGTTCAACTTATACCATCATGTAGAGAGGCTCTTAGAGCAGGTTAGGTTGTGGTGTGGGGGAATAGAAAAGAAAGAAAGACCCTAAGGATGGTCTGGGCTCATGGCTTTGACCCCAAGTCAAAGTCTGTAGACTTTGGCCAAGTCTACAGGCCCATCCCAAGTAGAAAAGCCCAGAACTGCAAAAGACAGCTGGGGGAAGTGATTCTCAGAGATCCAGGTGCCTTACCTGAGTTGCTTTCCATCCTCTCCGCTTCTTTGTGGACAGAATTGTCTCCCTCTTACCAACCCTTGGATCTGAGCCTGTAGCTCAGGAGGGCCTGTCATCCACACAATCAAGAAGGTTGGGAATTATCTCCAGAGGAAAAGGGGCCAAATTGCAGGGAATGGCCCATTTTATTTTAGGTTGGGGGAGAGCGGAAATGTGGCTGAGAGGTCAGATTTAGCATTAGAGGGCTTCGTGTTCATTGTGACCCTTCCCAGCTTCCCATGTGGCAGTCAGCATGCCACTCATATCCATCCCAACTCCTAGGCTAAGGCAGTGCAGAGTCATGCCCAGTGGACTGGCTGCAGCAGCTTCCAGAGGTTTCAAAAAATTTCTAGACTTCATCTCCCAGAAATTCAGATTAGGGAAATCTGAGCTGTGTTTTGAAAGTCTCATTTTTTAAGGTGGAGGTTGAATAGACATGTTCGGGAGCCACTGATTTAACTTCCTTGCTCTCGTTTTTTCATATCTGTAAGCGGCTTCTTTCTGCTTGTCCTTCTTGCTTCACTTGTGATATGAAACAAAATACATTGACAGATGGGAAAACACCTGGGTCTAAAGAGAGTTGTAGATCCCTAATCTGTGAGGCTGAGACTTACCTAATTATTAAGCAGGGGGTTTGGGCTTTCTTGGGTGTAGGGCAGTGGTTTATAACCCTGACTTCATCAAACTCACCTGGTAAACTTAAAAAAAAAAAAAAAAACTCCATCGTTAGCTATTTGGTTTCATTTTGTCTGGGGTGGGACCCCAGCATTGGAATTTTTAAGAAACTACCTAAGTGACTAATGCATAGCCAGGGTTTAGAACTACTAGTGTAGACACAACTTAGTCCTACCTTCTCTTCACCTTAGACCTGAGACGCGTCTCAAACCTTCTAATAGCCTATGCTCTTGGTTCTTAGTTATCAGTGTCATTATCTGGCTTGTAGGGGCAGACTTTTTCTAAAATGTTCAAGCAGGTTCTCTTTTTCTCTAACAGATGACTCCAAAATGCCTCCCCCACCAACCCTGGAGCCTACTGGGCCTGCGCCTTCCTTGTCTGAGCAAGAATCCCCTCCGGATCCCCCCACTCTGAAACCCATCAATGATAGCAAACCTCCAAACCGATTCCCAAAGCCAAGAAAAGTGGAAGAAGATGAGCTTTTGGAAAAATCACCTCTGCAGCTAGGGAGTGAGCCCTTGCAATGCCTGCTCAGTGACAATGGCATCAATAGAGTGTCCCTCATGACCCCCGATACATCCCCCGCTGGTGCCCCACTCAGTGGCGTGGGCCGTCGCACATCAGTCCTCTTCAAGAAGGCCAAGAATGGGGTTAAGCTACAGAGGAGCCCAGACAGGGCCCTGGAGAACGGTGAGGACCATGGTGCAGTGGGCTCTCCTGCATCTCCCACCAGCATCGAGGATGAACAGCACTCCCGGAAGCGGCCAAGGAGCAGGAGCTGTAGTGAGAGTGAAGGGGAGAGGTCCCCCCAGCAGGAGGAAGAGACAGGTGACCTCGTCTGTGACTTCTCTCACTACTTCTCATCTGCTTTCCTGCTTTGCCTTGCCAGCCAGCACCTTCCCCAGTCAGCTGCCTCCCTAATGGCCCCTCTGGATGCCAGTAGTAGCACTGAGGGCTCTGTAGCTCACAGTTGGGCCTGGTACACGAGTAGTGGCCTGGGGAAACGGGCTTTGAGCAAGTGTTTTGAGAGGGCCAGCTTGGGTCTGGGGCTCTCTTTGGCCCTGAGCAGCATATAAAGCTATATATGATAAATGGTTCCTACCTTCATTTTAGTTCATTTATTCATCAAATATTTATATCAGGCATTATTGTAGGCACTAAAGTGTAGGGGGAAAAATCAATAAATAAAACAGACAAGTCTCCTCTCTTGTAGGGGAGGTAGACTAAAAGCAAATAAGTAAATTGTATCTCATATTAGAAGCTGTGGAGAAAAGTCCAGCAGGGAAGTGGGGGAGAGGGGATGCTGAGGTGATATTAGAGAGGGTGGCCATGGGAGGCTTTCTGAGTAAAGATATGAAGGTGTGAGCTCTTTGGGTATCTGGGGAAAAGATGTTCCAAAAAGATGGACTAGCAAGTGCACAGGCCATGGGGGTGGAAACATGCTTGCATATCTGAGGAACAGTGAGGGAACCTATGTGGCCACAGCAGTGAGCCAAGGGATCATAGGAGATGGGTTCTCAGAGGTAGTAATAGGGGCTTGTCACTAAAGAGTCCTTACTGCATGTCCAACACAAGCAGAGAGGAAAACTGGGGAGCAGTAAATCAGACTCAGGTCCAAATCTGAGAGTTTACCATCCAGTGGGGAGACTAGATGGTGTCCTGAGGTACAGAGATATCCCAGTGCTGGACAGTCTGTGGTTATGTGTCAGGTGACAGCACTGCTAGAGGTGTTCAGGGAATAGGAACTGGGGGAGTTGGGAAGGCTTCATGAGTAGACAGTGCCTAACCTGGCCCTGGGGATGAGGATAGACTAGAAAGGAAGAAAGGGCTCAGGTCCAGGTGTGTAGAAACAAGGAGAGAGTCCCTGTGAGGGACAGTTTAGAGAGGGGCTTCCCTCTCCCAAGCGAAGAGGAGCCTCAGGAGCCAATGCTGTGGGCAAGGTGGACCTGAACATGCAGGACCTCCATCACCAGACAGAGTTGTTTAGTCTTGGTGGGATATGGAAGGCCAGCTCACTTGGCAGGGAGGGGCCTGCTCTTGGCTTTTGCTCCTCATATCCTGTTATGTGGTGGCTTTGGGCTGTGTGGTCAGCACATGCTTTTCTCTGCTTTTCTGTCTTCCTACCTAATACTTTGTTTCCAGCAGTACCTTCCTTTCCTGTCTGGTCCAAGCTTCCTTGTATTAGGGTAGTAGGGTATTTATATAGAGTCAAGACCTTGAGGCCTTGAATTAGGCAGACTTGAATTCAAATCCCATCTTCTTACTAGCTGTGTATCCTGGGGCATATCAATTAACCTCTGTGAGCCTATTCCTTATTTCTAATATGGGGTTAGTGACACCTTCCTTGCGGGGCTCTAAGGATTGGAAGTAGCCTATATAAAGCCCTTGGTATATAGCAGTAGTTGGTAGCAGTTATTGTTGTCATCCTCTCAGTTATATCAGGCACAGCCAAACAGCACTGAGCACTAAAAATGAAAAATCCTGCTGTTGGGAAATAGGTCTAGACATCAGGCTCATCCAACCTGAGAGGGCCCGGTGCTTGGGGGCTAGAATCTGTTTCTCCTCCACCATCCCAGCCACCTGGTACCCAGGAATATTTTTGTACAACTTTAGTGGTGTCTCTTAAAAGCAGGTGTTGATCCTTTATAGATGAGGCACAGTAGGCTTTGGTGATTTAAATTGAGGTCATAATGTTAGAGGCAGAGCCAGGTTAGGGTCCAGATATGTTGGCTCAGACACCTGCTCTTACAGGTGTGACTTGCCTCACAGTTTTCTGGCTAAGGTATATGTGATTTAGAGCTCTTGAGCTCTTGGCTCAGCTATCAGACTTGTGGGATTCTGGATGGTGGTTGGGAATTGGATAGATAGAGAGGAGAGTTGAAGCTTTCATGGCAGGTGAGAGTCTTATCCCTGGGATGACCAGGCAGTCTTCATTTGCCTCTGAAGGGCACCCTGCTGTAAACAGACCTTCCCTCATTCATACTTAATAGCATCCTCCATAAGTAAGAAGGTATTACCTTCACTTCACAAAAGTAGAAGCCAAGGCTTGAAGAGGAAAAGGGACCCATATTTCAGAGCCCAGTCTAGAACCCAGGGAATCTGACTCCCCATCATCCCAGGAAGGTCTGGTCTGCCTTAGATCTGTTGAAAAGTTCCCCCCATCCTCAACTTTGACTAGCTCTGCTAGATATCTCAGGGTGTGGTTGACACAGTCCTTAACCAGCTCCAACCTCCCCTGACACCATCCCAAAAGAATGAAGCTAGCTATTGCCAGCTGTGTGATGGATAGGGTGTGTGAGTGTTTATCTGAAGAGACAAGGTGGGTGGGCTTCCCAAGAGGCAGAGGAGACTCCCTGATAATTGAGGCTTGAAATTAGAAGCAGGTCCAGGGACTTGTAAGCCAGCTGGAGTGAGGAAGTCTTGGTATTTCCCACTGTAGTCAAATGACAGTAACTGGAGTGAGCTATGGGCTATTTTCCTTCAAGTAAACCCAGAAGGATGGGAAGGTAAATGCAGTGTCTGCTTGCTGCCTAGCCAACATTTCCCCCAAACCTTTATCAGGTTTTTCTCCACCACCCAAGACCCATTTCCCAGGAGGAGGGACCAGCCATCCTTTCCACCCCTCCTTGCTGAGCCCTCCCAAGGTGGCTGCCTCACACTGCAGCATGTGTCAGGGGAGTGGGGGTTTCTACACTCAGGCTCACTTTGTGTGTCCTTGGCAGGTGTGACCAATGGCTTTGGAAAACACACTGAAAGCGGGTCTGACTCAGAATGTAGTTTGGGTCTCAGTGGTGGACTGGCATTTGAAGCTTGCAGGTAAGAACACTTGTCCCAAAGCCTTGTTCACAGCTCTGCCACCTCTCCATTTATTTTCCTTTCAGCTGCAGATTGAACCTCCTGCTTACCTCAGTTTTTTTCTTCCCGCACCCTTGTTATTTCCTGAAGCCTCTCATCTGTGATTCTGATAGCTCCTAGGAAACGTTGTGACCCTTGACTGTCAGGCCTGATCTGACTAGGGGGGAAGAGTGGTGCTGATGCTTTACAGGGTTTGTAGAGTTGAATTTGGCTACAGAGGGTGGGGACTCCCGCTGTATTGCCCAGTGAAGTTAACATTTGAGCCAGTCCCCCCCCACCCTACCCCCCCGGGCCCATTTAGATAACACAGTTATAGACATGGTTTCGCCCTTTGCCTTTCGGGGCATCATATCAGTGGCCTCTTTAGAAGTGTGGTGTAGGAATAAGAAATGGGCAGATAGGAAATTTGGAATTGCCTTTTAGTCTGACAAAGGCCCCAGCTCTTCTACCATCTTTGGGCTGGGAAGAGATGGGTTTCTTTTCCCATTCTTTCACCTGAAGGGAGGATTTCCGAGGCCAGAACCTTCAAGTTTCTTACACGACTAAGAGTTTATTGAATCTCTGCCATGTGTTGTATGCTCTGCAAGACACCAGAGAGTGTGGGACTCTTGGAAATGGGAGACCTTCGGTGCCACAGAAGAAGAATGACTTGTCCTGAAGGCTGACCTCATGGTCCCTCCACATGGCTACTGGATGGATTCTGGGTTCAGAGCAGGGGAGGAGAGGTCCCAGGGCAGCACCAAAATACTATGTGTCTGTGTTTGAAGTGCTTCAAAGGCAGGCTGGGTGTAGGTTCCATTGGGTTCTCACTCTACACTGGTGCTGGGCTCTTGGAGGCCCCCAGATGCCCCCTTGGCCCTGGACTACTTCCCCGCTGTAGCAGAGCCCAGCTTTCAGTGGCTCCTTAGAGATTTTCTTCCCCACCAAGCCTCAGAAATGTCCTAGCTGTCTACCTCCATGTTGCAGCTCTAGAGATATAGGAGGAGTGGATAGGAAAACACAGTTACCAGGCATAGAGAAGAGGCAGAGATTTCAAAATCTTACAGGATGCTTCTAGCCTGGTCCCGGGTTGGAGTTCCTGACTCCCTTCAAAGATAAGGTGCCTGCTGCCGCGGGGGCCACAGTCCTCAGTCCCCACCAAACACAGTATCCCAAGACACCACCCTCGACCGAACCGCAGTTCAACCAGTTTTTCAAACCACCCATGTGGCCCAGGTCTGTGAGCTGGCTCCTCCAGAGCCAAGAGCTCGGGTTCATAAAGCCACCGAATAGCAAGAAAAAGTTGCGGGGACGCAAGAACCAAGAAGGGGTAAGCCCGCAAGGTTCCCAAGTCAGGTCCTCTTACTCATACTGTCTTTCATCATCCTTCTCTTCCTGTTCAGGATCACTCTCCCTCTTCAAACCACCCTCATCCCTCTCCCCCTCCTAACTCCCTTTCTTCTCTTTTATTTTTGTAAGACGAAGATTTTTAAATTGCATGCCTTAGGGCCAGAGAGACCTAAGTTCGAAGCCAGGACACGGACGAGCTGTGTGGCTTTGCATAAGTTACTTCAGCTCTCTCGTGCCTCAGTTTTCCCTTCTTGTAAAATGGGTCGTCTAATGGTGGTGCACACCTCGGAGGACTGCTGTAGGGGCTAACAGAATGAAGCATATAAGGTGCCGACACATATCACTAGAATATTAATATCGTGTGGTAAAAAAAAAAAAAAAAAAAAAAAAAAAGGTGCCTGGAAACCCAGTTCACTGGGGTGGGGTAGGAGTGGGGTTATCAAACTGTCCCCTCTTAGTCCTTGACTAAACGTAGGTGTGTTCGGCCCCTCCCTCCACAAAGGGTTCTCTTTCCAGCTGTGAGCTGCAAGGAGCAAGCCAGACCAGGCTCTGGTTAGCCTGCCTGTTCAGACTGCTTGCCTTTCTGCAGAACATTCCAAAGCCACCAATTTCTCTGGGGCCCTGCTCAGTGTGGGAACAATGCCCTTGGAAGGCGTTTCCTCTTTAGCTCACTGGTTCTCAGTAGAATTTCGAGGTTTACAACAGGAGATTCAGGACTTCAACTACAGGGTATTTTTTCTTTTTCTTTCTTTTCTTTTTTCCTACATTGTGGGGGTAAGTACGTAAAGGAAAATCTTATTAATTAGACAAGAATCATATAATCACAGAATAAAGAACCTTGAAA
This sequence comes from Kogia breviceps, assembly GCF_026419965.1. NCBI lineage: Eukaryota > Metazoa > Chordata > Mammalia > Artiodactyla > Physeteridae > Kogia > Kogia breviceps. The sequence goes on from NC_081319.1 coordinate 70,269,845, forward strand.
GAATTTCTGGTCGCCAATCCCATCCCCTTCCTATCCTGTCCCTGGATTTATCTTTTCTAATGATTTTCTGAGCAGTTTGGAGCTGCACCCTCTTCTATGGGTCACTCATTGAATTATTAATTAAGCACTTACCGTGAGCCAGGTACTATTCTAAGCCCTGATAAGGTGTCTGTTCTCAAGGAGCTTATCATCTAGAAGGGAGAGATAAATGTTAAGCCAGTAAGCAAAATAATTATAGATTGGGCTGTCTGCTTAGACCTGGGTTACTTAGAGGGCTGAAATGCAGGCCATGATCGAGTCACTTGTGTGTTTTTCTGTGAAGCAGAAACATATGGACCTAGTTTTGGTGTTGCATCCTATCTCATTGAGCTCAACCTTCTCAGAGCTCATCATCTGATAGTATAACGTTAGTAGTTTATAATATTAAAGTGAGACATTAAAATTTACTGCCATTTATATAATAATATTTACTATATAACTGCTATTTATTGAATACTCAGTTCTGTACTGAGTGCTTTCTGTGTATTAATCCATTAAATCCTCATAGCAACACATGGGGAATACAAGCCTCAGAGACGTTAACTTGCTCAGGGTCACAGAATGAATGAGTAGAAGAGTGAGGTTCTGAACCCAGGTAGTCTAGCTCCAGAGTTTCTCTCTTAAATTCTTGGTTCTGCCCTCCTCTGTTGTATTTGGAGATGTCTCCCCAGATCCATGATGTGAACTTGGAGAGGCTTTCCTAATAGAACTACCAATACCTTACATTTTTATAAGGACTCAGATTCTTTAAGTCCAGTGACAGATTTTTGTAGGGTGCATGGGAACTGAATCCTGAATGTGAACTGAGTGTTGTTTTTTCCCCAACAGGTCCTAATTTTGACTAGCAGGAAGAAAGCTCCCAACCTACTAGTAACTGAAGGATTATGATTCATCAGGTTCTCACTGTGCCAGGTTTTCTGTATAAGACCATGATAAAGTCAGTTATGATTCAGTAACACAGGAGTACCCTACTCTCCAACCAGTCTTAACCCTGGCCTCTTCGTATCCCATTAGGGGTTTCTTAAGCATTTTTGCTCTACTGCAGGTTGTTGACTTGTCTTTTAAGCAATTTTTTTTGTTGAAATAATTATATAGCAGTAATATTTTTTCAAGTTTGAATGGGAAAAAACCATAGCCACATCATTCTTGCCCAGAGGCTTCTAACTGTGATTGTACATTAAAATTGCATTGGGAGCAATTTAAAAATACTGATGCCTGGGTGGGTTCCAGTTATACCATTATTCTTGTATTACTGTTCTCATTTTTGCCTATTACCTTCTAGTCTTTGTCTACTATATATTTTTTATCTCTTTGCAGTAGCCATATTTTTAAAAAACTGGTCTGTTTGATAGTTTTAAAAAATCCATCTCTGTCTAAGAAAAACGTCACACACAAAAAGAAGTGAGAAGTGGATTGTTTTTCCAATTTAAAAAGTCTTTTCTAATTAAAGAAGTAAGGCATGTCCATTATAGAAAATTTGGGCAAGAGGGAGATTTTTGTACCTCAAAAATAAATTGGTTTCTAGAGAAGCAGTGTGAACCAGAGAGTTAAGAATTCTGGGCAGATGTGAGACAGGCCCTCCTCATGGCCAGGCTGCTTAGACTCTGGAAGGATTGACGTGCCTGGGGTGACCTTCCCTCTGGATGAAATCCAGTGTCCCTGGGAGGGGAGCAGGCCTGTCTTTCCAAGTTCAGTCCTTCCACATGGATGAAATGTTTCCTTAAGCCTCACGGGAACATTCTGGTCAGAAGTATATCATGGGTTAGTATGAGTTTTTAGGGGAAGGTGAGAAACCATTCTCCTTAAAGGATTTTTGCAACTCTGCTCCTAGCAGAGATGGGAGAGCAGTTGTGGATGTGTTACTCATTGAAATTGTTCATTTCGCTCCTCTCTCCCTCCCTGCTCTATATGCAGTGGTCTGACACCCCCCAAACGCAGCCGAGGGAAGCCAGCCCTGTCTCGAGTGCCCTTCCTGGAAGGTGTGAACGGAGACTCTGACTACAACGGCTCAGGTGAGGAGTGCTGTACAGGTGCATCTTGGGGGACCAGGCCTTCCAGAGAACCAGTTCTGCGGGCTGCAGCCAGACCCTGAGCTCCTCCAAACCTGGGGAGCACTGGTCAGGGAAATGGCCCTTCCTCCCAGGTCATTCATACTCCTTTTTCTTTTTTTTAATTCATCTTATTTTGAATAAGTAACACATACCATGGTGACAAAAATCAGAAATGTACAAAAGGGTGCATAGTGAAAAGCCAGTTCTCCCCTCCCTAGAATAGCCACTGTTAACAGTTTCTTTTGTGTCTTTCCAGATGTAATCCATATGTACACAAACCAGAAACTTGTGTGTATATTTAAAAGAGTGAGCAGAGAAGCCTAACATGCACATTCCTCTAAACCATGCCTTTTTTCAGTTAATATATGTTGGAGATTCTTTTGTGCTTTTTATTGGCTGCCTAATGTCCCATTACATAGATGTGCTATCATTTACTTAGCTGGCCCCCTGCAGATGGACATTTAGATTGTTTTTGTTTAATTGTCATAGTCAATGTTGCAGTGAGCAACCTTGTACAAAGATCATTTTGTAACCCTGGGGAGTATATCTATAGATATACTCTATTGCTGAATTGAAGGAAGTATGCATTTGTAATTTTGATAGATATTTCCAGTCTGCCCTCACAGGAGTAATATGATATCCTGTGTCACTGAATTTCACACATAACCCTGTAATTTCATGTGATCCAATGCTTCTACTCCCTGCTGCAGTAGAATGGAGACATTCTACTCCAGCGGGTCCAAACAGTAAAACACATGGATCTTATCTCCTCAGACTGAAGGGATAAAGGACAGGGCAGAGCCAAAGGAGACGACTGGGTGGTGCTCAGGTGGAGCAGGTGCAGGGCTGGCTGTTCTCTGAGCACACCTCTGTCCAGCCCTCTTATGGGGGGTGTGCACTCTGGATGCCCTGTCTCTGAAGCTTCCATCTAACACTCACGCTTCAGGGCTTCTCTTTCCCTCTTTCCTTTTCCCAACTGCTTTATTTTCCCTTAGCATCAGTTTCTTTTTCATATGTGTGTTGATGAATGCATGCCTGCATGTTTCATTACTGTCTGATTGTCAGTGCCCAGAAGGCAGGGCTTATGTCGAGGTTAATTTGTACAGCTTCTAGTGCAAAACTGGGAGTGGATTGGCACGTACTTTATGCTTCTGGTGGTGACATTTTATTCTTATTTTTAAAACCACGTAATTATTAAAATGATGCCAAAGGAAATTTAAAAAGGAAACTGACCTTCCACTGTTCCATCACCTTAACACAATTGTCTATATTTCTCTATGTTGCCTTCTATTTATTTCAGGCACGTCTTTAACAAAATGCTAATCCAAAACACATGCTTTTTCATATTCTGCTTTTTTCAATGTTATCTTCCAATCAATGCATTATAATTTATTTGTTTCATTGGTAGAATTTGGTTATTTCCAACTTTTAACATTATACATAATGTAGTGAACCCATATTTTTGTTCAAAAGCCTCTTACTCATTTTAACAATTTTTTTTTTTTTTTTTTTTTTTTGTGGTACGTGGGCCTCTCACTGCTGTGGCCTCTCCTGCTGCGGAGCACAGGCTCCGAACGCGCAGGCTCAGCAGCCATGGCTCACGGGCCCAGCCGCTCCGCGGCATGTGGGATCTTCCCAGACCTGGGCACGAACCTGTGTTCCCTGCATCAGCAGGCGGACTCTCAACCACTGTGCCACCAGGGAAGCCCCCTCTTACTCATTTTAAAAGTTATTTTTCTAAGAACAAATTCCCAGGGAAGGAATTTACTGGAGTAGATTGTTCATACTTTTTTTTTTTTTAATGGCTCTTGAGACTTACTGCCAAATTATATTCTGAAAGGATTAGACTGGTCTGCAATTTTCTCAGCAGTATATGATTGCACTAGTTTCCCCACAGCCTGCCTCTTCAGTATTGGATTTTGTCTTTTTGTTGTTATTGCTATTGACTTAATAGACAGAAAACAAGACCTCATTAACAGGAATACACTTTATAAAAAATTATATATGTAGATGGTAATGTTTCCTTAGGAACATAATTTCTACTCTCTGGAATTTGGATCTTTTCTTAGTTGAGTGTGGTCACCTCCCTGTTGCCAGTTTATAGACTGGGGCGGGGGGCGGTGGGAGGTTCCTCTGTGTGTTCAGAGACATTTGTGAAGTACCCATCAATGTGTGCTAATGCATTAGGTGCAGAACAGAATAAGCCGAAGAGATGTGGTGACTGCTCCAGGCAGGGCACCCCGTGTAAGGTTCTGACAAAACAGGCAAGAAAAGAATCTGCAGACCTGCTTGGCTCTGCTGAGTGCTGTGCAGCCAGGTGTCCTGGATAGCCAGGTATGGCCCTGTCAGAAAAGAACTCATTTAGCAAATAGTTTTACTGGGATATCCATCCCAGGCATCTTTTTCCATGAAGCCTCCATCATGAGGCCCACCAGTCAGGGAGGCCCAGAGAGCAGTTTGTGGCTTTGCCAAGATGGGTTATAGTCCTTCTTCCTAGTATCCTGGTGATGAAGCAGTTATATTTTTCCAAGGAACATCAACCTAGGGTTCTAGTTCAGAGGTCAAACTGTAACCTGTTGCCTGTTTTTGTAGGGCCCACGAGCTAAGAATGTTTTTTACATTTTCAAATGATTGAAAATCAAAAGAAGAATGATATTTTGTAACATGTGAAAATTACACAAAATTCAGATTTCAGTGTCCAGAAATAAAGTTTTATAGGGATACAGCAGTGCTTGTTCATTTACCGATTGTCTATGGCTGCTTTCATGCTACAATAGTAGAGTTGAGTAGTTGGAATGGAGACTGCAAAACCTAAAGTACTTACTATTTGGCCTTTTAAAGAACAAGTTTGCCGTCTCCTGATCTAGTCTTAAGAACTAAGGAGAGGGTAGGGAAGAGGAAGGGTGGAGGGGATGTTGCTGACTCATTCCTGAGCTGCCCCAGTCAAATGGAGGCCCCGGGCAGGCCTCCTGGGCGCCATTCCATGCCCCCTTGGGCACTGTCTCCTCCCCTCCCCCACCCCCAGGCAGAAGCCTCCTGATGCCCTTTGAAGACCGTGGAGACCTGGAGCCCCTGGAGCTGGTGTGGGCCAAGTGCCGAGGTTATCCCTCCTACCCCGCCTTGGTGAGTCTGCCTGATCCTCCTCCCTCCCCTGGGTGGTCTGGCCCCTGCCTTGCCTTGGGGGCTTATCTGATTGGATCAAGCCAGCAGAGTGTGATTGAGAGTCCGGGTGCCTTTAGCTGCAGAAGCTAGGGAGGTTTTGTCCCAGCCTGGGTGGGTCACACCAGCTAGACTCCCTGCTTAGGACACTTAAAATAGGTTAAAGTATGCAGACAGAAGCTAGGGCTCTTAGTGATTTAATACCATATATTTATTTGCTAAATAAAAAAAGTATCTTATTATGCATAAAAGTAATATGTGCTCATTGTAGAAAATTGTAAAAGCTATTAATGCTTAGGTGTTTTACTAAATGTCTGTCATGCTAAGTTCTTGAAATGCTGAGGAAGGTATGGTTATTCTCATTTTGTAGGGGAAAAAACTGAAGTTCTATTTGCTACCATGATCATCTAGCTATTAAGTGGCAGTGTTGGAATTTGAGCCCAGGACTCAAAGTGTGTGATATCAAAGCCTGTGTTCTGAGCCACTGAGTTCAAAATCACCCACAGTCCCATCTATTCAGAGATTACCTCTTGATGTATATCCTCAGCCCTTTTTTTTTATGTTTAACGCATAAATGTGCATAAATATGAGACCGTACTCTGTTTAACCTCCCGTTCACTTAACAGCACACTGTGAGCATGCATGTCTTATGCCATTAAACATTCTTCATCAGCAACACTTTCATTACTGCATCATCTTCAGTCTTACATGTGTTTTTTTGTCGTTGTTGTTGTTGTTTTTTAATGCCGTACGCGGGCCTCTTACTGCTGTGGCCTCTCCCATTGCGGAGCACAGGCTCAGCGGCCCTGGCTCACGGGCCCAGCCACTCTGCGGCATGTGGGATCTTCCCGGACCGGGGCACGAACCTGTGTCCCCTGCATCGGCAGGCGGACTCTCAACCACTGTGCCACTAGGGAAGCCCTTTTTATCTTACATGTTGGTTTTTTTTTTTTCAGTCTTATGCGTGTACCTTATTTTAACCATTTCCTAGTTGGTCATTTAGATCATTTTGAATTTTTCATTATGATAAACAGCCAGCAGTAAGTATCACTGTAGCTTAACATTTGTACATTTGTGCACATCCATAGTTATTTCTTCACAGTGAAGAAGTCTTAGGAATGCCTTCTTGGGGCATCTATGCAAAATTCTGATGCAAATTGCCAAGTTGCCCCTTAGAACATTAGTTCCGGTTTATACTCCCACCAACAGTAGCTAAAATTTCCATTTTTTCCATAGTAGCAGTAGCTAAAAATTCTAATTTTTACCACCTTGATTGTCATGTCTTAGGGCTCTTTCTATATATTAGGGAGGTAATATCCATCTGGCCCTGAAAATACTGATTCTAACCTTTGGGGCATGTCAGAATCATCTGGGGGAATTTTTTAAACAATGTAGATACTGGAGCCCCATCTCAGAACAACTGTATTAGACTCTCTAAAGCCAGACCAAGGCATGAATATTTTTGTTTCTTTGTTTTATGAGTATTTTTTTTAACACTCCCCAGCTGATATGTAGTGGATGTTGAGAACCTCCCTGCCAGCCTATGCGTGTACACAGAGCTCTGAGCCTCTCCCAGCTCATTTGTGTCTATGGCTATTTTCATAGATAGCAGTCTCTTAAGGTAAAGAGTGCAGGAACTCTGATCCTTTTTGGACAGGTGAGGAAACTGTAGCTCCAAGAGGTTATACGACTTGCTGGAGTCATATTGGAACCCATGCTACCTGCCTCAGCCCCTGCTTAGCAGTGGCAGGTGGGAGATCCACATTGTGATCCAGCGCTGAGGAGGTTGGACTTGGGGCTGCCTTCACAGGCTTCATGACCAGCTGTCAGTGAGACCCCCAGCTTAGTTGTTGAAGAATTGATTAAGACTGTGCAGGTTTATATCTCACAATACAAAGAAAGCCAGTCTAAAACTAGTCTCTTTTTCTCCCTTTTTTTTTTCTTTTTTTAAAAATAAATTTATTTATTTATTTTTTGGCAGTGTTGGGTCTTCGTTGCTGTGCACGGGCTTTCTCTAGTTGCGGCGAGCAGGGGCTACTCTTCGTTGGGGTGTGTGAGCTTCTTGTTGTGGCTTCTTGTTGCGGAGCATGGGCTCTAGCTGCATGGGCTTCAATAGTTGTGGCACATGGGCTCAGTAGTTGTGGCTTGCGGGCTCTAGAGCACAGGCTCAGTAGTTGTGGCGCACGGGCTTAGTTGCTCCACGGCATGTGGGATCTTCCCGGACCAGGGATCAAACCCATGTCCCCCTGCATTGGCAGGCGGATTCTTAACCACTGCCCCACCAAGGAAGCCCCTCTTTTTTCCTTTTTAATTATCTTCTTAATCATACATTTTCTTTCGTGATAAAGAAATTCAGCCACCACCTGAAAAAACCCACCACCTGAATACAACCTGTGTTTTTATTTTGGTTTATGCTCTCCCAGTGTTTTCCTCTGCATACTTAAATATGTACTTGCTCATATAGTGACTATACGGTTTTTAAATTTCTGAGGTTCTTGTTCTTTAAAAAAATGTTTTTTGTTTTTCTGTAAAAATTATGTATCTACATTACAGAAGCTTTGGAAAAAGGGAGAAAATCACAAATCGCAGCATTATGACATCATCTATAAGCATTTTGTATTGTTGCTTCTATTTATCGTTTATATATTATAGCTGTAACAATAGTGTGTGTACACATTTATTATGTAATGTGTTAAATGTTATCGCAGACTTTATTTCCATGTTGTTTTACATCTGCGTGACATTTGAGTGAATGGACCATTATTTATTATTTGGGGATACATTTGCCTCTGTCTTCTTTAAAAAGGGAGGCGAGCTCCCCTTAAGAGGCAGACTTGCCCATCTTGCTTCTGCCCTTGGGGGTACACTTTTCACAGTCTGCCCCACTTTCCAAGCCAGGCACTATCCCCACTGTTGATAATAGAGGAAGTTCAGGAGGGCTTGTCTGGTGGTTCTCATTAGGACCCTTAGCTTCAGTTCCAGGAGGGACAGACAGGCTGAGAGTTAGAGTTTTTACCAAATCACACAGCTGGGGGCAGGGTAGTGGTGGTTCTTCCTTAGAGTAAACTCTTAACTAGAGGACCTGCTTTTAGCTGCTTATCTTGAGAAGGATGTAGGGAAGCTGGCAGACACCCAAAAGTAAATAGAGCAATTTATTATTATAAGAGGCCCCCTGGGACAGGGTATAGGAATTAAGATTGCTCCATCTCTGGAGAAAGCTGCCTCCTCCGTAAGTTTCCAAGTCTCCCTGGCCTTGGTGCACAGAGATTATCAGCCAGCTGCTCTGGAAGCAGGGGCTGTGTAGGAGGCAGTGGGCAGCAGAGGCCCAAGCCTTGTCCAGGCGCCTGGTTTTAGTCCCAGCCAGCTACATCCTTCTGTGCTTGACGTTCTCCTCTGTCAGCTAATACTTGTCATCAGACTTCTCAGCATCAGCAAGAGGATAAAATAAGATGATGTGTGAATAATTAAGAGCTTTGGTATCTTTGTCAGTGCTCCACAGAGCTGGAGAATTATTGTTGTGTTGATGCCACCAGGCATTTTGCTGAGCCCTTGCCCTTGTGGAGCCTGCAGTCTCAAGGACTAATTCTTCCAGTGGCCCTTGTTTCCGACCACATCATTCTCCCCTCTTCAGCAATCCTCCACACTCAGTCTTTTGCCTTCTCTCTGATTTTACCGTGGAGGTGCTAAAATTGCATCTGGTTTATGCACCAGGAAGGATTATAGTCAGACAGGAAGGTGGTGGGTAACCAGGAGATCTGTTTAGGTAGAACCAAAGGGATGGGCCTTCTGGTCGATGCAGGACCCTCTTCACAGCCATGGTATCTAGGAAGCCCCTGAGATTTTGAAATGAATTGCACAGGTTCTAAAGGGAAATTGGCAGGGGAAAACAATGGCCACCATTCCTCTCCCCTAAGGAGAGGAATGTCTCCCCTAAGAAAATGTCTCCCCTAAGGGACATTAGGAGGAAGGCGTTTGTCTATCTGGCCTGGACGTCAGAGATGCTTCACTCACTTCTGAAAACTCCCCACCCTGGCTTCCCAGTACTTCTCTTTCAGCTCTGGGGCCTGACAGTTGATGGAGCAAGCTCCCTTGTCAGAAGGTCTGATTGGAAAGGGCCAAAGGATTAGGACAGTACCTGGGGAAACAGAGTCAGAATTTCTGTTTGGGGTACTGAGGGTCATTGGAAGAGGTCAGCCCCTCCATCACTGCGTTGTGGGCAGAGCCAATCCCCTGCATAGCTTTGGTGTACGGTGGTTCAGTGGTTAGTCCTACAGCAGGGTGCACTGCTCACCCCGTCCACCCCCATCTGAATGCTGTCCCCTTTCCTGCTTCCAGATCATCGATCCCAAGATGCCCAGGGAGGGCCTTCTGCACAATGGCGTCCCCATCCCCGTCCCCCCACTGGATGTGCTGAAGCTGGGAGAGCAGAAACAGGCCGAGGCTGGAGAGAAGCTCTTCCTTGTCCTCTTCTTTGACAACAAACGCACCTGGTGAGTGGGTGCTGCTGCTGGGAGGGTGCGCCAGGATGCAGGCTGAGGGGCCCAACCAGGTGGCTGTTCTAATGCTGGCGTGCCGGAGAGGTACACAGAGGGGCTGTGGACTTGGCCACCCTGCCTCCACCCAGGTGAAGGTGAAGGGTTACCTGCCAGCAGCTGCTCTGCATTTGCCATGTTAACAGTAACCTGGTGTTACTAATAACACTGATTAATGGTGTTAACGGTAACTGAGGGGTATTGCAGATCAGATTCCTTGTGAAACACTCTGAGATGGAGATTTGTGTTAGGAGTCTTACTGGGAAGAGCTGTGGGGGTGAGGGGGTACAGCACTGGGCAGAGGAAAAAGTTGAACTGCAGTGCACTTGCTGCAGAGGCCTCAGCTCATCCTGTTTGGAGCTTTGGAGCTGGGTGGCTCATTAGAGATGTCAGGGATTGGGGCTGTGCCTTTGTACCCCCATGTCAACCAGTCATTGAATGCTGGCTGCCCCTGGGGAGGGGGGTGACATTGGTGGGGGTTGATTCCTGGAGCGGGACTCACTTGAGAGCCTGTAATCTGCCAACACTCCCAGCGGCTGCAGGGAAGCATGTCTCAGTCCTGGGCGGAGAGTTCTGGGCAGTGTAGGATCCACTGCAAGGGGCTTGTCTGCTCATGGCTTACAAACACCAGCAGGAGGATTCTTTTACCTCTGCTTCTGTAGAGTGAGGAGGTAGGACTAGCTAATAGCTATCATTTATTGAGCATTTACTCTATTTCCTTATGCAAATTGCTTTACATGCATGATTTCATTTGGTCCTCATTTAAATCTTCATTAATTCCCTCCCAATCCATTTTGCAGATGAGGAAGCTGAGGCTCAGAAAGCCAAGAATACATAGCCAGAACTGGGATACAAACCAAGATCTGGCTCCAAAGGCTGGGCTCTTAGCCACGTGTTATATTCACCCAGGGATCTTTTAAAAAACACCAGGTGCAGGCCCCACCAGAGATCATTTCATCGATTCCTGGCATCAGCTCCACTTCCTAGCTGTAGCTCCCTGACTCCACAAGGCAGGGTGAGGCTCAGAGCCCTCCAGATGACTCAGCTAGTCTCCCTGGGGGCACACGAGCTTCCCTCTGGCAACCGTCTAAGCTGAGTGAGTGTCCTGGGCCCAGGCAAGGGCCTGGCTGCAAAATAAGTCCCTTGGTGGCTTCCTGCCTGTGGTGTCCCAGTCTGCCTCCCTCTGCCCTGTCCCCTCCCCCTGGCTTTGCTGGTCCTGGGCACGGGGGTCCAGAAGAGCCTCCTTTGGGACCCACCATGGTCCAGCCTTCTTACTGTGCTTGTATTTTAGGCAGTGGCTTCCGAGGGACAAAGTCCTGCCCCTGGGTGTGGAAGACACTGTGGACAAGCTCAAGATGCTGGAAGGCCGCAAGACCAGCATCCGCAAGTCAGTGCAGGTGGCCTACGACCGTGCGATGATCCACCTGAGCCGAGTGCGGGGACCCCACTCCTTTGTCACCTCCAGCTACCTGTAAGGGCAGGGCCTGGCCTGCATCTGCCTGCCCTGCCTCCGTCCTGTGGGGCACAAAGAAGCCTCTTCCTGCCCCAGCCAGATGTACGGCTGGCAGCTTGCCCCTTCCATGGCAGGCCAGGGACTGGGCTGTATCCTCCCCAAGGACAAGGCCCCAGTTTTGACTAACTGCATGGTTCCCCTGGTGGGCCTGCTGTGTGCCAAAAACTCCCACCTGAGCTCCCTCAGGGGCTGGTCCACCGAAGAACCAGTTAGAATTAGAAACAGCTGTGAGGCTTGGGCCCAGCCGAGGAGATAGACCTGGCCCCAGAAAGCAAGAGGTCTTGGGCTTTCTCAAGGGTGTGCCTAGCCCCCTCCAACCCATTCCCAACTAACTACACCTCAGGGTGAGCGAGGCTCTGACACTGACCCCAGAGGTGCTGTGGATACACTAGGGTCCCGCGGGGAATCTCACGGAGCTCACCCTCTCTCTCCATCACCCATCCTCATACCTCTTCCCTGTCCCATCTTCTGCCCAGTCTCTTTTTCCCTTGTTCCTTTCCTGACTTCCTCTTGTGCCAAACTGACAGAAACCATCACCAAACTGATCTTTTTCTTTTTATGGCTCATTCCCTTTGAGACCAGCTGCTAGCCTACCACTTGGGTGACCCCTTCACCAGCACACCTCCCCACTCCCTTACATGTGCTACAAACAGCTGAGGCCAGCCTGTGAGAGCTTGCCCGCTTAGATTGAGGCAGGGCCCCTCCGGCCCTCTTCTGTCTTACAGAGAGGTGGGCTCAGGCTGGATGGGCTCCTGTCAGCAGACCAGGCTGCTTGTGCCAGTGTCCATCTGTCCACGTGGATTCCGAGGGTTGTTGGGTGAAGCTGTGCCCTTTGGCTGGGTCTGCCCTTTCACTCCTCCTAGCCTCTCCTCGTGGGCTTTTCCTTTTCTGCACCTGCAGCCTCTAGCCTCTCTCTCTACCACCAGGGATGGCATGGGGCCTGCAGTCCAGCATCTTCCTGTCCTGCACTCTGCCCTGCCCAGCCTCTGCTGCTCTGAACTCCAGGGAACACAGTCTTTTATTTCAAACCGTCTGTCCCTTCCCCTCTTTTCCTTCAAGCCCCTCTCCACCTTTACCTTCTCAAAAACAGAAGGGAGAAAAAACTGTGAAAACGGGAATGTTGACTGACAAAAACCAACACAACTTTCAGAGGCTTCGATGTCTGTTCTCTGGATGTTTCTTTTCACCTCTTAAGCACCAAAGTTGCAGGGCCAGGTTGCAGGCCACTGATTGCCATGTTGATTTTTAACCTGCCGTTCTTTTTAATTGTTTTAAATTTTTCATAGGGGAGTTTTGGACAAAACTAAGTCACTGGGGAGATCACTGCCATTTTTACACACTTTTTAAAAATACAACCAACCAACCGCCACGACTTCTTATACGTTTGGGACATGAGCCAGAGTTTAAAAGGGAACCAACAAAACTCTCTATAACATAAAGGATGGGGTTTTGGATTTTGTACAATAATAAAACTACAATACAGCCTATGGCTAGGGAAGGACATAGTGTATATAATTGTAAAATACTGTTCTAAATTATTCAGGCCTATAGTTTCCATTACTGGAGTCCTCCATTGTGTGGCTGAGTATTTTAAATGCACACAGTGTGGTTTATTTAAAGGAGACAATGCGTCCCCCCTCCCCAGGTAGTCGGTCGGCTGTGGACTATGTGACCTTCGTCTCAACCTGTGTTGTAAGATCTTGGGGCTTTCTCTCTCTCTCTCTGTGTCTGTCTCTTTCTTCCCCCCAACACTTTCTTAGTCTCTTTCTCTCTCCCTTTTTTTTTTTTTCAGTCTCTGAATCTTTCAGTCTCTCTCTGAGTCTCATTTTTAAAACTGCTCTTTTAGAACGGGAAACGGCTCAGATCCTGCTGTGGCATGGGGCCTATGTGTCTCAGTCGCGTCTCTGCTGTGAAGCACACGATGCTCTATTTATTGTAGAAAGTGACTTTATTTGCTTTCTAGAATTGTTTATAACAGATGGTATAAGAGAGGTAATAAACAGAAAAATCTATGCTTGTAAAGAATACAAAAGTTAATTTTACCTACTGTAATATGACTGTCTTAAACTTATTTTCTCTCTGAGAAATAAATGTTCTAATGGGCAGCAGTTGCTGTGTGTATTTGATGTCATTAGTGGGGCCTGCCCTTCTCCTCCTAATCTCTGCCCTCCCCCTCTTCAAGACACCAGGACCTATTAAGAATGGGGTTGTCTAGCTGTTGCACTCCCAGCTGGACAGGGCTTTGTCTCTCTGCCTGTCTGTCTGTCTCTTGGACCCCTGGGAGGGGTGCAAGAATGATTCCTGATGTTTTCCTCCCCAACAGCACTGCCTTTTGGGAGTTGTGGAAGGTCCAGCCTACTTCCCACGCCTTGGCTGCTCTGTAGCCCCATTCCTTTAGGAGCATCTGTTACTTGTTCAGTGGGAGAAGTGGCCCTTTGGACATCTTGGGCACCTGTTCACCAAGCTTGCAGAAGTGGAGAGTCTAGGCTGCTCCCACCTCCTTTGACATTATTGCCGTCCCCATTCTATAGAGAGGGAGGGAGCCGGGGACACACGGAGAGTCAGAACATGAGCCTGACTCCTTTTAGAGCTGGAAGCGAGCCTTGAGCGTACCTGGTCTTCAGTTTGCAGATGTGGAAACAGACCGGCAAGATTTAAAAACTTGGCCAAGCTCAGCCAGCCAAGAAATGGTGGCAGAATTGTGGGATGACGATCTGGCCAAGGCTTTTTTTGTGGGCTCCATAGCATTTCAAGGCTATGCTGGCCTGTTCTGTACCTCCCTCCCCTCTCTGTGGCTCTGGCTCCAGCATTTCTGGAAAGGGATATCTTGAGTAGGAGTATTCCCTGGGACAAACTGGTTGTTGGGCCTAGGATAGCTTTTCCCTGACCCATTCTCTCTGGTTCTGCCTGGCTTGTGTGCTTGGCTGGGAGTTATGTATCTCAGTGTGTGGCTGGAGGACACAGGAGTCTCCTGATCACCTCCTCCACAGGGCCTTTGAAATTCTTATCATTGAAGTCGCTGAAGTGTAAAGGCCATCAATCTGGTATAACATTAACAAAGTATCTCTAATGTACTGATAGTCCTTATATTATGTGTTAGAGTGCAAAGCTACACACTCCTAATCCCAGGAAGCTAACAACCTGATTTATAAGACACATTGCAGACAACTCTGAAAAAGCTTCCAGAAGAATTGAAGCAATTAATTCAAGTGGGGTTAAAAATACCTATATATGAATTTATATTTTGAATTACAAAAGCAACTTAGAGGGAAATTACAAGCTCACCCTATAGAACATTTTGCAAACAAAGGAAAATGACCAGATGAGTAGGATTGTAGTAGAGGAGGGTAAAAAGAAGTCGTAAGTAGATGAAGCAGCTTAAACAAAGGGCAGCCTCTGGGAGGTATGGTGTGTATTCCAACTCCAATGACCAACTGCCATCCCCTTTGACTGGAAACAATTTAGGGAGTGAGGCAGTGTGTTGGGATTAACAGCCCTGTCACTCACTTGCTGTGTGACCTCAAGCATGGTACTGGACCTCTCTGAGCCTCTCTCAGACTGATTTAATAGAGGATCCCGAAGCCAGGGTGAGGCATTAGTACATGGTAGGTGGCAACATCTATTGAAGGATTTGAATAGGGAAGAAACTTGATTGCAGCTTGGCAACTAATTAGACATCAGAGTCAAAAAGGAGCGTTATGGCAGGGCCACTGTGTGGCTGGAGGGGCCAGCAGTGGGTTTGTGGGTAAGGAGGGAGGAAGAGTTTAGTTTTCGATGAGTTTATGTTGCCTACAGGACATCTGAGAAAAACCCCCAGCAAGCAGATGGAACTGGACCTGGAGTTCCAGAGGAAGGTAGGAGCAGATGACAGAAATGTGGAGCCACTGAAGCCCATCAGTGTAGTTAAGAGAATGGCCAAGGGGAGAGAGGGAAGGGAAGGGCAGAGCTGAGGAAAGCCCCTTATGTTTAGAGGATGGGGCTGGGGGACAGAGGATGGAGACAGCGCCCTCAGAAGTATCTGGTCCCCAGGGAGGGCCTGACACAATGTCAAGCCCTAAGGATCATCTAGCCACCAACCCACCCCACCCCCAACTCATTTCACACAGAGAGGCAGGTCAGGTGTGCTCAGCATCACAGAGCAGGAAGAAGCAGTGCTGTATCAGAATCCAGAACCCAGCACTTTCTACTCTCTCCATACCCACATATTCAGAGCCCTGGAAGTGAGTAGACATTTCCTTAATTAATTTTATCATGGCTGTTATTAAAATTCATGGCCTCAAGTCTGAAATATGTTACTGGAGCATGTGGAGGCACTCTGACTAGGAAAAGAAAATCTCACTTTCCTAACAAGTTAAAAAATATCATTAAAAGCATTTGCCAAGGGCTTCCCTGGTCGCGCAGTGGTTGAGAGTCCGCCTGCTGATGCAGGGGACCCGGTTTCGTGCCCCGGTCCAGGGTATGGGAAGATCCCACATGCCGCGGAGCGGCTAGGCCCGTGAGTCATGGCCGCTGAGCCTGCACGTCCGGAGCCTGTGCTGTGCAACAGGAGAGGCCACAACAGTGAGAGGCCCACGTACTGAAAAAAAAAAAAAAAAAAAAAAAGCATTTGCCAAAACCCTGGTCAGCTTGGCCACTTTCATTAATGTAATAGTTGCCATTAACACTTGAGTGTGAATTTACTTTTCAGATAGACTCTTCTGACCTGGCCAGGCTGTGAGCTTTGAGAGAAGAGGGGGTGAATGGTAGGACTGCTAGGCTCTGGGACGGGTGCTGAAGGGAGAATGAGTATGGGAGCCTTGTCTGCCCCTGGCTCTGCAGGCTCTCCACGGTATCTGTAGGGCAAGGAGTGTGAACATGTGGTCCTGCCAACTGCAGCCAGTCTGGCCTTTACCAAGAACAAAAGAAGGAGGTCTTTGAAGGAGGAAAATAGTTTCTTCAAAAGATGGGGAAGAAGTTTCTGTCTGACTGCGTGGTGGAGAAAGAGGGGCCGGGGAGGTGTGTGTCTGGGCCAGAGCTGGAGGGGAGCTCTGACTTGACCTTGTCACTTGGGGGTTCCCTTCTGTTTGTCCTTTCCCTTAAAGGGTGGAAAGAAAAGATAAAGATGTATTTGTATTTACTTATAGTATATATTGCATGCTATATTATATATTATATATATTGCCATATAATTACATATATGTTAGTATTCTTTACAATTTTAATATTCTTAAGAGGGCCAGGAGTTCTTAAGAGGCCACAGGCTACATGGAGTAGAAAAAGCTAATTGTCCCCAAACTTCAGAAGGGTTGTTGTGTTGTTATTTCAAAGAACACTGTGTGTCCTTTGCTTGGCACCTGTAAGGCTGGTTGGAAGTGGAGGGTTTCAGTCTAACTCCTCTCACTTCTGAAGCAGTGTCTGAGTTCTTTCCTCTTCCTTTCTGCTTTGTATTGGCCTCTTTTGGGGCCCTTAAAGATAGTTGGGGGGATGCAACGTTGATGGTTCCTGGTGGGCAAGAGTGCAGGATGCAAAGGGGTCCAGAGGAGGGCCTCCCCACCCACCCCAGCTTCACAGTCCAGAAGACTGCTGAAGGATTTTATCTGAGCTGGTCACAAAAGAATATAAAATTTGTTATTTGCTATCTAATTTGGGGAAAAAAATTTTTTTAAGTGCAAAAGAGAAAGTAAGACTATTTTCTTTTTTTTTTTTTTTTTGCGGTATGCGGGCCTCTCACTGTTGTGGCCTCTCCCGCCGCGAAGCACAGGCTCCGGACGCGCAGGCCCAGCAGCCATGGCTCACGGGCTCAGTCGCTCCGCGGCACGTGGGATCCTCCCGGACCAGGGCACGAACCCGTGTCTCCTGCATCGGCAGGCGGACTCTCAACCACTGCGCCACCAGGGAAGCCCGAAAGTAAGACTATTTTAACCACTTAGAAATAACCATTTCCACCATTTTAATGTAATTCCTTACTGTCTCGTTTTTTCTAGGTAGAGCATGCATGTATTTTAGTTTCTTGTACTGGGTTGCTGGGAAATCAGCTGATAGCTGTCTGCAGAAGTTCTCAGCATGATTGGAACACAAGGCCCAACAGCTCTTCTGCCCAAGTTTAACTTTTCCTCACTTGCTGAGTATCATGCACTGGCCTGTACCAACCACTGCCTGTTATTGTTGTTTGCTTGTTCCCGTCATTTTGCTAAGATATTGTAGACTCTAACAGTTGAAATTGAATGAGAGCTATAGTTCTCCATCCTAAGAACTTTTGCTACTGGGGGTACATTTCCATGGAAATAAGTCTTGGACCAAATTCCACCCCATGTTCAAACACCTGTAAGCGAGGTGGCCCCCAAAAGGCCATATACTTTCTTCTTCAGCTTGAGAAGTTCCCGCTCTCTGCCCTCTGGTACAGCACCAGCACCTGGCATGAAAGGTCATTCCAAGGTGGACGCAACACTCTTTTGAGTGCAAAACCAGCTGCTGAGTAGGCCAGTCAGGGAGCCAGAGTAACAGAGCTTTAGACCAAGAAACAATTTTTGTTGTTTTTGATATAAGTTTACATACAGTAATTAAGATACATAAACTTGAATCTCTGAATTTTTACATTTGTAACCATCCATGAAACCACAACCCAGATCAAAATACAGAACATTTCCAGTGCCCCAGAAATTTCCTCATATTCCATACTAGTCAATATCTACTCCCCCCATCCCCCAAGGGTAACTACTATCCAGGATTCTACAACCATAGATCCGTGTTGCCTGTTCTTGAACTTCATATGAATGGAATCAGACAGTATGTGTACTTTTTTGTCTGGCTTCTCTCGTTCAATATCATGTCTCTGGGCTCCTTTCCTGTTATGCACATAGCTGTAGCTTGTTTTGAGTAGTATTCTATTGTATAAATATACCATAGTGTGTTTATTCTCCTGCTGGTGGACATTAGGTTGTTTCCATTTTGAGCTGCCATAGTAACACTGCTATGAACATTCTTATACATGTCATTTGGTGGACACAATGCTCATTTCTCTTCAGAAAATCCCCAGGAGTGAAATTGCTAGGTCACTGGTTGGGTGTGTGTTTAGCTTTAGTAGTTCTACCAAACAGTTTTCCATTGGTTGGATGATTTACACTCTTGTAGCCATGTATGGCAGTCCAGGTGTTCCATATCCTCGCCAGCACTTAGTATTGTCAGCCCATGACGTTTGCTCTAGACCTGTTTGTTGAACGACTTCCGCTAAGAGCCATCATACAGCAAGGCTTCTTTCTTCCTGTACAACACTACCTTGCTCCCAAGGGAGAGTTATGAACTGCCAAGGTGTTTTCAACTAGGGAACCCCCCATTGAGGGGATGGGTGAGATGGGAGAACTGATCCTGTCCTGTGTGGCTAAGCCTTCTCTTAGCACCTACCTCTGTACTATGGTGCCACCCAGATCCTGCTTGGCTCTTTGGGGAATAAGGAACTTTAGTTCAGAGTAACACAATCCTCCCTGGCCCCTTCCTCCTCATCCCTGGCCATTGGACTCTTGGGGACTGAGCCCAGCTTCAGGGGCTTCTTCTCTCATACAGACCCACACTGCCAATACTTCACTCCTCAGGCATCCTGGGTACAAGCAGGGCAGAAGGCACCCGCTGCACATTGTGTCCAAATCCTTCCTCGCCCACTGGCTGGTATCTGAAATTCCATTAGCACTTCATGCCTTTACCTCTCAAGGCCATGATCCTTGGGGACATGCCTGTGGCCCTGGTTTCCTTTGAATTACTGGTATCCCAGTGTGATAAGGAATGTGCGAGTAGGTCTTGATGAGGCAGTAGAGCAAAAGACACCGGGTCCTTGAGGGGAGGATTAAAGAGGGGATGAAAAGGGCCTATTTGCTTTTGGCTGACCTTGGTGACACAGACGCACATTTCAGAGCCATCAAGGATGACGGCTCACTAAATCGACTTCAGAGGAATTGTTCAGATCACAGGTGGGCGAAGGTCTGAGATAAGACCGTAGGGTCAGGGGAAGAGACCCAGCGAGGGAGTCTTGTTTGGGAACAAAGCTCTGAAAACAAAAGATTGCAGAGCCCGAAATGATGTGGGCAATTGTGTGAAGCCAGCCCTGTCCTTAGGGGCAAGAACATGTTGGGGTCTAGGTCAGGCTGTGGGATGAGGACACAGGCTTCCCTGGGCTGTCCAGTGGGGTTTCTGGGTCCACTTATGATTTTGGACACACTCCCAAGGTTTTGGAAGGTTTTGGCGGCCAGAGCCCCGCCATTCCTTCTCCTCCTGCCCCTGTCCCTATCTCCTCCCTTCCTCACACCCTCCCTTCCCTTTCTCCCTCCCCTCTGTGTCTCCCTCTCTCAGTCTCTCTTCAAATTTTATTATTTATTATTTTTAACTCCAATTGATTTAAGTGATTCAGAAAATTTAAATATTCAGGAAAGTCTCCCTCCTTGTCCCCAGCCTCCTAGTTCCCCTCCCAGAGGCAACCGATTTTTCCAGTTGTATATATAACTTTCCAGAGGTAGTTTTATATCAGCGTATGTGTGCACGTGCGCACGTGTGTCTATGGGTGTGTGTGTCCCTTTTTTTATAGAATGGTAGCACAACGTTCACATTGATCTAGCCCTCATTTTTTAAAATTGTTTTTAATATTGATTAGGTATAAAAATACTAGTTATACAATATATATCTATTTTTAAAAAAACCATGATACCATAAGCCACCTGGTACCTACCACCTCTCCTAGACAAAGAAACAGGGCCTTTAAAATCCTCTTTATGGCCCTTCCCAGCCTCACCTTTTCTTCCCCTAAATACTGTCCTAAATGTTATGCTTATCATGCCCTTTTTTCCTTTATAGTCCTGCCATATGTTCATGTCACCATACAATAAGTATGGGGTAGTGTCTCACCTTTTTGGATTTTGAAGAGACAGAAGTGTACTGCATGCAGTCTTCTACAGCTTGCTTGTATCCCACCCACGATTAGATTAAGGGTCTTGAGGTTCAGTTGAGTGATGCCAATCATTTTCACTCTGGTATGGAATTCCATCGTATGAAGATACCACAATTAAGTTTTCATTGCACTATTTAAGGACATTTGGGTTGCTTCCAATTTTTTGCTGCTAGGATCAGTGCTGGTGTGAATGTTCTTAATTGTTTCTCCTGGTGTGTATGTATGTTTGGGGGGTTGGTTGGGGTAAGGATTTCCGTGGGGCATTTGCAGGGGCCTAGGGAACACACATTATTGTCAACTTCAGTTGATAAGGGCAAACTGTTTCCCAGAGTGGCTGTGTCAGTTCACATACTTGCCAGCTGTTTGAGAGTTCCCTTTGCTTCACTCCCTCGCCGATGCTTGGAATTAATCAGTTTTTAAAATTTTACAGGCTGATACATGTGGGATCATAACTCATTGTGGTTTAAATTTTTTATTTCCCTGATTATGCACTTCGAATTTTTTTTACTTAAAATATATTTTGGCAATTGTCCTGTATCAGAGCGGTAAGGACTTCCTCCTCCTTTCTTGGACTGGAGAGTGTTCTATTATATGGAAATCTGACTACTTAACCAGTTCCTTAGTGAAAGACATTGAGTTGGCTCCATTGTTTTACAGTCAGTTCTGCAATGCATAGCTTTGTATAGAGATGGTAGAGTGTGTCTGTACCTGAGGGAGTCTATATGTAGGTTTCTTACACAGGGACCTTCTGAGACGTTTAGATGAAAATGGAAGATGGTTTTTGCTCCCCTCTGGCCCACCACCCGTCTGCTTCCAGCAAATTCCCTTAATTCCCCAAGTTCCCAAGATGGGAACTGTATCTGTCCTGTCTTGTTTCACCACCACACCTGTTCTCTCAGATGGTGATGCTCATCTTGCCCCCTTCCCTCTGAACCAACCCAGAACCAATTTGTTTACCCCTATACTCCACCCCCAACCCCCAACACACACAGATTCCTTAGGGGCGGTCCTACCCCAGCATCTCCTTCTTATGACCATCCCCATCTCAAGAATTAGTATTTTCTAAGGGGGTGGACTTTGCCTGGCCCTGAAGGAGAGGATAAGAAAACTGACCGCAGCCCTCACAGAATGAATAGTCTCAAGGGTGGCGGGGCAGCAGATACATAAAACAACCAGGGAGTCAGTCGTAGGACAAATCCCAGCCCAGCATCTATTGGCTGTGCTGCCCCAGCAAACCTGGGCCTCATTTCTTTATAGAAAGAGGACAGTAACCCTTCTCTGGGGCTTGGGGCCCAGTGGGGCCTATGTTCACGCACTTGCAGGTCATAGCTTTTCTTGTTATCAAGGACGCTTCTAATTCAAGGAGCCCATGAAAATGACTATGGTAGACGCAAGTTCAGGGTCTGAGAGCATCCGGAGGAAGGGGAAGGAAGTCCAAATTGGCATGTCGGTTCACAAAGAGCTTTTCCTTATTCTGCTGTAGAGCCCACATAGTCTCTCTTTGGTGGGTGTTTTAGGGGGCTCTGAACTTATGTAGCTATAAAGCATGCTAGAGTGAACAGCCTTGACCTCAGGTCGTCTGGCATGAGCAGGTACATCTGCTGGATGAGACTCTAGAAGGGGAGCTGCTGAGTGCACTGGGCACCATTCAGTACATCCTCCCTGAATCTGCTCATAGACTCAACCATAAAGATACTTCTTCCTTCCATAATCAGACTCCCTTAGCACTTTCTCCCATAGACTCTGGCTGTCTGGGTACATGTCCTGTCTTCTGGGTACTTCTTTGGGGAGGGAGCAGGCCTAATTTCATTCTCCTGTGCCCAGCACACAGTAAGTGGGCACTCAACACAGGTGAACTGAGTTACCATTTACCTTCATGGAACATTTCCTCATTTGGTCCTCAAAACGACCTTGTGTGTGGGCCTGGCAGAATGATCGTCCCCACTTTACAGGTGGGTAAGCTGAGGCTCAGAGACATCCTGTCTTGCCTTTGGCCATACTTGGCCTTGGCCTCAGGCTGAGGAGGAATGGAAACCCAGGGCTTCTGACTCCTAGTACAGATTCACTACCCCTGGGCCACACTGCCTCCCAGGGGCTGTTGAAATGCAATTAACTGAGGTAGGACCCTTGTCTCAGCCTTACTCTCTGGCTGTTTTTCCGTACACAGAACTAATGGCCAGGGTCTTCAAAGCCTTGTTTTCTTGCTTATTTGCCAAAAAAGATTAGAAAGATCAGAATATCTAACAAACCTGTTTTGAGTCCTCACACACTCTAGGCAACCTCTCAGCTCATTTACTTTCCAGAAGCTGAGACTTTATTTTCCCCCTCATACAGATGAGGTTAAATGAGTGGTAAGTAGCAGAGCTGGGATTTAAACCAAAGCAGAGTCCACTTTCTTAACTTTTCTATACCACTGGCTCTCAGTCAATGGCTTTTCATATATGACACTAATGAATTATCATTATAATATTATTTCAAGCCTCTGTTGAAATGGTGGCTCTCTGCTTGGTATTTTAGGGATGACAGGAAGGTCCTTGGGGGAATTCCCTGGTAGTCCAGTGGTTAGGACTCCACACTTTCACTGCCAAGGGTGTGGGTTCGATCCCTGGTTGGGGAACTAAGATCCCATAAGCTGTGCAGAATGGCACCCCCCCAAAAATTTTAAAAATAAAAATAAAAAAATAAAGTGCTCATTTTAAAAAAAATAACAAACAAACAAAAAAGAAAGGTCCTTCACCCATAAAAAACTAAATACCTTCCCACCAGTTTAGGGCTGCTTATGATTGCACGAGTAGAGCTATATCCCTTAGGCTGACAGCTTTGATCCTTGATGAAATGAGATACTCCCAGGTCTTTGTCAACTTTTTAATGCTCAGTCCTGCTTTTCATGCCATGAACATCTCTCTCCTTCTCTATAGTTCTTACAATAAAACAAAAGAGGTTTTACTCAAATGTAACATTAAATCACACTATTAAATATGACTTTACAAACTCCTCCTCTCACCACTGTCACTATTTACGAATTATCTGAAGGTCTTATCTCCTGTTACAGAAACTAGATTTGGATCCACTTGCCTGACACACAGCAAAGCCAATCTACTGAGCCCAGGTTGTGGTGAAGAAAAGTACAGCGTTTATTGAAGGCACTGAGCAAGGAGAGCGGGTAGCTCATGCTCAAAAGACCCAAACTCCCCAGTGGCTTTCAGGGAAGGGTTTTTAAAGGCAATATTAATATTAGTGGTGTGGGTTGCATTCTTCTGGCTGGTTGGCAGTGAGGTAACAGGGTGAGGTTTTGGGAATCAACATCATCAACCTTCTGGTCCCAACCGGCCTGGGGGTCTATGTGCTTGTGGACAGCAGTTTTCCTGTTTGGAAGCAGGAGAGGTCTGGTTTGTGTAAAAACAGTTTAGGGGCTTCCCTGGTGGCACAGTGGTTGAGAATCCGCCTGCTGATGCAGGGGACACGGGTTTGTGCCCCTGTCTGGGAAGATCCCCCATGCTGCGGAGTGGCTAGGCCCGTGAGCCATGGCCACTGAGCCTGTGCATCCGGAGCCTGTGCTCTGCAATGGGAGAGGCCACAGCAGTGAGAGGCCCATGTACCGCAAAAAAAAACCAAAAAACAAAAAACAGTTTAGGAATGTGTGTCAGACCTCGTTATCTATATCTTTCAGGGAACTGGGAATTCAGTGACTCTGCTATGTGCCTGATTTATAGTCTAAATTGTTATGTTCCCTAGCCCAACAGCTATTCTTTGTCTCTGTGTGTTTGAATTTCCTAATCATTAACTCTTGAGCCAGACTTTTGAAACTGAGGGGGGGCCTGAAGCGAAGCCTTTTACCTCAAGAGATGGGGAACATGGGAGGGGTGGCTTGTATACCCGAGAGGTCCTAAAGTATCCCACACAGTTTCACTCCCACCTCACTGTCCTCTGTCCCACTCATCCTGCCACCACGTTCAGTGCTTTCACCATCCATTTGCCTGATCCACTGATGCTTTGGCCTCCCTGCTCCATGGCCTCCTCTCCCCCAGTGAGCTTATCTTCCCTGGCTCACTACTCAGCCCCACACTCAAGCCCTAGGCCCTCTGAAGATCCCATGTTCAAAGCTCTTTCTAGCTCTTCTCTTCAAGCCTTCACTCCCGTGGGCCCCATAGTCCACTGATCTCACTACCTTTCACTGTCCCCTTCAAATCCCTCCTCCCCTCCTTTCCCTCCCTCAACTCCATCGTTAATGATTACAACTCTTTTCTTGTCTACAGCCTCCCCTCCCATACCTCAAGCTTTCTAGATTGTACTCACTTGGCAAAACTCCAGCCCAGTTAAATCCAGCTCTCGGCCACCTCCACCTGCTCCACTGTATATTTTGCTTGTTTACTTTTCTTGCCTCTGTCTGCCCCTATAGTACGTCAGCCCCACGAGGGCAGGGACAGTGCCTCAGTCCACTGCTCTGTGTCTCAGTCCATACACAGAGCAGTGGACTGAGGCACGGTCCCTGCCCTCATGGGGCTGACAAGGTAAATGTGCATGTTTGCTGAATGCATTTCTTTCAGAGTGTGGAGAAGGATCTGAGAACTCATTTATGGTGGTTATCTGGGGGCAAAGTGGAGGATGAAAGTCACATTGTGTCCAGGGAGGAACAGAGGAGGGGCAGCAGGATGAGGAGGACAAGTAGGGGACTCCTCAAGTTTACCCAAGGAAAATGCTGCTATTCCTTCCTAACTGACTCTTCTTGTTCTGGGAGAAGATCTTTTTTTCTTTTCTTTTTTTTTTGCAGTACGCAGGCCTCTCACTGCTGTGGCCTCTCCCGTTGCAGAGTACAGGCTCCGGATGCACAGGCTCAGCGGCCATGGATCACAGGCCTAGCTGCTCCGCAGCATGTGGGATCTTTCCATACCAGGGCACGAACCTGTGTCCCCTGCATCGGCAGGTGGACTCTCAACCACTGCACCACCAGGGAAGCCCTGGGAGAAGATCTTGAGAGAGTTCTTCATTCTCGAGCCCAAATTACAGAATTCTAAACCTTTACCAAATTGTTGTTTCCTGCTAGTCTTGGTCACTTAAAGCTTCCAAGAAGACATTTGAAAGCCGTGATTAGCAGAGAATTGAAGCCCAGAGAACAGAAGGACACATGGGCACTGGTGGCAGAGCCAGGGCTCGAACCCAGTATCCTGCCTGCGGTCCTGAGTTCTCTCCTACTGTCTGCTATGCTGCCCTGATGCGCTGTCATTTGCCCAATTGTCCTTATCCTTAAAAGAAGGAGAGAAAATGTTTTGTCTAACCCACACTGAACACTCCTGAAAAACGCTGTGGAAGAGATTTGTTACCAGTTCGGGACCTTGTACTCTAATCCATAGAAATTGATAAGAGGCCAGATGAGGAATTCAGGCAAAGTTTTATTGGGAGCAAAAACAAATAATGGGTTCCCTCGCTTGCTCTCCTAGGAGGGTGGGCTGGTCCCTTACATGGGGTGATGGTAGGGGCGGATTGGTGGGTCGGGCCAGAGGGGTAGCTTAGGTGGTCTGCCCACCCCCTCGGTGGTGCTGTGTGCAGGAGTCATGCACAGGGCTCACCCTGTTTTTCTCCTAGCACCTCAGAAATAGCAGTAGGTTTATGGCCTTTTTATGTCTTATTCTTCATAATTGCCCCAACTGTGCAGGTATATAGTTATTTTTAGTCCCTTATAGTTTCTTTGTACTGTGTCGCTCTGGTAGAGGTTCCTAGGTCCCAGCCTATCTTAGACTGAAGGACCCCAACAAGGCTCCAGCAAACCCGTATGACATGCTTACAGAGTGACACACATTCCCTCATCTAATCCCCACGACAGCCCCCTGAGGTTGCTACTGTTATTACCCCCATTGTATGGAGAAGGAAACGGAGACACAAGGAGTTTACACAACTACACACACAGGAAGTGACGGAGCCTCTGTGTGATTCAAGAGCCTATGCTTATAACCTTGATGCTCTGGGGTCGTAAATGCAACACAAAAATGACTTTTCAATTTAAGCAAATTTTTTCCCCTAAAAGATTTGAGTCCTGTCAACAGAAGGGACTCTGAGACTCTGAAACAGGCAGTGTGGGAAGGCAGGCACTCCTTGTTAAATTGTGTGCTAGAGGTGTTTCAGCCCCAAGTCTGAAGGGGAAGTGCCAGAGGACAGGGGAAGGGGAAATGACACTTGGTTTGTCCCATTTTGTGCCAGATGCTGTCTGTACATTAGCTCCACTCAGTTCTCACAGTGGACCTAGGTCATGTGTTCCCCCAGCTAGTTGGTGGTAGAAGTGGGATTCAAAACGTACACATTTTACTCTATCAAGAGGCTTCCCAAGGCAGTGTTACATAGGACGTGTTTAAACACCACAAATACGGAATTTCTGGGTCATGAGCTTGGAATTTAAAGTAATCTTGGTAAGCCCCAGCTGAGGCTCTGATCATTGCATTCTTTCCTTCCTCTTTATCACTTGAGAACTGAAGAATTTTGTACAGACTAGACTTTCCACTGAGATGGGTAGAAGAGTTTGAACCAACTAATCGCTAAGTTTTGACTCCAAAAAAGGAAACAACTTGTTCTAATTTGCCAAAACTTAGGTCAAGTACATTTTTAAAAAATACTGAATTGTCCGCAGGATCCCATTTGGCATTTTTGTCTTTTTAAAGATCAGTGAGCTGGGGCTTCCCTGGTGGCGCAGTGGTTGAGAGTCCACCTGCCGATGCAGGGAATACGGGTTCGTGCCCCGGTCCGGGAAGATCCCACATGCCGCGGAGCGGCTGGGCCCGTGAGCCGTGGCCGCTGAGCCTGTGCATCCAGAGCCTGTGCTCTGCAATGGGAGAGGCCACAGCAGTGAAAGGCCCACGTACTGCAAAAAACAAAGATCAGTGAACTAACATGAGGTTTCTAAATAGAGGCAGCCCAGAGTGACAGAACCGTGGCCTGGGGGTCAGGACTCCTTGGTCCTGGGCCTGGCTCTGACTTGGGTTTGCTGTGTGACCTTCAGCAGGTTACCTCCCATTCTGGGCTTCAGCGCTATGAAATAAAGGGCTTGTGTCTGATGAGCTCTCTGTTCACCTCTAGACCTCAAGTTCTAGGATAGGATCATGGGCTCTGGACTCAGACACTGGAATTCAAACCCCTGTGTCATCATTTACTAGTTGGTAAGTGAACACGTTGAACAAGCTGCTTAACTACTCTGGGATTCAGTTTCTTCATATGTAAAATGGATTGATAATGCCTCTGTCACGGGGTTGCAAAGACTGAATGAGAAAATTCCATAGTTCCCAGCACGAACAGAAGATGCACTCAATATTGGTTAGACACAGCAGTGATGAGGGTTCTTTATATGTTATTAAAAATCAATAAAGAACCAGATCATAAAAATCTAAACTTCTACCAGTAAGTACTTATCGAGCACATATTCTTCACTTGTGGTGAAACTTTCAGTTGGCTACCCAAACCATTCCCAGCCCCTTCTTGGCCATCTCTAACCACAGAGACTGGAAATCCCGATATTCTCTTTCCCAGCCTTGCTCGAAGCTTGGGGTGGCCGTGTGATCCGTGTTTTGGCCTTGAGACATAATGAAATTATGATACATAATACACCGGGTGTATTCTAGGAAAGTTTCTGTTCCCTGCTATAAGGGACAGTTACCAGTGGACAGCCCCTTGCTGCTGCCCCCTCTGTTTTTTTCCTGCCTTAAAAATATATTATGAGTGGGCTTCCCTGGTGGCGCAGTGGTTGGGAGTCCTCCTGCCAATGCAGGGGACGCGGGTTCGGGCCCCGGTCAGATCCCACATGCCACAGAGCGGCTAGTCCCGTGAGCCATGGCCGCTGAGCCTGCGCTTGTGCTCTGCAACGGGAGAGGCCACAGTAGTGAGAGGCCCAAGTACAGAAAAAAAAAATAATAATATATATATATATATATATATATATAAAATATGGAGCAGTGGCAGCATTCTTATGATCATGAAGCACATCACAGGGAGGAAAAGCCAACAAGCCAAGTGTATCAAAGTGTAAGGCTGGAAAGAGTCTGGGTCCTGGATGACATTTTTGAACAGAAATCAGCCCCAGCAGCTGCTGGCTGTTAAGACTTCTCACTAAATGTTAAAATACAGACCCTGTTTGTTTAAGCCACTGTCATCTGGGCTTCCTGTTCCGTAGCTGAGCCCATCTCATACATTATTCAACAAACATTAAGTTTCTACTAGTACTAGGCACAATTCTAGGTATGAGTTTTACAAAAAGGGATAAGACATCTTTGAGGTTTTACAGCCTATTCAGGAAGACAGCCAAGCTTTTTTTTTTTTTTAATGCAATGAAAATGTAAGTGTTGGTACAATTGAAGTCTCTAAATGTTAGCCTGGGCACATAAAGGAAGGGGTAGACTATTGCTTCTAGACTGTAAAAGCTTTCAGAACAGATACTTTGTTTTTCTTACCAATACATCTCTAGCATGTCTCTTTGCATATAGCCAACACTCAATAAATATTTGTTGGATTTGGTAACTGTTTGTGTGGCTTACCCTGCATGAAGGATGATCTCACTTCTGTGCCCTTTTGAAGTTAAGTGTGGCCACAGGACTTGCTTTAGCCAATGAAATGTAAGCAGAATTGAAAAGGGAACCTTCATGTACTGTTGGTGGGAATGTATATTAATACAACCACTAAGGAAAATAATGTGGAGATTCCTAAAAAAATTAAAAATATAACTACCGTATGAACTAGCAATTCTACTTCTGAGTGTTTATCCAAAGAAAACAAACCCACTAACTTAGAAAGATACATGCACCCCTGTGTTCACTTTAGCATAATTTACAACAGCCAAGATATGGAAGCAACCTAAGTGTCCATCAATTGATGAATGGATAAAAAAGAATGAAATCTTGCCATGTGTGATAACATAGATGGACCTAGAGGGTATTATGCTAAATGAAGTAAATCAAACAGAGAAAGACAAATACCATATGATTTCACTTATATGTGGACTCTAAAAACAAAATAAACAAACATAATGAAACAGGAACAGTCATAGATACAGAGAACAGACTAATGGTTGTGGGGAGGGGAGTTGGGGGATGATGGGTGAAACATAGGTCCATTTTAGGCAAAAGCAGGTAAAAGCCGGTGCCGATCTCTGTGCTCTCTCTTCCCCCTTGCTATTTGTTGCTGGAACATAAACTAGCCAACCCTGACTAATACAATGAATGAATCATTAATTAAATGAATGAGTAAATTAATAGTGGCAGTGTTGAGAATGGATTAAAGGGGTGGGGACACCCAAGGCAGGAAGTTTTGAGCTGACACTATTGGTTCCCTACCCTAATAGAAACTGCCTCTTCATGCTCTTCTCATTCCTGCTGGCAGAGCCTGCATCCCCACTATTGAGATTGAAACTGCCAAATGATGGCTTTCCCAGCCTCCCCTGCAGCTAAGGCATGAATGTGTGACCCAATGCTGGCTTGTGGACCCCAAGGGAGAGTCTTCTGGGGGGCTTTCTGGAAAGGGCTTGTCTCTCAAATAGAAAGAACAGACTTTCCTCATTGTGTAAGCTACTCCACATTGACTTTTCTGTTACTTGCAGCCTAAAGCACCATAACTGATACAGCATTGATTGCTACAATGTGGCAGGAGCCCATGTGAGAGATGAGGCTTAGTTGAAAGGATAAAGAGGAAAAGATAGAGCTGAGGAAAGCTTGGAAGTAAAATCAATAGGACTCGTGACTGACTGGGTACAGGGGTTGAGCCGTGTGCTGTGCGAAATAAAAGAGCTTTAAAACTCAGTCACTGATGTCAAGGATCCCAGTGAGAGAGATACATACTGAATGAAAACACCAGCTGCACGAGGTAACCTATCATGGGCCAATGTGTACTGTAGGAGCTGTGAGGAGGGAGGGATGAGGAGGCAGCACAGGACTTGAAGAATGGCTGGACTTTGGGTTTGGATGGATAAAGAAGATGATGATAGTCTGGGCAGACCCTTCCTAATATATCTCAGACCAAATTTTATAGCTAGTACTTTACAAATAGTCTTTGTCTTAAAACTTTCATTTTTAACTTTGTTTCAACCATTTTCACATAGTAGATGAAAGGCAACAGAGGGACAATCCAGTTCAATACCAAATGTACTTTAAATGTAAGCATCATTTAAAATATGGTTACTTAATAAATCATTAGGTAGATATGTTCTAGGTCATTTACCTATTTCCTTGCTCTCAGATGCTATGGGTTTTCAATGCTTGAATATCTAAAATAGTGCTCTGGTGGGACTTCCCTGGTGGTCCAGTGGTTAAGATGCTGTGCTTCCATTTCAGGGGGCGCAGGTTCGATCCCTGGTCAGGGAACTAAGATCCCGCATGCCTCCACACAGCATGGCCAAAAAATAGAAAAAAAAAAAATTAAAATAGTGCTGTGGTGAGCTCTTTTGGCTAGAGTTTTTTCTATGCCTTAGATTATTTCCTGAGGATAAATTTTCAGGAATGGAATAACTCATTCAAAGAAATATTGAAAGCAGTGAGTCTCACCCAAGACACAGCTGCTATAATTCTTGATAAATAGCCAAATGACCTTCCAAAATGCTTCCATCATTGCACAAGAGATTTTTGTTTAACATGAAAAATGCAAAACTGGATCACCTGACTCAGGAAGAACTTAGCATGTATTATGATTATTTTCACCTTGTGAACTTAGCCCTCAGGACTCTCTTTTTTATCTTACGTTCCTAATAGTCAGGGTGGGCTGCTCCTGTTCTGAGCTCATATGGTCTGAACACATGGTTTAAGTTGGAGATATAGTTGACTGAGCTAGAAAGCAATATGCTTCTTCATCTTTTCTTGAAACAGAACTCCAACCCTTCATCAAAGAGCTAAACAAAGTAACCATTAAATAGCCAAGTAAATAATTTGATGATGATTTGTTTTTAAAAAGTAAACTCGGGGCTTCCCTGGTGGCGCAGTGGTTAAGAGTCCGCCTGCTGATGCAGGGGATACAGGTTCGTGCCCCGGTCCGAAAAGATCCCACATGCCGCGGAGCGGCTGGGCCCGTGAGCCATGGCCACTGAGCCTGTGCATCCGGAGCCTGTGCTCTGTAACGGGAAAGGCCCACAACAGTGAGGGGCCCACGTACAACAACAACAGCAACAAAAAGTAAACTCTTAGGTTTAAATAATAATTAGGTTTCTTGAGAAATAAATGTTTCTATTCTTTTCTCATTAATCCTGAATTATTTTCAAGCACAGCCTAATTTCATCCTGGTCTTGGTCCTCTGATTAGAATGGGCCATTCTAATTGGAGTTAGAATTAAAAAGTCCTTGCAGGGCTGATGTAAGGACCTATCTGGCTTCCCAGACCAGCAACCTGTTATACTGACTGTCGAGTCTACTTAACTCTCAGCCTTGGGCTCAGACCCCCTTACCTCCCTGTGCCCCACACACAGAGGCTGAGACCACTTTGGGCCCCAGATAAGCAGACAAGAGGGGCTAGCCACGTGAACTGGGCTGTCATCTGTCTCCTCCTGAGGGAGAGGACGGTCCTGGGCATTGAGAGAGAAGCACAATCCTAGCAGAGACTGGAAAAGAATGTCCAAAGGGATGGCAGGGGCCTACCTCCCATTTGTAGTCTCTTTTTTTAGATTCCACATATAAGTGATATCATATATGTCTTTCTCTGTCTGACTTACTTCACTCAGTATGACAATCTCTAGGTCCATCCATGTTGTGGCAAATGGCATTATTTCATCCTTTTTTAAGGCTGAGTAATATTCCATTGTATCTACATACCACATCTTCTTTATCCATTCTTCTGTTGATGGACACTTAAGTTGCTTCCATATCCTGGCTATTGTAAATAGTGCTTCAATGGGGCCTCCCTGGTGGCGCAGTGGTTGGGAGTCCGCCTGCTGATGCAGGGGACACGGGTTCATGCCCCGGTCCAGGAGGATCCCACATGCCGTGGAGCGGCTGGGCCCGTGGGCCATGACTGCTGAGCCTGCACGTCCAGAGCCTGTGCTCCACAATGGGAGAGGCCACAACAGTGAGAGGCTCGTGTACCACACACACACAAAAAAGAATCCTCCAGCCAATGCAGGAGACACAGGTTTGAGCCCTGGTCCGGGAAGATCCCACATGCTGTGGAGCAACTAAGCCGGTGCGCCACAACTACTAAGCCTGCACTCTAGAGCCCGCGAGCCACAACTACTGAATCTGGCGCACCTAGAGCCCGTGTTCCGCGATAAGAGAAGCCACCGTAATGAGAAGCACCCTCATCGCAACGAAGAGCAGCCCCTGCTCGCTGCAACTAGGGAAAGCCCCGCGCAGCAACAAAGACCCAATGTAGCAAAAAAAAAAACCACACAAAAAACACAAAAACTCTAACTCTTAGTATTGCTATAAAAACCAAATGAGGTGATAATGTGAAGGTCTCTGAAAACAGATTAAGAAAGTATTATTCGCTTTTTGTTTTCATTAATAATAATGCAGCTAACATCTATATTTCAATTTACAGTTTACAGTCGTTCTTCTCAAACTCTAATGTGCGTATGAATCACTTGGGAGTCTTGTTAAAATGTGTATCTTAGGTTCAGTAGGTCTGGGACATGAGATTCTGCTGCTACTGGTTCACACACCACACTTTGAGTAACAAAAGTTTGCAGCAATTTGCAAACATGAAATTTACTAATAGTCGGTTCCTGACAAGACTTCAAGTCATCAGTTTGGACCATTGTTAGTGTATCCCACATGTTACATGATCAAAGCTCAAGGTCTGAACTGATTGCTGAAATAGACTCCCATGGTGGCCAAGTAAGTGTTGTCTCGGTTTTGACAAACTGTTCCTGGAAGGTGAGTATCTCAGGAAAAATCCAACGACAATGGGTCTCTCCTTGTAACCAGAGCTTAAGTTAGGGCCCAGAGCTTTGCTCTGATAATTATTTAAACTAAGCTGAGGAAGTGGTGATTTTCATGGGTTTACTGCTTGGCAGGTTCTCTATACCCCGGTGCTGGGGGAAGCTTCCCTCTAAAAACATTTATTATCTCCTGAAAACAGTTTAAAATATGTTTTTTAAAAACTATTGAAAAGATGATGTAAAATTACCAGTAAGGACCATTTTGAGAAAGGAAGATTCCCCACAATCCCACCACACAATGGTTTTTATTGTTATAGTCCCTTGCTAGATGACACATCTTTCTGTACTATATTTCCTTGGTTCTAAAATACCATCAAATTTAAGCCTCAGCATTGATTTAGTAAAAGCTTTTTAGGGGAAAAAAAAACCCACCACAAGAACCTATTAAGAATGCCCAATGATTGAGATATATTCTGATAACGGAAACTTTAAAATGTGGGTTAGAATTGTGCCTTTGAGTTGAGGAATATAGTAGGAAAAAAGATATTAATCTATTTTACTTTGCTATGTACCAGGAAGTGTTTTAAATTATTTGATTTTTTGAATCAGAAACACGCTCACCTGGTTCAACATTCAGAGGGTAGAAAAGTTGTCAGTGACTTGTTCTCAAATGTCCACCTCTCTGTCCCCTCCCTAGAGGTCCAGGTGTTTTCAGTCACTTGTTTGCTGGTCAGAGGTATCTTGTGCTTAGAGCTGCAAGTGAAGTCTTCTATTTTTTGCCCCCTCGTTTACACGAATGGCATCATCTCATACTTTTTTCCAGGATCTTGCTTTTTCACTGAACAAAATATCAAGATTGATCCACATCATGCCAAGACAACATTTTGATTTCTTTTGTTTTGCTAAGATTACATCACAAACATTTCTCTATCTTTCTATACAATTGCTATAATTATCCTTCTCAATGACTGTTTGGTTTTGTGGGGGACTGGGCCACAGGTTAATAACAACTCCCTGTTGTTGGGCATTTAGGTTGTTTCCAGTGTTTGGTTATGACATGGAACACGTGAGGACCATTTAGTCATTCAGCAAGTATTTATGTGACAACCATGAGTTGCCATCCTCCAGTGTACCAAAGTGCCCTCCCCCACAGGGCTGACAGTCACGCAGCGGGGAGTAGCCAGGAAAATGAATAAGAGCACAGAAGTGTCCCCAATCCCCCAAGGGGCCTCTGAGTATAGTCGGGGATCCCACATGGGGAAAAAAGAGATCAAGGTGGTGACAGATCCGCCTACAAGCACTGGCCAGCGTGAATGAATGAGTTGGTTACAGCTTATTCATCAGGCTTGTGAGCTTGGTTAACGTGCATCCACCTCAGATACAGATCCAACCCCCAGTGCCGACTGCGTCACTGCCCAGGACGCCAGTTACGTGAATTTACAGAGGTGGTAAATAAAGAATTACAATGGTTAATACTTTGTAAGCACTTACCACGTACTAGGACAACCCTCTAGGAGGCGAGTATTATTTTCCCATACATAAGAAAACTAAGGCACTGAGATGTTAAGTAACTTGGAATCAACATAACTATGATTTAAACCCAGACAACCCAGGTCCCTGACCACCTACACTGTACTGTCCTGAGGAAGGTCATTGGACTCAACCCTGGGGTACAATCTGTCTTTGTTCTGTGAATGCCGGCCCAATCCCTCTCCTTTCTTAAATCTCAACAAGGATAAACTCGGGGTGCCTTTAATTCCCATTTATTGGATGAGCATTTTGCTAGGTTAAGCCTGGCTTTTCTTCCTCTCCAGAGAATTGCCTACCAGCACCTTTGAGGTGGGAGCTCTCCTCCTCCACTGGGGGAGGGGGTGCAGAGCCTCTTCCTACCCTGCAGCCAGACAGTGCAAGGGGACTCAGAGCCTACGGTGGCCCAGACCTCAAGACTCAGACAGCAGGGACCTAGGCGAATCCAACCTTCCATCCTTCTCCCCTCTCATTCCCTGCTTCTCCCAACCACTTCCCCTTGGTTCCCAGACAACTCCCCGCTCCCCCAGACAAAGGCAAGCCTGGATCTCATCAACCAGCACGTTGCTGCAAGCACTGCCCCTTATGCCTTCAGACCCAGCTGCAGAACACATGTAATCAAACTGTCCCAATGATGCCCAGTCTCCTGCCCCATTTCTAATAATTCAATTTCTTCTCCTCTTCACCTCAGAATATTTCAAATGCCAAAACATATAGCAACTTATAGCAATGGGGACCACCGACAGCAATTCTTCTTTGTTTACTGTAATGGAAGTAACAAGGAAAACAGGAAAGATTGGCAATGAAAAATGGGTTTCCCTCGCACCCTCAAACCCTGGTCCTCCTCCTCAGAAGTAGCCACCGTGAGTAGTTTTGTTTCTGAAGTTTTACATGCATACACGTTGGGAATATTTTTTCCGTTTTTGACATAAATGGTAGCATATTTATTCTTTGGATCCTTGGGGTTTTTAAAAAAAAATTTATTTTTCCCATTTACCAATATATCTTGGAGAACTTTCCATATGAACACATCCAGATCTCCCTTATTATTTTCTATGGCTGCAGAGAATTACATTATATGGTAAATGAATATATACCAGAATTAATTTAACTAACTTTCCACTGAGAGATACTTAGGTTACTTCTAGATTTTTGCTATTACAGCTGGTGTTGTATTTAACAACCTTGTGCATATATTGGGGTTCTTGGGGGACTCCTGTGGGTACTTCTGCAGGATAAATTCCTACAAGCATTTATTTTAAAACAGATGGTGCCAAACAGCCCACCAGACTTGCAGTTTTTCAATAGAGACTGAACAAATAGCTTAGGCTTGATGGTTAAATCATTTAAAATAACCAAGACTCTATTTTATGAGAGGGCATCTTTATGACTTAAAGACACAAGCATATAAACCATAAAGGAAAAGAATGATACATTTTACTCCATTAAAATTTTAAACTTCTGTACATTAGAGAGATCATAAAAAAGTTACAAGACAAGCCACAAACTGGGAGAGGATATTTGCAACACATTCAATGGAGCTATAATTAGTATCAATGTCTACACATTAATAACAGAAGGCAAACGCTGTCCTCACCCCAATGGGGAAAGGCTAAGAATAAGCAATTCAGAGAAGAGGAAGGACAATGAGCATATGAAATGACGCCTAGCCTCGTAAGTAATCAGGAAAATATCAGTGAAACAACAGTAAGATAGTGTCCATACCCTTCCGATTGGCGACATTTAAAAAATCTGATAGTACCAAGAGAAGGGAAGCAATTAGATCTCTTACTGTCTGGGAGCGTAAAATGGCACATCCACTCCAGAGAGCAATTTGGCAACAACTGGCCAAATTGAAGAAGTGCCCTATTTTCCTATTGTGTGTATTCTTGATGGTCTGGCATTTGGCCTCCCTG